>NC_045542.1:85937894-86551227 GCF_009769535.1 Thamnophis elegans
CCCGCCCTGTACAACAAAAATGGAGTAGATTAATAGCCATACTTCCTTGGTAGCCTTCTTATTGGTGCTCTCTAGTTGCCTTGGACTTCAATTTTCAGAAGTGAACCAGCATTATCAGAATTCTCAGAGCGGCAGTCAATATAGATGAAAGACAACCAATTGAAGAAAGCTGTTTAAAAAGAAATGGATCATTAGTTTGCTTTTTATAGGGGGATAGAATTAAGAAATGTCATACCATAAACTGTGATATACTATGAATGTCTATACAAAATGGAGCCCCATTAAGCTCAACTGCATTTACTTCCAAGGAATTAACCATGGAATGCTTATTTAGTAGTGCTGAATTCCGTGGAATTACTGTGTGGGCATATACTCAAGGTCTTATGCACATTAAGCTGGAATGTACTTTGTTATTGAAATTTAGCCTTTGTAATTTAAATTAGTACCATCACCATTTGCTGTGGATATTGGCAGTGTTGCAAAGGAAGTATAGATGAAGTTAATGGAATTTCAGTGTGAGATCATTGTGAAGCAAAAGGAAATGGAAGTGTTTACAAGTGTCTTACTGAAAAAGATTCTCCAAGTTACTTATTGCTTCCACAAGAAACCTAGCAATATTTGGATGGACATATACATGTGTGCATTTTTCTCATCTGTAATAATTAATACTCAAAGCTAACTGATGAACATTTGCAAGCAAAAGTGAGATTTGTGAGAGCAAGGAAGATGATCATGATAGAGACAAGTCAGACCAGTTACCAAAAGAAAGACAAAAAGCATAACATACGTCCAAAACAAGCAGAAAGTATGCAGAAACTGCTCAGACAGACGCCACCCTAATTCACATAGATATATGAAGTGGAGAAAGTTCAGCACAATCAAACTTTCAAGATTCTATTATAATAGCCATTCCAGTAAAAATAGTATTAGCGTTCCTGTGGAGCTGATTCCTGGTCTGGACTACCTAGCTGGCAATTTTGTATCTAGATATAAAACCAAATTTAAATGTTTCAGTTAACCGAAAATGTTGTCAGATAAATAGTCAAAGTGCTCAATTAAAAACACTAATATTTTTAAAGAGATCTCTTAATATGATTTTGTTATACTTTTTATTTCATTTTCATTTCTTCAGTTTTTACTCATTTCAAAATTTTCTATCGTTGTATGATAAGTTTTGCAGCCCTCAGACTAGTGAAGCAATCCTCAAGTGTCCATCTTGATAATTTGAGACCTGTATTATAACACTGTGGAAACATGGCTTATAGAAAAAAAATGCTTTAAAAATAGGCTGCACATGAATATTACCAATTATTTTCCTTCCCCCTCCTTTTATGATACATACTGAAGTTTCTACCCTGAACGTTTTTGTTTCAATCAATGAAATCAAATTTTATATTTTTTTCATATTATGATAATACAGCAAACACTGATCATCATATCAATTTACTAAGCACTCACACTGTATAAAGGTGATACTGGGTTTTAAATAAGAGAAAGTTGTCAAGCACAAAGTAGGTACATAGTTACACGTAGTCTTCAACTTATGACCACAATTGCAAAAGAATTTCCATTGCTAAGCAAGGCAGTTGAATCATGCCTGATTTTATGACCTTTTTTTGCTATGGTTGAGGAGAAATCACTGCAGTTGTTAAGTGAATTGTGTAGTTATTGAGTGAATCTGGTTTCCCCCATTGACTTGCTTGTCAGAAACCCAGTGGGAAGGTCGCAAATGGTGATTGCATGACCATGGGAAACTGCATCCATCATAAATACAGGCTGGTTGCAAAGAACCCAAATTTTGAATATGTGGTTGTTATGCTGGGATGCTGTAACCATCTTAATTACAAGGATCGATTGTAAGCAGTGGTGGGTTGCAGGAGGTACGCCATGGTACGGGTGTACCAGAGCCTGCCTGGAGCATCAGGTACCGTTCCGGTACGGTGCTCCGGAGGGCCCACTCACCAGCCTGAGCTCCTTACCTGTCCTTTAAAGCCTTCGGCGCTTTTGCGCACGGCTCATACAACACCTGTGCGATGCTCCATTGAGCAGCTGGAGCATTGCAGAAGCTTGTGGAGGCGTTGCTGGCAGGTACAACGAATGCATGCGTGCTGCATTTGTTCATGTGGATGCCGCCAGGCCCGTTCCAACCATACTGGTTGGAATGGGATCCGGAACCCACCACTGATTGTAAGTCACTTATTTCAGTGCTATTATAACTTTGAACTATTCCTGAATGATTTATATGTTGAGAACTACTATTTCTAAAAACTTGGTATAAGATAATATTTCCAAATACACTTTCTTTTCTTTTTCTTTGTAAAAGAATAACTGGTATATGAGCAAATTAAGGGACATGGTGGCTCAGTGGCTAAGATGCTGAGCTTGTTGATCAAAAAGGTCAGCAGTTTGGTAGTTCAAATTCCTAGTACCGCGTAAGTGAGCCCTCGTTACTTGTCCCAGCTTCTGCCAACCTGGCAGTTTGAAAGCATGTAAAAATGCAAGTAGAAAAAATAGGAAGCATCTTTGGTGGGAAGATAACAACATTCCATGTGCCTTTGGCGTTTATTCATGCCGACCACATAACCACGGAGATGTCTTCAGACACCACTGGCTCTTTGGTTTTGAAATGAAGATGAGCACCTCCCCCTAGAGTCAGGAATGACTAGCACATACAGTATATCACAGAAGTGAGTACACCCCCTCACATTTTGTTGTCAGCAGTTTAGACATTAATGGCTGTATGTTGCATTATTTTGAGGGGACAGCACATTTACAGTGTTTTACAAGCTGCATACTCACTACTTTACATTGTAGCCAAGTGTCATTTCTTCAGTGTCGTCACATGAAAACATGTGACAATATATTTAAATATTTACAAAATGTGAGGGATGTACTCACTTTTGTATGTGAGAAGGGAACCTTTATCTTTATGAACAAATTATTCTATGATGTACAAACTGAGCACTGAGGCCATCTGCAGTTTATAGGGTTGCAGAGTGATGTGGGATTAATTTTGATAATATTCGAAGTTTTAGTTTTATGTTCATTATTTTAAATTAACTTTTTATTCATTTGGAGACTTGATGGTGTGTGTATATAAATGAATGAATGAATGAATGAATGAATGAATGAATGAATGGCAACCTGTAGCAACCACTGCCAGACATATACAGTATGTGAAATCACAGCTGGACTTCTTTACCATTCTTGAAAGTTAACTTTGCGGCAAGAACCCGAATCACCAGTAAGTGAAAGAAAGCTGTAGGTTTTTGTTAATTTTTGCTTGGGAGAAGTGGGATTTAAACAAACAAGCCAACAGGGCAAATTTTGATATTTGTGTTGATTTCCTAACTCGTAAGAAAAATACGGTGACCCTAGCGCTCTTCAGTATTAGATATACTCTCGATCAAAGATTTTTAAGAGACAGGACAGCCACCTTTCTCAAATTGTATAGGGTCTCCTGCTTGAGCAGAAGGGTAGACTAGAAGACCTCGAAGGTCGCTTCCAGCTCTATTCTGATTTATTTATTTGTTTATTGAAAGATGGAAGGGCAAGATCAACATGAGTAGCTACGACCTGAGATCACACTTCTGTCCCAACATTCCGCAAAGTGAAAATAAGGAACCAGGGTTTATAAAATCGAGCCATTCGTTTCTCCATAGCAATTATATTATTAATTGGGAAAAGAAGCGCTTTTCGCGAGGAAAATAAGTGATGGTGATTTTTATTAAAATTCCTTCGGGGAGGGGAAGCACAGGAGCTCCCAAAACATCGCGGAGAAAAACGGCGCAGAATTTCACCTTTGGTTTCTCCGAGACTACAATATCCGGGTTGCGGACAAAAGAAGAGCCAGGCCAGCACTTTTACGCAGGCTTTCCCATGGCGTTGCAAAACCGGAAGCGGAAGTACAACCGGAAGCTCTCATTTGGGGGCTAGGTCCTTTTTCCCGGACGCTTTACCGGTGTGTTGTTTTTTTGGCCGGGGCAAAACGGCCGGCCCCCCTCCCTTGCGAGGATGTTCTTGGCCTCGCGCGGGTGGGGGTGGCGCCTCGGGGTGCTCTGGCTACTCGCCTTCCTTGCAGCAGGTGAGTAGGGTTCGGTTGCCATGGCGATGCTGAATGGTTGGGGGGGAGGAGCGAATAGCGTGGAGGAAGAGCTGCCTTTTAGACGCACCTGTCGCCCCGACGGCCTGTTTGGTTGATTGTCGTGGCTTTCTGGTGTTTTTTTTTCCTGGGGGGGGGGGGAGAGGCAAAGTAGGACGCGGGTGGGGTTTAGAATAGAATCGAAGAGTTGGAAGGGACCTTGGAGGTCTTCTAGTCCAACCCCTTGCTTAGGCAGGAAACTTTACACCACTTCAGACAAATGGTTATCTAATCATTGGGTGCTATCTGGGTGAACTAGGTAGCAAAAATGCATTCCGCTCACTCTGCATTTCCGTGGTTTTCAGGTTGCATTGTTCTCTCTCCTGAAATAAATATTTTCATTTCTGGTGTTAAAGGGAATAAAGGCAAGGTGAAAGTGTCTAATCAGATATCTCTTGCTATATTTAAATGCTGTTGAATCATGCATTTAGCAGAGATGGGCACAAAATGAGAAAGCTTTAACCATTAAGGATTAGTAAGTTAATTATAGTTATGGCTGGATTCTCACATTGAGCAAATTAAGGATGTGTGGTTATGCTGCATGAAATTTTAAATGATGTCTATTTCTATATGTACACACCTGTATGCATGTATATTTTGCAGCAGAAACAGATGAAACTTCTGACGTGCTATCAGAAGAGCTAAGTGAAACTTCCCTACCATTAAATCTGGAAAGCACTTCTGTCCAGTCAAGCAGTGATGGACACAGAGAATCGGTACAATATAGGACTGCAGAAATTGCTGATGCTATGATGAGTGGTAGCCTTCTTGCGGACCGTCATGTTGTATTGTCAGTTATTCCAAGCGACACAACGGCACATCTCTCTGAAGCAGATACTGGTACTTGTGATGCATCAGCAGATGGTGAATGCCGTACAAATAACATGGCATCTGTATCTCAGCAAGTGTCTCATGCACAAGAGCCAATGGTACATCCAGCAGTAGTGCTAGAAGCAGTGCATCCTTCATCAGCAGAGGACTCAAATAACACAGATGGTATGAAAACCCCAAAAGTGAACTGTGAAGAAAGAAACATTACAGGAATGACAAATTTCACATTAC
The DNA here is from genome assembly GCF_009769535.1 of Thamnophis elegans. Lineage (NCBI taxonomy): Eukaryota > Metazoa > Chordata > Lepidosauria > Squamata > Natricidae > Thamnophis > Thamnophis elegans. The sequence goes on from NC_045542.1 coordinate 85,943,098, forward strand.
AGATTTTGAATATTTCACAAGTAAGTGATAAGTATTCTGATATATTTCTCCTTAAGCTAAAAATTGGCAATTGGGGTTGACATCATTGGTCTTGCTTAGGTGCAACTAAAGTAGGGCCTGGATAGGACTACAGCTGTGTTCCTTAACCCTGGCAGCTTTAAGATGTGTGGACTTAAACTTCTAGAATTCCCCATTGCTGGCTGGGGAATTCTAGAGGTGAAGTCCACACATCTTGAAGTGATCCAGGTTGAGAAACACTGGACTAGAGTAAAAAAATGGGTCTCTTTATGCTATTACAGTACTTCTTTAATTTGCATGCTATTGAATCTGGTTTTCTTTCAAATGTAATGGAACAGCAGTGTTCCTATTAAGAGAAAGAGCTAATGAACTAGATTGTCGAATTCACATAACATAACAAATGGTTATTCAATTAATCCCTGTTTGGCTTGAATAAAACATTGAACAATAACCTAACCACATAACCTGTTTTTTTTAATCAAGTCTCTAAAAAATAACCAACTTTAAAACTAGTCCACAAGGCGTTATGTGAATGCAGCCCTTGGGTTTTTAGCCTACATGGATAAGCACGTTAACTAAGCTAAGTCTTATCCTACTAATTTTGTGTGTGAATATATATATATATATATGTGTGTGTGTGTGTGTGTGTGTGTATAAATAAATATTAGATATATTTATTTTATTTATCTTTATCTTTTATTTATTTACTTTATTTATTTATCAGCACAAATACAACATACATACATACATACATATATATATATATATATATATATATATACATATACATATACATCATATACATCTACATCTACATCTACATATACTATACATATACATATACATAAACTATATATATAGTTTTCTTACTGTCAGCAATCTACAGAGCACAATGCTATGGAACTTGAGAGGTGTAACCATGTAAAATGATTCTGAGAATAAAGACGGTGGATTCTATTTTGTTTTTTTTTTCTGAACTTTTTGTCATGAAATCTGAAGGCTGGTATTTCAACTGATGTCAACTTTAATCTCGAAATGCATTGATCCTAAAATTGTAAAGAAGAAAAATGTCTATGAGGGATAGTACTTATTTCATAGAATGCTTAATTGAGGTATCATAAAAAAGTGAACGTTATCTGCAATATTGGAGGCAAAGTAGTTCTGCATATTGATTGCTATTCCAAAGGCATTTTGTTGCCTTCAGTGTGACATTACTGGATTTAGATAGTGTTTAATTTGATACATCACACTTATGATACATCACATTATTTGGATTCTGTTAGGTGTTTACTCTTGAAAACTATTGTCAGAATCAAAACTATCACAGGATTTTATGGGGTTGATTGTGTCTTTGTTTTTGCAGGAAACTATGCAATGACTGATATTTAAACTAATAAACTAGCTGGCTAGTATGCATATTTACTTTTGAAATTAGGAAATTAAAGTTCTCAAATTCATTCTACATGTCATCATAAGAAAATCTATGTGGTCGCTAAAAGTTGACAATGACTTAATGACATGTAATTATAATACATACTATGTTTATTGTTTAAGTTTGAAATATGTTTTATAATAGAACGGCTAGTTAGAACTTTCATGTAGAGCACACCTGTCAAACTGGCGCCCCACGGGCTGGATACGTCACGTGCAGGCTACACCCACCCTGGTTCCGCAGAGGCAAAAACCATCACAATACATCACGATCCGGCCCATGACACAATCAAGTTTGACACCCATTATGTAGAGGCACTTCATTGCTTTTCTGAGTAGCACTTGCTTTTTAAAATTAATATTTTAATCTCTATTTTAGGATTTAATGGAATTTTTAAATCCAAATGGCAGTGACTGCACCTTGGTCTTATTTTATACCCCTTGGTGTCGTTTTTCTGCCAATTTGGCTCCTCATTTTAATTGTCTGCCACGAGTGTTCCCAGCACTAAATTTCTTGGCCTTGGATGCCTCCCAACATAGCAGGTAAATTTTATTCTTTTCTGAATGATAATTGTTACGTTTAATTTATACATTCATAACGTGAGTTTACAATAATAATAATGTAATATAATAAAGTAATAATGACACACGAGGGCAGAAAATGCTTTCTGACCATCCACTGCTCCCTACTCCGGGACCTTCAATTTTTTTTGTTTTTGTTTTACATGGTGATTCTAGTTTAATGAAGTATAACTGAAAACTAGTTTTTTAAAATTTAGATGAGAAATTTGTTTAGCAAAATTAATTCTACTTTACTCTTTGCAGTTTATCAACTCGCTTTGGAACTGTGGCTGTTCCTAACATCCTCCTTTTTCAAGGTGCTAAACCAATGGCAAGATTTAACCATACAGATAGAACTCTGGAAACACTGAAAGCATTTATTTTTAATCAGACCGGTAAGAATGAACTATGATTCAGGATAATTCATAGCCTGATATAGCACTATCTAACTCTAGTAAATACTATTTCCAGGAACAACATTGTTTTGTCTCCAGTTAGGAAGGTACTGGAGACAAAACAGTTTTATGGGAAGCAGTTTTATTGTTGATCAAGACCTAAGATTTTGGATGAATACAAAATAAGATAGCAGTCCTAACTAGACAAATAATATTCTACTTCTGGTGATTTTGGTTCAGCCGAGGATCGTGACATCCTGTCATTTGCTTTTCAGTAGCCTTATTTGGATAATGTAACCATACCTTGGCATCAAAGGTCAATGTTGGTTATGTATATATATTTCAAGTTTTTCTGTGACAGCAGGAGTTATTGTTTCTGGCACTATTAAAATGTGGCTGTTCCGACAGGCCTGGGGCTAAAGAGCTGTTGCCCCCGTCTCGAATGGTATGACTTGTGTGTTTTAAATTATGCATTGTTATGTTTCGTTTTTTAATTTTTTTTGTCTGTATCACCCTTCCCTGGTTTGAGTTGTGAGCCACCCTGAGTCCCCTTCGGGGGAAAAGGGCAGCATATAAATATAATAAACCTAAACCTAAACCTATTATGTTTTTAGACTAGAATGTTTGCCTGTTTATTTTCTGTCACCTTCCCCTGGTAATATGAAGAGATAAAACAAGCTGCAAGAGTTCTTAACAAATGAAATGAAAATAAAGTATCCCACAAAGAATCAAATATGTAACATTAATAGTTTACTGGAAATATATTTTTACTTCAGTGAATAAATTTTAAAGTATAGTAAACGTCTTAGCAATTATAACTAGTATGCTATTTTCAAACTAGAAAATGGAGGTTTATACATGCAAATAGCTAAGTATGATTTACGATGCTTCACCTTGCATCAAAGTAATAATTGGATATTTCATTTCAGGTATACAACCTAAATCTGATGTGATGGTGAGCACGGAAGACCATGTTGGTCCCCTGCCTAGCACACAGAGTAAAGGAATAGATTGGCTCCTCTTGTTTTCTTTATTGTTTCTTATCAGTTTCATCATGTATGCTACTATTCAGACAGAGAGCATCCGTTGGTTAATACCTGGTCACGATCAGGAGCATCAGGAGTGATATGTGATTTCAGTACTGTCTGCTTTCAGAATAAGTTGATAAACATGTGAATTCCTCAATGTCTTGTGAAGTCGAGTCCTGTTACATTTATTGTATATTAAAAATGGCACATGATTCAGAAGAAATTTCTTAATGTAAACAATGAACACTGTAGTTGTTAATTAAATGTTGATGGGCAGCTTTACCCTATAGAATCTATACTCTGCAGAATCCATTTTAATGGAAATGAAAAAATACACACACAGAGACACACATACGCCTGATAATCTTGATAGAGTGAATATATTTCTGTTTCCTATTTTATAAGTTCTTACATACTTTGAAAATAATTGCAGGTGTGTAAGATTGTAGAAAGAAAATAACATATTTAAGTGGTAATTGGGTTTAGAAACATCTTGGCTTTAATGAGGTACACTTTTTGAAAATTGAATGCAATTTAATAAATGTATAAGTTACTGACACCTTCATATTTGTGCTTTGATCACAGTATTTGATTAAAGTGGTTAGAATTAAGAAAACATTTAATAGGTCCTAATCTTCATGTCATTTATACTGGAAACTAAGACATAGTTCAGTATTTTAAAAGGACATAAAACAATGTCACAGTAGGTTGAAAAGAGGAAATATAATTTCATGCACGATACTGTGATATTTAAATTAAGTATGGGTGTAAATGTATAATTTCATGGACACTGCCTTTTTAATGGTATTTTTGTTTTGATGTTTGTGTTTGTAAGAGTTTGAATCAACAGAAATTAAAAGAATGTGTTGCATAGATAGTTATGGCATTGTGGCTGCATTAAATACAGCTGGATTTTTAGAACTGTTACATCATAATAAATCCATTCATGGTAGAATATTTCAAGTTTTAAAAGCTTAATTGGAAAGCCAGCATAAGAGACTAATATAAAGTGCCACAAACGCACACAAGACATAGAAAACAGAATCAAAAGTGAATCAAGACCTGGAAGAGATAATACAGGCATACCTTATTGTCCTCTTACATTTGACAACCAAATTGCTGCTTACTCCTAGCCGAATATTTTTGTACAAAAATTACAGATCATGAGCTGAAAGAATGGTGGACTGCTTGTAAAGGTAATTGTTGTCTCTACGCTCCGGAGAATACTGTAGCATTTAGTACAAACAGAAGAGTACTAGATAAATTATATTTTCCTTGCTTCAGACAATACTACTTTTCAATCTTTTTCTATGAACTTTCCTTGCAAGTTCCGTAAAAGCGCGCCACCTGTAGCTGCCGCCGCCTGCAGTAATAAATGGCCAATCAGCCAACGCTGATCCCTCGTTAATTAGTGTAAGGACCCAAAGGGATGCAGGCGCTTTTCAATCCCGACCAACTCTGAGAATATCCAAGGGTCGGAGCCCTTGATCAGATGAATCCAAGCCGATCATTTCGAGCATCCGGGAAAGGCTCAAGTCAAGCGCTTTCCGTCGGGGAGAATCGAGGACCGCCACACTTTCGGAACCCAGCCTGGGAGGATGGATTTGCACACTCCAGCAAAGGGCTGCACTGGCGCGTTATCGCGACGAGAGCCTCCCTCTGGCGGCCGCCGAACACTTTGGGGCGGCCGCGGCGCAGGCGCTGGCTGGAGGGGGCGGAGATGCCCGCCCGAGCCATGCTGAGCCCCCGCGGGTCAGGGTTGGGGAGGCTGTTGCAGCTGCTGCGAGGGGGCCTGGTGGCTGTGGGAAGCCGGAGCAACTTCTCAGCTATGGTGAGCGGCTGAGCAGCAAAGGAGAAAAAAATCCTCCTCGGAACGATTTGACAGATGGGGGCGGGTGGGGGGGAAGGAGGGGTGGATCGGGATCGTCCACGTAAAAAACGTGGCCCTTTGATCTTTACTCAGATTGGTTTGCTTTCTTTGAAGCTCTTAACTGCGGTTTTAACCTTTTACAAGGGAGGTTTAGGGAAATCCATATTTGGATCTCTGGGCTCTTTTTTTTTTTTTGCAAGGGAGAGAGGTTCAAAATGTTCCTCGCACGTGTAATCCGAAGATCAAGTTTGCAATTGGCGCTTTCTCTTTTTCGTCCTGATTTAAGGATCTTTCATTACAGGAAGTCCTTTTGCATTAAACCTGGGTCTGGCTGGGATTGCTTCAGATTCGGGGAATCAGGATCCTACATCTAAATACAGGAAGTAGGTAGCTCAGTTGCCCTCAAGAATTATCCCTACCAGCTTAATCCTTAGATCGGTTTTCAGGTTCTGCTCTTGTGCCTCCGGGTGAAACGATTCAGAGTTGTGGGGAGCGAGCAGTGTACAAATTTAATACATAATACTAATAGTTTAGGTATGTTCACCAGTGACCTATTAAAAAAAAGGGAGGACAAAAATACCATCTTCACAAAGTCTTTTTGTGCTGCTGCATGGCTCCCAATATTTCCCTGCTTGGAAAATGGTTATTTGACCTTGCAACAGCTTTCATAGGGATAATCATTGTTTGTTGCAGCAAAAGATATTGGAGCATCTTAATTGAACACATTTACTATGAATGTTTTTGTGGAAAATAGTCCAGAAAAAATTACAAATTAATTTTTTTTTAAAAAAAATGCCAGATTGGTTCTTTTTCCTTATAGATTTTGTACATGGGTTAATGAAGGCTTGTACTAAACAGCAGACTAGCGCCACAGGTACTATTACCTACATCTGCGGTTTCTCATATGTGATGGTCAGTTTTCCTACAATCAAGTGACTACCAGTTGCTTTGCTTATTATGGCAAATTATGCATAGTAACAGCATATTAGGCAAGTGTAAATTTGTTCTACTTTGGGAAACTAATGAGAATTTTTTTTACATAGTGATCTAGTGCTTGTTTATGCAAAATGAAATCCCACTCAGAACTAATTCCCAAGTAAGCATCTGTGGCAATGCGCACAATTTGCAATCTAGTATGTGCTAAAAAAAATGGAATATATTTCTGAATAAAATTATTGAAAAGTATCCTTTATATGTCTGCATTCTTATGAATCACATCTTTAAAAGTCCATCTGTTAAACGGGGGTTCCCAACCCCCAGTCGGTGGGACACAGGCAGCACACGCAACCATGCCCAGTGGTGAGGTCCTACCAATTCAGACAGGTTCGGCTGTACCAGTAGTTGTCTGGTGGCCTGGTTTGCTGGAACCAGCAGCGACCCAGGCCTGCCACGCCCCCAAACCAGTTTTCCGGTTGGCACTGTTAGGGCCGCCATCTTGTTTTTCAGTTCTGCGCATGTGCAGAACAATTTTAATTGCAGCATGCATCAAGCATAAGCACGAAGCGTGCACATAAGCGAACCGGCAATAGTGTCATCTGGAACACACCCCTGTCCATGCCCCCTCTAGTCTGTGGAAAAAAACTCTCTCCACGAAACTGGTCACTGGCACCCAAAAGGTTGGGGGTCTCTGTGTTAGATGGATGCAGCCTTCTTACATGTGGCCATATAATTTGCTTATTTATCTAAATTATTATATGGTTTTCTTGTTGATTCAGTATATTGTTCCTTGTCTGTTTTATGCACCCACCCACAGACATCTTATGTAATTGCTTCATCAGACATCTTGAGAAGAATGTGCATCAAATAATGTGATTAATTTTAACTGGAATGCTCACAGCTGGTTTTCCAAACAGCTGAATAGAAATGGCGAAGTTGCGATATGACACTTTGTGTATTAATGGCCCAATAGTTACTTTAAGTAACCTTGAATTCAGGAACAGATTCCAAGCCTATGTGTATTCATTCAGCTGGCAAACAAGTAGTGCATTAGTGTTGAAATTCAAGAATGAAGCTGAGGCATGCATTGAACAGCAGACATTGTAGTAATGGCAATGTAGGAAGCTGTTAATAATAGTACATAATAGCTAACGTACACAATCAAGAATCTCTAATGCATTTTCTTAGATATATTCTCAGAGTGTGAGTCTGAGGCTTGCAATTGGTGGTTCTGAAGACTTATGGGTTATTTGATCTGCTAATCTGAGTTACATATTTCAAACTGTAAAAAACTTGATTTTGTTCTATATCATACACCAGATTATTCTTAAAAAGGAAATCTGCTTTCTTATTTTACATTTTGCAAAATATATTTTATTAATGACTTCAAAAAATATATAGGAAAAAACTTTCAAATAAGCATAGACCCAAAATAATTTGACATGGTTTTCCAGGAAAGAACTGCTAAAGAGGAAGGGGGAATTGTACAACATAAAAAAGGAATGGTAAGTGGACATTGAAATGTCAACAATTAACAAAAAGCCATATATGACTCATGACTATAACTGCATCCTACCACATAACTGGTTAAAGATGGTATGTAAATAAAAGTAGACATTTGAAGTCCTCCAAGAAAAATAAAACAGCTCCATGGGCCAATCGATCCTATCTCTATTATCGCTTACTCATGTAGAATTAGTGGTTAATATTAAATGGCATGCAGACGACATGTCTGGAAGAATTAAAAAGAGATAATGGCCATATCTTCCTTTTCAAATTCTCTCTACATTCTTAACAATTTATTATCATTATTTTGTCTGGTTTTTAGCCTTTATTGAAAATGATAGTGTGTGATATTATTTATATGCAGGAAAAACACATGGACCACAGATAGTCCTCTACTTATTGGTTGTTTAATGAAGTTAGGGAAGATTCCCCCCTCCCCAAAGTTGCTTAGAATCTGGTCCTGAAGTTACGGCTGCTGCAGAGTCCCCTTATGACTGACCGTTTACCTCCCTTTCCCCACTGGGCTCCACTTCATCCTTCTCACTTTTCTAAGAGTGTTGGAGTTACAGTTAGGGAAAAGGAACAAACTGCAGAACAACTTGTTCTGCTTTCCTAATGAAGCCTCACAGCATTCCACAGAATGCTCATAGAATAAAATCACAGAGTTGGAAGGGATCTTGAAGTTCTTCTAGTCCAACCCCCTGCTTAGGCAGGAAACCCTATACCACTTCAGACAAATGGTTATCCAACATCTTCTTAAAAACTTCCAGTGTTGGGGCATTCACAACTTCTGAAGGCAAGTTGTTCATGTTAGGGAAGCGTTCAGAAATCGGAGGCTATTTTCTAGTGCAGTGTTTCCCAAACTTGGCAACTTTAAGACTTGTGGACTTCAACTCCCAGAGTTCTCCAGCCAGAAGAGCTAGCTGGAGAATTCTGGGAGTTGAAGTCCACAAGTCTTAAAGTTGCCAAGTTTGGGAACCACCGTCCTAGTGGCCACAATTCAATGTGGCAGCTTCCAGGATTGTGCCACCCAGATCAGCAAGGAACAGCCTGCCCTCTTTCCCTAACTTGAGCTCACAAGCCAGACCTCGAAAAGAGAGGAGATGGATATGAGGCCTTATGGGATAGGAAGCAGGCGCAAGGCCTGCAGGGTCCCAGAGAGGCAGGAAATGGAGCATGGGGTGCCTCAACGTGGGGGAAGCTTGGGGGGGGGGCTGGGCCAAGGCCTGAGCTAGGTTTCCCAGGCTGCCTCTGAGACACCCCATGCTCTGCAAAACAACCTGCATGCTTGTTTAATGACCAAGAATAGAGATGGGGGAGTCATAAGTGAGGTGATCATAGTCCAACTCTTGTCACAATTTCTGACTAATGGACAGGCTCTATTACAGTTGTGAACCGAGGACTAGCTATATGTTAAATTCAATCAAACTACCAAAAAAAAACCCCTGTGCCCCAATAGAAGTATTTTGCTCCTAATAAATAAATAGGCATTATTTTCTTAAAATAAATAGTAATATTTCAGCAGCATCTAATGTTAACAGTATTTATGTTATATACTAATGATTAATAAATAGAAATGATTCATTAGTCATTTTCAGACTTTAAGCTTGTTGATAATGACTCATCTTTTCATCTTTTAATAAACAATTAATTTGTTTAATAGTAAAGCATTACTACTGTTTTCATTATTTTATTCTATAATATTTTAATCATGTAAAAATAATTGAATATTTTAACTTTGCAAATATAATATGAAGCTTTTCTATATTGTATCTTGCTGACTTTATATTAATAATTTACTTGATATATAATTATGTTGAAACTGCTACTTTTCTGTTATACTATATACCACATGATTAATCCTAATTTTTCCCTATATAATATAACATCTCTATTATTTCTTGTTTACCTCACCTTGAATAAGTACTTAAATTTGAAGTATAGTGTCACCTAGTGGACAAAATGCTCTTTGTGTATAACAAATGTAATTATTCAAATTCATAGGACTGGAGTTTCAAAAATTGTCCACTTTACATGTATATCTGAAGTTTCAATTGAATTTCATAAAGTTGAGATGTTTAATTGATTTATTTGAAATGTTTTATTTGTTTGAATGCCAGATTGTCCTGAAGTAGTGCTGTTAGTTTTTTCCTTTGAGGAAATTGATTGATGGGATAGAAGGCAGTGAATTATATAAAATGAAATGTTAAAACAAATCAGAATATATATTAAATCAAACTACTCCAGGCATTCTTCTTATACCATTTTTAAATTTATGGCTGCATATGAATTTTAGTTTGTTTTATCATTTTATTTTTAGCTACATTAAATAACATAATCCTTCTCCCCCCTCCCAAATGTTTAGTTTGACTTGAAAAGACAGTTTATTTTTTCTTGGTTTCTAACATTACAGTTTTATTTACTTCCATTCAAAAGTAAATTCCAGTAGGTCCTCTCTCTTTCTCTGTTGAATTGCAGACTGCGAGTTCTGATACTGTATAATTCCATCCCGTGTGCAAAGCATCCCTGAAGATATGCATGTCTTTTTATCATCAATATTTTTATCCTGCATGACTGGCAAGGATACTTAATATTCTTTTTGCCAATAAATTATTCTTTGCAAATGTTTTTGCCAAGGATGTACAAAGAATGCTTTTAGGAATCACTCCATTCCAGCTGTCCAGTAGCTGAGAAAAAAAATGGCAGTTCAACCTACCTATATTTTTCTTTCAAATTTTATGTGTTGGCAATATTCCTGGTTTTCACACTTAGACAACAACATCTGCTGTTTTAGCACCAAGCTTCTGGAAAAAAGAAAATCTGTGATTATATAGAAATATGCAGGGCCCTTATATTGGAATGCCACCTAAAAAGCACAAAGTTTGTTCATCATTCTAACTTCAATAAATGTGTCTTGTGGATCACCCAGGTGTAAGGATTTGGATAACTGTACAGGATTGTGATCGTTGTTCTTGTTAATAAAGACTATAACTAGGGTATGTCAAATTTTTCAGTTTTCAATTTCCTAACATTAGTGCTCAAAAAATGTGACATGCCTTGGGGATTGTAAAGATATTTTGGTTACTTTAATGTAATTTAGATGTGCTTGGTAACTACATAAATATCATACCTTTTGTTTCTTTCACCCTCTGCATTGATACAGTAAAATGTTACATATTAAAAGATGTGAAGGGGAATGTTAAGAGAGTGCTTGGAACAGTTTTGTGGAATTCTTAATACTGTTAAACAGAATCTTCGCAGTTTATATTGTAAATGCATTGTTCATTGCATCTGATTAAAAAAAAGTTTAAATTTGTAGATATCTCCAAACTGGATTAGGAGAAAATGAGAAATAAAGCAGGATGATGAGCAGTGTGTCCAATTGGAAAACAGATGCCTATAGATAGCTATGTGGGTTCACCTACAACAGTTGCTAGAGAAGGGACAATTCTCTGTCCCCTCCATAATCCAATTCTAGTGGACTATGTTTGCTAATTACTGTATTTTTAGAGTATAAGACGCACTGGAATATAAGACACACCAAGATTTTGAAGAGGCAAATTAAAAAAAAGTTTTTGCACTCTGCAGGCCTCCCAAAAATGGCCCATTTTTTAAAAAGGGCATGAATATCCTTTAGGAGGCTTGTAGAGTGCTCCTAGGGGGGGCACCAAATTTTTGTGTGAAAACTGCCTCCTTTTTGTCAAAAAAAGAGCATGCATAGCCTTTAGTGCTGCTTGGGGGGGGGGGAGGAATTGAGCAAAAAAATGGCCCATTTTTGCTTATTTCTGCCTTCCCCAGCCCCCAGGAGCACCCTGGAAGCCTCCTAAAGGCTATGCACAGCCATTTTGGTGAAGGGGCAGGGTTTCTGGAGGCAAAAAATGCTGTATTTAGTGTATAGATGCACCCCGATTTTCAGCCTCTTTTTTGAGGGAAAAAATGTGCATCTTATACTCTGAAAAATACGGTATACAGCAGCATCTGCTGCCACCTCCTATGCTCTAGGACAATGCAAAGTTACCTTGTACCATGTTTACTCAAATGCAAGTATCAATGATGTTTGCTTTCTACCTAAGATGCTACCTAAGATATTTTAATTTAGATGCTACTTGACTTCATATTCTAAATATAATGAATCCAGATGTGACTTTAAGGGAGGGAGCAGTATCAACCTGTCCTCTACAATTCTATTTGTGAAGACACAACCAGTATGTTTACAAATAATTAATGCAATGTGGTCTTTTTAATCTAATAAGCATCTGTATGTTTAATGTAGATTTATGATGTGTTTTTCCTCTTTCTTTGCCATCATAGTCTTCACAATCTAGCTGGTTGAGCACCGAAGAAAGGAACCAAGCTTTATATGATCTTAAAGCTGCTGGCTGGTCTGAGCTCACTGAAAGAGATGCTATATTCAGAGAATTCGTATTCAAAACCTTTAATCAGGTAAATACCATTAATCTTGATTTAAGGGAAATACACTTATCTTGATTCTCCCTTGTACCTGAAAAATCCCATATGCTACCAGACCCCGTTATTTAAAGTTTTACAGCTTGATGATGAAGATGATTTTTCTTTAAAAATGATTTTTCTTGAAAATTGATACATTGTTTAAATGACGATAGAACATTGTACTGAATAAGACAATTGAGTCCAAAATTTCCTCTGCTAAGCAAGACAGTTGTTAAGTGAATTTTTGCCCAGTTTATAACCTTTCTTGCCACAATTGTTAAGAAAATTGCCCCAGTTGTTAAGTTAGTAACATGATTAATAAGTGAAACTGGCTTCAAGATTGACTTTGCTTGTCAGAAATTTTGGCCCAGTGCTCACATTTGCGAACCAGTAGAGAAGGTAACTTGATTTCACCCCGGTTGCAACTGTCATAAAGATGAGTCAGTTGACAAGTGTCTGCATTTTAATCATGGGATTTAAAAGGAATGCTGCAACGGTTGTAAGTTGAAAATGGACATAAATCTCTATTTTCTGTCCATGGTAACTTTAAATGGTCATTAAATGAATTGTTTTAAGTCGAGGACTACCTATATGCATAAAATATAATTCTCTGGCCCTGAGAGGTATCTATGGGCACCATTGTGGCATCATATGGGCAGAGGTGGGTTGCTGCCGGCATTACTGCTGGCTTAGTGCACGTGCAATTTTGCACATGTGCGCTCACGCACACGTGTGCAATTGCACAAAAATAGATCTGTGCATGTGCAGAACCTTAAAAAAGGAGAAAAAAACATGTTGTCCCCACCAGAGAACCGGTTTGGAGGTGTGGCAGGCCTAGGACCCAGGCCTGGAAAGCACTACTGGTTTGGCCGAACCAGTAGGAACCCACCTCTGCATTTGAGGAATCTCACAAAGATATAAGACTATTTTACTATTTATATATTTATATCCTTCATATCACTCATGTTTATTTTGAACAGCCTACCTTTTGAAAGTAACTTCATTACTTAAGTGAATATCCTCTCAAAAAGAATCCCTTTCAGAATAATTTGACTTTAATTTAAAAATGTATTTTTAATTTTTTTTCTATTTTTCTATTTTTTTCTTTTTGAACTTTTTATAGTTTTAATATTGTTAAAACACACACCGTAGGGCTGGAAGAGACCTTGGGGGGGAGGGCTTTTCTAATCCAACCCCCTGCTCAAAGCAGAAAGCCTGTTGAAAAATCATACAAATCATAATTTTAAAAAATTCTACGCTCAAAGTTACATTCCCAAATCCCAAGAGACACTCTAGCAGACCAATTCTGAAAACTTGGAAAACCAAGAAGAAGGCACCCACCCCCCGAAGTCAGACAAGAATGACATTAAATGGCCTGTCACTCACTCACTGTCACAATATTCTTTTGGCTTTTTTTAGGTGGAACTATAAAGTGTATAGTTGAAAGGTCAAAGACATGGTATTCCTTATTTTTGTATGCTCTTAGGAGGTTTCCTTTTTCTGCTGTATGATCAGCTGGGCTTCCTGTTTATTTTGGCCAAATGGCAATAAAAGAGACAAGGATATTTAGAAATTCTTCATGTTGAAGAATTACAGGACTGGCTGGAGTACTTGAAAGCTGTTTACAAAACTGCTATGTTTATTAAATAAAGGCTTCAAGTTAAATACTTGATTTAGCTTTCTGCGAAACTTTTCAAGCTCTTATATCTAAAAGTGAGAAAGTAAACTCTACATGTGTATCAGGGCTGCATCTAATATCTAAAATTGGAACATCTTTCCAAGGTTGCCAGCTTAACTTTTATGATTATGTTACATATATGTGTATGTGAATATTCAAGGCAATCTTGGTTCCTGACAACTGACTTGACAAATCTATTCAGTTTTCTTGCAACATTTTGGTTTTTCACTGCCTCCTTCCTAGAGCTGGGAGAGAGCTAATGGCCCAAAATCATACAGCACACTTCGTTCCTAAGGTAGGACTTGAACTCAGAGTCTTCTAATTTCTAGTCTGGTGCTTTTAACTATTACACCAACTAGCTCTTTTTCAATAAAATAATAGGTTTAGGGAAAGATTCCCAATAAAACAGAACAATTGTAAATAATACCTGTAGAAAATCCTGCTTAAGTGAATAGGACTTTCTGGAAGGGTAGATTTTTAAAAAGATTGTTGCCTTCATCGGCAATTATTTAAAAATAATTTTTAAAATACCCTGAATTATTATTTAAATAGTGATTTAAAAAACCTGAAATGATAATCAATGTTCTTTCACACTTATTCATGCCATGATGTAAAACATGTACTCAATAGCAAATCATATATTTTTAAGTATTGACATTTCATAGCTAGCAATAACAGTAGCAGTTAGACTTATATACCACTTCATAGGGCTTTCAGCCCTCTCTAAGCGGTTTACAGAGTCAGCATATTGCCCCCACAGTCTGGGTCCTCATTTTACCCACCTCAGAAGGATGGAAGGCTGAGTCAACCTTGAGCCGGTGAGATTTGAACCGCCGAACTGCAGCTAGCAGCCAGCTGAAGTGGCTGCAGTACTGCACTCTACCCACTGCGCCACCTCGGCTCATTTAGCTATAAGATTCATAAGACTAAAGTAAATCTAAAATGCACATTTTTTTCTGTATTATCTACATTCAATAACTTAATATTCTATCTATTCTGCAGCTTTTACCTGCTATTCCTGCAGGAACTGTAAACCCATAAAAACCTCCAGGTGTATGCAGAAGGAATGCCATCACATCCAGAACCAGAACAGAATAGAATAACAGAGTTGAAAGTCCCAAAGGTGCTTTTTTGGACTTGGATGACTGAGAATCTCCATAGACAAAAGAGTTGGAAGGGACCTTGGAGATCTTCTAGTCCAACCCCCTGCTCAAGCAGGAGACCCTATACACAAAGATGCTTCCCCAAAAGGCAACTGGACTTTCTTTTTTCCCCCCTTTGAAACCATTTTGCTTCCCATCAAAGAAGCTTCTTCAATTCTGAAGATGAGAATTCAAATGTTTTCAAAGAAAAAAATCAAGGGAGTGCAGTTACCTTTTTGAAAAGCCAGATTCTAGATGATTGAGAATCTCTATAGACAGAGACCCTATACCATTTTAGACAAATGATTGGCCAATCTCTTCTTAAAAACCTCCCGTGATGGAGCACCCAGAACTTCTGAAGGCAAGCTGGTCCACTGATTAATTGTTCTAACTATCAGGAAATGTCTCCTTAGTTCTAGGTTGCTTCTTTTCTTGATTAGTTTTCATCCACTGCTTCTTGTCTTGCCTTATGGTGCTTTGGAGAATAGATTGATTCCCCCCACCCACCCTTTTTTGTGGCAGTCTCTTAGATAATTGGAACACTGCTATCGTGTTATTCCTTGACCTTCACGTCATTCTTAGTCCTAACCAAATACAAATTATCTTGGAATTGGATGACGTTTGAATGAGGAGCCATTCTATCTTGCTGTATGAAGCCTGAGTTAATTTCTTCTTAAGCAGATAGTAACAACTTCCAAGCACTGAGATCAGTGGTGTATTAACCATTAAGCAGACTAAGCACATGCTTAGGGCACCAGGTCCAAAGGGGGCACCACAATGTTGAGAAAGAAAGAAAAAACGCAATGAAGATTTGTGCAGTATGTACAAAGGAGGGGCACCGAGATTTGTCCGTACTTAGGGCACCGGTAAGTCTTAATCCACGACTGACTGAGATGAGACTTCTGCCTCATCTCCTACTTGATCTGGAATGGAGATAAACTACTGCATATCACAAGCATAAAGATGATGCCTCTCCCAGCAGCTTCATGTAAGTGCTGAGCATTACGAGGGAAAAGAATGAGATCTGTAGCACCCTGCATTGAAATATCCAGGGCTCAGTCTCTCCTCCCACCCCCACCCCAATTGCCACTGTTTGGAAGTGCCTGCTGTGGAAGAAGTAAAAACAATGGCAGAACAGTGTGTCTAATCTTAACCTTGTAGGTGACCCAGGATATCACAATTGGAAGCTGTGCAGAGATTTAGCAGGAGCCAAGTGATTGCACTCTTCCTATCCAAGTGTGTCATTTGCATAAACAACCAGCATCATTTCTATCCCATACCTGGGTTTGAATCCTGACTGGAAAGGGAAACTCTGTGAATTGTTTCTTGGCTAATAAGTGAAAATTCATGCAGAGTGCAGTTGATCTAGAAATACCTTTTTGAAATCTACAGCAAGCTTCTAAGGCATGCCAAGCAGAGATTATTTCCATGTGATGCCACTCCATCAAAACATAAAAAGAGGGAAAAGCCACAGATGAAAATTAATAATGTACAATTTTAATGTGACTCAAATGTATCAATTTTTATTCTTCCTGATGAAATTGCTGTCTTATACCATTATGTTATGATATACCGTATATACTCGAGTATAGGCCGACCCGAATATAAGCCGAGGCACCTAATTTTACCACAAAAAACTGGAAAAGTTATTGACTCGAGTATAAGCCTAGGGTGGGAAATGCAGCAGCTACCGGTAAATTTCAAAAATAAAAATAGATACCAATAATGTTTTTGAATATTTATTTCAAAGAAAAACAGTAAACTAGCGGTGTATTCAATGAAATACTTCACTCACCTCATGATGCTGACGTCCCGCTGTGATGATGATGTCCCGTGCAGCCGCGGGAGCGATGTCCCGCCTCCTATGACACACGGCACAGTGATTCCTAACATTGGATCACTGTACCAGAGGAGGTGGGACATCGCTATGTGGCTGCTTGCCATAACAAGGAGGAGGTGGGACATCGTTGCAGAGCGGCAGGAGGGGGAGGAAGGGGAATCGTAAGACAGCCCTGCATTACATTAGAACGTGAGGAGGGGGGATGGTGCGGTGCGCGCTGCGCGGCAAACTGACACAGAGGGAGGGGAAACTCACAGGGGCACTGGGCCATTCACGAGTGTCACCCAGCGGCATGGCCCTGCCCCTTTTTCTCCTCCATTTCGGGCAAATTTTTCACTGACTCGAGTATAAGCCGAGGCGGCTTTTTTCAGCCCAAAAAGTGGGCTGAAAAACTAGGCTTATACTCGAGTATATACAGTAAACTTTATTTTAAGATTAATCTTAGATACATTATCTTACATAGGATACCTTTGAGAGTTTTGTATCAACAGTGATTTGAATCTTATGTGTGGTATGTGGACTTATTCATACCCTATTTATATGGCCCTAAGACTTACAGTTTGTTTTTGCTAAGTGTGACAAGTGAACTGATTTATAATGGTTTATAAATTGTGGCTTTTTTCTTGGGATGGTTCTTCTCATCAAACAAAACCAAATAAAATCACATTAAGAGATAATTATGTTATCTTATGTTAACCAGGCTTTTGTACCTGATTTAACCAATCACACATTATAAAGATCTTATAGATTATTAATTAATTTGTAAAAAAAACTCTTCAAATTTGATTAATATTTTAATATTTAAATACATATTAAAATATTAATCAAATTTGAAGAGGTTTTTTTATAGAGCTGCATCCATTTAAAAAAATGTTTCCTTTGGAAAATCAGTAAGGACAAATGATTGGAAAATAATTGGAAAAAGATGAAATTGCAATTCTACCATAAAGCTCATCAGCAGCCTAAAGTATTCACAAGCTTCATGTAAAGATAAATCAATGGTTTTTAGAAGAACAACTTGATAGCAATGCAGGAAATTAGAATAAATGATCCGAAAACCTCCATTCTATGTACTCCACTTCTTTTTGACATTTGGGGGAATTTTGAACTTGGCATTTTGTTTTTGTTTAAATGAGGAAAAAGTCCTTCTGTTGAAATAGTTTTTCATTCTCAGTTTGTTTTAAAGGCTTAGGAATCTGAATGATAGATTTAATGATCTGGATTTAACAGAGAAATTTAACAGTTATTTATTTTAAAATTCCCCTTTCAGCTTCTAACAGAAGTTTGCAGATATCTCAGTAGTTGTTTTCTTACAATTCCTCATTACATTCAGAAGAAGGCACATATGGTTGAGTCAGTTGCAGAATGAAGGTAGCCATTTATTCTTAATTTGATCCGCTGAATACTTTGTAAAATGTCTTGATTAATTACCGGTAACTAAAATTTGGAGTTCTGCCATGTCTGAAAAAACCCTTCCATGTTTCTTCCATCTTTACTGTGCATTATAGTCAGCTGCTTTGCTTCCACTATGTGGAAGATTGAATAATACTTCCATTGTCTCTGTTTCCCAGCAATATCTCAACTCAACTGGACATTTAAAGAAAGTTAAATATTTTGTCTTTCAGATTTAATAAGCACTTTGGAATAAATATCTGATATTTTGGATATATCTTTTAATGCAAATGCTGTGTGTAATTTTCTGTCATCCCTTTTACTTACTCTGAAATGGTTGTCATGAACAAGTTAATAAAGATTATGTAGATATTTCTTTCTTTCTTCCTAAAAACATTATTTCAAAACCTTACTTTGTAATTAAATGGATTCTGGCCAGTAAAAAGATATTGGGAGGGAGCGGGGGAAGGAGAGAGAGAAAACTACAATTATACCTATTTTAAAAATTAACCATTACTTGCCAAAAAGAGCATCAAACCCACTTAGCGGACATCCGTTAATCCAGTGGTTAGCTGTTTCAGGCTTTAATGCACACTGTTTTACACGTTAACGGTTTTGAAGTTCCAGGCCAAGGCTGACCTTTCACATCTGCTCCTTTCACGGTAGGAATCTCCACTTACAGCTTCCTGTCAGAGCAGATTACAATGACAAAGTGCAGAACTTCTGCTGGCTGCAATTTTGTTTTTGATCAAAATTATTTCTTTCACAAACAATCACGTTTGCTAAAATGTTACATCTGCTCTGCAAAACCACTGGCAGCACCACAGTTTATCAGTGGAGATCAAGTGCAGTTTTTTTTTTCATTTGGCGTTTTTCAGAAAGCTGTAAATCAGCCTTAGATATGTTTGCTAGAGCTCACAATTTTTGTTGTTTCCTGCCCTTTTGTGTTTCGATATATTTGTTTTGGCAAGACCAAGAAAGACAACTTGCTGTTATGTCAAAGAAACATAAACATGTCTAAAATTGGGGGTGATGGTGGTGAGATGGATTGTATTATTATTTTTTTCCTCTTGAAACCGAGGACCGATTAAAGTTATAGTTATGAGATAATCTAATGAATTACAACTATAGTTCCTTGATTTTGTTTTTAATATTATGAAGATAAAGTCTCTATAAATAGTATAACTGATACCCACCTCTGCTGATTAGTGCCATTGCATTTAACATACTCTTGTGTGTTGTTTTGTTGTTAATTTTAATTTCTAGATATTTTTATTTGTGTGCTGATTCGAGGTACTGGGAATAGAGCAGCGTAGTAAATAAATATAAAATACTACCATTTGCAGTTTTTAAGAGGCATTATTACTTACGGTTTGGTTCTATTTCCTTGTAGAAAATGCTACTTTGACAGTTACAAAAGGATCCAAGTGGGACAACTAGAGATGAATTGTAGTTGCTTGCTTTACAAAATAACATATTTTTTTTAACTGGTGATATCCTTTGTATTGGTTAGTTTTTATATGGCTTGCTATAAATGTGATTGATTATATTCACTTATTCAATTACCGGTAAATATATTTTAGAATCTCAAAAGGTCTCTTTTAGATTCCTGAACAATTATAGTTTTTTTGTATTTTTAATTTCATCGATATAAAAGAGAAACAGCATAGCATGCAATATATTTGCTGTTTAGCCAGTTTGTTAAAGATTCCAAATATGAAAATATTTGTTTATCAGTTACATTACTCAGATAGGATTGAAGACAGTAAGTATCAACAGGGCTTATTTTCTAGTCAATAGAGATAGAACCATAGCTTAAATATTTTGCTTGAGTAATCAAAGTGATAATATGTAGAACAGAGAATGAATTAGTTATAGTTAAGTCCCATGAAAATTGGCATAAAAGTCATAAGTTGCTTAAGAGTGATTGGTTTTAGTGAACTAAATGCCGGTATCTTTGAATCCAATTGAAAACCTACAAAGGTAGTGAAATGAAATCAAATGTCTTTGTTTAGATGCTTCTTTCCACCTTACCTTCTCAAAATAAGGCATCTCAGACTTTCCTCCTGTTTACCTTGCATTATTCAGGACATATTTTATAGAAAATCTCATTTAAATTTAGATGGAACATTAAAAAGACTGTACAAAGCAACATTCTGAGAGAGAGAGATACCTACCTACCTACCTACCTACCTACCTACCTACCGTAATGGGTTCATCTAAATTTGTCTTTCCTGATTGCTTATTTTATTTGATCTAAAGTCTTATTTATTCTTAAATAACACATACATTCCATGAATTGATTAAATATTGAGTTGCATCCATACTTATAGGCAAACACATCCACTGAAAATACGATTTAAGTTAGTTATAAACAATTTTATTAGAATGTATTTCAGTCAGTCAGTCAATTCAAGGATAGTCACAAATAGGTTCACACTATTTTTTTTTACTAATTTTTTTTGTATATGTTCATTTGCCACACTGAATGAAAAACTATTATTTATATATTACAAAACTACAGTGGCTGAATTTACAAGATAAAGTAAGGCAAAGCCAAACAAACTATATTATGATTTAGTGTGCTGGAGTGATCCAGCTTTGAATGTAGGTTCCGTCACTAGGAGAATTTTGTTGTGAAAAAACAACAACACTCCAGCTAGATTCTGGTACCATTTCTGTCCACATCCAGATGTGATCAATGCAGTGGTGGGTTTCAAAAGTTGTTCGAACATACTCTGTGGGTGTGGCCTCCTTTGTGAGAGTGGCTTGTCGCTCTTGTGACCGGATGGGAGTGGCTTGCCGCCCATGTGACCGGATATGAAGATGCCAACGACACTTGTCAGAACCACCTTAAATTACCTCACACACAGCACTGGCATGCATAAGAATATGATGTAAACTTGTTTTTTTAAAAGGCATCTTTGGTTTGCGTTAAAACAACTTCAACACACGCAATATTCTGATTGCACCACAAATGCAGTAGTCATCCTTGCCTTTCACAGAAGCACTGAGTTTTATAAATATGAGCATGATAGTGTAGAATAATCATATCCAAGGACCAGTGATGGGTTTCAAAAATTTTTGGAACCTCTTCTGTATGTGTGGCCTGCTTTCCGGGTCCACTGGTGGAACCTCTTCTAACTGGTTCGGTAGATTTGACGAACCGGTTCTACCGAATAGGTGCGAACTGGTAGGAACCCACCTCTGGGCCAATGTACCATCTCAGCAAGCTGTGAGACAGCAATTATAATTTCTCCCATTTTTCAGAAAGCGATCTAGGCTAATTATTCCACATAAGCTTGATAATGTTTGAAGGATTTAAGCCACAGATTGGTTGTATATGATAGGGACAATCTCATGCTGGGAAATGAATTATAGTCTAAGATTGTTTTTTTTTTTTAAAAATTACTTGAGCTGAATTCCAAAAGCAAATTATTTTGGATAAACCTGCCCTAAACAGAGATCTGTTATGACCTGATAGTTAAATAATTATTTTATCGCAAGTGAATTAATTTAAAGGAGATAATGACTTTACTGTCTTAAGAAAGTTAAGAAAGATGGCATTTCTCAGGCAATTTATTTTAGAAAGCAGTGGTAATAAAAGTTAAAATATATTTGGAATCAAAGTTTTCAAAGCAATCTTTGGCTGCTACAAGTTGTAACTATTACAACATTTGTAGTTTTAATCTTGTTTAAAATAATATTATTGATACGATCAGTTGAATGCAGTCATACAAATGATTGTTTAGTACTTGTCTTCAGAGTAGCAAATAGCATTAAAAAACATAAAAGAGAGGAGAAGCAGCCAGAGTATAAAATACTTGTAGAAACGCAAATGTTACTAGTACTATCCATCTACAAGTAAACTTTTAAAAATAAAAAGTTCACAAAGAATTTTTTTTACCACTCACTAAAAATGGTCTACAAAGTAAGAAAATATGTTTCTGTAACTTGTAAAAATTCTGTATAGTTTTAAAGAACGCCTCCAATGAATTCATTATACCCTGCCTTATAGAGTTGGCAGCCACACAAACTTTGATCATTCTTACATTCTCACAGTATTATCTATTATTATCTAAAGGACCATGAAATTAGTTTGTCAGGTTTCTAAGAATAGGGAAGTAGCAAAGGAAGACGTGTTCCATTGTTTCAGTTTCTTCTTTGCCACAAACCCCAGTCATGACTCATGACAACTACCCTCCCAAATATTATTACATGCAAAATTATGAATTCAACTCATGTGAAAAATAATCTGTGCTGTATGGCAGGCTATAGACAAGCAGCTGGATTAAAACATTGCTTTATTCCCAGGTGTCGATATTACTTACAGGCAGTATTTAAATAATGCTAGATCAGAATTCCATATTTTTTATAGTTATCTTACCTTCTTCAGATTGAGTGAGATTAAATCTATTACTTATTAAAGAGATAACTAGCTTTGTGTACTGATTAAAGGCACTGGGTAGAAACTGGGACATTGTGAGTTCTGGTTGACTTTGGGCTTCTTTCAGTCTTAGGAAGAAAGTAATGGCAACTCAGTTCTGAAAAAGTTGCCAAGAAAACTGTAAGGACTATAGCCATCAGGGGTAAGGATTGATTAAAGATCCTTATTTTAAAAATCTCACAGCACTTCAGAGTTAAGAAATCAGCACTTAATTCTCAATTTACTACAGTTAAAACATAAGTTAAAACATGATATAAAATTTGTAACATATAATAAGAAATAAAATAAAACAATCATCAAACTAACATTAGAAGAACAAAATTGTTAAGATGCTTGGAAAAATAAAAAATATCTTGGCAAACAATTTATTATTTATTTATTGAATAGATTTTTATTCCACATGTATTACTTTATAAATAACTCAAGGTGGCAAACATACATAATATTCCTTTCTCCTCCTCTTTCTCCCCACAATGAGAGAAAATGACTTGCCTCAAAGCACCCAGCTGTGTTCATGTCTAAGGTGAGACTAGAACTCATAGTCTCCTGGTTTTTGAGTCAGAAACCAAACCCAAACCTTAATTACTACATCAAAGTAATTTAAAAAACAATTAAATAAAAATAATGCATTTCTTCTATGAATCAGATTGTTTTGTGACAGGGGTGTCAAACTGGCAGCCAGTGGATGCCAGGCCCATCCCAGCTCTGCAAAAGGAAAAAAAAACATCGTAATACGTCAAGTGACAGCAATGTGACGCGGCAAGTTTGATAACTCTGTTTTGGCGGAATGGGTCCCATCTAGAGGAAATTGAATCCTACTCCTCTGACAGAGAAACTATCTACTAACAATATCTTTTCAGCTTTTCTGAATTGAGCTTCAGTTCACTACAAAATCTGGAGAGTTTGTCCGACAGAATTTTCTTCCATTTCAATTTGAAATAGTCAGCCAAGATTAACAGTTCAATCAATTGGAACAAAAACTAATTCTAATCAGTGGCCATAAAGATGAATCCGAGTCTCTGTTGAGAGCACTCTGGTTTCAAAACATAATATAATGTTTTTGCACATAGGAAACTAATGGAAGGAATTTACACTTTGCAGCCTTAGTCTGTAAGTGTGGAAAGGTCATTGCACTTACATGTTCTACTAATTTATGGAATGGAATACGTTTTGGATAATATAAGATGGAAATAGAATATTGGAAAATTTGTGTTTAGAATTCAGAATTGTGATGGGAGTATGCTGCCTGAATATAAATTTTGCAACCCCTCACCTTAACCCCAGCCAGATGGAATGGAAGTGGCCCAAATGTATTTGCATGAATAGTTTGCCCAAAATATGTTTATCATCTATTTATTTTCTTGAATGATATGCTTGATATTTTTCAAAAGCTTTTTATATAAATCCAAATGGATTGAATGTGTTTTTATATCCATCTCTTTGTATTTTTGTCTGCATTTTAGTATCTACCATAATTTTTGGATGGCCTTTTAAATTTTTTTTTGTGGAGGAAAGGCAGTATTACACTGAGAATACTATACCTTAAGTAAGTAAATTAAGTTTAATGGCTATTAGGTAACTCCTAATGTCACTTATGTGAGATTGATGACTATATTAATTGAATGAATAAATAAAATTACATTATTCTATTTTTTCAGAGTTTATAATGAAATATCTTATAATGTAAAACTATCTGAATTTATACCTGGAATCTTAAGATTCAGCTCAGAATATGTCTGAAATGATCAAAGTAGTTTTGGAACATTTCCAGTAATGTCAGAATAGCTGATACTTTGAAATATTTTATATGCCGCTATCAAACAGGACTTAATTAAAATCAATGTAAAATAATGTTTTGTTGTAACAAATAGAATATTCTGGTAAATAAGTCATGCAAAAGCTTTGTTCAAAAACTTATACTGTAATCAGAAGATCTCAAATGTTTTATTTTTCCTGGAAAGATGTAACAAAGCATCCCTTGGAGTTAACTATCCAGTAAACTTTGAACTGTATTTTTTTTAAATTTAACACAGACTTCATTATGCTAAGCAACTGGTTACGTGAACAGGTGCTTTCCTGCTTAGAACTTGGATATTTATATTGGCAAACTCTGAGGTACAATATTTTGGTTAGAAACTGAAAAGTCCATTTATTATAACAAAAATATAAACGATCACCCATTTCTAGTATTTCTGAAGAAAAAGGTATCTTTATTTCCTGATTCTAAGTGTAATATATGATAACTAACATATGGAGAAATGAAATGTTGGTTGGCAAGATATATTCTGTAATCAAACCTGGAACATCTGATGTTTGCATTTAGTTTTTTTAAAGCTTCATATGGTGTTTCCACTATTTTTCTATTTGAAGGTTTATTTTAAATGCTTTAAATAAGAAAATAAACTAAAAACAACCTGTGTCCTTGAATCTGGAAAATGTCTTGTTTTGAAGAAATGCAAATCATCATTTAAGAAAAATAAATATGTATTTAGGCAATAAACTTAAAGATGAATATGATATGTGAAAATAGTATTCCAGAAAATCTATTCATGTATTTACCTTGGATGCCCTCCTGATTCCCAACAACTCTGTGTGACTCTCAACAATCAAAGCAAGAAAATTAAAATAAAATCAATTAAAAAGAAGAAAAAAGATAGAAGTTGAGAAATGAACAAAGGGGCTTCATTCTCCCCTGCCAAAAGCCTAGAGGAAGAGCCATTTCCTCCCAACTCTTCTAAACAACAGCAGAGTTTAGGAATTTAAAATGTGGGCCGGACTCCCCCCCCCCCTTTAGATTCATTCAAATATATCAGCAGACAGCTGACCTTCAAATCATACCATAACTTGTCTCAGTTTTATTAAAGACAATTTGGCATTATTGGTGGGAGATGGGGAAAAAAAGGAATGTTGTCTGAATAAAGCAAATTTTAGCTTCTTTTGTGTTCAAAGACTTAACTGCATATTATGTTGATCTGTCTTTTAGTTGAAATTATTCATACTTTGCAAATTCCTCTTTTTTTGTTCAGATGTTTTATATCACGTAACTCTAAATGATTATGAAAATCCATACCTATTGAATAGGTATGTATATATTAATTTATGGCATTCTATTTTATAAAGTAAAATATTCCATTCACTGCCAGGGTTTTTTTTTGTAAATAAAAAGAATTTACATCTCTTCTTATGATCGAAAATGGAATCAAAATTGTTTGCAATAATAATAACACATAAAGTTATAATTGCAAAACATACTTAATATATTTCTTCCCTCTTGACCATTCTCTCCATTACTCTGATATAAAATTGCTATTCATTTTCACTCTACCTAATTCCAATTGTGTGCTAATTTTGTTGCCTTAAATGCATGTTTCCACCTGATTTCTGATCCACTGTTTTAAATCACTGAGGGACCTGGTGAAAATGCCTTATGGGAATGTCGTTGTTTGGATGGCCTTTGAAATATGTAGCTCCTAAAACTAACTGAGATTAAATTATATTGATTTAAACTATTTTATTCTTCAGTTACTGATATTTTTGCATAAATACTTGTAACCATTTAACCTACTTTTCCTTGAAACTCCTGAAACTTTTGACATTATGTTAATACCTAAATGTAAAGATATTCCAGTGTGTAATAGCCAATTCTTCTTATCCACAGTTTGACTTGGCTGCATTTATTCTTCATTTCTTGAAAATTAGCAAACCATATGACAATAAACAGAAATGTCCTCAGTGAAGAGAGAAGGGGAAACTGTTGTTTATCTGGTCAGGTGGTTTAGATTAACAGTGGTGCTGGTCTGTATTATGTTACTTTAAATCACAGTGTCCCAAAAGGACAGAAATTATGAAGATTGTTACAGTATGTTTCATCCAATGTAAGATCAACAAATTGGAATAATTTTATAGGAAAATCACAGCATTTTGGCAAGACACTTGTTAAAGAATTTGATTTAACATGAAGTTTTGTTCACATTATTTGTTAATATGTAAAACATTGTTTGAATAACGTATGAAGTGTAAACATTCTAAATATCAAAGGCAAGAATGGCTTTTACAAGATTACACAGAGTGGCAAAGTACTTAAAATAGATCAGAGTTTGTGCTTTTGCTGTCAAAATGTTTGATACAGAGCTGACTAGCTAGTTTCTTCACCATAATAATTGTAAACAAGTATTGTAAATTGTAAACCATAGCCTATAGTTGTAGTAAAAAGGGTAAATTTACGTAAGATCTTGAAAGAATCTAGAAATAGAGTTTAGGTTAGCTTAGATGAAGTTAGGTTAGGTTCTGTCTGACATTCATTGGACTTTAATTTATAGAATGTCTCTTGTATAGTATATGAAAAAGCTATGAAAATAAAGCCACTATTAGAATGAAAAAATCTGTATTTAGAGTTCAGAATGATTTAGTAGATGCAATAAGTTAAAATACAGTGAATTCATGAATAATTTGTATGTTCTTTTGAAAGTGAAATGTAGTTAAGCATTGCCCCCTATAGTGGGCAGTGGCTAGAGAAGTAAAATATGCAGGGATTCCTTTACCTTTATCTTGTACCTGAAAGTGAACCACTTACTGTAAAATGTAATCTACAAGGAAGCCTGCAGAGCCCATGTTTCCACACTGGGCTAGTTGTCTAGATCAGTGTTTCTTAAACTTTTTGCTATGGCACTAAGACTCCTTTCCACTTTTAAAATTATTGAGGACCACAAAAGAGGTATTTTTATTTTAATTATTTTATATTTCCCAATATTTACTACATTATAATAGATGCTCTTGGAATATTTATTTATTCAATGCATGTGACTGCCCATCTGAACACATGACGTATGATTTAGCATAGCTACCCTGTTTCCCTGAAAACAAGACCTCCCCGGATAATAAGCCCAATTGGGCTTTTGACCACATGTGCTAAAATAAATCCTTCCCCCAAAATATACCCTAACACAGCAGAAGACATGAGGTGACCATGCTCGCTGCCTCCTGCACCTCAAAAATAATAAGACCACCCCGAAAATAAGGCTAAGTACTTATTTCGGGGGTCAAAAGAAAATAAGTCTTATTTTCTGGGAAACCCGGTAGTAAGATAACATATTAACAAAGTGCAAGAATATTAAAATAGCATAATGTCAAACCTATTAAATATTAACAAAATAAAGTATTTTAATGAAAGCTTTATTTTTCATAAATGAAAATAGTAAGGAGAAGGGCATTATTGTTTTAAATCTTTGCAAATATTTTCAATATCGGGCGAATCATTTTGATTTCCTGAGAGGATCTTGGGGGACCCAATGGGTCCTTGACCCCTCTTTAAGAAACACTGATCTATATTATTGTCATTTTCCCCCCTATTTCCTATGCCTTTTGTGTTGTTCAAACATAGCCAGAATCTGTTATTTTTAGTAATAGGCAGCACACTTGTATCTAGATGCAGACCTGGTATTGCCTGCATAGTTTAAGCAAAATTCCTGCTTAGAAATTTGCATGGAAAATAGGGTACATTTCTGTATCTTTCATATTTTTCTTGATAATTTCCTAAAGCCATTCATTTAGCCCAATCTGAACCTTTGCTCTGCATAATACATTAATAATTCATTTCTGTCTAATATGTTTCTTCTTATTTTCTGGATGTGGTTATTGAGTAGACTTAACACTGCTGAATCTCACTGAAACATTTAAGTTGTATCTGATTATTAGTTATAAATATATATGTCATACAGTCAATATAGTATATATAGTATTGACATTAGGAATATTATAAAACACTGATATTTTACAGTCTATCTGCCATTTACATAGAAACACATTTAACATTGATTTTAATTAAGTGCAATTCCAGCAATATGTTTAATCAGTTGTTAATACAAAAAGTATATTTGTATTCTAGAATGTGAAGTTAGTTGAATCCAATTTTATAAAAGATAACAATGAAATAAGTAACTTTCTAAACATAGCAGCATAACCTTCAGAAGATTTGTAATATTTTCTCAGAAACTTTAACTCTGAGATTGATTAGTATGTGGGTTTCATATTTAATTAAATATAAAGTGATGCAATAATTCTAATATAGTAGTAGAAGTAGCATGATAGATCATCCTTTTAAATAAAAAATATTCTGACATAGTATGCCTAAAGACTCATGATAATATACCAGCAATTTTAATTATTTATAAAATTATCAAGAAATGTAACCTTTGCTGTCAAAATTAATAGAACAATCAATGGAATATTGAACTATTGGAAGCTAGAGGTTAAGTAACATGGGATTAATGTATTTTTTGCCTATTGAATGCTTAAAGAATATCAAGGAATGAATAAATATTTATATTATTATTGTTTTTCTTTGAGAATTCTTTCTATTAACAAAATCACACAGCACTTTAGCTGAGTAATTAGGTAATGGGATCAAAAGGAAAGAGGAAAACTCCAGTACTTCAGAGTAGCAATGCGGAAATGTAAAGGAATGAAGAAAAGATGCAAGCTATAATCTATAAAATTTAAGGAACAAGGTGTGTAAAAGGGAGAACTTTTCTTAACTCAGAAGGAATTCTTCGAAGAGGAGAAAAGATTTGTTCTGCTGAGAGGTTAATATTGGAAATAAACTACTAAACTGAAAAAGCGTAGCAGTTGTGTTGGACAAACTTCCTGAGAAAAATGTAATTGAATGCAAATTGTATAATACAAATGTGCAAATTGTATTTTTTTAAATACATCCCATACTTTTCCTACTGTAATAAGATTGCCCCAGAATGCTCTCCAAGACAATTTTTGATTCTTAGTGGAAAAATGGTTTTTAAGATGTAAGCTTATTTACTACAACACATGCTCTTTTTCCAGTGAATTATTTTAAGATCTGCTCAATGAGTTGGGGGAAAAAATCCAGATGTTAAAATATCCTTGCTGTGGTAAGCTTAACAATAGTGCTGATATGAAGGTCAAGACCACGTTGGATTTTTTTTCAAAATAAACAAAACACTTTCTATCATGAAGTGTTTGGCTTGCTGGTAAACAAAAATTTACCAAAACTAATTTGACTACTACATACAATGTAGGCTTGACCATGATCTTGGCTCACAGACTGCTTAATAATATTCATTATTTTAAATTAAAGTTGAAGTATTGCAGACTCTTGCTCAAATTAAGATTGGTTGTGTTGCCGGAATCTGGTAATTACTTTAATTGATCACCAGATAGTTTCCTTGATCACCAATTACACCCAATTACTGATTATGTTTCAAGACGTGAAGAAATGTCCAAACTGATTATGTAATAATGTTTTCATATATAATCAATCCTAAATAGCTTTTCCCCCATTCCCAATTGTATTTTATAAAAAAAGAAGGTTATAAGCCTACAGATACAAAAGGTGATCCATAAACAATAAAGTTCTGATTTCATTTAATTAGCAAGGGAAGTATTTAGAAGGCTTAATGGAGATTGCTCTACCAAAATTGCTTCAACAGACCTGCTTTTCATTTTCTTGGTAAAAAATATGTGTAAGGGGGAGACAGCTGTACAGATTTAAAATGGACTATAAAGGTATGAGTCTCTTAGATGTATAGATAAACCTGACTGCAGCAAGGTAAATTTGTACACTGTTAGAAAAATAATTCTACAAGACCCATAAAATATTTTAAAATGTCATAGAACCTTTGAACAAGAATTCCTTCAAAAACTCTTGTGGTTAATAAATTGAGTGACATTAATAGTTTCATTTAATGTGATTAACTTTTTTATAAGCTTGCATTCAATGATCTATAAAATTAAATATCCAAACTCAAGGATAATCAAACTCCTAATACTAAAAAAGCCAAAGTATTCCACTTGTTATGTTACTACCGTTTAACCTTTGATTTGTTTATAGTGATTTACATCAACAATTTCCATTTTTTTTTAAGGACCATAATATGATCTAGGATTAGCAACATGGGTCTGTGGACAGCATGACATGCATGACTTTCTCAGAGCAATAGTGATATCTAATCATAGGAGTGAAAAAAGTAAGTAGCTCAAAACTTTCAAGATCTTGCAGGTTTTTTGGGCATTCTTATCCAAAATTTCATAAGAGACCAGTTGGAACCCCAAAACCTAGGCAGATTTAATAATCCCATTATATTTTTGTTCTTTATTACTTTTGGATGCCTATACTAGAAGCTAACTGTGTTGCCTTTGTTGATTACTCTGAATTAAATGTACCATTATTGGTCTTTCAAATAAAGCTTTCCTTTTGTATAACTCTAATTGGTAGGTGAAGCACTTCCTTCACCAGCATGGCTAGATACTCAAAGAGATGTCCATATTAAAGTAAACAAAGTAAATGTATTTGTTTGATAGATCGATTGACAGAAAGACAGACAAACAAAAATAAACTAAGTAAATGGGAATCTATACTATATCTATATCTATATCTATCCTCAGCAATACCAGTGGAGATCTTTAAGGCAGAAGAATATTGATTAATCCTCCCTGGACAGGAACTAAAGATGCATTGTCTTCAATCCAAAAAGCATTAGGGGGAAGAAAAGGATTTAACTTGTATTGTTGTTGGCAGTATCTTTCCAGTGTCTCAAGCAGATATAATTTTTTATCACTAGCTGCCTAATCATTTTGCCCATAAATCCCAGGGTTAAGCAAGATTTAGATTTGGTCGGCAGATTATATTTGTTGCTGACTGTAGCAAACATTGATATAATTCCAGTAGAGATTATTCCCAAATTTTATATTTTCAAACATATTTTTTATTCCTGGGAAAACAGATAGATGTGTATTCTATTACACTATGTAATGTTTGCACCATAATTATCATTTTAAGGGGCATTAGTAATGTTTTAAGGATTGAATTAAATATTGATTCAGTGGACAAGTTTCATCGTTGAAAGTCAGGGGTAGGTAGTTAAATGGCAGGAATGGAGGAAAAACAGACTCCATATTGTGACCAGTCATGTGATCAATCTCTGTTTATAGAATTTGAATGGAGAAAAAAAGTTTTATACCCACACCCGTAAGGATTTAATGGTATTGCTCAAATGTTAGAACGTTTTCAAGTCCAAGTTAAAGGAAAAGGCCCTCAAATCAAGAATGAGGTTTGATGACTTCATGGACACATTTATAGTTATAGTTATAGTTTGTAGTTGCAATTTACTGTTGTCAACTTCTGTGCTGGTTGGTTAGTTTTTTCCCCAACTATTACAGTTGTGGATTTTCTTGGTTATCTCTTCAGTGAAGAAACAATACAATTGTGCCCTATCTATTAGAGCTGGCTTCCTTCTTTGTAGAATAAAGGCAATATAACTTCAAAATGCAGGGATTAACTTTATAAACAATCTCAGCGAGAAAGGGACAGCCAGTCTCATGCCTGCTTCGTTTACTTACTGTGTTCATTAGGAGTTTTTTTGCAACATGGAAGTTGATGTAGTTAATTATACTGAGAATTACTGATTATTTTTGATTTTATCTTTTTTGGGGTTGTATTGTATTGTAGTACTGTAACCTGGAAGTGAGATTACATACACATTCTAGCAAATAAATAATCACGATGGAAACATTAGTAAATGTCTTTTAAAGAGTAATAAAGTAAACACTCTAAATCATGCCATTCATTAAATTGTAAAATTGTAGAAAATGCCTTATTTTATCACTATTAAAAACTAAAGCTTGTAGTGTTTAAAAAATAGTTTCAGAACTTTTAAGTTTCAAAGCTGCTTTTTACAGTGGTTTGACTTTGAAATTTAATTCAAAAACAATGGCTGCAATTCTGTGATTCACTTGAGAGCAAATAATTTCAATTGCCAACATTTTGATAATTTATACACAAAAAACTTTGCTGGAATAATTTGCTCTGATTGTAATGATTGCATTCATCTGATTGGAGAAGTGGCTTGCAGTCATACTTAAGCAGAGGTAGGGGAAAACAATACTGAAACTATTATCAACTATTATACTACTTCTTGATTATATGTTTAGTCAAAATTGCTGTCAAAGGGTTGAACATGGTTTTTCCCCTGCAAATTTTTATAACGAGACACTTTAGTACACTTGATAGATATGTGGACTTTGAAAGATCACACTTAATGTGTCACAGATTTATTGCTGTTAAAATAATATTTCAATTAGGTTTTTAGTCTTATTTTGAGAGCAGTTTGTTTGGTTTTGGCAAAAGCAAATCACTGTATAAGATTGGATTCTTGATACTTGAAGCCCTTGTGTACTGTGTGGATGTATGTAAACTGTAGAATTTGTTTTGCACAAGACAAAGTAGGTGAAATAGAGCACATACAATTTTCTTTTGTTTGATTTGGATCAAATCACACCTCTTCTTAACTCAGTTAATTTTCTGTATTTATAGTTTAAGGATACATTTATCTGCTTCATCAGACTTCTGTAACAATATTTGAAATAATCTCTGTAACACACTTTCTTGGATTCTCCAATACTAGTAAAATCTAACCAGCATTTTGTTTGTTTCAGAACTGCGTGTACAGTATCAGATCTATACATGTATGCTTTTGTTTTTTAACTGTTACGTTTTGACACTTTCCCCTTCTGGCATATGCAGAATACTGTATATACTCGAGTATAAGCCTAGTTTTTCAGCCCACTTTTTGGGCTGAAAAAAGCCGCCTCGGCTTATACTCGAGTCAGTGAAAAATTTGCCCGAAATGGAGGAGAAAAAGGGGCGGGGCCATGCCGCTGGGTGACACTCGTGAATGGCCCAGTGCCCCTGTGAGTTTCCCCTCCCTCTGTGTCAGTTTGCCGCGCAGCGCGCACCGCACCATCCCCCCTCCTCACGTTCTAATGTAATGCAGGGCTGTCTTACGATTCCCCTTCCTCCCCCTCCTGCCGCTCTGCAACGATGTCCCACCTCCTCCTTGTTATGGCAAGCAGCCACATAGCGATGTCCCACCTCCTCTGGTACAGTGATCCAATGATAGGAATCACTGTGCCGTGTGTCATAGGAGGCGGGACATCGCTCCCGCGGCTGCACGGGACATCATCATCACAGCGGGACATCAGCATCATGAGGTGAGTGAAGTATTTCATTGAATACACCACTAGTTTACTGTTTTTCTTTGAAATAAATATTCAAAAACATTATTGGTATCTATTTTTATTTTTGAAATTTACCGGTAGCTGCTGCATTTCCCACCCTAGGCTTATACTCGAGTCAATAACTTTTCCAGTTTTTTGTGGTAAAATTAGGTGCCTCGGCTTATATTCGGGTCGGCCTATACTCGAGTATATACGGTATAATAAAATGCTTTATTTTAAGAATTACACATGCCTTTAATTATTTTTTTTCTTGCAGGCCTTTGGTTTTATGACCCGGGTGGCTCTTCAGGCTGAAAAGATGAATCACCATCCTGAGTGGTTTAATGTATATAATAAGGTAATGAATTAATATTAATGAACTAGTAGTTTATCTCTTTTCATTCGTGACTACCAGGATCTAATTATATTTCTAAACCCAACCCCCATAGATTAAAAATCAGAGCATTGTTCAGTCGTATTCTGTTTGTTGGACTCTTTTTCAAATTATTTCACTTTTGTTCTCCATTTTTTTGCAATGATTGCTTGGTTCCATGTTTACTTTTCCTCATATAGCTGGGGTTTGTTCATTGAAGTAATAGGAAAAATCCACAAACCCTTGTTTGACCAGCCTTGAAAGTATAATAATTCTATATTCCAGGCAGCGGCAACTTCATTATAGCAATAGCAATAGCAGTTAGACTTATATACCGCTTCATAGGGCTTTCAGCCCTCTCTAAGCGGTTTACAGAGTCAGCATATTGCCCCCACAGTCTGGGTCCTCATTTCACCCACCTCGGAAGGATGGAAGACTGAGTCAACCTTGAGCCGGTGAGATTAGAACCGCTGAACTGCAGATAACAGTCAGCTGAAGTGGCCTGCAGTACTGCACCCTAACCACTGCGCCACCTCGGCTCTTAATGCTTTTGTCTCAATGCTTTTGTCACAGTGCAGAAAGAAACATAACACTGAAGCTCCACCCCTTTGGGGGGTTGTGTGAATTTGTGATACATGCAAGAAATGAACAGGGCTTACATTGGGACATAACACTGCTTGTGTCACTCTGCCTCTCCCTTTTCCCTTATGCTCCCTGCAAATGCTCTTTATTCCGATTGTGCCTAACTTTTGTGGACCATTCTTGACTTTTAAAATGTACACCGGGCCTCATTCCAGAAAGTAGTGAACAAGGAGCAAGAAAAAAATAATATTTTTATTTACAATCACATTAAATTAAGTTAGAATTAATATGATTATTCTCCAAAACTGTATTTAATTATTTTCCCTTCTGCCATATATACATTTTAATTTGGTAGCACATTTTTGAGATCTTTAGGAACTGATATTAGGTATTTGTGACTCCTGTTATTCAAACTTTGCAATCTGTTGGGAGCAGCTGATTTTTATTGGCTCTCCAGATTTATTAGCTCTTTTTTCCCCGTCCCCAGGAGCAGACCCTTTCAAAAGTAAAGACAAATAATAGTATTAGATATTCCTGCTTTCTGATATTGCAAATTAATTTTCCAAATTAAAAAGCCAAAAAATATTTTTGAAAACTCTAGATTTCAAAATGTATCTCCAGATTAAGTAATAAAATAAAATTTCTGAATGAGTATGCTGGTCTGCGAGGAACCAACCCCAAATGAAGATATTTCTACAGATCTTGAAATGTTCATATGGATAGACTCACAATTAGAATTTATCTGTCGGTTTATTAACAGTTCTCACTTCTTAATGAGAAATTCTTGCTTTTAAATCTCTACTTAACATGATTTTAAACAAGATGTTTTTTGGCAACATGTGCAGACAGGAGTTTTGGTAACTATTTCTATTGTAACATTGTGTGTTTATTTCTTGATACTCCTGATACAGTTTTAATTTCTAAGAATTAGACTTAATCTTTTTCTCTTCCCCCAGTAGCTCTGATGATACAAAGAAATTTAGCAAAGCAGAACATTGTGTTCTTCTAGAGATATGGGAATAATCCCTTGGAAGAAACATTAGAGTTGGTCTGCAAAATGTTGCCAGGCTTTTCATCTTTATTTTACACTGAACAGTTTCTCACTTGCAATTGGTTATAATCCAATTTTCTTGTGCTGCAAATATGTACAATTACTTTAAAAAGAAAATATAATGTCAATTGGACAGAATCCACTGTTAAAGGCAGCATTATATCTGGGACACTTTTGATCTTCTGAAGCCCAAAGAAGTAAATTGGGTCCTTGATAGTATGAATTCTGCCACTTGTGGGTTTGATCTCCTGGTTTCTTTGGATCGGAGGGGAGGGCATTAGGATATAATCAGTATCACTTTGGATTTAGACATAATGCCTCTTGCCTTGAAAGAGGCAGTAGTCTTGTCTTCTCTTAAAGAGGCCTTCTGGCTATCTTTCACTATATTCACCAAGTTTCCAACCAGTCCTTCCATGTAAAATTGGTTTTTGACAGTGATAGCAAATCAGCTACAGAGAATCCTAAATGATATAGGATTTCGGTCAGTATTCAGGACCAAAACAGCATTGGTCACCTGGCTCAGTGCTTTTTGTTGGGACACTCAGTGGCATTCAGTACCATCAGGTCTGGTACCTTTTGGGACTGTCTGCATGGATTGGGAAACTGGAAACAGTGTTATGCTAATTCCTCTCCCAAGTGGCCAGTTTCATCTGGTATCATGGGAAGGTAGCCCTTTGCAAATTCCAATGTGGAGAGTCCCAGAACTCTCTCCCACGTTATTGGATACAGAATATATACATAACCATGAGTCATTTATCAGTTTGAAGTAAGATGTCACCAATATGTTGCTGTTATGCACCAGTTATGCATTGCCAACTAAAGATGTCATAGTAATCTTTAACTGGTGCCTGGATGCTGTGACAATTGGGTAAAATAACCTTGGGTTAAATTCTACTATGGTGGACTGGTTGGTATTTATCAATAGGTACCTTGGGAAAGTTGTCTAGGCTATTCACACTCCCCATCCCCCAAACCAAGTTGGTTTGTGACCTTGGATTTCTCCTGGATTCCCAGTTCTTCCTTAAACAGTAGATGGAAGCTGTGGCCAAGGGGAATTTTCTTCTAACTTTGGCTGGCATATCAATTGCATCTCTCCCAGGAATGAGATGCATGGCAACTGTAATTTATGCTGATCACTAACTAACTGGGCTATTGTAATACATTCAACATGGCATGGTTCTGCTTTTGGAACTGACTTGGAGACTACAGCTATATCAAATCTCAGTAGCAGCCCTTTATTGAATTCTCTCCCCCTGAGAGATATCAAGCTTGATATTTTTCTGTGAATGATTTAAGATAGCCATGCTTCAATATAAGTTTGAACCCTCATTTATTTAGCACCTTTGATGTTTGATTATTGATAACTTTAATTTTTGTATTGTATATGGCCTAGTTATATCCCACCCAGGGTCCATTATGTTTGGGGCATGCTATGACTAATGAAAATAAATAAATGGACTTTTTTCCTAGAGAAACCTTTGGCAAACGTGTTTGTTGTACAACTGTCTCCAAGTTCTGTCTATATCTGAGTGCTGAGATATAAAAAAAAAATATCAGCACCATTCCAGTTTTCGAACAGCAGACAAGTGTTTTTTTAAACTAAATATACAAATGAAGATGTACTTGAGATTTTCATACTAAATCTAATCTGCAAGGAAATACATTAAATTATGAATGGTTATTAAAAATGTATTTAGTTGCAATTTTTGTTTGGGTGATGAACTTTTTATCTTTTTTCCTTCTTGTTCAAAGGTCCAGATAACACTCATTTCCCATGACTGTGGTGGTCTGACAAAGCGAGATGTCAAGCTGGCTCAATTTATTGACAAAGCTGCTGCGTCTTGTCTAACAACTGGGTGCTAAAGTAATCATAAACAAATTCTATAATTTGTTTATTTAGTCTTTTACGGTAAAAATAGTTAATCCTCAATTTCCCCCATTCTTGCAGAAGCTTTTGCATATAGATACATAGAGGTTTGATCTAAAATGCTAGAATTGCTGCATTAAAAAGTTGAGTTGTTTGTTCTATGTTATCAGTGACAATTCCTCTGTGGTGATCTGTCCTCAGTAACACTGACCATTTAGGCAGGAATTCCTCTAAAGAAGAATGATTTGGGCTGATTAGTAGGTCAGGTTTGCATCTGAGTACCCTGTCCTGTGTTTCATCTTTTAGATTCTATACACAATGACAGTGGCACAGTTCAACGTGAACATCTGAATTTTTAGTCAAGAATTAATTTGTGTGTGTGTGTGAGAGAGAGTTTCCAGTAACCCTATATTAATATGCATAGTTGCAAGGTATATAGCTGAGAGAAAATTTCCCTTGCTGTAGATATACAGATGCATTTTCCACTTGTTTAAACTTTCAGGTATTCTCTGGAATAAAATGACCACAATTGATTGTGTGACAAAAATCATGTAATGTTCTTGGAAATCTTGGTCAACATTATAAATAATTACAATGAATGTTAAAAAAAAAACACATGTTGGTGGTACTTTATATTGAGCTAAGCATGTTTGTCAGATTGATTCTATATGATTTCAACTTTTAGGCCAGATCCAAGAGGGATTCCCACTCTCCTGTTTCCTGAGGCACAGATCTGGCTCTTTCTATATAAACAAGAGTCTTGGTGCAGCGTATTGTGGTAAAAAAACAGACTCTCCCCGAATGTGTCCCTTTTCTTTCATTTATTAAATTAAATTCTTGACCATTGATCATTTATTAAATTAAATTCTTGACCATTTATCATTTATTAAATTAAATTCTTGACCATTGATCATACTGATTTGAGGACTGTGTTCCAATCTCCTTGAGGGCAGCATTGGAGGAAGATGGTCTGAGCCAATTTTGAGCCTCCTTCCAGAGACAGGAGTAGTAGAAACAAGGCTTAAGAGTAGACCAAAAGTCTGATTTACTCAACAACCTACAGGAGAAAGAGGATTAAAAAAATATATTTTTCACATTTAGCGTAGGCACACACATTTATAATTAAAACCAAACAGAAATCTTACTTATTATAGCTAAATAACAAGGAAATATCATTTCCTTGTCATGTTTAACTTTCTGCTTTTAAGCCAAAATTCAACTATTAAAGAGGCAGTTTACAGCTGAAGATTGATACTGGAAAAAGATATTTTTAACCTCTCTGATACAATGAATGCCATTTTTTCCTCCTACGTATCCATCTGGAGGAAGTCACTTGGGACATTTCTTCGAAGGAGTTACATTGCTTTTCTCAATGGCACCAGAAGAGAATATGGAAAGAAAAATGATATTGTTCAGTCTCATAACCTGTGTATTTTGCCCTACTTTGTATGAAAAATGCTATGGAAAATGCAGCACTTTTCAGTGAACCAAACCTTTTAATTCAATGTAATTATTGGGAATTATCTGAGCCGGTGTTGGTGAACTTTTTTGTCACTGAGTGCCGAAACAGGAGCACACGTGTGTGTGCCAAAAACCAGAAGAGCAGGCACCTGGTCTTCCGGTTTCTAGTGCGCATGTGTGCACAAAGACCAACTGGCTGGTGCACATGCTGGAAACCGGAAGAGAAACCAAACTCTGGCCAGGATGAAGCACTCCCCCCCCCCATCCAGCCTGCCACTGAGAACAAGCCAGCACACATTCACAAACACCAGTGCACCTTTTACTCTGGCACTGGATAGACGTTCCTCCCGCGCGGACTCAGCTTCTCGCAGCCCCACAGCCCCAGAAAAGCAGCAGCTACAGCCGCAGGGCAAGGGGCAGGAGCAAATGGCTGGCCCCTGCAGCTGTGCTCTCACTGGCGAGGCAGGCCCTCGGTGGCGTGTCCATGCATGAGGATCTGCGCTCTCCTCCGGCCCAAGATTTCCAGAAGAAAAACATAGTTGAGTCTTGAAGCAATATGTTACTATTTAATTATAGATTTAATAGAATAAATTCTCAGGCAAAATACACAGGTTCCTTGATAAAGACTGACCAGTTTTGGGCATTTCTGTTGACAAAACTAAGTATATTTTTGGTAGCAAGTCAAAAATGGAAATCAAACTGGATAATTTCAGTTAGAGTCTGAAGAGGATACAGCCTTAAAAGTAAAGTTGAAGCTCCTGATGCTACAGAATCTTCATCCAGAGATGGGCCTCACTTTTACTGGCTGAATTTGATGTTGCCCAGTTGGTGTAATCTACATCCTTACCTTGTTTAATTTTCTATATTTTAAATTGAATAAACAATTCATATTACTCTTTCTAAACTCTTGTCTCTGGTTTCTGATTCTGCTAATTCCATATGGTGCCTATTTTCCGTAATGATAAAAGTTTGTGAAAGTATTTTGATTGACATTTTAAAGTGG
Organism: Thamnophis elegans; assembly: GCF_009769535.1. Taxonomy (NCBI): domain Eukaryota; kingdom Metazoa; phylum Chordata; class Lepidosauria; order Squamata; family Natricidae; genus Thamnophis; species Thamnophis elegans. The sequence continues at coordinate 85,983,153 of NC_045542.1, forward strand.
TCCCCAATACAAATGACACATGGTCCATGTTTTAATGGGTGCTATAAGACTGTCCATTGTTTTAGCTGAAAGACTATTTTTGGTGAAAAATCGCACCCTTCTGCACATGCTTCTCTAGAAATAAAACCTACTGTAGTTAGAACATGGATAAATTAAAAGTGTACTGGAGAATAATTCAACACACAGCCTTCTTTACAGATTTTGATGTATTCAACATAAAGGCCTTGAAAATAGATTTTAGCTAAGCATCCTTCAATAACTGAGAAGTCAGTTTGTACCCAGAAATCCTTTTCAGAATAAGGCACTGAATCCGCAAAGGTCAGACTGAAACCTATCCTTGCAGGAATGGATGAATACATTAAATATTGGTGCTTGCATACATGCTCCCCTCTCCCACTTTTAGCCCTTCAAGTGTCCAAGTCAAAACCCGAATAAAAGCTTTAGATTTATTCTTTTGAAAAGATGTGTGTTAATTTTGCACTCTTTAAAGAAATCAAGTACTTCCAATGATTTGTTTAAAGCCCTTGTCGAAGATATTTGTGTGGATTTTAAAATTTCTCAGAATTTCATTTTACATGTGGAAAAATCATGTTAATATTGAAGTTAAAATGCAGATAAACTTTCTGTAATTTCTTAATACTTTTTATTCAAATGACAAAAGCGGTTCTTTTAAAGGTAGTAATGGAAGGATGACTTCCAAGGTACATTATTCGGTTGTTTTTCGGAATTAATAAAGATATTGAACCCAACATTTAGATGAGAAGCAAGGAAGTCTTATTTGAAGCTACAGAAATGGATTTATTGCAGTTATGCTACAAAAGACAATATGTTGCAAAACATTATGTTAGAGGTACCAATAATTACGGCTGGACTTGAACACTCCTGGTCTAATTTTATAAAATTTTGATGACTTCATAAGTCAATGTTTCTCAACTCTCAGAATTCCCATATTTATGACAGCTGCAGCAACCCGGGGTCATGTGATTGCCATTTGCAACCTGCTAAGCAAAGTCAACGGGAGAAGCTGAATTTGTTTAATGACCACATGATTCACTAAGCAACTGCCCTGATTTGCTTAATAACTGGCAAAAAGGTCATAAAATTGGATGTGGCTCACTTAACTGACTTGCTTAGTGATGGAAATGCTGGTCTCAATTGTGGTAATAAATCAATGACTACCTATAATTCGCTTTACATGAAGCTTTAAGGACTACTTGCAAACTTTAGTTAGGACAAAGTGTGGGCCTTGTACTCATTGAACAGTGTCATTATTAGCATATTACACTACCTTCTGAAAGCTATACTGGCTTCAGTGGGTTGCTAAATTTTACCCCTCCTTTGTTAACTCTTCATAAGATTTACTTTTGCTTTCCTCTTCTTTTCCTGGAGAGGAGGAGGAAGAGGAAAACCTTTTCTAAGCCTTCTGCAAAGCCAGCCCCTTGGTTGAGTTTTTCCACTGTTCCTTCTGTTTCTTCCAATGTGGGTTTTGTCTTTTCACAAACCAATCCACTCTACAAATTTTCATTTCTGATCCTACTTGCTTCTGCTTCTGCTGGGTTATCAGTTACACAGTCCTCCTTCCTCCGAGGACCCTTTACCTCAGGTGTCAAACTCATGTGGTCATGGCATCGTCATGTGACATCATGACTTTTTCCCCCTTAGCTAAACTGGGCGTGGGAGTGGACAGCGTATGATGCATTGGGGCCATGGGTTTGACACCCCTGCTCTAACTGTTCAATTGCTCTTGATAAATGCTTAAAACCTCCAATCAAGAAAGAAGCACACAAAACAAACAGACGTGTTTTATTTGACAAATCTGTCCTTTTTGTATTCAAAGGCAGACATGCCTTTAATAAGATTTAATACTTTTACTTACTTTACTTTACTTTACTTTACTTTAATAAGATTTGTATGCCGCCCACTCCCTTGGGACTCTGGGCGGCTCACAACAAAAGTAAAAACATATAAAAATTTAAAAATACAATTGTTAAAATTAATCTATCATCCATTCAATCAAATGGGGCTGGATATTCATCAACAGCCCCATGCCTGCCAGAACAGCCAGGTCTTGGTTGCTTTATGGAAGGCTGGGAGAGTGGTGAGGGTCCGGATCTCGGCGGGTAGCTCATTCCACAAGGCCGGTGCAGCTACAGAGAAGGTCCTCCCTCGGGGAGCTGCCAGCCAGCAATAGCAATAGCAATTAGACTTATATACCGCTTCATAGGGCTTTCAGCCCTCTCTAAGCGGTTTACAGAGTCAGCATATTGCTCCCACAGTCTGGGTCCTCATTTCACCCACCTCGGAAGGATGGAAGGCTGAGTCAACCTTAGCCGGTGAGATTTGAACTGCTGAACTGCAGATAACAGTCAGCTGAAGTGGCCTGCAGTACTGCACCCTAACCATTGCGCCACCTTGGCATTGTCCGGTCGACGGCATCTGGAGGAGGACCAATATGTGTGATCTTATTGGTCGTTGGGAGGTGAATGGCAGGAGACGGTCTCAGGTAGCCAGGTCCAATACCATGTAGGGCTTTAAAAGTAACAACTAGCACCTTGAAGCGGGTCCAGAGACCAATGGGGAGCCAATGCAGCTCGCGGAGGATAGGTGTAACATTGGTGTATCTAGGTATACCCATTATCGCTCGCGCGGCTGCATTCTGGACCAACTGCAGTCTTCGAACACTCTTCAGGGGCAGCCCCATGCCTGCTTACAATTGCCTTAAATTAAGCCAAGAAGTTTTTTAGTTGCCTCTGTTGCACTTTTCATGCAACAGGTAACTAGACAAAATCGTAACCTCAAGAAGGTCATAACCTAGTTACATCTTAGTCATGTCACCTCAGACTATCATAGACTTGAACAAATTACTAATTTCAAGGTAGGAACTGCAAATTCTAAAAAGCAGGCAAATTGTTTTGTGCAAACAATTGTACTTAATCATTTTCCTCTATACATTGACATTAATCATTTCCTTTAAAGTATTCGTACTAGAAATAAAAAAAAATTACAGCACTATCAAAATGATAGGAACATTTAATGTGCTTTCCTATAAACCAGGGGTGTCAAACTCATTGCCTGCTGGCCATGCCTATCTCTCAGCGAAGGGGGAAAAAGTCACGATATGTCATGTGACAATGTGACACCGCAAGTTTGACACCCCTGCTCTAAACTGTCAAAAGCCCAAGGAGCAGATCTTAGATTTTGCATACGCTGTTCTAAAATTGTGAGGTCACAGCGAGGTCATATTGGCACTTTCATTCTTCTCCAGATAGACTTTCTCTTAATTTACAGTTCTGATTGTGAAAAGATAAGCACAGTTCATATTCTGGGAAGCAAGCTATGGATTCTTCAGAATTACCTGAAAAATTTCGTCTGACTGACAAGCTCTCATTTGAGGCATTTAAGTCTGGATCTGAACTTGAAATTACACGCTATGTGTTTGGATACCGGTAAGATTTCAGCCAGGATTTTTTTGTTTTTGTTTTATATCACATCTGGAAATTGTTTCCTGAAATTTTGAATTGCACATTACTCAAAACTATATTTTAATAATTTATTATATTTTTGAATGCCATGTTGATGGAATGGTGTACTTCTCATTATTTTTAGCCTACATAAAAAAGGTTTTTAATTTGATGAAATCCATTTTTCTTTCAAAATTCCTTTCAAAAGAGATTGTTAATGAATTTTAATGAATTTAATGAAATTTAATTTTGACCTGAAAACAGGTCAAGAATGAAACATGTTACTTAAGTTCTATATGTGAATACTGTGTTATGCTGTAGAATACTTTCTCCAACAGCTTCCAGCCTTCCTGGATTTTCATACTTTGTTTAATTCTCTAGATAAGACATTGAAGAAGTTGACCTTTTCCAATTGGGCTTTTTCAAACATAGTAGGGAGCCAGAGAGACTTCAGAGTGATGGGAAGGCACATAATGGAAAAGGACAGCAGCGGGCACTAGGAGAATGTCATCTACAGCACTAAAAAAAGTTCAAAAGCACCAGCAATAAAAATTTGGAATAAATTCTCATACACTTTAATAGGGTAAAAAGCTGCTTTTTCAGAAGGAGGAAAACTTTAGAGTATTAAACAAGAAGCAATGGATGGAAAGTAATCAAGGAGAGATCCAACCTTGAAATAAGGAGAAATTTCCTGACATTTAGAATAATTAATCAGTGGAATGACTTGCCTTCAGAAGTTGTGAGTGCTCCATTACTGGAAGTTTTTAAGAACAAATTGGGTAGCCATTTTTCTGGAATGGTATAGGGTCTCTTGCTTAAACGGATTGGAGTGGAAAATCTTCCTTACTTTCCAACTCTATTATTCTGCATTCTGGTTAAAAGAGTCTGATAGTGGAGAAAATCAAATCATGGTTCACTTATGTAGGAACTTGAAAGCAGAGTTTGAAGTAGGTTTCATTTTTTTTGGAAAGAGAGAACCTGTCATGCATGCCTCCTTCAGTAACCAAGAAAGAAACCTCTCCAATTCATTGCTGGTGGAATTAAAAGTACTTTTACTGGTTATGAATACATAGCAGCGAAGTAAAGCAAAGTCTGAGTGAGAAAAGCACGAAATCATACATATCAAACATTTGCCCAGCCCCCTCCCTCCAACAACCTCCACCCCATTGCCCAATCTGCAACTCCCTTAGGTGTCATGTGGGTTGCATCTCCAAGAAGCATCATCAGGTTGACTATCCCTCCTGCACCAATTATTCCCATCCCAAATACCATGCCCGCCCCATTGCCATGGCAGGTGAAAGCAAGTAAGCAAAGCAGAGGCTGACAGAACTACAATGGCAGTAACTAGAACATGAATGCTGGGAGAAGGGACTAAAGCACGACATATTTTTAAACACCAAATTATATACAGCCATAGTCCATAAAGAGCCGAGGTGGCGCAGTGGTTAAATGCAGCACTGCAGGCTACTTCAGCTGACTGCAGTTCTGCAGTTCGGCTGTTCAAATCTCACCGGCTCAGGGTTGACTCAGCCTTCCATCCTTCCGAGGTGGGTAAAATGAGGACCCGGATTGTTGTTGGGGGCAATATGCTGACTCTGTAAACCGCTTAGAGAGGGCTGAAAGCCCTATGAAGCAGTATATAAGTCTAACTGCTATTGCTATAATATTTTTACCTTTTAAAAAAATGAAAATTTACCCAGGGGCTAGGGTGCTTTATCCTTTCACTCCGTGTTAATAATCTCTTCTGGCTTTTTTCCATTATGGGATTCAAAACGGTCAATTCATTTTAGTTGCTGCTTTCTTCACAATTCCCTTCCTCTACAATGGCTTTTCTTTTGGAAGAAAGATAAAAGTGTTTTCTTAGGCTGTCACTGCAAGCAGTAAAACTTCCTGTTACAGGCCGATCTATAGGCATAATGCTCTCGTGTTCCCACAACACCAGGAGGCTTCAGAGCCAAGGTGATTATTAGCTTTGTTCCAATTCCAGAGGAGATGAATCCAAGAAAAAATTGTAGCAAGTCCTCTGAAATAGCGGGACAGGTAGTTTTCACTGGAATTTTATCAGCTCCACTGCATGTAATCAAGATGCTGTTGGCATTTGTGACCTCCAGGGACCCACAGGTGTAGCTTTGCCGGAGTCCTTCGGGATTGGGCGGCCTATAAATTTATTAAATACTTAAATACTTTGCTTCTGCAACCAGGTTTTTTTTATTAGTGGAGGGGGGAAGCAAATTTGGTTAGAGCTGAACAGAGGTGAGGCAATCCCCCCACTCTGCCCATCCAATCTTTCTGTGAATCAGCTGGCCCAGCTCCATTGAAAGATGGGGTGCAGCTATATGGACCCTTCTGCAGTTATCCAAAGCTGCTTCTGGGCATTTAAGGGGTGTGGCTGGTGGCTGTGTAGAATTGCTTCTAAAAGCATTTGGCCCTTCCCATGGTTGACGTGACATCTGAATTCTCTCCTGTTGACTTGACATCTGAATTCTTTTCTTGCTATTTCATCATAATTGAAGGGTAATCCAATGAGTCTATACTTGTAGTTAGTTGTTTTAAGTATCTGACTGCTTCTATCTAATCCAAAACCCTTCGTTTATAACCACACCTTCTGCATGATACGAATTTGTTTTTGTTTGAACAAGCAGTAGCTTAAGAAAACAGGATTTTTTTCAGGTTGTAGATTCAATTCTGTCTTCTTTTTTTTTCCTTTCCAGGAGGAGAGATTCTGAGCTGTATAAGTTTGTGGAAAATTTATTCTATCATCCTCTATTCAAGTCTATAATGATCAGCAGCATTACGCTCAATGCGATATTCTTGTCTTTAGAAACTGATTATAAAGTTCGTTACGAGTCACATTTGTTCCTGCAGGTAATGAAAACTGCTGAGTGAGGTGGCCACAATTTTTCATTTGACTGTTCTGATGACATTTTTCCCCCCAGAAAAAAAGACAAGGAAGATGAGGAGAAATCAAATTTTTAAAGAGTTTTCAACCAACTCATTGAGCAAAAGGCTATCAGTATGGATACAGTTGCAAGAAAAAGTATGTGAATCCCTTGAGATTATGTGGAGTTTTGCATGAATTGGTCATAAAATGTGCTCTGAACTTCATCTAAGTCACAACAATAGAAAAACATAGTCTGCTGAAAATAATACTACAGAAACATTAGATGTGCAATTAAACCATGGCAACATCTAATGTTTGTGTAGTATTATTTTCAGCAGACTGTGTTTGTCTATTGTTGTGACTTAGATGAAGTTCAGAGTACATTTTATGACCAATTCATGCAAAACTCCATGTAATCCCAAGGGGTTCATATACTTTTTCTTGCAACTGTAGCTACATTTGATCCCTAACAAGGCAATTATGACTGTACAGGCAGTCCTTGACTTAACAACTTTCATTTACAACAGCACTGAAAAAAGTGAATCATGACAGTTTTTCACACTTACGATTGTTGCATCATCCCCGTGGTCATGTAATCAAAATTAGGATGCTTGACAACCGGCATGTATTTATGACAATTGCAGTTTCCCAGGGTCACGTGATCTCCATTTGTAACCTTCCCAGCCAGCCTCCAACAAGCAAAGCCAATGGGGGAAGCAGATTCATTTAATAATTGCATGATTCACTTAACAACTGAGGCAAAAATAATCATAAAATGGGGCAAAATTCACTCAACAATTGCCTTGCTTAGCAATACAAATTTTGGGCTCGACTGTACCATAATCATGGGTCAAGGACTACTTGTAAACTTAGTCATAATGGAACATAATAGAGGGCTTAAGCCCAGGGGAAGCTTATGAGGGTCTTCTAGTTAGCCATCAAGTTAGGTTAGCTAACTAGAAGTTAGCCACTTCTAATTAGCTAACCTAGGTGGGCTTTTGCCTAGCAAGGGTTCTGTGCTTTTATGTTCAAACTTTAAAGAACAACTTTCATAATATCATCTACGACTCAAGGATAAGTCCTCTTTGAGCAATGCTACCCTTTAAAGCAGTGTTTCTCAACCTTGGCGACTTTAAGTCCTGTGGACTTCAACTCCCAGAATCCGCCTGGAGAATTCTGGGAGTTGAAGTCCACAGGACTTAAAGTCGCCAAGGTTGAGAAACACTGCTTTAAAGAGATGCATAGTGACTGAGGCATAGTCAATTTTGCTGAATGCTTTCCCTGGTTTTGGGTACAGCTATAGAAGACAGATGCAATTCTGAGAAAAGATACAGCTGCTTTAAGAAGATGTTGATAGGGATTGTTAGAGCCCTCTTGCATACCATGAAACACCTTTTTTGTCTTTGGATTGTACTATTTATGCTAATTTCTAAAGTAGGCCTCTTCAATAGCAGGAAGCAGTATTATTAGTAGCAAATATATAAAGCAGGGGTGTCCAATTCAGCTGCCAGAATTTTCCAGCCAGAAATTCTGGAAGCTGAAGTCCACAAGTCTTAAAGTTGCCAAGATTGGATACCTCTGATGTAAAGCCATTGCGGTCTTTTCCTACATAGAACAGGGAGATCTAAATGCAAGCAAAGATTCAACCTGATAGGACACCAAGCTGAAAACTGAATCCAAACTCAACCCACAAATCAATCTAGTATACGTCTAATCCAGAGGTGATATTCTGCCGGTTCACCCTGGTTCAGGTGAACTGGTAGTGGTGGTGGCTCCGCCCCCCACCCAGATGTCATCATAGACTCTCTGCGCATGCTCAAAAGCATCATGCGCGAGTGCTCCCAGTTTCGAACTGGTAGCAAAGATTGGAGTATTTAATGCCTGATCTATCACATTGGTTATCAGCACTGAGTCTGTGGCTTGCTAATTGAGGACATTGAGACTTCTTTGTTCAGGCCATGCCCACCCATAGCAACTAGCCTTTACAGCTAACTAGAAAAAATGGTAATAACTTAGGATATATTCCTGAGCAATTGCCTGCATTTTGAATCCAGATCTTCCACATATTCCTTCTCCCTCTGCCAAATATTCTATAAAGCTTGGAAAATATTATTCTGCATTCTCAGTATGGTGGAGATTGGTTTCTCTTGACTGATTGTCCATCCTAATAATGAGTATAGTTTTCTCTTTACCTAAACATCTTTTCGGAACTGGATGTATTTTGGTTGCAAACTCCAAGAATATGAACTTGAAATGAAAATGTTTGTACTACACTATCCTCTTTCGTCCTGATTTAACCTTCCTCTTGAGAAGGACGTATCTTTTACATACCTAGAATCTCTTAACTTACTTAATGAGAGCTAATAAACACAAACCTCTTGGCTTTAATTATATTTTGCTGGCACAGAAGCCAAGAGAAAAGCCTGGCTAATGTCAAGAAGTCAGTTCATTGCTTTATTTTTTAATAAATAATGTGTTAAGGGCTTTGAAAATGTGAGTCATGTAGTTTTGCTTATTTATCAAACCCAGATCCTTATACAACATTATCACCTTCCAGTAGATATATATATGGCTCAAATGCAACATATATATATATATATATATAAATGTCTCCCTCCCTCCCTCCCTCTCCCTCTCTCTCTGTGTTTGTGTATGTTCCAGCATAACTCTGGAATGCCTAGAACAATTTCAACCAAACAGATGATTTTCTCTCTGGAAACAAATGCTGTGGGGGGGAGTAAGACACCCTTAACAACCCTGGGGGTGTGTGTTCTGTTAAGATACAGACTGTTGTTCTTTACCAGTTTGCTCTCCCCTCATGGCTAGACTTGCCAGATCTAGGCTGTAATAATCTGGATGGCACAGTGGTGGGTTTCAAAAATTGTTCGAACCTACTCTGTGGCCTACTTTGTGGGAGTGGTTTGCTGCCCATGTGACCGGATGGGAGTGGCTTGCCGACCATGTGACTGGATATGAAGATGCCGGCAACACTTGTCAGAACCACCTTAAATTACCTCACACACAGCACTGGCATGCATTAGAATATGATGTAAACTTGTTTTTTAAAAGGCATCTTTGGTTTGCGTTAAAACAACTTCAACACACGCAATGTTCTGATTGCACCACAAACGCAGTAGTCATCCTTATCTTTCACACAGGCACTGAGTTTTATTAATATAAGCATGATAGTGTAGAATAATCATATCCAAGGACCAGTGGTGGGTTTCAAAAAAATTTGGAACCTCTTCTGTAGGTATGGCCTGCTTTCCGGGTCCACTGGTGGAACCTCTTCTAACCGGTTCGGTAGATTTGACGAACCGGTTCTACCGAATAGGTGCGAACTGGTAGGAACCCACCTCTGGGATGGCACCAGATTATTACAAATTGTTGAGGTTGTGTCTTACTTTTTTCTAGCTTCCCTCCTTTGCGTTGTCTGCCTCCCCAGGTTTTTTGTATGTTTCTAAACAGGAAACTCCATTCCTAAAGGAAGGAGTGAGCTGCACGTGCTCAGCATTTATCTGCTAAGGTAAAGCCTTATCTGTGAGGTCTAGAAGCACTGGATCAAGAAATTAAAGGCTGCTCCGCTTTGTTTATGCAACTTCTCATTTTTTTTATTTTTCATTAAAATAATAATTGTTAAAAATGAAGTCGGGTGGCACAACTGTCAAAGATAGCTTACAGGGACACATTGAGCCCACCCTTCTTAAACTGCTTGCTACAAACTGCATTGTTTGGCAGAACTGCAATAAAATTAAATAATCTAGTTGTAAATGTTTAAACTGGACGATAGATAAGCAGTCAAACCTGAAAAAATGACTAACTTTATAAAGTTTGAAAAAGAATCATATGTATATGTAATGTATACATGCATTGTGTGTGTGTATACAAACACATGCATATATGCAAGCATATTCCTTTGAACAATATCACAATTTCTTTTTTAGGTAGCAGATCTGCTCATTTTAGCCATCTATACCACAGAATTTCTAATGAGCCTTTACTTGGATCCGGTTAATTATTGGAAGGATGGTTATAAGCGTTTTGATGCTACTGTCCTTTTCATTGCTTACCTCCCATACACCATTGACCGCAGCAACCCAAAAATGCACCATACTGTAACTATGCTGAAAGGATTCCAAGCTCTCCGAGTCCTCAAGCTGCTCTACTATAGTCCAGGGATAACTGTAAGTAATCAGATGCAACTTCCCTTTTACTGTTCACAAAGGACCTCCCATCTGTCTTGTGCACTTGTGTGATGTTGCACTTGTTGCAGTCAGTATTAATGCAAGAGTCACCTGTAGGTTTTGGGAAGGAATGCCTTTCTCTCTGCAGTAGTGGCAAATATTTGTAGCTCGGGTGGAGGATGAAGGTGGAGGTTCATTCTCCATGCTTGTGAGTTGGTTTCTGAACTTTTCATTACCAGGTTAAGTAACATGTTTAGCAGAGTTTAGGGGAAGTCAGTGTCAGTGTTCTTTTGCTTATAAGGGCTTTGTGTGGTCAGTAGGTCTTGTGATGGGGAGGTCCTGTCAGGTGAGGGTCGTGTCAAGTGAGGATCTTGTGATGAGTCTTGTGGCAGGTCACTATTCATCCAATATTTCATTATTAAACTAGGTAACATCTAGCACTGATGAAGTTACCTAGTTTGGTAATTAAATGTCTGCAAGAAAATAGCCACACTCAGGGAGCATCAAGGACCTCACAAAAGTAGTAATTTCTATAGAACGTCTACTTTTTAAACAAATTTGCTACAATACAGTACTGTTGTTCCCACTCTTCAGGACTATCTATTGCATGCCATTTTCAGGGTAATAATTCTTACTTAATAATCCCTTAGAGGAAATACTGAAAAGTGCAGGGTCATCAGCTAAGAACGCCAAACAGAACTAATTCTTATAAAGAACTGAAATGATATCAGTACAGTAGAGCAGATTCTTCAGGAACAGATGTGAATTCTGACTTGAGAACTTTGCTTGAGTTCATTGTGTTGGTCATGGATTTTGGCTAACATTGCAGAAAATCCCATGCAGCCTGCATATTATTTTACTCTAGGGAGTGACTAAAGAATAGGCTTGCTGCCTTTCCTTTACTATAAGCATACAGATGCCAAATACAGAGGCCAGAGGGAACCTTTGCAATCTGCTAGCTCTTTCAGAACAAACATCTGTGAGTGCCAAAAACATCTCACACTTCAAATCCCAAATCCATTTGTTGGACTATTTGGGTGTTTAATGGATAAAAAGTTAATGGATTTCTGCAAAGCCAGGATTAGCTGCTCATTGGTACCTCTGGATATAGCAAAGAAATTATTTTGTGATGTCAGATCAAAGACGTTACCAGCTTAGCAGCTCCCATGTCTTTTAGTATTGAGACTGTTACTACAAATGCCGTCATTTCAGACATACGTATTGGCACATGACTTTTTTACTTCAGAAGCCCCTTCTGAGTTCTAAACATAAGCACATGGTATTATTTATTCATTATGATGATGATGATAATGTTCATATTTACAGGCCAAATAAATAAAACCAATAACTGGAAAAAGCAAACACCAACTTGCATGCAGCTGAGAAGCCTTCATTCATTCACACTCTTTAAAAAAGAATTTCCAAGTCAACAGAATGTTGGAAAGAAATTACATAAAGGGAGCAAAATTCCATCTATCATCCCATTAACTCTCAGAAAACGTGAATTGAACGGGGCCAAATTTGGTGTAGGAGAAGAATCCAACAAAAGAAAAAAAATCAAATAAAAAAGAAGAAGAAGGGCTAAATCAGGCTGGGGACTGTGGAGAAAAAACACTCCGAAAAAAATCCCCAATGTATCCCTTTACAACAAGCATTGAACAGTGGCACACAGTGTTGCTGACATTTTAAGTCCTCCGTCCCAGGCATGTGATTCAAAATGGAACTATTATTAAGGGATGGGGAGAATTCAAGAAGCTGTGATCTATATGCTTTCCCTAAATTGCTTTCTCTGAAGTAGCCTATGGGGCTGCTGGTTTATTGTGATTTCTTTTTCCACAATTAAGCATGCCATTGTTGATCATTGTGTAAGATGGTAACTTTGCTTCAGATGGGCAAAGATCCAACTCTATAACCTATTGTTCCATTATTTTTAGTTTAGAGATTCCTTTTTTCCCTCTTCATGTAGAGATAGTCCTCAACTTACACCACAATTGGGAAAGAAAAGCTCCTTATTAAGCAGTGTGGTCAGTGTGAGGTACCATGTGTTCATACCAGAGGTGGGTTCCTACCAGTTCGGTAGAACCAGTTCATCAAATCTACCGAACCGGTTAGAAGAGGTTCTACCAGTGGACCAGGAAAGCAACCCACTACTGACACACACACACACACACACACACACACACACACACAAACACAAACACAAACACAAACAGACTAACACAGAGAGAGAAAGAGAAAGAAAGGAAGAAAGGAAGAAAGAAATAAAGAAAAAAGAAAGAAAAAGTGAGATGAAAGAAAAAAAGGAAAACGGGACAGAGAGACAAAAGGAAGGAAAGAGAGAGAGGGAGAGAGAGAGAAAAACATGGCCGGCAAGCCACTCCCACCAGGTCACATGGCTGGCAAGCCACTCCCACAAAGGAGGCCACACCCACAGAGTAGGTTCGAAATTTTTTTGAAACCCACCACTGGTCCATACCCAATTTTGCCATAGTCATTATGTGAAACATCATGAGATTGTCATTTGTGACCTTCCCTCCCCACTTCCCTATTGACTTTGTTTGTTAGAAGCCTGCTGAGAAGGCCACAAATGGCAGCCACATGGTAGGACACTGCAGCCATTATGAATACCTGCCAATTGCTCAGCACATTATTACCTAACCACAGGGATGCTGCCACAGTTGTTCATGCAATGACTGGTTATAAGTCACTTTTTAGCACCATCATAACTTCAAACAGTCACTAAATGAATGTTCCTAAACGAAGGGCTAGCTGCAAATCATCTTTCCTGTCCTGGTGCCCTCCAGAGGTGGCTAGCAGCTCTGAAAATGGTTGTCCTCACACACCTGGAGACCATCAGGTTGGAAGAGATCGACATAAAAGCACATAAATTGTATTCACTTGATTTTTCTTCCTTTTGTTCCTCCCTTCTACAGAATCTATTGGCAGCTATGGGCCAGACTGTGAAAAATGTAATCTATGTCCTTGTCTTATTGTTCTTGCTAATGTTTATCTTTGCTATTCTGGGACATGGTTTGTATGGAGACTATGAACATGGAGATCCACGGAACTGGGGCAGCTTAGCAGCTGCCTTTTTTACACTCTTCAGCTTAGTAACGGTAATTTTCATGCATTTCACATGATAGTCAACTCTGCTAAACTAACGTTATTGTTTTATAATTGGAACCGAAATTGAAGACTTAGTTTCTCCAGGCTAGTTGTCCAGCAAAATGAACCTAGATAGACAAAATTTGGAATACAACTAGAGGGAGTACAGAGCATCTGAGTTTTTATAAAAGGGGAAACAAAGGGCAAGACCTTGTTTATTTAGATCAAGGTTATTAACTTGTCAGGATTGCATTTAGTAGTTTTTCCAATCCTGTTTGCTTTGATTTAAGCCATTTTTCAAGAACTAAATTTTAATCTCGAGCTTTGTGGACTTACATAGATAAACAAGGTCCAAAGCCCAGGGTGAGCTTTGACACTGCTCAAACTTTGCCTATCTTGCATGATTAGGCTTTTTTTTTTTAAAAAAAAATGTGACCCTTCTCTAAGTTACTTCTGATGCTTCAGTGGCTCACAATTCATACTTTGAGAACCTATTACGGAATTTCTTGTTTCACTGAAAATTCAGACTATAATGCCACTAATTGCTTTTTTAGGATTAAATCAAGCTGGTGTAGTTGCTAGAACTATTTGATTTAATTTGCGTTGCAAAAAGATACTCCCCTGCAAGTATCATCCTAATGTCTAAGTAGCCTTAGTGAACATTATGAGTTTGGCTTGAAAAAATGGTGCTTTTCAGCATGTGTAGATTGAGCACACTAATACCCATGTAGGAGTAACCATGATCTCTATGGATCAGGCCAAATTGATTTAGTCTACTCTTTTCCGTGACCCGTCAAAACCGCGGTCCACAAAAGCGCGATCGATGAAAGCGCGCATTTGACGTCATCACAGCGCGATGAAAAAAATAAAAATTGAAATAAAAATTAAATTAAAGCAAGCTGATTCACATAAAGGTAAGGGTTAGGGTTAGGGTTAGGGTTAGGTTAAGGGTTAGGGTTAGGTTTAGAGCGTTAGGGTTACGTTTAGCGTTAGGTTAAGGGTTAGCGTTAGGTTTAGCGTTACGTTAACGGTTAGGTTTAGGGTTAGATTTAGGGTTAGGTTAAGGGTTAGGTTTAGGGTTAGGTTTAGGGTTAGGTTTGGGGGGGTTAGGGTAAGGTTTTCGCTTTATTTTTACATTTTTCGATCACAGCCCGATGTTTTCGTCGCGCTGTGATGACGTCAAATGCGCGCTTTCGTCGACTGCGATTTTGTCATCCGCGGTTTTGTGGTGGAACCCTCTTTTCTTTTCAGAAGGATCAATCCCATGTTAATAGAAGGCCCCAAAGTGGGACATAGACCAGGAGGACAAAAACATCAAGATAGCTCCCAAGCTGTACCCCCTTTTTACATGCTTTGAGATATTTTGGTTGTAGCCACCATCTTGACTTTTTGGCCTGCTTCCTGCAAGCACTCGTAGCATGGGAAGTTTTCTACTTTGTCATGTTCCCCAACTTCTGCTTAATACTGTAGCCCTTATCGTGCTTAATCTTTTTTTTTTTAACACAATAGGGCATAACAGATACAACAAACACCAAAATGACTGAACTGGCATAGATGCAATAGTACAGTGAAATGTATGCAACGTTTTTATGACCAGATTGATATTTTTTGTTACTTATGAACAAGTGTAGTTCATTTATACCTGCTTAAGTTTGTTTGTGTATTGGGGGCGGGGGAGAGGAAATGCATTGGGCCACAACGGGTGAAGGAACTATAGCCCTTTTATTATTTGACTTTAACTCGCAGAATTCCTGACTTTATGACTTCATAAAGTCATAAAGGGGCCATAGTGTTCCATCTCTGGACTAGAGAAATAATTTATCAGATGTTTGACAAAAGGTATCTTTAGATTGTAATGTTGAATTGATAAATTTCAGGTTGATGGATGGACAGACTTACAGGAAGAATTGGATAATAAAAAGTTTGTTACAAGCCGAACATTCACAATAGTATTCATTCTGCTAGGATTTTTGTATTTTTCAATATGTTTATTGGAGTTGTCATTATGGATATCCAGGTAAGTGACATTTATATGGCATTTTAAAATTTCTACTGAAATCCAATTATTAGAAATTGACATTGGGTATAAAAATAGTGTCAACTATTGCAGGGTTACTGAACTTTAATCTGTTCATTTTCATTTTTCTATATTTTTAATTTTGAGCTTTTTAACATAACGTGGACTGTATATAATACCTTCCTTGATTCTGGTTTATCTTAGCTGAAAAGTGTTTGTTAGGTCTACCAGACCTGGACTGTAGAACTTCAGACAACCAGTAAATAGGAACAAAGAATTAGATTCATCTCAAAGCTAGATGAATAGCAAACAAATCTAATAAATAAGTACGAAAAATCATATATTTTTATATGCAGTATATATGTGTGTGTACACACACACAATCACACAGCCATTTATTGGTTTTTCAGATTTTTGAATCTCAAATCTGAATGAAAACACTGTGTTTTAAACTTTGTATGAGATTGGATAAGTTTTATCCACTAACAGTAAGTCATTTCAGAGGTTGTTTCCCATTGGTAAATTACAGTGTCATTTACAGTCATTCAAACATAATTGTGTCAAACTAATAGTACAAGTAAACCTTGTTTATACAATCAGTTTGGTGTAATGTTAATGCATCAGGCTAGAAACCAGTGAGACAGTGATTTCTAATCTCATCTTCAACACAAAGCCATCTGGGTGAACTTGGGCCAGTCCCTCTCTCTCAGCCCCAGGAAAGAGACCATGGCAAAACCACTTCCAATAAATCTTGGCAAGAAAACTATAGGGACTTGTCCAAGCAGTCACTAGGAGACCACACTAACTGAAAAGCATAAAAAGATAATCCTTGTTTATTGACCAATTCATTTGGTGACTATTCACCATTATAATGATTATGAGAAAATAACTCCATGACCAATCCTCACATTTAC
This sequence comes from Thamnophis elegans, assembly GCF_009769535.1. NCBI lineage: Eukaryota > Metazoa > Chordata > Lepidosauria > Squamata > Natricidae > Thamnophis > Thamnophis elegans. The sequence goes on from NC_045542.1 coordinate 85,999,715, forward strand.
AATGTGCAGCAGTTATGTAAAGGACAGCTGAAGCAAGATTTTAAGTACAATTGCAATTTCACTTAGGGATTGTTTCACTTAACAACCAAATTGCAAGTCTCAGTTGAGGTCATTAAAAGCACTACCTGTAATCAGAAACGATGTTATAATTTCAGAGTGCTTAGATCATAGGTGTCAAACTCGCAGCGTCATGTTGCCCTCACATGACTTTTTGTGATGTTCTTTTCCTTCACGGAACTGGGGTGGGCATGGCCTGCGCATGATGCATCTGGTCTGCGGGCTGCCAATTTGATACCCCTGGCTTAGATGGTGCTTTGAAGACACAAGTTAAAAGTGTGAAAATGATAAGCTAGGTAACCTAGAAACTGAGGAAGTGGGAGGAGAGAGAGTACACAATGGAGAGAAGTTCCTTAAAGCTGCAAAGTGTAAACAATTTATCATTTGAGACATGGCCATTGGCCAATGCAGCAGTTGATTTTAAACTACTGTTACTCAGAATTGGCTTAACCAGTATGGTTGTAGATTGTGGGAAATGAATTGCTCCAACTGGTCACTTCTGCTGTGTAGTTTGTTCTATCATCTCCAGCCAGTGGGGCCATTCCTAGTAGGAAGTTAGAACCAAGTGGGGCCTTTGTCTCAACATCCTTTGATTTATGTAGCACTCAACTGAGCAATATGAGGAAAAACTGAAAGAAGAAAGGCAAATTACTTTGATTGCAAAGAAGCAGGCCATCATAAAAAGGCAACAGGAAGAAATATTTGAATTGTTCAATCTGCAGGTAGGAATTGTATTTTATATAATGTTTTTCAATAGATAAGTCTTCATTAGTTGGAGTTGATTCATCTCATTTTTCACTAGATTGAGCTTTCTCATGTTCACACATCTTATGTTCCCTGTTTTTGCTGAAATTATGCTTTGGGATGTCTTTTCGTCAGGGCAACATCAGCAACCAGACATTTCAAAAGCTTTAATCCAGTCGCATCATAGTATAGTCTTTATTGTCATTGTACAAAATAAATACAATTGAATTGGTTATAATCATAAACATCATTGGTATTCTGAAAGTTCTCAGCTGTTCCTCAATATCAGTTTGAGTGCCATCTGATCTGAGGGAACCCATCCTCTGGCATTATCTTGTCAATCACTTCATTGATGTGGTTTTCTTGGTAAAATACAGGAATGGTTCACCACTGTCTTGGCTCTTGGCTCTCCCCATCCCACCTCAGTCTGAAATGAAGCATTTGCCATTGTCACTAAAATCCACCTATATCATCTTTCTATGTTGCTGCTGCCCCATATGCTGTAGGTGTCTATTTGCTTTAGCTAGGGAACTGGGATGACCTTCATGCCTTGGATAAGCCTACTGTCATTACAGATACTTAACTTACATTCCCAATGTTCTTCTCATCCCTCCCACAGGAACACCCTTTCCTCTCCATGTTGAGATAGCACAGCATAACTTGAGGGGACCAACCTTAAAGATTGAGACTGGACAAAATTTGTAAATATTTAAGAGGTTATTCATGAGGCAAATTCTAAATCTGATGACCCACTCCATACTTTCCATTGTGGCTATTTGGAGAAGTGACTTTTGGTTCCGTAAAACCAAAACTGGCTTCTGAATGAGTTCTGAATGAGTAATTAACCTCCACACCTCTCTTTTCACCCTAGAAATCAACTGAGTACAAAACTTTTGATGAAATGGTGGAAAGCTTTAAAAAGAGCCTGCTTCATTCAGATCCTATGGTCTTGGAAGACTTCTGTGCCAGCCTGCCATTCATTGACCTCTATTTGGCATCCCTTGATCGTCAGGATGCCACTGTATACAAGTGTGTAACTTTTCTTAAATAGAGTCTGGGATTTAGATCCTATTCACATGCTAATATTCAGCAATGATCAAATGCTTCACTGTCCTCAATTCTAAAACCAAGTAGAAAGCATTCTTTTTAAAGCATCTGAAATAGTTACCCTGAACACTGTAGTTAAGGAATGTGTTTAGAGATGTCACAGCCAAATGACTTTCAGAGTCATTTGCTGCGTATTGAATATAGTGCTGAGTGGAATATTTCTATGTTGTCCTGATAATCAATGAACCTGGCTTTATTTTTTGCCTTTCAATACTGATACAATGATTGTATATGTTTAATTTCAGGCTGCAAGATCTCTACTATGAAATTGTTGCCATTTTTTCTACCCTGCTATACCATTCCATGAAAAGACTTTGCAATCTCTGCAGTGCTTTAGGGGAAAATCTAGGTAGTTCATTGTTCCCAAAGTAATGTAGGACATCTACTGTCATTAATGTGCCAAAAATATTTTCTTTGCATTTGAAAAATAAAGAAGAATATAAACTGAAGTTTTAGAACTGGTCAGATTAATGCAAAACTCCCATGCTCTAAGATATTTTTGATTTTGTTCCTTTTTTTTTGGAAAAATGCAAACATAATACGACTACTTTGCTAATGTATCTTGGTGGTGGTGGTGATATTTCCTTCATTTTTCATAGGTTTATGGCAAAGCATACACATACATACACAGATGCATTTTATATCTATCTATCTATCTATCTATCTATCTATCTATCTATCTATCTATCTATCTATCTATCTATCTATCTATCTAATCTATCTATCTATCTATCTATCTATCTATCTATCTACTATCTATCTATCTATCTATCTATCTATCTATATATATATCATCTATCTATGGTATATCTCTCTCTCTCTCATCTATCTATCTATCTATCTATCTATCTATCTATCTATCTATCTATCTATCTATCTATCTATCTACCTACCTACCTACCTACCTACCTACCTACCTACCTACCTATCTATCTATCTATCTATCTATCCCATACACACACACATACAAAAATACCATAATAGATCTGTGTACACATATACACATACATATCTGTCTACTTGAAAGTGTTCTTATTCTTCATGTGAGAGAAGAGTTGGAATTGGTATTTAAATGAAACTTCCCAAAGTTGATGAATGCCAAGAGAAATTCAAGCCAGACTGTCTGCTATGACCTTTTTAATAGTCAAGTCCATTATTCTGGTCATAGGGCATTGCTCATTCACAGAGAATGTACCATTAGGTGTTGAGCACACACCATTCCTTAATTATTGCCAAAGAATGAAAAAGGACTAATACTTTATATGTAATAGAATGGAGAAATAAATCATCAGCTCTTGAAATTCTTTTAAGAACTATGCAGATTAAATTCTACTCCTAAAGGAACAGAAAGGATTCTCACAGTTGGTGTTGAATTTTCTGGCTCACATATTTTTACATTATAGCTGTGAAGTCCTTTGTGATTATATATACTGGATTGGTATATAATATTACATAAAGAAACACTTGAAAAATGTCTTGTTTAATAGAAAGTGGTTAGTCTGGGTCAGCTGCTGTTTTTTTTTTTAGCAGTAAAATAAATTTGAAACAGACCGAAATAGTATCTGATTCTAGACACTTAAACATTTGAAAAATGATGCCATAAAGGATACTTATTGACACTTTCTAACAGAGAAACATACTATTAAAAAATAAATTAACGGAACAAGTTCATTTATCATGCTGCAAATATTTCAAGGAATAGAACTCACATTAAAAGTTGGTTTGCAATAGTAAATCATTTGAGTTGAGATCCTCACTGTCAGAAACATCGAAGATACCCTTCTTTGCATATAGTTCTATTGTAGATATATTTCATAGAGCATTAATTCTAATAGTATGTGACTATTCTACATTAGACCCAATATGGATTGTATGTTAGCTGTACAGTAGATGGCAGCATGCTCCTCACCTTGAGTAATCTCAGAAAAGCTAAGTAAAGTTGGAAGTGGTTATAACTTGGATGGGAGACCACCAGAAAATCCCAGGGATGGAGAGTGGATTAGAAAACAATAAAACATTCTGGAAGAAGGCAATGGCAAGCTATGTATTTTATTGCTGTCAAGAAAACTACATATCTAGTTCAGCTTGGCTCAAGGAATCAAGTGCTTGGCTACATTTGCAAAGAATAACCTACATTCAAATGCAGAATTGGTTTTCCTACTTATTACAAATATAATTTTTCAATGTAACTCTGGATGCCCCAAATTTAGAAGCTCTTCTAGTATCTTTTATTCCAGTGTCTCAATTATTACTCTTTATTGAATGTCAGGAAGGCTAAAGTTCAAAATAAAGAGAAATCAGTGAAGAGTGCTCAAAATGAAAAGGCCATATTCATATATATTCAAAGTAAATATGAGACATAAAGCTAGGTATACAAACTGTGCAATGAAGACAGCAACATGCCAATAGGTAAAAAGAAAACGTGGAGCTACTATTTGGTTCTGTCTTCTCCAGCAGGTAAGTGTGTGTCCCTCAAATAAATTATGAAGACAAGGACAGGACTAAAGCCTGCGATTGTTAGAAGCATGATTAGAGATTAATCTCCTTATTTTGAATGATTTAAATTTCCAAGGAGCTGATGAATTGCATCCTAGGCTGTTAAAGGAAGTTGTGAACAGATTGTCTGAAACTTTATAACTTTTGAGGGTTCCTGAAGAATTGATGATGTGAAAATGATTCAAAGCAGGTGGTGGTAACAGTGCATAAGGACAATCTTCTGATGATCAAAAGTCATACTTGACCATTTTGGGCAGATGAGTGGTACTAGAATACGGGCTGAAAAAAAAAATTTTGAACTGGTATTTCAAGTGCGTTGTTTTTTTTTTTTTGTAATTGTGATATGCCTATTTTAGGAGTTACAATACATTACATTACCCCATTATTTTTAATTTTACTTCAAATTATGGAAAGTTGCCTTGTCATTGGTATTGAGAAATGAAAGAGTGTTCATTAAAGATGCTTCAAACTAGAAAGAGATATGTAGCAAAGTACCAGAAGATTCTGTATTGGCCCTTTGCTCTTCAATATTTTTTAGTAACTACAATGATGGGGAAAAAATTCTTATCAAATTTGCAGCTGGCAAAAAAAATCCAATACCTTAGGAAACAGAATGAAAATTCAAATTGACCCTGATGGATTAGAGCAATGGACTGAAATTAAGAAACAATTACAAAATTCTTCTTTTAGGAAAAGAGATAATCAAATGCATAAGTAGAAATTGGAGCGCCTGCTTGGTGTTGTTGAAAAAAACTTGGAATAATAGATGATTGCAGATTGATTTCAAATTAGCAGTGATGGTGGCTGTAAAAAAAAGACAAATATGGACCTGCTGAAATATAAATGTGCAGATAGAGAGATGAGGATTGTGAAGAACTGGAGATCAGTACTGGTTTCCAATCAATCATACAATTGGCAGGGCTGTTTTCTGCTGTAAGGTGAAAAACTGTCATGATAATGGATTGATGTAAGAAAGAATGGAGCAAGAAAATGAAGCATCTCACAAAAATTCTCAACTCATTATGAACTACTGAGCTGTCATCACATCAGTTCCTTTTTTAGACAGGTACAATTTTAAAACTTTTAAGAAAGCAGTTGAAACAATGGATTAACAAGATGAGCATGGCTGTAAAACTGAATATGCACAAAAGCAGCACAAAACTCAAAAGAAAATGGAAAGCATCTGAGACAAACAGAATATTGAAAGAAGTAAACTAATTTCTTCAGACACTTATTTTATTTAAAAATGCACCAGCAACTTTTTAAGGAATTAATTTAGCATTTGGAGTGACAATAAAAGTTAAAGTAAAATATTAACATTTTGGTTTAATTTGAAAAATCAGTGTTTAAGTATAGATAAGAACAAGAATTCTCTGAGTTTGTTATGGATTGTCCGGAATCAGACTAATAATAAATATAAAATGCATATTTGCCAAAATAGATATAAAAATAACAATTACTGAAGAAAAAGTAACATCAGGTATAGTTTTTTTAAACAATTGTCAGTATGACATGTTTGTTTAGAAAATTAAGGAATAATTTGAGATTAATTTAATTGGTTGAGAAATTAATATAATAAATTAATCAGTAAAATCAAATGTTCTGAAGAATTTTACTACTGTTTAAAAACAGTGCAACTGGTTTTTTTTTTTGGAAATATGAATAAGCACTTCTATTAAAATTGTTCCTCACTATCTTCCCAATCTGTTTCATTTGATGCCTATCAAACACCTACTCTCTTTCTCACCATTATAATAAATGAAATCTACCTTGTAAAAATAAAGCTAACCATAAATACTGATGAAATACTGTCAATTATCCCAAGGAACACATTGCAGAAGATGGTTGCAAGAAAAGTACATTAATCTTTATGGGATCCAAAAAAACCTCTTATTAGATTAAGCAACATTAAACATACTTAAGTATACTTAAGTCAAATCAGTTATGCTTTGCCCTATTATGAATTTACAAATATGCAGAGGTGGAAGCTTTGTACAGGAGCACCATTCAAATAGGCTTGTGTCCACCATCAATGATTATTTGAAAATTCATCCAACATTCAACTCCAGAAGGCCAAGTATGGTCCCTTTGCATAGTTGCCCATTCCTGCTTTATTCAGTGCAAGAAATGTAGCCCATCCTCAATCCTTCACAAAATTCCTATCAATTTACCTGTTTAAACTGCTCTTTTAATTAAATAATCTATCTTACTGTTTAGACAACTCATTAGAGCTCATTCTGACATCCAATAATCATGAGATGAATAAACCTCACTAAACAGGTCAAAATGATATGTCCTCATGGCATTGGTTAGTCAACTCAACCTTCTCCACTGGTCTGCTTCTACCAACAAATCTTTTGTCTTGGACATGATTGCTCAAGGACATTTTGGCCGCCAAGTATCTTTTGTTGTAATACACCAATAAGTGCTTTTCATATCTTTTGTCATCAAAAAGTGTAACATGATCATGCTTCTTATTGTTTTTACTTATCACTGTTCTGCGTGGTCCTGCTCTACTTTCCGCTTCACTCACTGTAGCCACTCAGTACCAGCTCTGCAATTCCTTTGCAGCAGAATCAAAGACAAGACTTGCTCATTCTCAGCCATGTCCTTCTATTCCACTCTGTATTTCTCCTCTGCATCAGATTAATCAGCACAGAGGAGGGATGTATGATGAAGCAGGAGAGATGCTTCGCTTGTGCCATCCTTTGTGTTTCGGAACTGTCAGTTGGGCAGTCCAATAATCTTTTGAAAGATGAGGTAACTTGTCACCACAAAAATGGCCTGAAGGGCCAGATCACAGGTGTGGAGGAGAGCAGAGAGAGGTTGGTGCCTGCAATGTGTTAGGCAACCTGGCAATGGGCTATACCACCCCTCAGGACACTCACCTACAGTCTTGTCTTCTAGTGGTTGGTGGGTGATTTTCCTGCAGGTAGGTAAAGCTTGGTGGAAGTGGAAGAAAGCCAAAGGAATCTACTGATCTGTTTTCATAACTTGCAGTAAAACATTAAGTCTACCACTGCCTGTTAGTCTTGTTACTGAGACAGAATAGACTCAGTTTATTTATTTATTTTTGTTTATTTATTTTGTCAAGCATGTATAAGATAACAGACATAAGTATAAACATGATTATGAATACAGGAAATGGATATGAATAAGTGGGAACAGTAGGACGGGTAGGCACGTTGGTGCACTTATGCATGCCCCTTATAGATTAGTTTATTTTAGTTTAGTTTTATTTGTCTTGTATGCCGCCCACTCCCGAAGGACTCCAGGCGGCTTACAATAAACAAGGGAGGGGATAAATAAACAAAACAATACTTTAAAATCCACAACAGTCACAGTTTCCGTGGGGCTGGATATTTCGAAAGCCCCCCGGCCTGCTGGAGCAGCCAGGACTTAATGGCTTTGCGGAAGGCTGGGAGGGTAGTAAGGGGCCGGATTTCCACGGGGAGGTCGTTCCAGAGGGCTGGAGCTGCGACAGAGAAGGCTCTCCCCCGGGGAGTCGCCAGCCGACATTGGCTGGCAGATGGAATCCAGAGAAGACCTAACCTGTGAGATCTAATCGGTCTATGGGAGGTAATCGGCAGGAGGTGGTCTCTCAGGTACCCAGGTCCGATGCCATGTAGGGCTTTATAGGTAACGACCAGCACCTTGAAGCGGGTCCGGAGACTAATGGGTAACCAGTGTAGCTCGCGGAGGATAGGTGTGACGTGGGTGTACCTGGGTGCACCCACAATCGCTCGCGCGGCTGTGTTCTGGACCAGCTGAAGTCTTCGAACACTCTTCAAGGGCAGCCCCATGTAGAGCACGTTACAGTAATCCAGTCTTGAGGTCACAAGGGCATGAATGACTGTCTGAAGGGCCTCCCGATCCAGGTAGGGTCGCAATTGGTGCACCAGGCGAACCTGGGCAAAGGTCCCCCTGGTCACAGCCGACAAATGGTGTTCTAAAGTCAGCTGGGGATCCAGGAGGACTCCCAAATTGCGAACCCTCTCTGAGGGGCGTATAATTTCACCCCCCAGCCTGAGAAATGGAAAACTTGGCCAATCTTTGGGAGGGAACATCAGTAGCCACTCGGTCTTGTCTGGATTGAATGCCAACTTGTTTACTCCCATCCAGACCCTAACAGCCTCCAGGCACTGGCACATCACTTCTACTGCTTCACTGAGTTGGCACGGGGCGGACAGGTACAACTGCGTATCGTCCGCATATTGGTGGTACTTAATCCCGTGCTGGCATATGATCTCACCCAGTGGCTTCATGTAGATGTTAAATAGGAGGGGGGACAGGACCGAACCCTGCGGCACTCCGTAATTGAGGGGCCTTGGGATCGACCTCTGCCCTCCGACCAACACCGACCTGTCCGAGAGGTAGGAGGAGAACCACCGAAGGACGGTGCCTCCCACTCCCACCTCTCTAACCGTCGCAGAAGGATACCATGGTCGATGGTATCGAAGGCCGCTGAGAGGTCAGGGAGCACAAGGATAGAGGGGTGACCCTATCCCTGGCTCGCCAGAGATCATCGATCAGTGCGACCAAAGCAGTTTCCGTGCTGTAACCAGGCCTGAAACCCGACTGAAAGGAATCTAGATAATCGGTTTCATCCAAGGACCATTGGAGTTGAGAGGCCACCACTTTCTCAACAACCTTCCCAACAAAGGGAAGGTTGGAGACTGGATGATAGTTGCTCAAAATGGCTGGGTCCAGAGATGGTTTCTTCAGGAGGGGTCTCACCACCACATCCTTTAGGAAGAGCGGGAAAATTCCCTCCCAGAAAGAGGTGTTCACTATTGTCCGGATCCAGCCACGTGTCACCTCCCTGCTGGCCGAGACCAGCCAGGAGGGGCACGGGTCCAGTATACAAGTGGAGGCACTCACCGCTCCCATGGCCTTGTCCACTTCCTCAGGAGAAGCAGGTTGAAACTCAATCCATGAAATACGTTCAAGACCTTCCCCTGGTACCTCGGCTGGTACCATGCAATTGGAGTCCAGCTCTGTCCAAATCTGAGTGACTTTATCCGTTAAATACTGAACAAATTCCTCAGCTCTACCTTGTAAAGGGTCATCCGCATCCCTCCCTTTCAAGAGGGAGCAGGTTATTCTAAACAAGGCAGCTGGGCACGATTCAGCGGATGCAATAAGGGCGGCAAAATGCGAACATTTTGCTGCCCGTATTGCCACGAGATAGGCTCTGATAAAGGCTCTCATCAGTGCTCGGTCTGACTCAGATTTACTGGCCCTCCAGCGGCGCTCTAGGCGTCTCTTTTGGCGCTTCATCTCCCGGAGTTCCTCGGTGAACCAAGGGGCCCTCCTGGATCTGCTGCCTCGGAGTGGTCGCAAAGGCGCAATCCGGTTTAGAGCCCCCGCCACCGCTGTATTCCAGGCAGCAGACCTCTTAGGAATGGGGTGAGGTCAACAGTAGACAGTTTAAAGTTAAAATTATGGGGGTTTGGGGATGAAACTACAGAGTCGGGTAGTGCATTCCAGATATTGGCCACTATGTTGCTGAAGTCATATTTTTTGGCATCGAGTTTGGAACAGTTTACCTTGAGTTTGTATCTATTGTGTGCTTGTGTATTGTTGTGGTTGAAGGTGAAGTAGTCATTGACAGGTAGGACGTTGTAGCAGATAACGCTCAGGTCAGACTGAAGGCAGCATAGTTCTAAGTTGTCTAAGCCCAAAAAAAGTTGGTAACAGCAATGAAAAATGTGCCCGGAGACTTTCCGGCAGGCTCCTGGCAGAATGTACATTAATGGGGCCTTAGAAATGAGCCCTTAGTCTTGTGTTCTTGGGCAGCAAAGAGCAAGCACTTATCCTATGTAATCACTTTCTTAAATATTGGAAGAGTGCTATCATATCTCTTCCTAGTCTTCCTCCAAACACTTTGAAAAGTAGATGGACGAAAATCAACATTAATCTTGCCAACTTTGGAAGTAATTAGCTACAGACTTAGAAGTGAAAGAACTTGCTGTGCAATAGACTAGTAAAACTGGTTCTGAGTCTTCCGATCAAGGTGTGCACAAATACTTGTAACAGATGGCCATTCAATCAGCAGGGTAGGGTAGGGTGTTCATATTTCTTCAGCTACAAATAGATCGACTGAGGCTCTCCCTTCCCCTTAACCTTATTCCAAATAGTCCTCAAGCCATTCTCTTTGTATTCTAGACTAGGATATGTGAATGAAGCATTTTTTTTTTAAAAAAATGAAGAATTATAATTTACTTAAGGCATTGCTGCGCTGCATAATGAAAACACACAATGAAAACAAAATAAAGCATTAAATCTAAACTAACCCACCACAGAGTAAAAGCAAAAGCAAAATTAGTGCAATAATCAAAATGAGTCAGGCGTATTTTGAAAATTGCAGCTAGGGAGAAAAAATGGTTTTCACTTTCCACTCCAAACACAGTGGGGCAATCATATCATAACAGGGTACTCCTTCTCAGATTCAATGTTTGACATCTCTCTGGCAAATCTTCCGTTCTCCTGTACCTTAGTTATATTGCTAAGTGGACATCACTAAATGCTTCAGGACTATCATCCAAAGTGTTTTTCATCTGGTAAATCCTGGTGCTGTACGGTATTCATGATACTTATTTGAGTAAATGACCAGATGGAGGGGAATTCATCATAAAAATTGACATTCCAACTATGAAAGTAATTCCTAGACCAGATTGATATCTTTCTATAGGTTAATTTTTAAACTTCAAAAGCTGGGCATCAGATTCACACATAGCCTTAGAATTTATTTGGAATGTAGTTAAAAAGGTTTAATTTAATCAAATAGGTTGTTAACCAGAGGCAACTATGTTTGATAGAACAAAAATAATATCACGAGTGTTTTAAAAACTCAATTATAAAGAATCCCTAACATTAGAACTGCTAGACGTGTACCTTCACAATGTAGAAGGCTCTACTCCTCATGCTGAAAAATTCAACTCCTGACTGAAGTTTGGTAGAAACTATAAACAATAGAAGCACAATCAGCAATGGGAATTGTAAAACCTTGGACCATGGATGACATGCAAATTGGTATAATGTCTTATCATTCTCCAACTCTTATTACCTGGGGTGAGTTCTTGGAGGAAGAACAGAGTCTCTGGGGAATAGGATGGAATCAAGAGAAATCAGAAGGTGCAGTAAAGAGATGTTTATGAGGGAGGAGAATATCTACTCACTGAGGTCAAAATATTAGAAGCGTGAGGTTGAACAATAGGCTCTATCTGATCTGTCTCTCACATCTTAGAACTACAGGAGCAAAAGTTTAGATAAAGAACCATACTCAAAGGGGGTGAACCTAGATAGAAACAAATCCTCTGCCCTACTAATAAGGAAAAAGCATGCAATGAAATAGGGCCATGATTAATAGTTAAAGCACCTAGGCTAGAAACTGGGAGATTGTGAGTTCTAATCCTGCCTTAAGCATGGAAGTCATTTGCGTGATTTTGGGCCAGTTATTCTTTCTTAACCCAATTCATTTCGCAGGGTTGTTGTAATGGGGAAAATAGGAAGAAGACGTAAGGAGAAGACCTTGAGTTACTTAAAAAAAATAATAACGGTGTGATAATAAAATAAAATTTAAAAAAATGTTGCAAACTGGGAAGAGAATAGCAAGATCCTTGCTTATTAAGCTGCTCGGTTGCAACTGAGCTGTTGATACAGTAGTCTTGCTGTGTTCCCTGCCAGAAAATTTGGTCATTGACCTGAGCTTCTTATTTCTTGGGGCTCACAAAGTACTGTTGATAAGGCAGGATTTGGTCCCCAAGAGAACTAGTAGGAATAATCCAATGGCTGTCCAGTAAACTGGACACTTTTACTGATTCTGAAGCAGAGTCTGAAGAAGCTGTGGCCCATACTTATCCGTAATAACCATTATTTATCTGGGAAAAAATAGCTATATTTTTAAGGTTTTTCATTTTTTAGCTTCTGTATCTACTTTCTGACAAAAGCTGACAAATATCTGTCCAGTCTTTCCTTGAAAACCCCCAACAATGGAGCACCCAGAACTTTGGAAGATAAAGTATGTATTTGGTCATTGGGTCAAACAGTTTAAGAACCACTATATTAAGAGATAGATTAGTGGTGTGTTGTTGTTTTTTAATTGTCTTAAGATTTTTAAGTTCTTAGTGGGGAACTGAACTTGTTTATAATTTAGTTATAAATCAATGCCTGTGTAAAAGACTATGCCTGCAAAAATTCCTACTGTTCAGAAATTTGGGCTTATTACACACATGTACAAATTCACACACTCAGATATGAGTATTTCACAAAAACTTTGAAACCAGTTCTACTGAGAAAGTCTTATCCACAAAGTGCCTCCCTTATACAGAAAAAAAAATCTTCTCCCTGTCACCCAGGCAGAGGATAAAGCAAATATTCTACAGATTCTCAGCCTCAAGTTCTTTTGATATGTGAGGTTGATGTGACTTATTTAAGTTGTCGGAAGCCTTCTGATAGTAGAATGAGGTATTAATAACAACCTGACATCTCATTGCATCAATGCAGTCTTCCCTAGTCTCGTGATCTTCTGATGTATTTGCCTTTTTTCCAAGTGTTATGAAAATATGGGAGTTGGCCCCAATATTTCAAGGGCCCCAGATTTTAAAAGATTGCATTAATAGGTCTGTAAACTAACTGGTATTACTTGTTAGTTACTGATACCAATGAGTTTTCCTTGAAAGCACTTTGTGTAATAGTAAAGATTTAATGATGTCTCAGTTTTTTAAAAAAAAAAATCAAAGTATATGGCAAACTCTGACACTTTCCGTTCCAATGGCCAATTTTATATGGAGTTGTTATCATGATTTGATTAAACTAAGAAATCTTCTAGTTAATTTGTGCTTGCAAAAGCAAAACACAAAACAAAAAGAAAAGTACTTTTAAGTGCCAAAGGGAAAAAGAAGGCAATTTGGAAAATATTTGCTTTAAAGGGTATCAAATATCACACATGAATTGTACTTTGAACAGCCAATAATAACCTTTTTAAAAATGTATATATTTAAAAAGGTTATTATTGGCTGTTCAAAGTACAATCGGAGACTAGCCTTTTGGAAACAGAGCTAGTAAGAAACATTCAAATCTTGCATAATATTTTTAATTTCAAGCATCCTAAGACAAAGTACATGCTTACAAGTTTCAGAGAGATTTAATAATTGATATCAAAAGAAAAAAACCTGAGGAAACTTTATTAATTACTTCAAGAACTTAAAATATTTCAATAGTGTCAGGCAATTTTTGTGGATAATTTCCAAATTATATTGCATACAGCATACTCCCATTTGATCCTATATTCCCTATATCTAGAGATCAGAGCAAGCACACACGATATTCAGAACAGGTAGCAACATTTATGTAACTTGATATTTATTTATAAAACATCAGAAAAAATACACAAAACCAAACAAAGGCAGTTGACTAGCAAAGCAAAGGGGAAAGGCAAAAAAAGAAGAAAAAGACAAAGAAAAACAGGAAAAAAATACATTATATATATATCAAAAGGATACAAAAACTTTCCAGAGTCTCTGGAAACAATATTGTGGGCAATTAGCATGGAAAAATCCCACAGGGCGGGGCCCTTTTGATGATTAAGGTTTAATCCTTTTATTTATATAACAGCAGCAGAACAGAAGACACCATGTGAGTCCTTGTAGCATAAAGGGAACGATTTGATGGATGGAGAATGAAAATGGCTAACAGCATGGATGAAAAAAAAAGTTGATATAATCCAATGTTTTTCAAAACTTGATAACTTAAAATTCTCTCTCTCTCTCTCTCTCTCTCTCTCTCTCTCTCCCTCCCTCCCTCCCTCCCTCCCTCCCTCCCTCCCTCCTGTATTTAGAATTGATGATGTCACTCTTCAAATTTCTCCATAGAAAATTATGAGGGGGAATCTGATTTATAGACTACAGAGATTATAGATTTGAAGAGACTTGATTGAAGCTAATTCATAGAATCAGGAAATAAAGTATACAATGTAAATTTATGCTGTTGTTTTTGTCAACAGATGTGTAGGATATGACCAGGCTGAGCCTGAGTGAGGGGTCAAATGCATTATCAGTCATGAGTCCTTGCATGCCCACAAGAGATCTAAATCCACTCCACCTTGAATTCCTTTGATTCTTATCTACAGTTAGTACCTCAGGTTCTTAAGAGAAAGCTTAAGTTTGCAATACAACTTTATACTCATTTGAACTGCCTGGATTTCCCAATTTCCCTGGAGCTTGACAACATGAGAGAAAGAAAGAAGCAGACAATTTACAAGGTTAGAATGCACAAGAGTTTCAATTACTACTGTTTTGAAAACAGTTCCACAAACCCCACAGGATACTGATAAAGCCTGGCAATATTTGATTTTTAGCCTATGCCTATAAAATGGGGGGCATGAGGATAAAAGAAGGACACAGGTCCTTCTTTTGCTGGACATCTGGTAACCCTAGCATAGGCCTTGAGAAATGTATTTATTTTTCTTGCTTGTTTGCCTACTTGATTTTTATATTTTATCTACTTCCATTTTGATAACAACCAGTATATTGTATCAAAGAGAACTTCCACCAATGGTTTTTGAAGCTTGAAAGACACGAATCTCTGGTACATGGTTTTTAAAGTAGCATTTTAAAAAGGCTTTTGAGTTGAATGCTATCAATCATTATTGATCTCACAGATATAGAACACTAAAATAAAACAATGAATAAAAAGTGAAAAAAGCAGTTTTTTTTTTACAGGACATCTAAATGGCATTTTTACTTCAAGAGATCGTTCCTTAAGTATAGCCTACACTGTCTTCCATCTTAGAAAATACTCACTTAGAGAGGATCATGAAATCAGTTCATGATTTGTTAAAAAATTTAGATGAAGAGCTGCAATGGATCAAGGGATACATTTGCAGAAGATATAACCTGGGACTTTGTCTTAGTTCCTGTTTCTGAGTTAATGAACTGTGCTAGGGTAACCATTAAAAAAGCATTTAGGACTCCAGCAAGTCTAAATTACAGGCCTGTCAAACTGACAGCCTACGGGCCAAATGCATCACACGTAGGCTACTCCTACCCCAGCTCCGCAAAGGCAAAAAAGTAATGATAGGTCACGATATGTCATGTGACACAATCGAGTTTGACACCTATGGTCCAAAATGTGGGCTTTGTAACAAGGAAAACGTTTTGTGAAGTGAGTGACAGTGGATATACTGAAACAAAGACTGCAGTCTTCACATGTAATGGTTCTAAATTCTCAGTTTTTATCAGAGAATAATTCATCTGAAAGAAATCCATGGATGTCTGACAGGAGAGATGAAAAAAAACACAATGATAATAGAATAATAGAATTGGAAGGGACCTTGGAGGTCTTCTTGGAGGTCTTCTAATCCAACCCCCTACTCAAACAGGAGACCCTATATCATGCCAGACAAATAGCTGTCCTGTTTTTTATTAAAAACCTCCAGTGATGGAACATCCACAACTACTGAAGGCAAGCCATTCCACTGGTTAATTGTTCTCACTGTCAGTTTTTTAAAAAAAATCCTAAATTCATACCTGAATGTAGGGGAAAACCTACTGACTTTTCCATTAATACTAGATTTTAAATAGTAAAACAAAACAACTTCAATGAGAGCTTCCACATAACAGAATAACAGAGTTGGAAGTAACCTTGGTAAGGGCTTCTAGTCAAATCTCATGCTTGGGCAGGAAACTCTACACTATTTCTGTCAAATGGTTATCTAATCTGTTCTTAAAAAGAGAAAAAAGGAAATACATGAAAAACACAGTAGTTTTAATATTGGAGCCTGCTCCTCTGCATGCTCTCAGAATCACTTAAATTCCCATTCATTTCAAACATATACATTTAAAAGACATCTATATGACATTTGGCTCCTGCTCTATCAATGAATTCAATGAAGAGAAAACCAATCAGGGAACTTCATATCTGTATCAAAGCATTCATATCTGAACAGCAATAAAGAATCAGCAGCTGTGATGCTTGCTAAATATGTTGCAGAAACATTATTACTTGGGGTGGGGGAAGCATTCTTAACGGAAACAAGTAAATTAGACATGGCTGCATTAAAACTCTGCTCTCCAGTCCCAAAGTCAATAGAGAAGTAAGCCAATATAAATTGCTCTACTCCTACCACTGAAGTCCTTTCTACCTCACCACACAAGGCAAGCGAGTGGCATTGTCCTTAAACTTTTAGTATGCCTTAAGACAGTGGTGGGATTCAAATAATTTAACAACCTGTTCTCTGCCCTAGTGATTTCTGAGCAATTCACCAAACTGCTCAGAAAGTTTCTCCTGAAGTGGTGCGAACTGGCTGAATACCACCACTGCCTTAAGACCATATTCAAAAAGCCAGTTCATCAGCCATTTTTTTACTGTATCAGCTGGTCCTGATCACAAACTTTCTTATAGTATTTTTTTAATTTATTTAAATGATTTATATACCTAGTTATGAGTATATCTCACGGCAATAGCTCTGGGCAGCATAGAAAAATCAAAACTAATAAGGAAAACCGGCAATCTAAATATTAAATCATTGCAAGTACAAAGGGTACAAGAAAAACTAATCAACCAACAGAGATTGCTCTACCTACCTGCCAAATGATTTGGAGAATAGCCAGATCTTCAAAGCTTTACCCAAGGGCTAACAGGTTGGGTCATTTGGATCGCTGGAAGAGTGCTGTTCCACAGGTCAGGTTTTGCAATAGAGAAGGAATGACTCCTGCCTCCAGGAAGACAATATTGCTTAGGAGAAAAGGCCCAGAGTTTTCCCATCCTCTCAGTTCTGCCTGGGCAAGGAGAAACAATTAAAGGCAGGTAGTCCCCAAAATACCCCAACTCTGCCCATAGTGAGCTTTATAGGTAATAACCACACCTTGAATCACACTTGGAAGCCCATTGGGAGTCAGTGCGGCTTAAAAAGCCCCATGAAACTATCTCATAGCAAGCAATTACAGGGAAGAACCTTACTTAGATATGGAGCCCAGCAGAGAATCCTCCTTAGACAACAACTCAGGGAGAAATTCTTAGGAACTGACCTGAGCAATCTCAAGGACAGATGCTGGACAAATTTCCCTCAAGAGTGCATTGTGGCAAACACCCTAAAATTGTCATTTCTTTATACATCCCTTGCCTTTACAATAAACTCCCATTAAACACATATAGTTCATTGCTGCACACATAGGAAGATACTGGATAGAAGGTCAGAGGCCATCATTAAGAACATCTTTCTTAGTTTCTTACTTCAGCTGTACTCTAAAGTAAATAATATTACACATATAATATAATATAATAATATTATGCATATAATCATGGAGAATCAAGTAGAAACTTAAGGCTTGGAATGCATAAATTGGTATAGGCCCCGTGATGGCAAACCTATGGAACACACAGCCTTCTCTGTGGGCACACACGCTGTTGGCAGCTGGTCTTCACAGGTGCTGAACCACCAGAAAACAGCCTGAAAATGGCGCCAAAAATGGCCAAAGAACAGGCCATTTTCAGACTTTTTTGGGGCCCTTTTTCAGGATGTTTCAGGCCATTTTGGGGCAGTTTGGCCCCAAAATGCCCCCAAACAGCCGGAAAATGGCCCCAAAATGGCCAAAAACAACCCAAAAAAGCATGTGCATGCTGGCCAGCTGATCTTTGGGTTTCCAGCACTCTGGCATGCACACATACATGTGTGTTCTGGTTTGGGCACTCAGTGCCAAAAAGGGTTGCCATCACTAGTATAGGCCATTGAAACTTGCCTACTGTAACATGGTGCATTATTTCTTTATTTTAGTTTCTTGGAGTTCTTACTGTCAACTTTTCACTAAAGAGCAAAAGTAAGTTGTTAAGTAAGCTCCCCGTTGGGAGAACAAGTGCGTTCAGAGAAGCGTTGTGAGGGTTGTGTTGGAGAACACACAAACCAGCATACAGAGACACTGCAGTTTAAATAGGCTTTTATTTTCGTGGAAATAGAGGTATCAGAGTCCATCAAACAGTCCACGTCAAACACGGATAAGACAGTCAGTCATCAACGTCTTTCAGTTAAGGGTTAATCCAAATAACATAGTCCATAATCATACAAACAGTCTGCTACTCAAAGTTTGCTAGCAGTTGCAAAACCTACAATAGCTCATGGCACTTTCTAACAGCCAGTTTCCAAAACACTCAGATCAGATCACTCCAGCATCTAACAAACAGGCCGATTGAGGAAAACAGCAACCAATCACATTTTACAGTATGATTTAAAGAAACGGGTATAGCATTGTTACATGATTTATATATTGCCAACCCAACCGTTAGAGTTTTAATGCAGCTCCAGAAGACCACACTAATGAGCCCCAGCTGCATTGTTATTCCTTCATCCCGACTCAACTCACAGCAAACTTCTGCTGAGTCACAACACTATCCCCCACCGCAGGGCCCTTTCCCCGGGTTCCGATGATCTGGATGCAGTCGGAATGGCTTGTCCACAAGATGGTCCGCACTCATTTCCTGTGGTGCCTTTTTCATGAGTCCCAAACCTCCGCAGGAATAGTCCCCTTGAGCCGGAACTCCCTATGTATCCAGTGGCCACCATGTCTCCTTCCACCCTTCACGGCATCGACACCCCATCCAGGGTCCTCCACCCTCTGTAAGGCTGACCCACCAGCCCCTCTACTGTCGGAGGTTGACGGCAGCTCTAACAGCTTTGGCCGAGCCCTAACACCCTGTCCAGGGTCCTTCACCCTCTGCAAGGCCGACCCACCAGCCCCCGTACTCTCGGAGGTTGACGGCCACTCCAACAGCTCCGGCTGAGCCCTAACACCCTGTCCATGGTTCTCAACCTCCTCCAAGGCCAACTCATATGACCACTCACCATTGGAGTTTGGCGGCAGCTCCACCAACTCCTGCCAAGCCACCACACACTCCCCTCTCGCAGGGCCCTTCCCCCGGTTCCGACGATCTGGGTGCGGCACAGAAGGGTTGGTGACGGCCTCCACGGAACACAGTCCAAGACACTGGTACCCCGCCGGGAACCTAGAAACAAAGTCCAGTGCTGCGGGGACCGGGGTTGACAAAGGCTGGAATCTTGGCGGAGCTCTCCTTGCAGACCTGTCCCATTGGCACTGGGCACATGACTCCACGCACTTCCGCATGTCATTTCTCAGATGGGGCCACCAAAATTGATGGGAAGCCAGGCGCAACGTCCTGAAAAACCCCCAATGTCTCAATGCAGAAGCGCCATGAACCTGCGAGAGCACCCGTCGACGGATGTGCCCTACGGGAACATAGAGCCGGCCCTGATACTTCAAAAGATCCCCTTCCAAAGTCCATGGGGATGCCGGCCCTACTTCCGCCTTTCGTCACTCCACCCAATCGTCACCCCGCTGCGCATCCCGTATCAGAGACTGCATGCTCACGGGATGACAAACGGCAGCGCAGGATGCAACAGTCTGAGATGGAAGCGAGCTTGCAGGTTCAGAGTTCTCTACTTTACTAGGCAGGGCATCCGCCCTGGGATTCCACACACCCCAAATGCACGCTACCTTGTGCGAACAGGGTATCACGGCCGCACAAACGTGCTGGTTGTCTGACATGATAGTGCGTTGCTGAGGGACGGCTGCAGTCCGCTCAACCCTTCTGTTCTTCTTGGGGCAACTCCCTGCCAGGTGTCCAAGATCCCCACAGTAGAAGCACAATCCCTCAGCACGTCGTCTGTCCATCTCAGTATGTGACACTCTAGGTCTGACAGCACCCAACTCTATGGGCTCCTCCCAGTCCACTGCAGTCCCTTGCTGAACCGGCATGCTGGTGGTCTCCTGGAATGCATGCCGAGGCCTTCGCCTCTGCAGCCGGGCGTCTATCTGGAGGCACAAGTGGACCAACGCGTCGAACGTCGGTGGCCTGTCCACCCTCGCCAGTTCATCCTGCAAGGCCTCAGATAATCCATCCTGGAACGTGTCCATTAGAGCTGGTTGATTCCATGTGGAATCCTGGCTATGCAGCCTGAATTCACTAACATAGTCCTGCAATGAACCACTCCCCTGTTGCAGTGACTTCAGACTTCTAGCTGATGTTTCCCCCTTGATAGGATCATCAAACATCCATTTAAAGTACTGACAAAAGCCCTGGAAGTCATCCAACAAAGGGCTCGGCTGAGTTAACAAGGGGGTAGCCCAACGGGCAGCTGTGCCTGAGAGCAAACTGATAATGAATCCCACCTTCGTCCAGTCAGTGGGAAAGTCCTCCACTCTCAGACTCAGGAACAGCTGGCATTGTCCCAGAAACATGGCAAACATGGCCAGACTCCCATCATATTTATCTGGCATGGCTACTGGGCACTTCCTCCTTGGCTGGGGGGGTGGGGTTGCAGCTCTCTGCAGCTCTGTAATTTGGTCTGCCAACACCAATATCTGTTGAGCCATTTGCCTATTTTCAGCAATTAATTGCTCCATAATTAATCAAATGGAGGCTTGTTTTGGTAGAAGTCAATCTGTTCTGAACCCCCTCCTTCGCTCGTTAACAGACAACAGGCAGACAGACTTAAAAGGAAATAACTTTATCAATCCTGGCTTCCGCTGGCTGCGAGCCCAAAATTAAACATAAATAAAGTCTCTGGCAAGAAGATAACAGAATGCAAAAACAAAGATCTCTTACGGCAGAACCAGGTGTTCAGAAAGAAAGCAAATCACTTCTCCAAGTGTCTCTTTGAATCAGGGTTACAGAAAGCAAATCACTTATCCAAGTCTCTCTCACAAACAAACCACGACCAATGAACGATGAACTTTGACTTCTGCCACCAGCCCGTGGCACCATCAATCCTTTTATCTCCAGAAGACCACACTAACGAGCGCCAGCTGCATTGTTATTCCTTCATCCCGACTCAACTCACAGTAAACTTCTGCTGAGTCACAACAGCAACCAGGTCTAATTTACTTGTTTCCCTTAAGAATGCTTCCCCCCTCCAAGTAATAATGTTTCTGTTAACATATTTAACAAGCATCATAGCTGCTGATTCTTTATTGCTAGAAGCCCTTACCAAGGTTCCTTCCAACTCTGTTATTCTGTTATGTGGAAGCACTCATCGAAGTTGTTTTGTCTTACTGTTTAAAATGTACTATGGATGGAGAAATCAGTAGAAGTAGCCTGCAGTACTGCACTCTAACCACTGCCCCACGGTGGCTCTTGATCTAATTATCATCTGGGTATTTGCAATCAAGAGCTAGTATCTCTTATTACCATAGTACTCTGTAAATAGAATTAAAGTTGCTTAAATGTACCTTGAAACTACCATATCTGATCTCCTTCTTTGAAGTTTTTACCCTTTGCCCTTGATCTTAGTTACTTCACCAACACAATGCTTGTCAAACAAGTTATCCTACCATGTCCCATTTTTTAAACATCTCCCCATTATTGAAGTATGTTTCTTCTGTTATCTTACTTGGCCTTCAGGCAAAGTCCAGTTAACTTACTTTCATAGAATTTTAATGTTATTTCTTTATGAATAGGTTTGGCTGTTTTGATGAAGACAATGGTGATGTTCAACATAAACAAATAGTTCCCTTGAACTGAACTGATAGAACTATATTTACATTTGTGTAGAGGATTTGTGATTATTTTTAGAAGAATGCCAATTATGAAGCATCTGATAAAGATAAATAGATAGTGATGGATGGATGGATGGACGGATGATTGAGATACAGATCCTATTTCCATATATTGTAGACATATTGCTTGTGAAAAACTATAGATTTGAATTGCTTCCATATAAAATGTATGGCCAAATTTGAACATTATGTATATTTTGTATGTTGTGCAAGTGCAAGTTTCCAGTCCACATATCAACTATTGGAGTGGACTGTAAACTTGCACAATGGCTCTTATCAGATTAAAAAATGATTTTGGTTGAAGTTAGGTTCTTGCCAAGATTAGGAAAATTTCATTTTCTCGTTCTAAAAATATAAATTCTACCTATTTATTCAATCCTTCTTACTCCCTCCAGTGAAACGTATACATTTTTGGGTAAGTGAAAAACAGAAATTGTGGGAAATTAGGTAACATTTATATTAAGATCCCTGGAGATACTTTAACATGTTGTAGTAGATTTAAGTACAAAGAATAGAAGCTAAATCAAGAAGCATTAATTTTCAGGTCCAGGGCATCATCAACAGGGCAACAACAGCGAGCGCGGAGAAAGAAGGGTTAGGGTTAGGTTAAGGGTTAGGGTTAGGTTAAGGGTTAGGGTTAGGTTTAGGGTTAGGTTAAGGGTTAGGATTAGGGTTAGGTTTAGGTTTAGGTTTAGGGGTTAATTTTAGGTTTAGCGTTTACAGCGTGCTTTTTTCTCCGCGCTGTTGTTGCGCTGTGATGACATCAGCTATGTGGTTTCGTTGAGCGCCCTTTAGTTGAACGCGGTTTTGTGGTGGAACCGTTTACTGGTATAGGTGCTACAATAAAACACAAAAAAATTATGTGGAAGGCTCTTTGCAATTCTGCAAATAAGACAAAAATAAGAAAGAATTGAGAAAAGGTATTCTGAAATAACCAATAGCCTAGTGCTCTTCACCTATTGTTTTACATTTTGGCAAACAATTTGGGCAGGAATTACCCACATAAATCTTACATGCATTTTATTCTTCAGCCAGCTAGAGATATTTGTATGGAAACTCCTAAAACGAATACTCATAGTAGGCTATAGTATAATCCTATAGGAAGGCTTCTATAAGCCTATAAAAAGTGTTAGGTAAGCCCCCCATTGGGAGAGTGACTACATTCAGAGAAGCGATGTTAGATTATATCTGAGGTTAAATTAGCATGTTTAAATGTGTTGACAACAACCTACATGAGTATTCTAAATAGGTGTTGGTTGGCATGCTTAAAAACTAAGAGACATGAATGCTTCATGGAACCATTCAAAATTCAGATTTACTATCATGTTTTGATTCATTAAAGAAAACTTCTTCCCTAAAATTAAATTACATGTGAGTTTCAAAGAAATGTTAATGATTTTCCAGGTTTAACCTGGGGTTACGTTAGACTTGGTAAATGAAGACTGCTCAATATTGTTAGTTGTAGACGTGACTGAATTTAAATTAAAGTAAACATTTTATGTACTATTGATCAGATTATATTTCATAATTTTGGACTTGATGTGGTTCAAGACTAAACGTTTTGCTTTTAATTTCAGCAGGGGTAAAACAATATATTTTTAGTGATTCTTAGAAAAGGAGGGTGAACGTCATACAATTTGAGAGCTGTATGGAGTTTCTCAGACTCCTTGAATCTAACTAGGTGGTGCAGTGACTAAGACACTGAGATTGTTGATCAGAAAGATCGGCAATTCGGTGGTTTGAATCCCTAGTACAGGTCTCCTGTTTGAGCTGGGGGTTGGACTAGATGACCTCCAAGGTCCCTTCCAACTCTGTTACTGTTATTGTTTTTGGATCTCTACTGCTTCAGAAATTAGGCCACTGAATTGCGACAATAAACTTTTAAGAAATAGTACTGCTAGCACTGCTTTCTCGGGCAAAAGTTTGAAAGAGTTGCGTATGAAAGGAATAATTTTATCTTGAAAAACACTGATTACAGTGACCAATTTTTAAAATGTATAGAATAGGGATAGTTAGGGTTATAAAAAATATAGACGAAAGAAAATTAGAAGAGATTTTCCAGTTAATTTTCCCTTGTGGTCACTATTATATTATGTGACTTGGTAAAGTGCAAATCAATGTCTCCGTGTGAACTTTCTCTCTCCCCTTAGCAAGTTAAATACAGGACTGCATTTTAACCTCATAAAATAGAGATCTGAAATCTAATTCATCAGGCAGTGCTAATCTCATCTCATTCTAAGGATTTCGTAATTTCAGGAGACAGTCAAGAGATGATAATATGGCAAAAAATCCTTCAGCGGATTAACAGACAATGTAGTTTTTCCTCTTCCCATTCCAAAGGATCCTATACAAAGCTTGATTAACTAGTTCCAATGGGTTTTCCCCCTCCTTGTTCACTCTAGCTGGGATTGTTTCCACATGTTAACTTCCTAAATTTTGTCCTGCTATTAGCCAGGAGCCAGCTGCTAGGTATTAAGTATCAGGTCTGAAAGGCACAACCCTCTCTAAGCAAGTGTGGTTTTGACATTCTTGAATAGGGGGATGGAGAAAGAAGGTATTAAGTACACTAACACATTTAGTTAGTTATGGTTCCAGTTAGGTGGATTCTACTCCTGGTAATTGTGTGGCCAAATGCTCACTATATTGCTCTTCCTCAGCATTACATCATAACTCTCCCAAGGACTATCTGTAGGCTACTACAGTGGTTTAGAAAATATATCAGTTGCTGCCTTTATATTCAGACTATGCTGGCACTGAAAATCTCACCACAGAAAGTCTCTGCTTTCTGACAACATAAGGGCTGAGAATGGCTGCCAAATATTTTTTGACACATGGGTAAACCACAGGTGTCAACACTTCCTTAGCCAGGGTCAGTATCAGCGCTGCAATTTGTGCCTAATGAGGCACTGAATGAGAGAAGACATCTGATCAAATGTCCCATTTTCCAAGGTCTGTAGTGAACAACAGACTATGAGAATGAAGTGATGAAGAAACCAGTGCAGCAAAGTAACTTAATCTAAGGATAAATGAGGAAACTTGGCAAGGCTTCATTGGTTTTTCTATTTCTTTATATATTAGAAAGAAAGCCTATTAGTGAAATGACATTGCAACATTATTTAACCAGCCCAACCAATCCTACTCCTCTCCACTGCTGTCTTCCTAGAGGAGGCTGGAATTTCATTTGCCAAATATACTTTATGTTCATACTTTGCTTGGGCTTAATGGTCTAGGAGGTGGCCAATGGAATTCTATTGCACTAAAATTCCATAGGACTTGGCTAAGGGGCTCATCCTCCTAGTCTGATGAGCTTGATAAAGGACTTGTTTGAACTTAATAAAGGAATGGACTTGATAAAGGGCACATTCTCATGATGTCATCTGCACCCCATTCCCCAATTTGCTGCAACAGTAGTAATATTTAGCTGTTCTGCAAATTTTAAATAAATTTTGCTCGTCTGTTAACTTGTACCCATACTTCCTACATAAACAATGTATGACGCCACAGTGTCAAGGCTGTGTATGTATAACATGGACAGGGGGGGTCTCTTGCACTTCTGTCTATTTGGATTTGCACTACAAATGACCATTCCACCTCCCACCTTATTATTGAGTACTGCCCTCTGTGGGTATTTTGATCTGGTTTGCGAAAGACTAGACTCCTGACTTACACAGCCTTTTCTGTGTTGCACCAAAGACAAATTCCTTGTGTGTCCAACCACACTTGGCCAATAAAGAATTCTATTCTATTCTATTCTATTCTATTCTATTCTATTCTATTCTATTCTATTCTATTCTATTCTATTCTATTCTATTCTATGCTATGCTATGCTATGCTATGCTATGCTATGCTATGCTATGCTATTCTTTTGTTTACTTACTAGGAGTGCTGCAATAACTCTTCAGTTCAACAATATGGTTAAAAAAACAGCAACAAGAAAAATACCGGAATAAAATAGCACACAATCAAATAATCTCTTATCATACTATTCATGCAATTCTTTTTATAATCTAGCACAGTTCTTTCAGAAACCACCCACTATCTAGCAAGTAAGGTCGTGATTCTTTTGTGGAACAAGAGCAGGGATAGAGGTATACTTTTCAAAAGACGATTGGGGGAAGCCATAGAGAAGGCTTGTCCTTAAGGTCTGTGTTGACAACATTCTCAGGGGGTCTGGGTTCATGACAAATACCAACTGGATTACACCAGATGGGCAGATTTCATTTGGGCAAGGCAATCTTGAAGATACTGTACTTAGGTACTAAGTCGTGTGTGTATATATGTGTGCCTTTGAGTCTGTTGATTCCTGACAACTGCCTGAATAAGTCCTTGTGGTTTTTTGGTAAGATTTCAGAAGTGCTTTGTCATTGCTTGCTTCCTAGGGATGAGAGAGAGAGAGTGATCAACCAAGGTCTGGAAATCTACTGTAAACCAATGCAATTCAAAAAGTACACTAGAGGTGTGATATGAACATACCAGGCTGACCTCACAAATTACGGAACTGTACTGAAGTGCAATCTTATCTAGGACCAAACATGAAATTCTATTGAAATCAAGGTTTTTTTTTTGTATCCTGACCTGGGTACCTGAGAGACTGCCTCCTGCTGATTACCTCCCATAGACCGGTTAGATCTCACAGGTTAGGTCTCCTCCGGATTCCATCCGCCAGCCAATGTCGGCTGGCGACCCCCCGGGGGAGAGCCTTCTCTGTTGCAGCTCCAGCCCTCTGGAATGATCTCCCTGTTGAGATCCGGACCCTTACGACCCTCCCGGCTTTCCGCAAAGCCACCAAGTCCTGGCTGCTCCAGCAGGCCTGTGAAACATCCAGCCCCGCGGAAATTGTGAATGTTGCAGTTTTGTTTTTAAAGTTTTGTCTTTGTCTAGTCTTCCCCCTTCCCTTGTCTATTGTGAGCCGCCCGGAGTCCTTCGGGAGTGGGCGGCATACAAGACAAATAAAAACTAAACTAAAGTAAAAGATCTTATATTGCCACCTTGATTGCCTCCGCCGAGTCGCGCCCAGCCGCCCTGTTTAGGATAACCCATTCCCTCCTAAATAGGAGGGATACAGGGGACCCCTTGCAGGGTAGGGCTGAAGAGTACGTCCAGTTCTTGGCGGACAAAGTTGCTCGGTTTCGGTCGGAGTTGGACTCCGATCCTGCAGATCCAGCTGAGGCACAAGGGGATAATCTGGCAGACCATCGCTGGGTTGAGTTTCAGGATGTTGCCCCTGGGGACGTGGACAAGGCCATGAGAGCTGTGAGTGCCTCCACATGTGTACTGGACCCATGCCCCTCCTGGCTGGTTGTCAACAGCAGGGAGGTGACACGGGGCTGGATCCAGGCGGTTGTTACCACCTCCCTTCGGGAGGGAGTCTTTCCCCCCGCACTTAAAGCGGCGGTGGTGAGACCCCTCCTGAAGAAACCATCTGTGGATCCAGCCGTTCTTAACAATTACCGTCCAGTCTCCAACCTCCCCTTTGTGGGGAAGGTTGTTGAGAAGGTGGTGGCCTTTCAGCTCCAGCGGGCCTTGGAGGAAACCAGCTATCTTGACCCATTCCAGTCCGGCTTCAGACCTGGCTACAGCACAGAAACCACTTCGGTCGCATTGACCGATGACCTCTGGAGAGCCAGGGATCGAGGCCATGCCTCCATCCTGGTTCTCCTTGACCTCTCAGCGGCTTTCGATACCATCGACCATGGTATCCTTCTGCGACGACTGCGAGAGGTGGGGGTGGGAGGCACTGTTCTACAGTGGTTCTCCCCTTACCTCTCGGACAGGTCGCAGTTGGTGTTAGTTGGGGGGCAGAGATCGAACCCTAGGCCCCTAACATATGGGGTGCCGCAGGGTTCGGTCCTGTCTCCCCTACTTTTCAACATCTACATGAAACCGCTGGGCGAGATCATTCGGCGGCACGGGATAAAATACCACCAGTATGCAGACGATACCCAGCTGTATCTGTCCGCCCCGTGCCAACTCAATGAAGCGGTGGACGTGATGAACCAGGGACTTGAAGCTGTTAGGGACTGGATGAGGGCTAACAAACTCGTGCTCAACCCGGATAAGACCGAGTGGCTGTTGTGTTTCCCTCCCGCCAATTTGGCGAATATTCCATCTCTCAGGCTGGGGGGTCAAACATTATACCCCTCAGACAGGGTCCGCAGCTTGGGAGTCCTCCTGGACCCACAGCTGACTTTCGAACACCATTTGTCAGCTGTGACTAGGGGGGGCATTTGCCCAGGTTCGCCTGGTGCACCAGTTGTGCCCCTACCTGAACCGGGAGGCTCTCACAACAGTCACTCGTGCCCTTGTGACCTCTAGGCTGGAGTACTACAATGTGCTCTACATGGGGCTGCCCTTGAGGAGTATTTGGCGACTTCAGCTAGTCCAGAATGCAGCCGCGCAAGCGATTGTGGGTGTACCTCGCTTCACCCACATAACACCTATCCTCCGCGAGCTGCGCTGGCTACCTGTCGATCTCCGGATACGCTTCAAGGTGCTACTTGCCACCTATAAAGCCCTTCATGGTAGTGGATCTGGGTACTTGAGAGACCGCCTACTGCCGATCACCTCCACACGACCCATTAGATCTCATTGTTTAGGCATCCTCCGAGTTCCATCCGCTGGCCAATGCCGACTGGCCACCATGCGGAGGAGAGCCTTCTCGGTGGTAGCCCCGACCCAATGGAACGATCTCCCCGTGGAGCTTCGTACCCTCACCACCCTCCAGGCCTTCCGCACAGCCCTTAGAATCTGGCTATCCCTTCAGGCCTGGGGCTAAAGATTGTAACCCTCCCGAATGGTATGAATGTTGCGTTTTAATCATGTACTGTCTTATATGTAAAAGTTTGTTTCCCCCCCTTCCTTTGGATTGTGAGCCGCCCTGAGTCCCCCCAGGGAAAAGGGCGGCATACAAATAAACACAAATACACAAATACAAAATACAAAAAAACTAATACTGTTTCTCCTCATCCATATCTTAACAGCCTTCGTGTATAGAGATGGGATCTTGATAGTTATGAGCCAATTCTAATAGATGATCTCTCTTTGTGACTTCCTATAGATGTTAAACAGGAGTAGGAAAAAGTTTGAGCCTTTAGCCATCTCACAATGGAGAGCCCAAGGATTCAGCCTCTCCTCTTGAAAGCTATTGATCTATCAAGTGCCTACTTAGGGAGAAGGCGAATACTCCAAATTTCTCATGCCTCTCATTCTCAATTCTCTAAGATGGTTCAGAAAAAAAGCAGGAAGGTTGCTTTATCCATATCTTAATCCTGCCTGAAATGTCAGTTCCATGACCTTGCCTGAACCCTGATTAAAAAAGGTCCAGGTAATCTGTTTCAGCCAGAATTCTATGAAATGACAATCCCAAGACTTTTTCGCAACATTCGCCAGGAATATAAAGAAGATAAGACAATGCCTATTTAGAACAGTAGGGTGAATGATGGTTTTTTCTTCTTCTTCAAGACAGGCAATACCAACATCTCTCCCAAGAAAGCATTAACCACACTTCTTATCCAACTTTTGGTAGCTTCCCTGGCAGCTTTCATTAACCAGCAGGTAGGGCAAAGGTAGGGCAAAGATGCAATCCATAAGTGGTAAAGCCGAGGACTTAGATGACCTTATTAACGGGATTAATTTATGTTTGTTGTCCTTGGATTGCCTCGGTCATCTTCATCAGATTTATTCAACTGGCATCTGGCAGCCAGCAAATATGAATGGTTTTATTTTCCAGATACCTTCTATCCAGTGGTGGGATCCCAAATCTTTTCCTACTGGTTGTATTAGAGAGCACTTTGCGTGTGTGCACAGCACTCAAAGACAGCCATTGATGCAGCCCTGAGCTGTTTTTTAGCTCAGCTAAAGTGTGGCAATCCATTCTGCCACACGAACCAGGTGAGCTAAAAACAAAGGAATATAGGACAGGAAATGATGGGGATGGGAGGGAGGGCCCATGATATTTGCCAGTTCTCCGAACTACTCAAAATTTCCACTACCAGTTTGCCTGAATTGGTCCAAACTGGCTGAATACTACCTTGGCTTCTATCTCATCCCATTAACCTGATAACCAATTTCTGCCACATCTTCCCTAGAAAAGCATGGGTCATTCTAAACAGGACTGCTGAATTCCAGGAGACTGATGAGCGTGGGGAAAAAAATCTGACTGATAGGTTTGTAGAAGTTGGGAGGGACTGTATAGGAAGCAGGAAAGAGATATGCCATTCTTCCTGTGAGTTCCTTCCTAGATGTCAGAACAAGGTTTTATATCTATCTATCTATCTATCTATCTATCTATCTATCTATCTATCTATCTATCTATCTATCTATCTATCTATCTATCTATCTAGCCATCCATACATCCATACATCCATACATCCATACATCCATACATCCATACATCCAAACATCCATACATCCATACATCCATACATCCATACATCCATACATCCATACATCCATACATCCATACATCCAAACATCCATACATCCATACATCCAAACATCCATACATCCATACATCCAAACATCCATACAGCCATACATCCATACATTCATACATACAGGTGTATGTGTGTGTGTGTATGTGTATGTGTGTTTTCGTAGATTTTCACGGGTGTAGGTATGCTTGTCTTGTTGTATTTGGGTCTTTTCCCATATAAGATTAAGATTGTCTTGGCAACATTCCGGCGACGTCCCACTCGCCATCTTCAGGCTGGTGTTTTCGACTTCATGCTTATGTGAGTAAAGCATGGTTGGAGCCGCTGTCTCTCTATGAATCTTGGTGGGTGTATGTGGAGTGCTGGCTTTGTTGCTGTAAGTGGGTTGATTGGCTGTGTAGTTGCATTCTGATTGGTAGATGGAGTTGATGTGTTTAAATTGGTTGGCTGTTTCGTATCATCCTGTGTGGCTGAGGTGCTGGCTGTGTGTCCGTTGTTCTTTTGTGTTGTAATGACCTGGGTGGTGGGTGGGGCTCATTTGTTGACTAGGGCTGGTTTCCAGATGTCTGGTAGGCAGGAGGTATCATCACGTTTATTCATGTTGTGGGGGTGTTTTTCTATTTCAATGGCTTTCATAATTATTCTCTTCTTGAAGTATTTAGTTTTGGAGATTAATTTGGTTCCTTCAAAATCAATTTCATGTCCTGTTGCTTTAAGGTGCTGGAAAAGGGAGGAAGTTTTTTCTTTTTTTTTCTGACTGCATTCTTGTGTTCTGCAAGTGTGCGTTTATTTTCCTATTAGTTTGTCCAATGCATGTGGTAGGGCAGATTTTGCATGGTATTTCATAGACTCCTTGGTTTTCTAGCTGGATCTTGTCTTTGGGGTTTCCTAAGATGTTGGCTATTTTTTGGTCAGTGCTGAAGATGGTCTTGATATTGTGCTTGTGGAGAATTTTGCTGATTTTATCCATGGTGCCTTTGATGTAAGGGAGGAGGGCGATGCCATTGCTCTGTTCTGTGTCTTGGTTCTTGGGGGATGTCTCCTTTTGGATTACGTTGGTAATTGTTTTTCTTTGGAATCCGTTGGAGATTAATATGTTTGTGGGAGTGTGTAATTCAGTTTTCAGGTGGTCTTTTTTGGCTAGGCATTTGGTTCTGGAGATGAGGGTCTTGACTACAGAGTTGATCTGTGCAGGGTGGTGATGGGATTGTGCATTTAAGTAGCGGTTGGTATGTGTTTTTTTCCAGTAGATGGTGTGTCCTAGGGAGCCATTGGGTTTTTTGTAGATTAAGATGTCCAGAAAGGGACGTTGGTTGTTTGCTTCTATTTCCATAGTGAATTGTATTTTGGGGTGTAGGCTGTTGAGATGTGTGAGGAAGTTTTCCTGTTTTTCTTACCCTTGTGACCAGATTATGAAAGTGTCATCTACATATCTAAGCGAGACTTTGTGTTTGTGTTCAGATTTATCTAAGGCGTTAGTTTCAAAATGTTCCATGTATAAGTTTGCGATGACGGGTGAGAGGGGTGATCCCTTGGGTGCTCCTTCTATCTGTTTGTATCTTTGTCCATTATGGATGAAGTATGTGTTGGTTAGGCAGTGGTTGGTCAGGTCCAGGATGTGCTTAGGGGGGTTGTATTTCTTCTGGTTAGCTGTCAAGGCTTCTTTTATAGGCACTTGAGTGAAGAGGGATATGACATCGAAGCTCACAAGTAGGTCGCTGGGTTGTAGGTTTTGTTTCTTTATTATTTCTATGAAGTTTTGTAAGTGTAAGGAGTGGATTCTGTGTAGGGTTGAAGTTGTTTGGCGAGGAATTTGGCAAGATTCTGTAGAGGTGAGCCTATGGAGCTGACCATGAGTCTGAGTGGTGTTCCTTCTTTGTGTATCTTGGGGAGGCCATAGAGCTTGGGGCATCTGGATGATTTCTCTCTGGGGATGATTCTTTGCTGGATCTCTTCACTGATGGGAGAAGCTTTTATTTTGGATTTGGTGGTTTTTTCCAGGTAGGTGGTGGGGTCTGTGTTTAGAGGTTTTTAAGCAGGGTCTTGGAGTACTTTGGATAGTTTGGCTTGGTAGTCAGACGTGTTCATCACCATTGTGGCATTACCTTTGTCTGCTGGGAGAATGATTATGTTGTTGTCTTTCTTCAAGTTGGTTAGTGCTTTCGGAAAAAAAGAAAAAACTTCCTCCCTTTTCCAGCACTTTAAAGCAACAGGACATGAAATTGATTTTGAAGGAACCAAATTAATCTCCAAAACTAAACACTTCAACAAGAGAACAGTTATGGAAGCCATCGAAATAGAAAAACACCCCCACAACCTGAATAAACGTGATGATACCTCCTGCCTACCAGACATCTGGAAACCAGCCCTAGTCAACAAATGAGCCCCCCCCCCCCGGGAGGGAGGAGCCAACGTTGTGACGACACATCGCACGGACCCGACAGTCCGGGTCCGTCGATGAAACTTTTGTCTTTGGACAGTCCGGTAGGACCTAAACTGTCCTGAAGAGATGGTGACAGGGAAGCCAAAGCCTTGCTGGTCACAGGGACATTGCAAAGTCCCTGTTTGACCCAAGGGTAGTGCTTCCAACTGAGGACAAAGAGGCAGCCCCTAGGCTGGCATAGTCGGAGACGGCTCCTGAAGGAAGAGACGAAGCGAAAGCGTTCCATCTGGTGAGGTTTTTTTTTCTTTTTTTTACTTTCAGAAGATCCGTGTTAAGAAACTTAAAAAATAATAATAATAATAACTAGTCCCCAAAGTAAGAATAAAGCGGCGATTTTGACACTTATTGGACTACTACTAGAAGATTTCCTGCTCTAGTTAGTAACAATGTTTTGTGGATTGAAGTAATTGCAACATTTCCTGTCTCCCTGCTTGTAGTCTATGGACTGATCTTTTTTTTCTATTTTTTTCTTTTTTACTACCCTAATTTTTTTTGTTGGCTAAATTAAATTTCTTCTCTTACTTCAACAAATTTTTTCTTTTATTGGTTAAAACTATATGAAATATATTTAAGGGAAAGCAAAAAACAAACAAACAATTGACTAATTATTGAATCTGCCACCTGGAAGCCAAAGTCTGAACTTTGTTTCTATTTTGAATACAATGTATCCTTTGTTCTGCTTCACTTGGTTTCACTGACCTTGCAATGGAAGGGTTTGGAATTTGCTTATAATACTTGATAAGACTCAAAGCACGAAACCTGTTTTTGTTAGTGCTTCTGGTAAATATTGTGGCAAGAGATGGAAAAGACAAGCAAGAATAAAAACCTTCCTACTTTAAAAACTTTGAAAGAACTGGTGTTTAAGATTCAAAATAAATACAGACACATTTCCTAAAATTTTGACAGGCTAGAGTGGCAGATTCCTTTTCCTATTTTTTTTCCTTTATATTTCTTTGCATTTTGAAAAATGGATCAATATTCAGAGGAAGAAAATCTAATAATCCAAAACATCCTGGCTGGATTTCAAAATATTGCAGAAGGATTTGAGAGATTTGACAAGAAATGGGACAGTTTATGGGATGCTACAGTTAAAGAGGAAAGGGTTGGGGCCCCAGAGATCAAATAAGAGAATGGAAACATAGAAAATAAAGATAAGATGTCAGATGAATCCATCAGTGGACTAAATACGAGCGAAAGTGAAAAGAAGGGAAGCTGGAAAAGTGTTTTTGACAACATGGAGCCTTTCTTTCAACTTCAAGATGCAGGAGGGAAAAAAAGAATGAAAAAGATGGAACTAAGAAGACAAATATATCCAGAAACAAGTTTGATAACCAAAGCTAAGCCTACGTTAATAACAATTAAAGAGCAATGAAACTACATGAGAGATCCTTTAAGCTACAGAGTGCGGAGAGAAATGTTAAACTCTGAAAAGCTTCTAATAAGTGAAATGACACAACTGCTGGGGAGAGAGAAAGGATTATTTTGCTACTGGAAAGACACTGGCTGATAATGCCAATTGATAAAAATTAGCTAACTTTTGATGGTTAATAATTTAGTATTTTGTAGACTCTTATAGATTATCATTGAATGTTTAGTTGCTAACATATAATATATCATGATATTAATAATGAAAGGATAACCTTAATTAATTAGGATAAATAACCAGGCCACAAATTGCAACTGAGTTTTGGTGGTATGATAAAGCCTATTAATTTGTGTTTCAGACCTTGTTATGAAGCTATAAATAATTTGGATTAGAATAAGAGGTGATGTGACGTAAATAGCAAACAATTGTTTTCTTTTCTTCTCTGTCTTTCTCTAATTACAATAATAAAAGGGAATGTTAATGCATATCTTGGAGATTATCAACTAGACATTTTAATTTGGATTAGAAATGGCAAACAATTGGGTTTTTTTCTGTCTTTCAACTATAAAAACAAAAGGGAAGGTTAACATATACTTTGGTGATTATTAACTAGAAATGTCAACATTTTTCCTTTTCCCTTTAGATTGTCTTAGACTTCAAATGGTCATTTTGTTAACACATATTGATAGATTGTTGTTTAGAGATGGTTGCTTTTTGCGTTTGTGGAGAGAAGAGGAGAGAAAAATGCCAGCAGGTGGCTGTGTCTTTGAATCTTAACTAAATGAAAATTGTGGTATGGTGATAGTAAAATATATAAATTTTTAATATATACAATTTAAATTGAATGGAATATATGTGATTGTGGACAGAACACACGAAATGTACTTGTGACCAATGGATACGCTTTCTACAAGATGTAATGAAAGATGATGCTTTTCTTTTTGTGTTTTTTCTGTAATAAAACTAATAAAAAAATTATATAAAAAAAACAAATGAGCCCCACCCACCACCCAGGTCATTACAACACACAAGAACAACAGACACATAGCCAGCATCTCAGCCATATATATGAGATTTATGTGTCTTCTGGAATACATTTTTATTTAGCATAGGAATAGCAATCTTCTATCCTCTTGCCTTGCACTGAACTCTGTATTTATTTGCCATATATATGATAAAAGGCTTCCAGTACACCAGAATTGTCCTACAATTGAATAAAATCTGCTTGATTTGATGGGGCCT
Organism: Thamnophis elegans; assembly: GCF_009769535.1. Lineage (NCBI taxonomy): Eukaryota > Metazoa > Chordata > Lepidosauria > Squamata > Natricidae > Thamnophis > Thamnophis elegans. Next base: position 86,035,172 of record NC_045542.1, read on the forward strand.
ATGAGGGGACACAGCTGAAGCAGAAGAGAATTGTGACCTGATCTATCCCAAATGATGTCATGCTTTTTGTTTTTTCTTTTAGTTTTCTAAAAAAGGACTGCTGATCTGGAAGGCCAATAAGGAGAGAAATCTAGGTGATTGACTGATGAGCATAGAAAGCCATAGGGGGCCAAAGGGAGAATACTTGTAGAATTCTCCAATCTCACCTTATCTCACCTCACATTATTTATTTCTTTATTTGTTTCCTTTATTATTTTTGCAAATAATTTGAGGTTGTGAACTTATCTAACACACTTTCCTCCTCCTATTTTCCCTACAAAAATCGTATGAGTGAGTTGAGCTGAGAGAGAGAGACGGACTGGCCCAGGGTCATCCAGTTGGCTTTCATGACTAAGGTGGAACTAGAACTCCTGCTTTCTAGACTGGTGAAATCACTAAACTGGCTTCTACTTTATCCTAGCATTTCCCCAGTGGTTCAAAGTCTGCTTTTTAGACCAACAAATGCCATTTCATTCAATAAAGCACAGCAACTGGATGGTTTTCATGTCCGTGTCAATTGTGTCTTCCCATCTTTGCTTTGGTTTTCCATGAGGGTGTTTTCCATCAATCTTAAAGTGGTATGTGATGCAGGTAACAGTGGGGGATGCTGCTTATAAAATATGGTCATACTACTGTAGGTGGCTTTCCTGCATTTTCTCTTATTTATCCAGTCCCCATCAGCTGCCGGACTGTATCATTGTTGACACGATCAAGAAGGGAAGCGGCCAATGGTGGTTGCTTTTTCTGCTGGTAGGTGACTCTGGGTGGGAGCATGACTGCCTGAAAATTAAATCCTGAGAAAGTTCCCCCCTCCCCAGCCTCATTGCTGAGAAACTATAAAGCTTAGCTTTGAGGGCAGGGCAAATTATGTTGACGTACATGTCTACCCATTCAAGGACAGAAAGAACAGCATATTCCTCATGCTGTGAGGAAGTGCCCATTGTCATGATTATTAACCAAGCAGCTGGTAAGGGAGGAAAGGAAGGGAACTTACTCCCTTGCAATCTGTTTACTAGACTACCATGAAGTTATTTCTTTGCTTGTTTTCCTATTGACCCAATGGAAAACAATATTGACTGTCACAGGAATCTAGTAAGGGGCGTATTTCCTTCCCTTTTTGATCACACAATACATGAGAGCTTTCATCTCTTTTTGTAGTTTTTGTATTTATGCAAAACAAAAATAGAAAACCATCTGATAACTGGTGGGTGACCCTTTGAAACATAACTTAAGAGCTTTAAGACCTTAATGCAGTCATGTCAATATTCTTATCTTTTATTTTATTTTTTTGGGTGGGGAGGGAAGAGATTGTAAAAGCAAGCTGAATTCATCCTTTTGTTAAATATACTTCCACTGAAGGACAGTGCTTGTACCTTTTTATTTCGTTTCAAAATTTTCTTTGAGTACCATTCAGGTACAATGTCTCACTGGAGCTAAATTAAATCACTTTGGAAATGCAGCTTGGCCTAATCCCTCCCAGCTGCTTTGCTTTGTTTTTGCCCTAGAAAGGAGCCCCTAAAAGTCCTCCCCATAATCCTACAAGATTAAATTTAATCTCTCTCTCTCTCTCTCTCTCTCTCTCTCTCTCTCTCTCTCTCTCTCTCTCTCTCTCTCTCTCTCTCTCTCTCTCTCTCTCTCCCCTCAAATTTAAGTCAAGCCCCCCCCCCCCAGTCCAACTCACTTAATTACACTAACTAGGAGTCTCTCAGGGTCATCTATCAAACAATAGACAGCTTTGAGATTTTCACTAAGTGGCCATCTTTTGTTGCTGTTGACAAGGAGTTGCTGGTTTCTGGTTTCTGTTTCTGCTTTTATTAGTCAAATTGAGGTGGGCTTCAACCTGATTGGTAAGGACATTTTAATGCATCTTTCTGCCTGGGAACTCTATGCAGCAATGTGTGTTGTGAGCTCAGAGATCTTTAGGTATATCTTAAGACAAATTTATGATCCTTCTCTAAGTGTTTCTCAAAGGCTTTTGCTCCAAACATTGGCAAATTATTGGAACTTTACATGTTATTCTTTGTTTTTCTTCTTCTTAGTGTTGTTCTACTGAATCAGCAACAGTGTCATGTGATAAATCTATTCTTCCCTGATCTGGTTTGCCTCTTAATACTTCACTGATCTGAAAGCTTTTAGAGTTTATTCTCAGTTTTATGACACTTTCAAATGGAAAGGTCTCACTCTTCAAAGGAGACACAAAAATACTCATACACAAAGCTGAACTTTTAGTTGTTCATCTCTGGAATGAAAACAGCATGCTTGTGGCACACTGGAAGTCGAAATAAAGTTTGCAAAAGCTCCACTCACATTTTTGGAAATGGAGCTGTTCCTATTTGGAAATGTGGCAAGATCAATCACAGCTCTGATCTAATGTCCAAAATCCTGTCATTCTATGTTCTAAAATAGTTAGGTTATAATATACACCAGATGCTTTCTCATAGAATTGCAGCATGAGAAAGTTGGAAGATACCTTAGAGATTATCTATACCACCTTTGGTGAGAACAGAAAGCTACTGGTTAATTACATCCATCCTTTTCTTTAAAAAAATACTTCCACTGAAGGACAGACCACCACTTCTTGAGATAGTCTGTTCAATTGTTGAATAGATCTTTCTATTTTGAAAATTTTCCAATTGTCCAGTTGTAATCTGCTTTCTCATAATTTAAATACTTTATTTCCTCTGTTATCACATGTCATTGAACAGGTCCAATTGGAATACAGATCCAATTTCCCACATGACAGCCATTTGGGTAACTGAAGACATGGATGATGTCAGGCCCCTTACTAGATTGCCTACATACTTTCTAAAATTTCCACATTTGCTCTTGACACTATAATTCTCTTTTGATACTGTAGCCAAGATTATATTTGGGATGAGAGTGTCAAATGCATCACTCTCTTGGTTTATGCTCAACTTGTAACTCACCAAGACAGGCAGATCATTTTGCATGAGCTTGCTGCCCCATAGATATTCCCCATCCTGTATTCATTGCTATGACATTTCCTATCTGAACAAAGGACTTTACATATTTCTCTATTGAAATTTATCTTATTGTTTTCTGTTCCAACTTCTTGAGACTCTCTTGAATTGGAATGCTGTCCTTCAGTGGTGGGTTTCAAAAATTGTTCGAACCTACTCTGTGGGTGTGGCCTCCTTTGTGGGAGTGGCTTGCCGCCCATGTGACTGGATGGGAGTGGCTTGCCGCCCATGTGACCGGATATGAAGATGCCGACGACACTTCTCAGAACCACCTTAAATCACCTCTCACATAGCACTGGCATGCATAAGGATATGATGTAAACTTGTTTTTTAAAAGGCATCTTTGGTTTGCGTTAAAACAACTTCAACACACGCAATGTTCTGATTGCACCACAAACGCAGTAGTCATCCTTACCTTTCACAGAGGCACTGAATTTTATAAATATAAGCATGATAGTGTAGAATAATCATATCCAAGAACCAGTGGTGGGTTTCAAAAAATTGTGGAACCTCTTCTGTAGGTGTGGCCTGCTTTCTGGGTCCACTGGTGGAACCTCTTCTAACCGGTTCGGTAAATTTGACGAACTGGTTCTACTGAATAGGTGCGAACTGGTAGGAACCCACCTCTGCTGTCCTCTTAAGTGTGGCTCTACCCTCCATAGATTTCTGTCATCCACACATTTGATAAGCATGTTTTCCAGCTCCTCATTGAAGTAACTTAAAAATGAATGTTGAAGAACTCAGAGCTCAGCTTTGTGTATTTGACAATTCATTCCAGCTTGACATGGACACATTCAAACAATTTTGCATCCATCAATTGGTAGCATAGACCACATTTTGCCATCCTCTATCTTTGGTTTTCGTGGCAAATATTATCAAATTCTTTGCTGAAATCAAAATATACTTTCAGAGTCTCCTCAGGATCAAATAATCTGATCACTTGATAAAAAAAAATCAGATTCCAGATGTCTCATATTTCTTGACTCTAAAAATGTACTATCACATTAACATGAACATATGGATTATGTTCCATGAGCGAATTCAAAGGTGCCCTTCCATTGAAGTAATTGCTTTTTCTATTTGTCAAGCTCATAAATTTTCCATATTTCTGCAGCTTTTCACACTTCCCACAAAATTCCAAAGTATCTGTATGACCCTTTGGAGAAGATTTTCAGGGATATGATAGGGATGAAGACAAAGCCCTAAATTGGGAGCCTGCTTTGGTCCCTTCTGAGAGACTCATTAGCTCAAAGATGTTCAGAAAATTAGTATATCTTGTATGCTAATTCAACAGAAAATTGAAATCTTCATCTAGAGCAAAACTATATGGCTTCATGAAAAGATGTTAATTAAAACAACATCTGAAGTTCCAAACTGTAATTAGACTACATTGTTTTGTGAACTCCTTTCATATTAAGTGTGGTCTGAAGAGATGGGGGTTTCTTTATGTTTACTAAAAAGAATCTTTGTTTTGTACACATTGCCCTTGGAAGAGGTAGGAGCACCAGTGGATGCAGTCTGTTCCAAAATAATATACTGTAAATATATATATTATATATATAATAATATATATTATTATATAAATAATAATATATCTTATCTGTTTGATACAGGATAGAAATTAGAACATATGTTCTTCCTTCTGTTTGACTTTTCAAAAAAAAAATGAATGGCTTCAGAAATGGGACGTTTGCCATAGATTTTGGTGGATTCTAGACCAGAACTATTATTTTGTGCTCTGCGTAAACAGAACTCTACATTTCAAACACTATCACTTCAGAAGGCATGTTCTTTTGTAGTGGGTTTATTGGTACACTGGAGAAGGAGTCATGCAATAACAAAAGCCTGTAGGTTTTCCCAAATAGTAACTCTGTTCGTTATTAAAGCAGCACTGAACAACATCAAGCAGTACATGTTACTGGTGGGAAGAAAGTGACTTTTTAATGTATATTGGACCCTCATTGGTAGGAGGTATCAATGTTTATTTTACTACCCCTGCTCCTTGGGCAAAAGGAAAGCCGTTACAACATCCCATATAGCAAAGACCTTCTAAGACCTCTCACCTCAAGAAGGTAGCCGTGGATTTGCATAAATTTGAAGACCAGTTCCATCATACATAAACAGAAAGGCAAGCTTATAAGGGATGTTGTTTTCAAAAGGGGATTTTCCTAACTACTTAGTCTACCTCTGTTTCATAAATCGTGAATACGTATGGAAGCTCTGTTTGGATGTAGAACAACATTTCCCTCATTTAATACGCGATGGTGAAATAGAATCATCAGAGTTGTCAGGACCCAGTGCTTACTCTAAGAATAGGACACGGTCAGTCCACTTTTTAAAAAGTATAATTTCTCCAAGGTCTGTGCAGAGAATTGTAATGGGTCCTTTGTTACGTTTTTCACTTTCTCAGTGGTTCCTACTAGACCAGGATACTAGCGGGAACAATGTTTGTGGTAAGAATACTTATATCTTTACCCCTATGTGGATATTGCATCTAGTGAAGAGCCGAGGTGGCGCAGTGGTTAAATGCAGCACTGCAAGCTACTTCAGCTGACTGCAGTTCTGCAGTTTGGCTGTTCAAATCTCACCGGCTCAGGGTTGACTCAGCCTTCCATCCTTCCGAGGTGGGTAAAATGAGGACCCGGATTGTTGTTGGGGGCAATATGCTGACTCTGTAAACCGCTTAGAGAGCGCTGAAAGCCCTATGAAGTGGTATATAAGTCTAACTGCTATTGCTATTGCTATAGTGGATCCTTAACTTTCCCACATCATCCATCCTTCTTCCTCTGATGTTCCCAGGACTGAAAGAATTAGCCCAGGAAGAGGGTTTTGCCTGTCGATATCTCCTTCTTGTAACCATGAAAGAGAGAAAAACAACGCATTACATAATTTGAGTGTTTTTCCAAGGACAAGATTGAAAGGATCTTTTTACAAAGGTGGGGCCCTTGGCCACTAACACTGATGATGTTATCTGTTTTATTTATTTATTTGTCTACATGTACAAGGTAACAGGTGTTAGTATAGACATGGACATTATCGCATGAGATTGGTACAAATAGATGGATATATATAAGTATAATATGGCCATGAACACATAAAATGTGTACATATCAATGGGGGTAGTAGGACAGGGATGGTAGGCAGGCTGGTGTGCTTATGCAAGCCCACTTAGGGACCTCTTAGGAAACATGTGAGGTCCACAGTGGACAATTGAAGGTTAAAGATATGGGGGTTTGAGGAACTAACAACGGAATTGATTGATTTGATTTTGATTTTATTGCACTTCTATGCCGCCCTATTCCCAGAGGGACTCAGGGCGGCTCACAAACCAAAGTAAGGGGAGGGGAATACAAACAGAAGGAGAGACAATGGACAAACAACTACAACAATTTAAAAAACGATCAACAACCACACAATTCGAGCGGGGGCGGGGAACTCATCAGCCCCAGGCCTGTCGGAACAGCCAGGTTTTAAGGGCTTTGCGGAAAGCCTGAAAGGTGGTGATAGTCCGAATCTCCACGGGGAGCTCGTTCCAGAGGGCTGGAGCAGCCACAGAGAAGGCCCTCCTCCGGGTGGTAGCCAGGCGGCATTGGCCAGTAGATGGAATTCGGAGGAGGCCTAATCTGTGGGATCTGATAGGTCTGTTGGAGGTAATTGGCAGCAGGCGGCCTCTCAAGTACCCAGGTCCAATACCATGAAGGGCTTTATAAGTGACAACTAGCACCTTGAAGCGTATCCGAAGACCAATAGGCAGCCAGTGCAGCTCGCGGAGGATAGGTGTAACGTGGGTGTACCAGGGTGCACCCACAATCGCTCGCACAGCTGCATTCTGGACAAGCTGAAGTCTCCGAATGCTCTTCAAGGGCTGCCCCCTGTAGAGCGAATCAGGTAGTGTGTTCCAGGCATTGACTTAGTTGGTTAATGCAATGTCTGCAAGAAAACAAACAAGCTCAGAGAGCACCAAGGACTCAAAATTTCAATGCATAAGCCACAAATATTCTCCTTTATTTTTACAAAGGATTTGGTAGACTATGTGTTGCTGGGTATATTTTCTTGTTAGCTTGCTTTTTAATAGCACCCTGAGATATGGTGGCAATGTTCTATGAACTTTAAAAAAATAACTTTCTATATTTTTTAAAAAGTGCTGCCACAATCTAGCAACCCCAGTAATACTTTACACAGGTGTATGATTGCTATTTGTGTAGGCACAAGTTACATAGGTTCTGATTCTGAGGATTAATTTGAAACTGAATGTACTTTGGAAAACTGAGGTTTTGCATTAATTAAAAGATGCTTTCCCAACTTTATTTTCTGAATGTATGTATGCATGATTTCCCCCCAGTTTCTATTTATGCAATAGAAAAAATTGAGATGACTCTACTTTTCTATTTAACAATCAATCCTTTTAAGTTCCATGTATCCTTCTCCCAGACAAGGAATGATGATGACAATATTGAGATCTATAGGGACCACAAACTTTTCAACCACTTTTCAAAAGCCATCTTATGCGGCAGATATTGAGCTTTGGATGAAATATTTGAAGAACTTTGTTTTCATGTGTTTAGAGATGATTGAAGTAGCATTACCATTCTCGGTATATTTGATTTTAAGAGCCAAATCAGAGAACACTTTCAATGTACCTTATAATTCCTTGAAAAATAACAGCTGGGGAAAATCAGAATTAGAGGTTCATTCCTCAATGTTTCCAATATTATGAGAAAGGGGGGAGGGGGAGGGAGATTTCTATATATGTGCTGTTGTTGGCACAAATTGCATGATCCTTCCAATATATTTTTAAGTAGGGGAAAATTTGACTTACTCTGCTGGTCATCCACTGTGGTCTTATTCCCTGACTTTCTAGTGCCATCTCTTGACTCATTAAGTGATAAGAAAGCATTGTAAATCAAGCTTCATCACATGTGAAATACTTATTTACTAAAGGAAGTAAGTCCTTTCGAAATTAAACATGCAAAGGTTTGCACAATATTAATGCAATCCTATACACATCTATCACAAGTAAAGCTTTGTTTAATTCAGTGGATAATTATAGAGCTGCAACCTTAAGTCCTTAGATTAGTGGTAATATATAAGGTTCTCAAGAATATAAAAATTTGTAAAACAAATTAAAAGGTAATACTGTAATATTTTCTATTGTTTTATTTGGCACATGGTAATGTAGCTTTTAATTTAAAAAAATATTGAGCATTCTTATCAGGATTGTGCTTTTACATTTGCATTACCTTTAAATATAACTTGAAAACTGCTGGCAAATCTTAAGTACTGAGGTTGGATTATTGGATACATGCAGGATGTCCTGATTAGTTTATTAACAGAGTGCAAAATAAAAAGAGATAGAGCTGGATTTCATGTTTCAGCAGTTCTTTTACATGGAGTCTTCATCACAGAAAATTTGACAGTCTGTCACTTGAAAAGGCATCAGATTTCAACCATGTAGTACAGTCATAAAAGATCAAAAATAGTAGGGAAGACATGAATGAAGAACTCTTGTTTCTCCCCTACTATAAATCAAGGACCAGGGTGAACATGATGACATGAATAAGTATCAAGTTTAAAATAATTAGGTCATGTAAGCACTTCTGGAACCTACTTTCAAAGCATGTTGTTAAGGCTGTATCATTCAATTCAACACAGATTTAAACAAATTCATAGTGATTAAATGTTTTAGTGGCTGAGAGCCAACATGACTGTGGGATGCAATTTCATACTCAAGTATTTGGAAGTCTCTGCTTTGTCAAAGGGATGAGTGAATGGGAATGGATTATTTCATAATTGTTCTGAAATTTCTGGCACCAACTATTGCCATATATAGACACTGAGATAGATTGTCCGTATTTTTTACTCAGTGTGTGATTTTCATTGAAGTGTATATTGTGGCATTGGCCCAGAACTGTTCACATGGAATTCTTTTTCTGATTAAGAGAAGTTGTAAAAAGCAAAAAGCTAAGAATCATTGCTTCTCCTTTTTCAACCACCTGTAGCATTTTAGAAATCAGGGAATAACTTTAAGATAGTCAGATGGAAGTATTTTTTTTTAACAATAGGGTTTTTGATAAAGACTAAATAAGAGACACAAAACTAATTGTTGAAATGCAAACATACTTGAAATTGCAGGATCCAATCTGGATGAGTCACCGGGACCAGAGATTTTCAGAGTCCAGAAGACCAGAGTATTCCAAGCTTTTGGACTCATGATGGAGCCCATCCTTAGGGAACTTCTCTCACCAGAATGTCACATGAATAAGACTCCTAATCAAGGATGTTTCATGTCACATTCTCAAGAAGTTTTACCAGCCAATTGCATGGAGCAAAAATTCAACATGTAGTGAACAACAGCATAGTTGTAGTGAAAAGGATGAAACAATTGATTATTTGATCAGTATCTGCAGCAAGCTACAAACTGCTGCAAGTAGCATCGTGACCAAATCACCAAAATTACTCACTGAAAATTTTTGCTGGAGGTGCGGATTTAAAAGTAGTAAAAATATCAAGAGATATTAAGTCGAGAAGGTTTTAGAGAATCAGTGGGTTAAGATTATTTTGGACTTTAAGATCCAAACAAACAGGTCTCTGGTTCATAACATGTCAGATATAACAGTTTCATAAAAGAAGACTCTCTGGTTTATTGATGTTACTATTCCTAGTGAGACTAGGATTGAGGAAAAAGAATTGGAAACAAATACGAAATATTGGAACTTGCATACCAAAGTTGAATGCTTATGGAAAAATAAATCCCTTGTTATCCAATTGTGACTAAAGCCCTGGGAGCACTATCTAAAAGACTTCCTTGAAAGCTGGAAACATTGAACTTATCTGACCTGAATATCCTATTAAAAAAACAAACCAACAAACCTACTTGCAACTGCCTATATTCTTAGACACTATCTTAATAATTTTAGGCCCTTGGTTAGGACTTCAATTATTAAGTTTCTATCAGTCTTAAACTTTGAATCTAACCATAGATTACCCACACAAAATGATGGAAATATAAAGGAAATAACTGATATGTAATATACAAATGATAACTGAGATATATAAATGATAACTTAGAAGAGTATTAACAGTAGCATTATTGGTCAGCGCTGAAACATGTGAACTGACAAGAAATTAATATTTCTTAATTTAATTATTTCTTTACTTTATTATTATTACCATTAATTTAAATATTTCTTAAATAACCAGAGAAGTTTATGGCATATGCAGATTACCAGTAAATAGACAAAGAGTGCCACCATTGAAAGGAGTGCCCTAAAAAGATGTGGTGCCTATAATAAAGCATGTAAAGGATTAAAATAACACCTATCAAATAGACCAATCTGCTTGACTACTGTACAGCAGTAGTGGTTGCAGAAGAACTGGCTATTTTAATTAGAAAACCAAAACCAAAATCATATTCAAACTCAAAAGTGTAAGATCTGACTTGAGGCCAAATAAATAAATAAAGCAAGAAGCAAGTAATTTAAAAAATAGAAAGGAGCGAAAATTAAAGAATGTAAGGATCAAAGAGATAATAATAATAATGATTGGAGAGGTGGAGAAAAATGCCAAATCCAGTCTAAACCTCTCACCATCATAATGATAATCACCATTGGCACTGATAAAATCACCATTAGTCAAGTGCAAAAGTTAGCTTTACTCGGAAACGCTTACATCATTTAATACCATCAAACAACAACTTGGGAAGGACTTGCTAGGGGGATAAAAATGCCAAATCCAGTTTAAACATCTGGCTGACACTTTCTTCAAAACTGTAAAACAAGAAAGTGACACAGTTGCAACTGCAACTGTGTTATTTTTCAACTGTCTTAAATGTAAGTGATTTTTAGTTTTTTTTAAAAGAGAAAGATTTTATATAATTATCTATCATCTATCCATCTGTCTGTCCGTCCATTTGTTCATCCATCATCTATCTTCTATCTATATCTCAAGGCAATTTGATGCCTTCTAGGCATGTGAAAGATGTTTTGGAGCAGCCAAAGATATTTCTGTTACTGGACAGATATAAAGCATGTGTAGGAACTGCTTTCTCAGTGTTGTTTGTTAAACACCATTTTTGCTCGCAAAATCACCATGTAATTAAATTTTCAAAAATTGAATGAGTAAACCTTGGTTTATATGTTAGAATCACAAGCTGTTTTGAAATTATCAGATTCTTTTTTTCACCCACTATTTGCCAACTAGGATATAACATAACTTCACTGAGTCTTGTTTTAATCAGTAAAGTCTATTTCATTTATATAATTTGAAAATAGAAGCATAAATAGATTTTGAATTGGTACAGTGAGCAGCCAAACCTTCTCTCACCAGATGTTTCTTTTCCTGTTTCCAGAGGTGTTTGGTCCACAGTATTCTTTTTTAAAATCAGTGCCCTTAAACTGTATCTGCAGAATGTTTCACATCCTTTGGAGACTACTGAGTAAGCAAAGAGTGTGTTTAGGAGTGTTCAGTAAAGACTTTCTGCTTGTGTAGGAGAAAGTATAATCACAGGTAAATACTTAAGTTTTGCTCCATATTATAATTCAGCATGGAGTGACAGAAGTTCTTAACCTTTACAAAGCAACAATAGAAAGGACTATTTTTTCCATTCTACATCTGTTTTGGATTGAGTCACTGTTACTTACCATGCTATATTATTATAGCAATAGCAATAGCAGTTAGACTTATATACCGCTTCATAGGGCTTTCAGCCCTCTCTAAACGGTTTACAGAGTCAGCATACCGCCCCCACAGTCTGGGTCCTCATTTCACCCACCTCGGAAGGATGGAAGGCTGAGTCAACCTTGAGCCGGTGAGATTTGAACCGCTGAACTGCAGATAACAGTCAGCTGAAGTGGCCTGCAGTACTGCACCCTAACCACTGTGCCACCTCGGCTCTATTATTTATAATAAAGTGTAATATATGAGGTGAGGTCTGCCTCCACCCTTCCGGCCTTTCAAAAAGGTGTTAAAACCTGGCTCTGCCAGTTAGCCTGGGGTCCTGATGGAAACATTCAGTCTGAAGGTTGCTGGTGGTTTAAACTGAGAAGATGCTACCGCCATACCAATCTTGCCTTTTTCATTCTTGCCTCTGTATTTAATTTTGCAAAATATTTTTGCGTGTATGCTTTTAATTGTAAGCCGCCCAGAGGAACTTTTCAGAGATGGACAGCTCACAAACTTAATAAATAAATGAATGTATATCATTAAAATGGAATTAGTTTTGGTTTCCCTTTAAACAATGTTTTTTCAGCTGCAGTGATGCTCACAAATGCTCTTTGTAGGTTTTCAGTGAGAAGTTCAGTTTTGGAAAGGGAATTTTCTGATAATTACTTTTCATTTCTTTTCTTTTTTTATACTTTTTTTTTAGTTTAATAATATCATCTTCCATTAAACAATGTGTCGTCTGGATACAAATATCTTTGTGCAGTAATAATCAAAATTTACAACAGTATTCATTGTTGTTGTTAGTTGCGAAGTCATGTCCCCATGGACAACATTGCTCCAGGCCTTCCTGTCCTCTACCATTCTCTGCAGTCCATTTAAGCTCACGCCTACTGCTTCAGTGATTCCATCCATCCAGTATTCATTACATTAATATTAATTCTCAGTATTCATTACATTAATATTCTCAGTATTCATTACATTACTATTAATTCTCTGATTTTACAATACTAATGATAAACTTTATAAATATACTCATTTCTCCCTCTTAACATACCTTCTAATAAGAATATAATAGTAGTAGTATTAAAATTAATAATAATAATAATGTTTACGTCTCTCTCTTAACATATTTTCTATATTTTGCTGATCTTCTTCTTTTATTCCCCTATTTCTAACTTTCGTTCCTATGTCATGTCATATTCAGTTTGTCCTTTCTCTTTAATTGCAAGGGTTAATCTATTTCATTTCTGCTCATTCTAATATTTTCATAATCACATACTCATCAATAGGGGAGCTTTTCATTTTTCCAGTTTTGTGTGAATACAATTCTAGCTGCAGTTAATACTGAATAATGAATAATAAGATATGAATAATTAGATATGCATTCCCCTTACTATTGGTTTCAGGTAAAGTTCCCAACAAAAATATTTCTGGTTTTAAATCAATGTGCTGTTTTATCATATTTTCCAGCCACATATGTATTTTTGACAAAAATGACTTTTCATTTCTGATTTGCAAAGCGCCAAGTAAAAAAAATGTTATCAACCCACTGGTGGGATTAAATTTTTTTTACTACCAGTTCTGTGGGCGTGGCTTGGTGGGTGTGGCATGTCTTGGTGGGCATGGCAGAGGAAGGATACTCCAAAATCTCCATTTCCTCACAATCAGCTGGGACTTGGGAGGCAGAGAATAGATGGGGGCGGGGCCAGTCAGAGGTGGTATTTACCAGTTCTCAAAATTTCTGCTACCAGTTCTCCAGAACTGGTCAGAACCTGCTGAATACCACCTCCATATCAGCTTACCTGGCCTGGGTTGTGCACAGCAAGGCCCATTGAGCCACAATAGTATTGAGCCATAAACAAAGATTTGCAGGCATAGAGGCCTCTGTGGCCTTCACACTGGGATTTCATAACAGTTATGTTGAGGTTCCATAAGAAGTATGCCAGGGCAAGCAATGTGATAGACGCTGAAGTAGTTTATGGTATTCCTTCCTGATTTGCTGCCCCCTTCAGTCATTTGATTAATATAGTTTCTTGGTTAAATGGTTTTTTTTTTAATGAGAAGTTAGGTAATTATTTTTTATGATTTATATGATAATTTGATGTTGTAGACTTGACAGAGGTGGAATTGTAACTCTTTTCTTCTATTAACCATAGAAGATACATTCATCTGCAAGGAAATAAATTTGTTTTGTATATAGTGAGGTTCATTCTTCTGCTAAAATGTGAAGGTTTAAATATAAATATAAGTTTCTTCATATGAAGAGTTAACACTATTTTTTTTCCAAAACAAATGCAACACATAAAATCTTCCTTCCCTACATACTGTAGAAAGTGTATCAGTTGGTTATAAAAGGTTTTCGTGCATCTCTTCCACAGTCATCAAACATAATTCATATTGACTCAAATATTTTAACTCAAATATTTATACATGTCACCCTTATACCTCCAGTTATATTTGACTATAATTATTTAAACGTCCTTCATCATAAAATATACCAAAATGTAATACATAACCACGTACTGGCATTTCATTTAATATTTCTAAAATCCTCCAATAACACTGAATCCTTATGTTCTATTCTAGCTAAACATCCATAATATTTAATAACAGACTTTTCTAATCCTCCTTTCCAAATCGCTGTTGGCAATTTTCATCTAGTTTCCTTATATTATACTCATATATATGTATATAGGTTGTCATCATTATCCCTCCTTTATTTTACTATATCCTGTATCATAACACTATTTTTTTTATTAAGCCTGTCCTTTCCCCTTATTGTTGTAAATCAATGTCTCTTATTAACTGTCTCTTAATAGCTAAGTCCTCCTCCAGTTTCCGCTAGGGGGTCTCCCATCCTGGTTGCATGCTCAGAAAGATGCTACAGCACCTCAAGTTGGGAATACCTAATTTTTTCCAAATAGATCAGGTACCCACTTGTGTGTCTATAAAATTGTGCAAAGATATCCATTGAAAGCTGCCAATATTCTTTTCTTCTTGTTTCATTATAAGCAAGAGTTTTGGTAGAAGAAAACTGTCCTCCGGTGATAAAAATGATTAATTTATATTTATATTTAGTAGCAGCAGTTCCACAAAGCTTATGTTATTATTGCAGATATACTCTGCAATTTAGATAAATGTAACGTAGATGTGCACTTAGATATACTCCATGTACTTTGGGCTTCCAAATTAGCAATTCTTATAATATGTTTGTTTTTATAAAAGCCTACTGGATAAGCAGGAAATTGTTTTTGTTTTAGAGAGACAGAAGGATCCAAAACAAAAGATCACAACTTGTTCAAGAAGACTTGCTTCTATCTCTTTTTTTTTACCAGCAAAATGTTGCGATGTCTTAGATAGCAAGTAGTTAAAATCTACAAAATATATGAAGATTTCATTTTTAAAAAGTTTCTTTATGTAAAGGACAGGTAGTTAAAAAGTCAGTCCAACTTGCTAAAATTAAAGAAAATCTATTTTGTCATATATTTTATTCTCAACACAATCCTCAACAATAAACCGAAGATGAAGCCACAAGATCATTTCCCACAAGAAATATCCCGCACTATTGAATTTACTTCTATAGAAATAAAAAGTATAGGATTACATAATCATTCACTATTTGTTATCCATTCTCTCACTGCTGGATCATTTTTTATTTTAGGATTATTGATTTTCAATAATTTTGCCCTATTTGGTTTTAAGTGCTGTTATAAATTGTATGTATAAATAGCATGTATGTTACTGAATATATAAATTGCTCTGGGAATAAAAATGGACTTTAGAATGGATCTAAACCAATCTGCCATAAAGTGTTCCATTCTCTTTGGTTCCTTGCTGATTTATCAGACATTTACTGCAGTTCTGTTTTATTTTTTGCTAAAACAACTTTTCAGTGCTTCGTGGGAAAACTCAAGGATAACATATTGACTGAAATATTCAAGATTAAGTCAGTGTTCCTTAACACTCCTATCTGTGTGAATGGAGAACCCAGATAAATGTACATGTGGAAGGACGCAAAATAGAGAGAGATATACACTAAAATATGGGCAGCATTTTCTGTCTTAGCACTAGCTGTCCATCAGCACAAATATTTAGCAAAAAACCACAAGACTTCCAAGTCAGGCATTTTTGAAAGGAATTAACCATTCACTTCATCTACAATATAAATTCCAGATCACATGTTGACATGTGACTTTTTTTTTCTTGAAAATATTTTATTTTTGTAGAATAGGACAAATATTAGCCAGATATGTTTGCAATCATAGTTTGGTACAGAATTCAAGTAGTTATTTGAGACGCTAGAGACCTTCTCATTGGTCTTTTGTTTAATTGTCTCTTGCATAACATTAGCATTTCCTCTGCATACAAAAAGGTTTTTGCATGTTAAACCAAGGAGAGAGCTGTAAATGCAGGCTATTTTGTGAGCAACCTATTTAGGTCTTTAATTGAAAAATAAGAAGCATCTTTTGTGGAAGTAAAAGAATTCACTTTTTATTCTGAGTGTTGTTTAAGTCCTTCTCTTACACCTGGGTGGTCTAAAAAGGACTATAATAGTTCTTTGGCAGTCTTCCTCTTTGTAATTGATTTTGTTCAGAAAGAAAACTTTATTGTTGCTGCTTACGCTTGCTCACATTCCTCATGACTTTGTGCTTTTATTTTCTTCTGCTTAAAGGGTAAAAATGGATGCTGCTTCCAGTTCTGCTCTTTTGAATTCCCAGGTTGTTTCTGAAGACTTCCTCCTTCCTTTCTGTATTCTGTTATCTTAACACATCTGTTAACCTAACCAGAATACTTTTCTTAACTTTCTCTCTGCTTCAAGGTGGATTCTCGTTGTTCATGGAACCAAGTTATTATTATTTGCAAACATATCACTCACCGCCCTAAAATAGAATCCTACTTCAACGCCTTCCCAGAAACCTTCACCAGCCAAACGGCAGCCTTCCTCAGCAGAAGGGGAGAAAGTGCAGCATGCCAAAGGATGCCTGCAAAAACATGCTGACTCAGTTGGGTGTATCCCAAGAAACGCATTTAGAACTCCCCAGGGAGAAAAGAAGCCTGGACATGTAAGGTTTAAGAGTGGGCTAATGGGAAGCATGGAAAGGATTCTCCCTTTGTTTCTCCACCGGTCTCAAACACCCTTCAGAAATAACAATCACACCTATTTCATGGGCCTTGTGGAAAGATTGGAAAGGCAATATTGCGAAGGGTCTGCTCTAAGACAGCAACCTTGGACCAAGATCCTCTGCAAAAAAATATATTGTTTGAAACAAAATAACCCACAGATATAATCTATTCAATGCATTGCAAATGTGTTGTTTCAAAGGTTGGGCAGAGATGGAAAAGGGTAGCCAAAAAAAAAAGCAGGCATTGTTTTGGATCTCTCAGATGATTGGGGCCTTGATGGTTGACCCCTTCTCCTCTAGCTCTGACTGAATCGCTTGGCTGCCATTGGTCATCCTGGCGTTTTCTCCTCCTTTTCTTCCTTCCTCATCTTCTCACCTTATTAATAATTGGAGGATGACCAATCATGGATGTGCATGGCTGCAAGGGTTTAGTTTCTTATTTGAACTTTTAAACTATTTTCTTTTCTCTATGGCATAAGGTTGTGTACTCCCAAATAAGCATGCTCAGTATCAAGACACAGGCAACTCCCTTGAGAATAACATTCTAATTTACATTCTGATTTACATGAATTTAAAAACATGAGTATTTTCTTTCTTTCTTTCATTAGGAATTCCAGTACTTGTCAAGCACAGTTCAGTGAACATGCGGAATAAATCTTGCTATGGGTTTTTCACCTGGGAATAAATAAACTTCTCTCTCTCTCTCACACACACACACATACACACACACACACCAAGCTCAGAGAGCACCAAGGACTCTCCCCCCCTTTCCAAGTTCAACCCTGAGCTAGAATATTCCATTCTATTGGTATGAATTTTTTACCAGTAATAATACACAAATATCTGAAGGGGATTCTGAAAGTCTATTAAATAGAGGAAATTAAAATTAGTTGCATACTGATTGAACTTTTTCTGAAAATACACTTAAGAAGATCCAACAAAAAAATTAAATCATAATTGTGATTAAAATTTAAATTATGTTGTGTGATTAAATCAAGATTATGAAAGTCTTACTATCAGGTGTTCATAGGTAAAAAAACATGAAATTAGGGTTTGATAGGTGTGTGTGTGTGTGTGGTATGCTTGTTGTATAGTTGACTATACATTTTTACACAGATCCTTTTGGTTTTTACTAATCTGAATATTTTGTATTATCTTTAAACCTGGCCATCTCAGTGCTCAGCCATGTTAAAATAACTTCTGGTTAAGAAGCCCACTAATCCTTGAAAAATACTACTTCTTTCAGCTTTGAAAAAAATATTTCCTTCATCTATTTTCAGCTTTTAACCAGTTAACAATCTATGACAAGTTCTTTTTTCCAATTTCTTCTAAATTTACTCATGAGAGTTAGATGTGAAACTTTGAAAATCTACATACACAGTCAGTGGAGCTACTGCATGGTCTTCTGCTAAAAATCTGGTCAGGTGGCATAATCTGAGGCATGCCAAAATGGACCTGGAGAGCCATTTGCCCTGGAATATCTCTGCTTCATCTTTCCCTACTTTTCTTTTGGGGCTGTCAAACTATTGAGAATAGAAAGTTCATTCCAGAGACAAATGCTGGATTTCCTTCTTTGAAGCTGGATCCTCCCCATGCTGAGTTTGGAGGGAAAATGCTTGAGGAGATAAATCAGTATTCTGGCATCCAACCTCATAATTAAATCTATGGGTTTCAACTGCAAGTAGGTGTATTCACTATGAAAGTTACTTGACAGCCAGAGATGGACAACACATACAATTTTAATATAAAAATAAGAAGTGACAGTGTTTTACTTGGTGAACTATCATTTTACTTGATGAACACTATCATTTTATTTCTGTTTAACTGGTCTCACTGTAATGTTTACTGTTTGGGGTCTCTTTAGGTCTGAATGTGTTGAAAGTATCAAATTATAGCTTTAAAGTATCATTGAAAAATATTATCAAAAATGTTTTGTGTGTTTTTAAATTAGATCAATAAGGAACTTCCATCAAGTGGAAGATATAAAATATATATCCTTTATTCATGTCCATGTTCATACTTATACCTGCTATCCTTTATATGTTTGACAAACTAACAAAATAAAATAAATAAATATGCTGGGAACCCAAGTGTCTTCAACCATCATGAATATATAGGCTGTGGATGATAGGAATTATAATCTGAACACATCTGTGGAGTCCTAAATTGAGGAAGGGTGATCTAGACAGTAATGTAAATATAAAGGAAGACGAAGAGGTTCAAGAAGTTTTTTTTATTCCCATGCTCTTAATTTTCAAAAAAATCACGAAAACATAACTTATAAAACAATATATATACTGCATCCTCCACAACAGCATTATTGAAACATCCAGCGTAACGGTTACCACAGGTGGGGATACACTGGGAAAGAAGTACCTTGTGCATTTTATATTATGTTTCTTTGTCATCTACAGGTAATAAGTATCAACAGGAAGAAGCAACAAGAATGTCTGCGAGAAAACTTCATATGTGTTTTGTATGCGTATTAATATTTAAAGATCATATCTATCATTTTCATATTTTTTAAAAAAATTCCAACAAAAAAAATCCTTTTAAGTATTATCTACACTTAACACATAACATCTTTTTAAAGATTTCTTGTTTGGGTTCCTTACTTGTATTGATTCATCTAAATCCAAAGCTGGAGAGCAAAGTAATTTAATCCCCCACCCCAAATTTATTTTACCCATCCACGAGGTCACTTCCTCTCCTTTATTTGAGATGCAGTATTTTCCAACGCTCCTTTTCTGTCTTTTTTTCTTTCTTTCTTAATAATTTCCCCTATGATTCTCTACGAGAATCCCCTTTTTTAAATTTTTTAAATAAAAAAAACCCCTTTAAATAAGGACGGACGATAATTTGATTATCAGGATAAGACTCTGAAAGGAAAGAAGGGGGGAGGGTCCCCTATAAAAGGTCCTTTTTTGTGTGAAGAGAGACTAGAGGGATTCCGTACTGCAGGCTCGGTAGAGAATGAAGAGGTAGGAAAAGGAACCTTTTCAGCCGCGAACTGCTGCGGACGGTAGGATCCCCCCCCCCCGAAAGACGCTTCCAGCTTGAGAAACAAAATCCCGTCGAGAGTCAAACGCACTGGAGAACCGCCGCCTATTCAACGGCGAAGCGCAAAGGGAAAAGCGAAGATAAATAGAGCGCCTCGGAGAAGCGGGTTCGCCCCGCGGCTGCGGCGTTGGCTCGGAGGGATCCGTCCTTCCGCTTTGCACCGGCGACCCCTCCCACTCCCGTCGAACGATCCCCGGCACGCCCAGCCCGAAAGGGGCGAACCCGGAGCCACGCCTCCTTTCCTCCCCGAAGGGAACCCCCACCCACCCGAAGGGCGCTCGGAGCTCCTCAGCAACGTCACTGTTCCGTCCCTCTCCCCCCTCCTTCCCCCATACACGCGCGCGCGCGCACACACACACACACACCTCTCCATCGTTACCGCATCTTCTGGTCGTATAAAGTGGACGATTGTTAGGAAGGAAAGTCCTGTGCAAGTTCAAGTAAACACGCATACAAAACCCGCATCATCCAGAGGAGAAAATTAAAAAAAAAACATTGCAACTCATCCCTGTGTTTTAGGTCCGATCGGGCCCGTCTCTCTCTCTCTTTCTCCCTCCGCCCCAGCCACGGCTCCTCCGTCCGTCCGTCTGCCCGCTCTTCCCCATTCCTCCTCCGGCGCGTTTCCCTGCCCCTGAGCGCAGCCGCGGTCCCTTGTCAGGAGGCGGACGAGGCTGGTCAGCTGTTGTACTGGCAGGCGTTGAGAGTGGAGCCGGGGCTCTGCAGGCTTCCGTAGCCGAAGTTCGAGTGCTGCTTGGACTTCAGCCTCAGGCTGGCCAAGCTGGAGTTGCAAGTGTCCCTGTAGACGCTGTAAGGGGAGCCCGGCGGGCCGTAGGGACAGGCGGGGGTCGACATGGCCGTGTTGAGGGACGAGCCGCTCAGGTTGTTGAGGCCGGAGTTGGCCACGCCGGGCACGGCCGAAGGCCCCATGGAGGAAGGCATGCTCATGGAGGGCAGCGTGCTGGGCGCCGAGAACATGGACTGGGCCGACGACAGCGGGCTCATGGAGTTGAAGAACGTGAAGCTCTTGGAGGAGAGCGGCGCCGGCGCCAGGCTCTTGGCGTGCCAGTAGTTGGACGGGTAGCCCGGGTAGACGTCCTCGTAAGGCTGCATCAGGCCGCTGAACTGCGGCACGTAGCCGTTCTTGCAAAGGTCCATCTGCTGGTTGCGTTCCCGCTTCCGCCACTTCGCGCGACGGTTCTTGAACCAGACCTGAGGGGGAAGGGGGCGAGAAAAGACACACAAAAAAATGGGGCCCGGAGGCTTAGAAACTGCAGACATGACGCTCGCGACGCAGACATTAATGGTGTGTGTGTGGAGGAGGGGGGGGTGTCCCTGCCTAAAATGAGCACCTGTCTGCCTAAGGTAAAGAGGAGAGGGGGGAGAGCCCGCCCACGGTCCACCCTGAAGTCCCTCCAGGTGAAACCTGGCAAGCTTAGTGTGAGTATTTCTCCAAGGTGGTCCCTGCTCTGCCCCATCATCCTGAGAAGTGTCTGTCTATTAGAACACAACCTGAGGACATCTAAGGTAGGAAGTCTTACTGGGACAGACACCTTGTCATTTCAGCTCTGAAAAAGCCATTATACAATCTGGAGGACCTAAGGAAGCTAAGCAAGGCTGGACCTGGTTAGTTCTTGGAAATGACACTTCCCCCCCCCCCCCCAAGGACATCTAAAGAGGTGGGCTAGACTGGGAAGTTGGAAAAACCTCCTAGATTCAGAAGGCAAAGGCACATAATTTCAGTGCAGTAATATTGGTAAGGAAACTATCTGATTCACCAGTGGAGTGATGTTGAGGGAGATTTTACCTTTCCTATAGGACGCAAGAGAAAAATGCTGGGAAATCATCCGCTATGGTTATTGGACAATTTTGTATGTGGTTGTTTTTGTACCCACCTGCCCTAAGTTGCAGTGTTGAAATGAATAAAGCTTTGAGTGACCAGGGCTGCATTTTCATGGGTGCAGGGAGATCTGGAAGATCCCTTCAAGCTCAGACACATAGAGCAAAGTCACGAAATGGGAATTTGTGTGTTCAAATGGCACGCTTTCATGACACAGTGAAGGGTTCCAAGAAAAACAAGGTTCCTGCGGCAAGAAACTGAGAGCAATCCCTCAATTAATGATCTGATTAAAGATTCCAACCAGAACTGGGGGGCCCATCATGGCATTTGGGCTCCAAAGGGCCCACACAGCCGATAGCACAGTCACCCTTCCTCTTTAGTTTTAATTATTGTTACTTTAATCTAATTAAGAAAAAGAAGAAGAGGATAGCTAGTTTCAAGATGGTTAGAGTCTGTTACAGTAGCAAAGAATATACACTAGGAAGAGCCGAAGGACCAGGTCAGGGATAGATCACTGGAGAAAATCTATCTGTGGTCACTAAAAATCAACCATCACATTGACAGCTGACATTTTGCAAAGTAAATTGTCCATCTCCAGTATGCCTTAATTTCTAAGAATGCTTCTCCTATCTGTATACAAAATAAAAATGGTCAGCAGCTGCAGCCCATTTGGAAATGCTGCTCAAGAAAAAGACAATCTTTTGAAGGAGGCTTTGGGGAAGAGTAAACAAAGACAGTATTCTTTGCCCCCAGTTCTCAAGATTCCATGGCTGCCCACTAGCCCAGGGGCTAGCGATTCCAGATCTACGATCTACATGATTCAGAACTGTCTCAGTTGGCTAGTTAAAGAATCCACTGCTGGATCTTTTCTCAAAATTGAATATGGTACAATAATTTGGAAGGGAAGGGAACCTAATGGAAAAGTTGTTCAGCATTATTTTTCTTTCTGAAAGAAAAGGTGCCAAACTAAATTGCATATCTGTTGAATAGCCATTCTTTCTCTTTTTACCATACACAAAGTTGGTTCTGCTAATGTAAGGCAATGTAGCTAATCTAAGGCCATTCTGGGCATCTTTGTTCTCATGTAAGTTAAGATCTAGGACTGAAAATACATTCTGGAGTTCAGCCTCTTGAGATTTAAATTAGGTTTGGTGTGTAAAGTTTACCTGAAAACATCTACTGATATGCTAGATTACCTTAAAAAAATATCCATAGAGATGGGGATTTAAAGGATAGGTGGACTGGTGTAAACATAAGGGATAAGTTTGTTGCATTGATTTTGTATTCTGTTGCACCATTCTTTCCCTGGGTCTAGATTTCTATTGTCTCTTCAGCCAACTCACCCCTCTGATGCTTTCTCCTAAAAGGTCCTGTAGCAACAAGGAATTGTTGCTCAACACCTCTGATCAGTTTATTTATTACTGGATATCTTAAAGTCCAGATTTTACTCTTTCTGGAGGAGATATTTATTTATTTATCTAGCAATAGCAGTTAGACTTATATACCGCTTCATAGGGCTTTCAGCCCTCTCTAAGCGGTTTACAGAGTCAGCATATGGCCCCCAACAACAATCCGGGTCCTCATTTTACCCCCCTCGGAAGGATGGAAGGCTGAGTCAACCTTGAGCCAGTGAGATTTGAACAGCCAAACTGCAGAACTGCAGTCAGCTGAAGTAGCCTGCAGTGCTGCACTCTAACCACTGTACCACCTCGGCTTATCTATTTATTTATCTTTTTATTTCCTGCCTTTATTATTTTTATGATAAACTCAAGGTGGCAAACATATCCAAAATATCCTCCTTTTATTTTCCCCACAACAACAACCCTGTGACATGAATTGGGCTGAGAGAGCTATAAGCAAAACTCTGATTGCAATCAGATCAACTTATTCATTACTCAATACATTAAACAGGCATATTAATTAATATTTCAGTCTGCTTTTGGGGAGTCAATAGGAAAAAGATACCAATCTTCCTATTTCTTTTCAGCCTCATACTATGCAACATTCTGGAACTTCTTTATTGTAAGCTATGAGAAATCTGCACTTTTGCACTAGTAAGAAAGACTGCAAATCATTCTAATTGCCTATTTGGGGTATTTGTTGCCATCACAGCTTATACATGCCTGGTCCTGTGTGATTGAAAACAAAGGGATATATTTTAATATTGATATTAATAAGAATTAACACTTTTAAGAGGATAGTTTTTAAAGTGGGGATAAACTGTTCCAGTCTTGAAAAACAACTTGCCACCATGAAAAGCAACTTGCCATGAAAGAAATTCTCACCTTAAAGAAAACCCCTGTTTTTAACAGGCTGTCCTGGAAAAAGACATCTTAGCAATGTTTTCAATAGTTGCCCTTTTATCTCCAAAGCAGATAAAGATTGTCCCAGATAGCATTTAGTTAGATGAATAGCTGGCATTTCTCTCTGAGATGGCCTTTTCATTTTGCGATTGGGGCCTTGAGAAATCCCTGCTTACAGATTGCTGCCTTGACTTGGCATCTCCTTTGTTTCGTGTTCAAGACCTCTGGATTTCATTTACTTGTTTCCCTCCCATTAACCACTTTCTGGCCAAACCTCTTGCTCAAATTGCTGTTCTCAGACTGATCCTGGTGGCTTTATCCAACTTTAAAAAAACAAACAAAAATTCCTTATTTCTGGAAATTAGAAATGGATGGGACAAGTATCCCAAAGGTAAGCACAGAGGCAAAGTGGCATCTTCTTTTACACTAAATGTTTTCAATGTTTACAGTTCTGCTGCTAGAAAAAGGGAATCAGTTTAGATGCCCTGGGGTGGGGGAGGTCTAAGACAGGAGAGAAGCTGATGCAATCTTTGGGAAAATAATCTTTTAGGAAAGGCTTTTAATTTGTTTTCATGAAAAATCCAGGGATTCAAACACCCCCCCCAAGAGTATCTCATTCATAACTTGAGGCAGGACACAGTTGCAATCTCAGTAGTTCCACCTCTTCTAAGAGCAGTAGGCCTTAGCTACGAGATTCCTGGAAGACGTGGCCAGTGGAACTGCCTGCATTATTGGTAGGTTAGGATTTTGATAGGAGTTGGCTACCAACTAAGGCAAGCAGGTGCAAAAAACCAGCCAAACTGGGAATCTAACTACTTTTTTCCCCCTAAAGGCACTTTCAAAAACAAAGCAGTGGCCCTGTAATTCTGCAACTCCCCCCTTCCTCTATTGAATCATGTCCAGTTCTCAGAAACTCCCTGGACAAGTCCCCGCAGTTTCCTTGGCAAAGTTTTTGAGAGGTAGTTTGTCCTTCCTAGGGCTGAGAGGAAGTGACTGGCGCAAAGTGACTCAGTGGGCTTTCTGTCTAAGGCAGGACTAGAATTCATGGCCATCCAGTCTCTAGTCTGATGCCTTAAACACAACACCAAATCGGCTCTCAAAAACAAAGCAAGGGCTATTTAATTGGCTATGTAATTCCGAAACCCAACTAAGGTTAGTCTACGCTCACAGGATTCTGGATACCTATTCTGTCTCCTGTTTTAGAAAGTTCCTTGCAGGTCAAACATGCTTGCTAGTTTGGGGAAAGGTTTAACCAAATGAAAGCAAAAAATGCAAGTTTCAACAAGAAAGATCAAGAGGAGGAGTTGGGGAGGAAGAATTAGCTGAAACTGCTAGGCCTAGAAGAAAAAAATGTGGAAAAAGCCAAAAAGCAGCTTGAAATGCACTTCTCATAAAGTATTTCCAGACATTAGGGATTTTCCAAAACTGAGGCTAAACATTTTAATGCTGCCTCTAGATATTTTCAAACAAAGTCTTCTTAGCATATTTGGCTGAATCAAAGTTTCAGAAAAATACAACTACAGAAGAGTTTGAGCTAAGATTTGGAAGGAAATGGAGTAATTCACTGATTTTCCCCTACTTTATAAACAATGGGGGAGGGGCTGAAGGAGGGAATGTAGACTATTGGATTGAACCTCTTGGTGAAGGAATCTAAATTAAAGCATCTCAACCAGATGGCTGCCTACCCTTCTGCTTGAAGATATCTAACATCCTACTTTAATTTGGAAGCAATCCTTCCCTACTGAAGCCAAGCCCGGCCTCCACATTAAATGCTTAGGGTCAATAACTTTGTATGAAGTGCTCCTTCCTTACAGGGCAAACTCATTAGGCATCATGGTACATCAGAGAAAAAACAAAATATACACAGCAGGATTTTAACTCTCTAGCAATTAATTAGATCATATGCTGAATAATTTGGGGATGGACAGAATGGGCCAAATGGCATCAGTTGCACTTTATTATACAAACTTTGGCTGAATTCTGCCAAAATTAACAAAAAAAATTGAATTGCTGCAATTTTCGGGGAAGTGTATCTCTAGGGATGTACACCAAATGGGAATTTCTTACTGATGTTGAGAGCAAATGTGATTAGAAGTGTATTTTTTATTTCTTTGACTTTCAATGTACGTAAAATTTATTTCAGCATACTAAGTCATCCCACCCACCCACCCACCCCGTCTTTTATCACAAAAGCACTTTTCCAGGCAATTTTCAAAATGTTTAATTAAGGGGCAGCCCTAAGGCTATGTTAAAAGAGGAATTAATTTAGGCTTTGAAAGGATCTGATAGTTTACTATTTTTCCTTTAAGGCAGCATAACTAATCAGCTGAAATATAAAGCTAAACTTAGCATTTCAGATTTCTCTGCTGACTTCAAGGTACAGAAACAGTGCAGAAAAGAAAATACATAGAATAGAGGTATGGAAGAACTGCTTTGATACGACTTCTGTCCTCAAAGTTTCAGGAAAGTGCTGGGCAAATCCTGAGATCCCACTAATTTCCTCCCAGTAAGCAGCTGCAAGATTGAAAGCCAAGGCTGTCTTTTTCAGGAGGAGAAAAAAACTTTATGGAACTTGGTGGATCTTGAAAGACACAGGAAGAAGCTAAGGTTCTACTTTGCAGACGATAATAATGAGGAACCTCTTGATTTCCCTGCAGCCTGATGCCTTAAGCCACTTAAGTCTCTGTTTTCCTGCTAGCATTTGGGGGTGGGTGGGTTGAAAAGGCCTTCTTGGCAAAGCTAAGTTTCAGTAGATCCCATTTGGGGGTGAAATGTGAGGCTCATATATCGATTTTAAATAGATGTCAACGACAATCTTAGTGGACATGATAAAGCTCTGATTTCCCTTCAAATCTAATAAGATCTATGGTATATATAAAAAAGCTAACACTAGGCTGATCTTGGATAACACTTCAGTAGATCTTTTTTCCTGTGGGGCCCAATAAATTATTGGGAATCCTCAATAACTTTTTATCTCTGGAATATTGTCATACCTTTAGGGTAATCTCCATTTTAGAACCTATTAAATCAAGAACAACTGCATTCAGCAACTCAATAGGAATTAAATACACCCACACCTTCAGGAGTGTAGGATTCATTCACGCTCCTGAAAGCATAAAGCAAACTATGAAGTTGAGGGAAGGAGACCCAAAACCAATAAACCAAGAATCCAGCATGCAAAACAAGCAAAGAGAATGACTAATAAAATGTCAATCCTGTTTGTCTTGCAGGTTATTTCTGACACTGGATCCCTTGAAACAAACTCAAGCAATTCCTGCCATTGAAGGCAGGAAATCCCTGACAATCAGCTCAAGCAGCCATATCTATCTGGAAACCCTTAACTGATTTTGGAATCTCAAACAATCCCATCCTCTGATGAATTTAAACTTTCCCTTGTCTGTTATTTGGAGGGTCTATTGATTTTAACAAAATCTATTACCCAGCAATTGTTCAAATACATTACATTGCATTGCAGCGATGTATTGTTGTATAAACTCAGCTTGGCATGAATTGAGGGGGGACAAAAATTCATATATAATAACTGGCTGTTAGTATTAAAATGTTCAGTGTATCATTGTTAAGAAGTAGCTAAATATCATTCCAAATACCTGTCTCTCCTTCCCCTCCCCTAATATTATTTAATTAATCTTTCTTGGTTATTTTTAAACAGTTGGTCCAGTTCTTACACTTGTACAGATAGATAAATTAATACAGCTCTCTGAAAGTAACGTACTAAAACCTTCCGATTCACTATGATTTACTTCCATTATTGGGCACAATTCTGCCCAAATTATCGGGTTTATATCCATCTCAGACACAGTAAATTGTGGTTTGTTTTATCATGGTTTATTGTATTATTCACAGTTGCATGCACGTCAATACACAAATCCGAATGATTAGATGTGAACAAAACATTCAATTTCAAAGAAATAGAGTTTAATGGAGCATGTTGCAGAAACCTGCTTATACATGTATGACCAGCTTTTCTGTGATTGTAATAGAATTTGTCTGTTCCTGCCTTTACAATGTATGCTGTTAAAGGCGCACTGATTGCTACTCTGTAGAGTAAAATTTTCATTAAACATGGGATTGCTATTCAGTGTCACCATGAATAAGATTGCAACTTAACCTGCTAACTGATTTTTTTTTTTCATTCCAGAACTAGATACAATTCTTTTGAAATTAAGCCCTACTGACCTCAGAGGACATCTGCTAAAGTGCTTAGAAGTGGCTGGGTAACTGCCCTGTGTGTGTGTGTGTGTGTGCGCGCACACGCGTGTGTGTGTGTGTCTGTG
The DNA here is from genome assembly GCF_009769535.1 of Thamnophis elegans. NCBI lineage: Eukaryota > Metazoa > Chordata > Lepidosauria > Squamata > Natricidae > Thamnophis > Thamnophis elegans. Next base: position 86,063,471 of record NC_045542.1, read on the forward strand.
TGTGTGTGTGAGAGAGAGAGGTGAGTGGGGGAAGGGGGAGGGACTGACTCTGCCTGTCAAATCAACCCCAATACTTGCATTTGTTTTACAGCTACACAATTGGCCTTGTCCAGGGGTTCAAAGCTTTTAAAGCCTTGCTATTATAGCTCCATTGATAGGTCAACCCTTCAGTCATGATGGGAATTTTGGTTTTTTTTCTAGTTCTTTCTGACCGTTTTCATGTTACCTGGCCCATTTACCTCCGGCTCAGACATAGCTGTTTATTTAACCTTTTCCTATTCACACTTCTCCCTTAATTTCCCATTTATGGTTAGAACCAATAGAAAGCTATCAAAGGCTATAGAAATCAGGGGAGAAACACATTTGCTTTCCCAAAGCTTCATTGTCAGTTTCCAGAAGTAAGAAATGGGACCAAAACAGTTTCCTCCTTCATCCGGCTTTGGGGGGGTGGAAATCTGGGGATTTTACACATTTTCCCCTTCCTGTAAAGCACCAAAGAATTGAGCAAAAGAATTGAGGCCTTTGAACTATGGTGCTGGAGAAGACTCCTGTGAGTCCCTTGGACTGCAAGACGATCAAACCCAGTCAGTCCTAGAGAAGGTCAACTCTAACTGCTCTTTAGAAGGCCAGATCCTGAAGATGAAACTCAAATACTTTGGCAACCTAATGAGAAGGAAGGACTCACTGGAGAAGAGCCTCATGCTGGGAATGATTGAGGGCAAAAGAAGAAGGGGATGACAGAGAATGAGGTGGCTGGATGGAGTCACTAAAGCAGCAGGAGTGAGCTTGAATGGACTCCAGAGAATGGTAGAGGACAGGAAGGCCTGGAGGAACATCATCCATATGTTCATGATGGGTCGATGGGTCGGACTCGACTTCACAACTAGCAACAGCCTTCCTGTGAAAAAGAGCGCACTCACAAAGCCCATCCACCCAGAAGGCTTGTATCCTCTTTCCTTCCACCCCAAGATGAACTAGAATGGCTGTTGTTATGAAATGGCTGCATTTATAATCAGCCCAGAGGAAACAGTAAATCTTGGGCGACTTTTGTCTATTTGGGGAAAATCCTGCTTTTCCCAGGCCACCAAATAAATAAATGAATAAATAAGCAAAAAGGCTTGTGTGACTCTGTTAGTGTTTTCTTAGCAAGGCGTTCCCTTCAAGATAGAGGGAAGGCGGGAGAGATTGCATTTCAAGCCATTTGAAAAAAACCGCATCTTTTCCTATCAGGAATTGCGATTAAGATTGCCGTTCAAGATCCGTTTATCCCCAGGCTTTTGAAAACTGCTGGAGGCGGAGGAGCTTAGAGGCATTCTCCCGAGAAAAAATTAAGCCCGATTTGGATGCGCCGCTCAGTTCTGCCGAAGGTCCGCTTTGAAGAGACAGCGGCACTTAGGACTGACCCCTCCACGGAATTGCGCAGGCGAGATTTAGGAGCACGTGTTGAGCGTCCCTTCCTTTGACGGATCTTTTTAATGAGCGTCCAAAGGGTTGGACCCAACAAATAATAAAGCCTCCAACAACTAATCAAGAAATAATCCTATTTAAGAAAGGACACCCAGCGAAATCAAGGAGATTTAGCTTGTGTGGACAGACAGTTCGGTTTACTGATTTCAGCGGCTCCCCTCTAAACAGAGATTAAACCTGGATTTAATTCGGTTTGTGTGTTTGTGTGTGTGTGTGTGTTTAAAGTAGCTCCCAGCTTTGCAGCCTTTTCTGTATACGTTTATGTACTGGAAAACAACGGGGAGGCATCGGTAGTCCTTGAGCTTAATTCAAAGAAAGTGGCTTCAGACAGAGTCACACTTGAGAGACCCTGGTTGTTAAGCAAACCTCCACGATATGAGATTCTTCCAATAAAATACAGGGAGACGCCCGAATTTAGGCAGCAATTCAATACGCTCTTGCTTGCGCCCTAATGGAGGCCTGATAATATACATGTTGCCAAGCGGGGTGTGTGCGTCTGTCTGTGTGTTACCCCTTACTTTTGCTCACATACTTGTTGGTTTTATTTCCTTCTGTGGGCTTTTCCAGAACTGAGAACTTGCTTTGCAAAGCGGTGTCTGCAAAGCGAGGGAGAAGTTGCGTGGCCTACACGCTTTCCCCGATCAGGCCTCCATCAGGCCTGGGGTCCCTCCGGCCCCCTTCAAACACGGCCCAGTGGCTCTTAGCCCCGCTGCTGCAAAGGACAGGGCTGCAAAGACGGCTCGCCTTCTACTCGCGTGCAAAGATCGAGTCCGCGGATTGCCTCCGCGCCAAGATCCCTCCCGCGCGGGGCTATTCGCCCTTCACACGTTCCGCACCTTCTACGGACGGAGGGAAACGGCTGCAATTAAGCTTCGGAGCTCTTTGGCTCCCACCAAATTTCCCCCCTGGCTTTCCTGGTTCCGAGACCCAGCTTACTGAGGGGTTGCCCAGTGGAACGGGATGGGCACGGCTCCCAGGCAAGGCCCGCTCAACCCGGGAAAGGCTGCTGAGGACTGCGAGGGAATGATAAGCTCTAAGGAGGGACCTTTGCGTGGTCTGCAGACAGCGGGCAAGAGGGAGGGGGAGAGGAAGGAAAGCTTTGGAGAGGCGACCGCGGAGGTGGCTCACCCTGACTCTGGGCTCCGTGAGGTTGGTCCACACCGCGATCTCCTCCCTCATGCTCATGTCCGGGTAGCGGTTTCTCTGGAAAGTGGCCTCCAGTTCCTGCAGTTGCTGGCTGGTAAAATGAGTCCTTTGGCGTCTCTGCTTCTTCTTCTTTGCCGGGTCGTCCGCGCTCCCTTCCTCGCTTTTCTGCGCGCCGCTTGGCTCCTTTTCTACAAAGAGAAAAGGAAAAAGGGCCGAGGAGATCGAGACCACAATAAGGATCGGTTGGGGTGCGATTAATAGGAGTATTGCAAAGAAAAATCAAAGGACTCCCGCCAGGCCTTTTAACCCAAGACAGCGCGAGCAACCGTCCCCCCCCCCCTGCAAACAAGCTGATTAATACGAAAGTCTGTAACCCGAATCTCCCGTAAATTACACACCGCTCGCTCCTCTGTTTCAAAAAGTTTGGAGAACCGAAGGGTTTGTCACTACAAACTTCAAAAACAAGGGTCAGAAATGACCTGTGCTGTTCTGCATAGAAGACTCAGAAAGCTAGAAAACAAGCTATGGAATACAGGAGAGAAAAAAAAACTTTTTAAAAATTATGCTTTTATGTGTAATAGAAAAATCGAGATGAAAATGAAAAATTTCATTTACAAATCTACATTTGTTCTCTCAAAAAGCAAAGAAGTTCGCTGCTCATTTTGATTATCTTGGGGCATTTTTCTTTTATGCTGAGGACTTAAATTTACAAAAGATACGATGTACACTTCTTCCACTACTACTCTATAACTACTTAGACAACAACTCCACCCCCACCCCCCTTAAACTGAAGGAGTGGAAAGAAAAGGACAGGAGCAGTTCTATAGCTTGGGAATTTGGAATTTCTACTTTCAGGATAAGTTTTCAAGGATCCTTTTTTATATTTAATTAAAATGACATAACATTAAGAAAACATTTTTGTTTGAACTATTGAGATAAGGATAGTTTGAAAATGTGGATTTATTTCTGTTCAAAAATACAAAAATCACATTTGTACACAAAGTTCTCTAGAAAGCATAAAAGTTTGTACAAGTTGGAAGTGGCATGCCAATTGGCATTGATCCATTCAGGTACATCGGAGAGGGAAGAAATCGGGATTCACTCAAGCCCCAAGTTTTATAGGCTTCAGTGCAAGAAATGTGAGGGCGCTCCTATTTTTAAAATGCATGGCAGTTTCCAGATACAAACTAATTCACATTAGTTCCCAGCATATACCCACATTTTAAATGGACTGAAGGTTTCTCCCACTATGCTCTGGAAGGATGAGATATAGTTAAGAATATGGGTGCAATTTATTATTTGTGGAACTGAAGTGAATATTTAGAGAACATAAGGGTATTCTTCAGAGATATTCTTCTGACAGTCAGTTTGATATAGACTGGAAACCAGGAAATTGTGAGTTCTAGTCTTGTCTTGGGCAGGAAGCCAGCTAAGTGACCTTGGGTCAGTTAATCCCTCTCGGTCCTAGGAAGGAGGCTGTGGAAAACCACTTTCCAAATCTTGCCAAGAAACTGCAGGGATCTGCCCACCCAGTGATCAGGAGTCAATACAAAAAGGATAATTCTACCATTCTAAGGCCTAGATCCATGACTACTGAAGAAAGTGTAGCTGAATTCAGGGGAACCTCCACTTTGGAAAAGGCTTGGTATTCAATTGAACACCTCGGCAATTCAGCTAAATGTCCCTTTATGCTAATACTTTGATAACTAAATTATATTCAAACTGGCCAATTTATAGCCCATAATTCTAATAAGTCTAATGAACCTGGAAATGCTTCCTGTGTTGATTAAGGCAGAGTCTTCTTGGTCCAAATACTTATAATTACATTGCTTGTGCAACAGTCACTGAAGTAATTCAGGCTGCAATGTGGTGGAGAGATGGAAGCAACAGTCATTCATCTTCACATGATTCTAGATGTGCCATAAATTTCTAAATTGATATTATGTAAGTATTTCAAAAGAGTATTGGAAACTTGCAGATGTGTATCAAATTTGCAGTTTGAATACATTGTAATTGGAACTACACAGAAGATTCTGTGGAGGGATCTGCAGTTGACCTGGCTAATAATCCACGTTGATTGCTTTCTTTAATAGTCTGCTTAAAATAAAATGCATGACTCAGATTAAAGTGTGTAGTAAAGGAATTGTGGGTCTCAGTCGTGTATTTCTGGAAAGTGAGAGGGATTTTTAGAGAGTATTATCTTTTTCTTCCTCCTTCTACAGACATTTAAGAAAGTCTCCTTATTATCATATGCATCTACTATATTTATATGCTTAAACAGACCTACACCCTCCCACATTAATATTTATACATCCTTTTTATATTGAAAAGTCAATTTGCAGACAGGATCCATCCAAAAATAAGCCCTTTATGTTCCCCTGATTTCAGCGGATTACAAAAGTACTTTGCCTTTCTTACTGAAAAGAGCAAGGAGCTCAATGGCTTAATTTCGGCAAGATCAGATGCCACATAAAAATGTAGAAATTATTTATGCTTCTTGAAAGAAAGAAAAATGGACAAGGAGCACGTGCAGGCACCGGCAAGATTAAATTCACATTGATCCTTGTATAACAAGCTGCTTCTTGGTGGTGGTGGTGAACAGGACACCCACCCATCCCATAAGATATTAGCTAACTTCACGGTATGAATCGACTTGGGAGCCTGCTCTGTACACTGAAAACCTAAATGCGCGCTCTACAATCTCTCCTCATTTTAAAGGTCTGGATTTGATATTCTTCTCGGAGGACTCTGATCAGAGAGATTTGTCAGTGCCCAGGCCACTGGCAGCTTCCAAAGGACAAATAGATCAGGAAAAGTGAAGTTTTTTTTCAATGCAGTTCAGACAGGAAGGCTGTCTTGGTAGGGAAGCAGTTCACAAAACCCACAAGGCCTGGGTGCTGCCTAAGGAAACTAGTCCATTTCAAGCTAGGCCCCTTTTCCTCCCTATCCACCAGGGCCTGTCCTAGGCCTGTGTACACCTCTCACCTTTTTCCCAGCAAGGCCACAAAAGAGGGCTCAGCTTTGGACCGTTTGGTGGCCTTGGCTTTTCTTAAGGCTGCACCTGGGGAGGGGGAAGAGTGGGGGAGACTGGGGGCCCCCAAACAACTTTACATCCCTATCAGTCCTCAAGGGTGGCAGTGAGCTTTAACCTTCCTTCGCCAATGGGATCTCCCCTCACCCCTGCTCCTCCAAAAAGCTGCTGTCTCCCCCAGGCCTAGACGCTGCTCCCACCAGTTTGATGGGCTTTGCACTGTTTTCCACAGGCAAGAAGTGAAAGCTAAGCTGCGGTGGGCCTAAACAGGGAAGGAGCTGCTTGCTCGGACCCTTTTCACCATTAGGACTAAAGCCTGGCACAACCATAAGGGCCTCAACTTACACATCCAGCTGTGGTGGTCCTGCCATTTGCAAACCACTCTGGGAACAGCTGCTTTTTTGCTGGGCCGCTTCTAGCTGCTTTTTCGCTGGGCCGCTTCTACCAGCGTTCCCTCATTTATCTGTGGCCTTGTTAAGAAGCCTAAAATTTATTTCAGAGGAAATCTAAAGGCAAAAGTGTTTTTCACAGCAATTGGACTTGCCCTATTGTTGTTCTAATTCCCAGGCTCCTGTTTAATCTTTCCTGTAACTGTATCTAGGAACTGTGTCTCTTCACTCTTTCCTCTCTGGCTTGGGAAAATTGTTTCTCCAACCGATGCAACCAAATACCTAAACGTTACCAGGGGCTGGTCCCAGGGTAGCACAAGCCTAAATTCCGCAATAAATAGTAGGATGGACTTGAAGGGTTGCGTCTTAAATTTATTTCATTTTGGTTGAACTCGGCCAGAATTATTCGGATATGCCATTATTTTCCCTTAAGAACAACTGTCGCATTAAAATGCAGAAATTCTCCGGAGTTCGATAATTAGATTCTACTCTTCTGCCCACTAATTTGAAAGTTAATCCCTTTCCCAAAGAAATAGCTGCTAATTTCTCCGAACGCCTCTCTAGACTCGAGGTGCCGTCACTAAAACGCGAGTGCCAAAGAGTCCACTAATAAGGCACACGGCGATCTTGGGTGTTTTAGGTTGCCGGCCACAACATAGTTGTTGGGAAAGGAGAAGTGTTAAGGATTCACCCTGAGATTACAGTCTGTCATCGAGGCGTTGCTCTTACTCAATTTTATAGGGAGTTAACTTTCCCAAGATTTGAGCCGCGGAGCACTCGGGGTAACTTTCTCAAGCAAGGAGCGCGACTGGGCGCTTGCATTTGGCGGCGGCGGGGGGGGGCATTTTGCAACCCCCTCCTTTGCCCTGAAATTCAAGAGAACTACTTCTTATTTTTCGTGTATTGCCAACGTTGGGCAGCACAACTAGCACAGCACAGCGTTACTTTGGGGTTGGCAACTGACGCTCGTTCACCGCCAAATAGGGCTGACGGAGGGAAGTTGCAGCCGGTATCCTTTTACACAACCTCGTCTCCTTAATGTGCCTCTCCTCTACAAAGACATCACGGATTAAAAGCAACGCCGGGCGGAATAAGATGTTTGCGCATTCCCTGGACAGGGCCTGGAAACGTTCCTTCCTTTCTCCTCCACCTTTTTTCTTTCTTTCTTCCCTGCCTGAGTTTTAATGGGTGTTCTCCCCCGGCCCTACAGAGAGATCCCTTTACCACGTCTACTAGGCTATCCAGACTGGAAAATAAACCCAAACCTGACGTGCCGTGAGTTGGAAAACCCGGTGCCCGAATGGAAGGGCTCTCAAAGAAACCCAGAAGCTGCTTATTTTGGGGGAAGAAAGAATAAACAGTGCCAGATAGCCTTGGAAACTTGAGCGCAAACTCCGGCACAGCCGAGAGGGCCCGATGAATCTCACCACCCCTCCCCGTTCCCATACCGAAACTAAGGGGTTCTGGGGTGCCCTGCTTCTCTTCTGAATGCGGATCCTCTCGCCTGATCGCGGCCTCGTCGGTAGGGATGGAAGAGGGCAGGCGGGGGGGGATCTTTTCTGCTTACTTCCTGTAAACCGTGCCCCCCCCCCACCGCCCCAAACTGTGGGTTTACCTGGGACTTCGGTGTCCGAAGATTCGCTGGCCGAGTTCTCGATCGGTTCTCTGCCTTCGGAAGATCTCTGCAAATGGAAGCTGGAAGCCATGTCGTGGGACGCCTGCGGGGTTCTCAGGTTGTCGGGAAGCCTTTCCAGATTCATCCCACCTTTAAAGGAATCCATAAGCAAGAAGGAGGCTGAGTCGTAGCCTTGCGCGCCTGCCCTTTTTTAGTCTGCGTGCCCTCGCCTTGCAGCGTTTTATGTTCATACAAACTAAGAAGAGAAAGAGAAACTACCAAGCTAAAGAGAATGACAGCGAGAGGCTGCCGAGGAGGGTTCCACCGAAGTCCGCTCTATTGATATTATTTTTTTAAATTTACTTTTTAAATCCACTAAGATTCGGCGTGGCTTGACTGTAGGGCAGGCACCGCCGAGTTTCCTAGCGGTCCGACTTCCCGGGAAAAAAAGAGCCACGGCGCCCCCCTTCTAGGTAGCGCGCGGGGGGGGGGGCGAGGAAACCAGGCGAGTCGCTTGGGGTGGCCGAGATTCAAGTGACCTGCCCTGGAACGAACGCCTGAAAGTTGAAGCAAGACTCCGCCCCTTCTTTCTTCCTTTCCTCCCTCCCTCCTCCCTCCCTTCTCTCCCCGCCCCCACCCGCCTAGGAAAGTTCAAAATCTTCCCGTCCTAGATCTCGTCCACTGGGCTCTCTCCTTCGCCTAAAGGAGCCTCCTGCGAGCTCTCGGTCCCTGCGAGCGAGAGTTCCCGAGGATGGGCTTCGCGCATTGGTTCAAGAGACCGCTCCCGCTCCGCGTCGGCTTCTCTTTCCCTTGCGGCTCGCTTCTCCCCCAAGCTAAAAAGCCGAGTTTCAGAACAAAGCTCTTCTCCCCAAAGCCAGTTTGATTCCCCCTCTCTCTTGGCTTCTCTCCCCCCTCCGCCCTCCAGACGGTGTAGTTCATTCCAAGGTCCGCTTCAGGCAAGGGGACTTCTGTCATTAAAATCACCCGAATGGGGGAGTTGGGGGGGGGAGGAGGAGGAGATCGCTTACTCGAGAAGGGTTTCTATGGAAATCCGTCTTACCGGAGCGATCATTCACACGTCTATTCCTCCCGGCGGATTTTAGCCAGAAAAAGCAATTTGTATCCATCTACGTCCTATATAGAGAAGCGTCCCCAGTGGTTGCTGTGGAAAGTCTCCAGGCTCAGGATGTATGTCACTTCTGGGATTGATGAGGCTTAATTGCAGCGAATTCTGTGCAAGGTCGACCTTCTAGTCCGCTGTTCAGCTAGGTGACTCAGGCAGAGTGCAATCCTAAATGCATTTACTAAAAGACCATGACCATAGGACACGTTCCCGAAGAAGCAAGCAAAAAATCAACTCTTCCAGTGACTGCACGTGTACTCAGATTTCGAATAAGTCAGCCAAGTCCTTCCACATTTAATCAGAAGGATTTTTGGTTCCGGTCAACAGGGTTGACTTCGGAGAGCCTTTTAGTAAATTTAATGCGACCGATTTTTGAGTTAGGCGTGCAATTTATAAACTACATCAGAGCTTAGAAGCAAACTGCCAGGGAGTACTGTAAGCGGGATGTATTCTGTTTGAAAAGCTACAAGGTGTGTGTGTGTGTGTGTGTGTGTGTGTGTGTGTGTGTGTGTGTGTAACTAACAATGCCTCTTGAATGCTTCTCCCAATTTTAGGAGAGGAAAAAACCTTTCAAACATTTGAACAGCCCAGAGTAGATCTCCCCTTTTGCCTTCTGCTAATTTTCTGGTGGCCCGCAAATGCTGGCTCAGGGAAATTTCCCCGTAGTTCTGAGTTTGGGGAGAGGAAATATAATATAGTACGATAGATTGAGAATAATTTGTTTTCATGGATCCCTGCCTGATGTCTTTGGACAGGGAAATCGAGACTTTTAGGCCTCAGCGCTTTAACCACATCCCTTGGCTTCTCTGAGTCCAACTGGAATATTTTCTTCAAACCAAGGTGGAACTGCGTCTATTATTTTGTTTTTTGGTTTAAAAAAAAACACAGGAGTTTTTTAGGTATCATTATAAACAACTAAGTAAGGTGCCTCCGCCGTTAATATGATTGACGGTCTTAGTGAACAGCCGCCACATCTCCTTTTGAAATCTCATCTGGGTAACAGAGGACCCTGTGCTTAAATGAGATTTTTTTCAACTCTATAAATCTGGTGACGATGCGACAAATCCGTCGAAGTAAATGGGATTTTGCCGCGTTCATAAACAACGCTCCCAAACGTGCAAATTCCAACTATGGATCCCCGCGGAATTTCCTCTAAAACCGACTAGCTGCTATTTTAGGCTGCTTTTGCCATTCACTTGCCACCCTCGCCTACCTTCCAAAGTTTCGCCACAAACTTTTGGGATATTTAGGTAGCGTCGTGCCAAAGCGAAAGCTGCCTGACCCCTCGGCCACAGGACCGACAGCTTCAGGAGGAGAGCTCAGGTCTTCGGAGCCGTTTTCCTCCTCTGTCCTGGGTAGATCAACACAGATCCTCCTCTCCGCTTTGGGTTTCGCACTACTGGTGTGTGTGTGTGGGGGGGTGAGCTGTGGGTGTGGACTCCAGCCCAAAGCGTTGGTCTCCGGCCTGACCTTCCACCCTTCTGTAAGGAAGCTGCTTGCATATTCTTCAACTTGTTCGCGGGGGCGAGAGGGGCGGCTTATCTTCTGGCCACTGCGTCCTGGTTTCGCGTTCAATTCAGCCTGGAGGGCGGGGGGAAGAAGCCCTGGGGTTTAGACCCGGCCAGGGCGCAGCACAGTAAGCCGCGTGCCTCTCAAAGCCATGCCAAGCCACCTTCCCTTTCCTTCTCTCCGTGGGGGGGAGAACGGGGTCAGGCTTGGAACGCCGCCGCTGCCTTATGACAGCACCGGCGAAGACCGACCATATAAACCGACCTCACCGCCTTTACGGTTCCCATCTTTGCAAGAAGCCGGTCGGGAGCATTGGCGCCTGGGCACATCTCTTGCCTTCTCCGGCTACCTGCAAGGTGGATGGGAGCCTCAGGAAGACCCCGCCAGCTACGCTGTGGGATGAGACATCTCCTCTCTTCATTATTGTTCTGTCGCCACTGTAGAGCGCTCTAAATCGCCGGTATAGAAATACCGCGAAGAGTGCATCGGATCAGGCTTTCTGCCCACCACCAAGAAAACGGGGCATTAGAGTAGGTATTAGAGTAGGTATTGAAGAATAAGTCTGATTTATCATGTTATTTATACTTTACACCCCCACCCCCCACCCCCACCCCACCTATATATCTATATCTATATCCATTTCGGATGATGACATACAGAAATGTCTTTGAGGGGGGAGCTAATGAAAACAGCACACAAGGCCCATTAGTAAACCGATGGCAACTGTTTAAAATGCTGTTTTAAAGAAAACCCCCACCGCAGTTTCACAACTGCTTGGATGGTCCACAACCGTTGCCTCTCGAACCGCCTCAAGGAAGACGCCTTCAGAGGTTCAGTTCACACATCTTATTAAGCCAAGGCTTCTTTTGAACTGTGGTTTAGTGAATAAATCACAGCTGACAAATTCATTCCACAAGAACCTATGCCGTAAATTATGACTCATCAACCACAATGGCAAGATTCATTGAAGCATTTCTAAATAACAATAAGGAAGTGCATGTCTTGTCTTGGTACAGCAAGTTCTGTGAACGTAGCTTTTGGATTGAATTCATATTAAGCGAAATGAACGTAGCTCCTATCGGTGGATCTTAAATTACAGAGCAGCCCTTCAGCAATTGCCATTGCACTACTAATTTCTTTATCATGTGTTATCCAGCACCAAATACATTAATTAGCAGGAAAGACCAAACGTTCCGAGCTTGCTGGAAGCTTTCTCTTAACGGGCTTATTGGGCAGGGAGTGGACACACGACCATTTTTGTTCTGGGGGGTCTTTTTTCCTTTCCAAGGCTGGAGCACTTGGCTGCAATTCTCCAGGGAGCGATGGCTCTGAAGAACTCGAGTTCCAAGGCTGCCGGACAGGGGCAAACCTTAGGGTCATCCCCCCTCCCCCCGAGTTTTAAAAAATGTGAATTACAACCCAGTTTTGCACGGGCAAAACAGACGAAAAGATTCCGCGAAGGTCGGGCGAATTTCTCTTATCTGCCTCTTCTGGACCTGGGATGGTGTCATGTTCAGACCCCATTTCTGGGTTGGAGAAATACTACTGATGGAATTTTACAAAGAGACAGGGAAAAGTGAGGGCTCTTTTCTGGAGAAGACAAATTCTGTTCATCCCATTCTTTCCTTGAGCTTCTGCAGCATCCTCTCTGGGCTCAGGATGGAGGGCAGCCGGGTTGATTTTTCTCGCGCACACCGCAAAACAAATGGCTTTTTGGAGAGCGCAGTTTAGAGCCGATCCACAGCCTAAGAACACAGCCTTCTCTCTGTCGCCTAGCCCTCTAGGCTCCTACATGGCCCGCTTCGGGGTCCTTTGCTTTACCCTGCCGAAATCCAGTAGCACCGCCGCAACCGCTCTGGTTAGACCCCCACCGTAACTCCCAAACCAGCAGCCTTTGTAGGCTCCCTCCACCCTGCGCTTTCCCACGGGGAGAAATCCAAGGAAAACTATTGCCAGGACCACACTCCGCTACCAACTGTCAAAGGTGGTTCCACAGTGTTCCCCCAGAGTTCGTCTCGGAAACTGGATTCCCCTCCAACCGATCGAGTGAAGGAATTACCCCCCCCCCCCAATTTCCTCTGACAGTCATTCCTGCGCATTAAGGTCCAGCAATTCAAATCCAGACTTTCTGAGCGATCTGAGAAGCCCCTTTAAAGTTTAAACTGTAAATAAATACAGCGTTAAGTCGAACTCGACTCGGAACTGTGCTGCAGCGACGGGCAAAGAGCATTAATCCAGGGAGGGGGTGGGGAGAGAGAACCTGAAGCTCTTTAGATGTTGGTCAACCACCACTTCCAGTAGTGACACCTGGCAAGGCAATGGGACGCAGAATTTCTACCTCACTCACTTTGCCCTTTTGATAAAGCACCAGGAAGATCTTGCCCCACTACCGAGATCTTATTCCTGGCAGCTTCTGCATTCTCTCTCCCCTCCTCCCTCCCTCTCTATCTTCTATCCCCACTCACATACACCCCCATCCATGTTTAGGCTCCAAAAGATGACCTCTGAACTTCAACGCTGCCTAATGTTTGTCTATATTGAGCTCAGAGACAAGGAAAACCACCGTGGAGGAGGAGAAGAAACGATTCCTCTGACTGAAGTACTCAAATAATCAACAAACCAACCACCCAACGTCAGTTTCGATTAAACAAACTCCCAAAGTCCAGTCATTTCACCCTGGTCTTATTAGACCTCCTCTATTAACCCCCTCCCCCAAGCGAATAAGTGGGAAATACATCAAAGAAAGACTGAAGATTGGGACACAAGGTTAGCACAGCCTCATCACACTTTTCCTGAAAGACCCCGACTTTACAATGGCTGTTTTCAATGCAACCAATGAAGCTGGATTAGGGTTAGATTCTTCTTTAGTTTTTTTTGGTTTTATTTTGTAAGTGTTATTTTAGGAGTGGCTTACTATATTGAGGAAATCCAGAAAATGGATTATTTCAGGAACCTAGTTAGGGTTCTACCTTACATTAACTACCTTTCATGCCAACAGTCAGGGCTAGTCTTTGGGGTATGTAGAGGCTCCTCTCAATAAATGGAGCAGAGCCCCCACTCCAATATAGCTGCCTTGTTACTTAAGAAATACCTGAAGTAATCACCCTTTGCTTTTAAAGAGGAAGGTGGGGGGGAGGGCAAACCTGTTACCTAACTGTATCACAAATTAAGCCTGTGGTTCTCTAACCGCTACAGTGAATAACTTTTCTGAAATGTCATTTGGGAATGCAGCAGAGGACACCAAAGGCTTTTTGGATTTTAGAAACCAGAAAAGCAGCAAGTTGGGGGTGGGTGGGTGGGGAAGCCCAGTACAAAGTTTCGAGGCACAACAAAGTTGCTCAACCTTCTCCTAACATTCAGACAGACTTCCTCTCCCTTTCCTCTCCTCAGAGGATGCTGCTGTTTTCATGAACACTTGTATCTTGGCCAGCAGACCAAATGTCCAAAGGCCTTTAGAAAACAGATGTTCTCCAGCTTGCATTGGCCGATGCCTTCCAGGCCGGTAAACACAGGATCAAGCCATTGTCATATATCCCCTTTTCTTGGAGAAGGTCCCATTGCAATGAATGGGGCTCTCTTGGGAAGAGACATGTTGGGGCTCATCTGTGCCAAGTTGCAGTTCTATCATTTGCTTTTGTATCAGTCTTAATAGCAAAGTAACAAAAATGTCCCTAAGCAGGTTCAGTGTGCCCTTTTTATGTGTGCCAGCTTTAACCAGCAGGGAAAACAAAACGGTGAGTCTCTTGTTATTGTTGAAGCTACTTCCCAGGAGCTGCTATCCGGGAGAGACAAATTTCCTATCTCTGGGTTACAGCTTTGAGGGCAACTGTCTTGCTTCCTTGCCATCCTCCCCTCCCACGTTGGAAAGAAGGAACTTTAATTCTTCTTACTTTTCACTCACCATGTTTTCCATTTAGAACAGAAAATACCTAAAGAGCAATAGCACTTAAACTTATATATCATCTCATAGTGCTTTTACAGCCCTCTAAGTGGTTTATAGAGTTAGCATATTGCCTCCAACAATCTGGCTCCTCATTTTACAGATCTTAGAAGGATAGAAGGATGAGTGGGACTTGAACTGCCAAACTGCTGGCAGTCGGCAGTCAGCAGAAGTAGCCTGCAGTACTGCACTCTAACCACTACACCACCACGGCTCTAAATGCCGGTTCTAAGCATGGTCTTTCCAGGAAACATAAACACTGAGATCCCCAGGACTACCTGGGAGAATCAAGCTGTACCTGCCTTCTGTTTCTTTCTCTTAACTCCAGGCTGCAAAAGTGGCCTGGCTCACCTGTTCCTTTGGGGGAGAAGCAGATTGCAGGGCCAGTGGCAGCCTGGGCTGTGGACGATGGAAGGAAACATGGAGCCAGGGAGAAGGTGAGCCAAGGAGAAGGCTACAGGGACTGTTGGGGACCAGAAAGGCCCTGAAAGGAAGGAAACAGCCTTGAGAGGGTTCTAGTCTAGGGATCAGAAGAGCCAGATGAAAAGATTTGCTCCACCTAGTCAATGTGGTGTAGGAGGACCCAGCAACCACAAGTCTCTTATGCTACTTTGCCACTCTCAGGTCTGGCTGCCAGGTAAGAAACAGGTTCATCAGGATGTATATGAGAGAGGGTTGAGCAGTTGGTTCTGGATTTGCTTTTTTAAAGAATTTTTGTAAATCTCAGTACTAAACTTCACCCAAGCACAGAGTCAAAAGGTGTGTGTGTGGGGGGGGGGGCACTATATCTTACAACAAGCGTAGATTTAGATACAGTACACTCTTCAAGCAGGGCTCCTGTAATGGTTTTCAGTGATGTTTATTGCAGATAATGTGTAATCTAGGTCAATGTATCTGCAGGGCAACAGATTAAGAAACAGCTATGATTGGAGGAGTGGTCATTCAGACCTGATTTGAAATAAAGATGTTGCTTGTGACCACAGTGAAACTGACTTTGAAGTTCAATCTTGGAGACAAGAATCATTATTATCAGAGTGCCAATGTAAAAGAAAGGGAAGCATTTTTTTTAAAGCGAAACAACACATTATGTTAGTGTCAAGTATCAATTCAGGCATTTTTGCAAACAAAATAAGCCTAAAGTGGTTTATTTAAGAGCAAATGGCACTGAGCTCAGAGAGCTTTACTTTACAATACTTGTAATTCAAGTCTGCAGTCTGAATGTATGGGTTGTTTTGTTTTGTTTTGGTTTTTGCTTTGTTTTGTTTTTGAAGAGGAAAGATTGTTTTAGTGAAATAAAACAAAGGGCCTAACTATTGAAGATTTCCTCAGTTACTAGTGCGGTCTGCAAGGCTGCCTGGAATTATTTTGGTGGGGAGAAAATCAATATTACGTGCAGAAGAAGGAGGAAATGATTCTCTCAACAATTATTCCCAAGTAATGGTAGTTAATGTAGGGATCGAAATAGCACTTAGACTTATATACTGCTTCTAAGTGGTTTACAGAGTCAGCATATTGTCCCTGACAATCTGGGTCTGACCTCAGAAGGAGGGAAGGCTGAGACACCCTTGAGAGGTAAGACTTGAACTGCTGACAGTTGGCAGTCAGCATAATTAGCCTGCAATACAGCATTCTAACCACTGCGCCGCCACGGCTCCCATATAATATATTTCTTATATTACAAGAATCACACCATGAAGTTGGAAGTTGAAGGAACTCTCTATCATTTTGAATTATACACAATAGGGGTGGGGAGGAAGCACGCATGCGCGCATGCACACAAACACGTGCATGCACACACACACACAGAGTTGTTGAGTATTATGAAAAAGTTACACTTGATCTGAAGTATGGACTATTGCAACTTTGGCTTCCTCAACATGACTGAACCATTTCCCTCTGGTATCATGCCATTCAGCATGACAAAAAGTTCAGGTGAACTCCAAAGCTTTAAGTATATTCATTCTTTAGCAGGTAAAAACAGATCTTGGGTGGCACAATTGGAAAAGCTAAAATAGACCAGCTTCCCCTGACTTTAGGTCCAGCACAATGTGGTAGGCTTCAACTTTCATGTTCCTTCAGCCAGCATGGCCAATGGTGGATTTAAGTCCAACCCCCCTTTTAGCTCCTAGGTAAGGGAAGGTTTGAGCGGAAATACTGAGTGTGATCAGTTATCTATGTGACTCAATATAAACTAATTTAGTATGTTTACATATTTACTATTACTTTAACCTCTTCTACCACTTGATCAAAAAGTTGTCTTCAGTTTTTGACAATCATGAAAAGATTGTGGGAGAAAAAAAAGAGTAGTTATCCTTTGTAATTATATGTTTACACTGTAAAGATAAAGGAATCTTATTCTCACGAAAATCGATTCTAGTTCTTTAAACCTAATGGCTGACCATTTTAGGAGAAGTGGAGGGATGCACCATTTGGGGCATTATGCTCTATAAGGACCCATGAATGACCCAATGACCACTGGGTCAAGTTAGAATAAAGATAAAAGGAAGTGTGGGAGATGAGATATGCATACCCTTCATTATTCATGTTTGCTTTAGTTACTTCCTTTTCTGAGAGGCTACCAACCACTCTGATTGCTCTGATTTTGCATTAATGATCTCAGAATTAATACTGGAAGATAGACTAGATATGATCTGTTCAGTATATTACTTCGTAGGGATTCTCTAGATTTCATGAAAAGGCTATCTGATCAAGGAAGAACAAGCTTGCAAAAGCTGATTATTAAAATTAGGATCAATGAGAATTAACAGCAACTTAAATCCTAATAATCCTCTATGTGAAATTAGAAGACAATTGACACCAAAGCCTCAAAGCCAAAGTACAGAATGTACATAGATATAGGTGGGGCTGAGATACAATTGCATAAAAGTGCTACTAGCTTTACTATTATACTCTCATTACTGTAAGATGGACAAGACTTTTCTGAAGTGGGAAAAAAAAGATTTGTCCTTGTTTCCCCTTTATTGACTTTTCTTGCCTATCCATTTCCCCACCATAACAGGATGCTGGGTAGTCAAGCGAAATGTGATGCTAGCTAGTTCAATTTAGAGGTTACACTACCAAATGGTTCAGACAACTGTGCCCCAAATGGGTTCTGAGTTGGTACCTAGCTTCTGTTTCTCCTCCCGATGCCTTCTAAATGGATCCATCAGTTATCCTCTTTTTCCAAGGACAAAGATGATATTGAATCAGGTGCTCATGTTTTGCTTGAGGGTAATTTTTACTGGGATATTTGTAAGGCACTACTAATACTTCTTTTTAGACCATTTCCTAGATGGACAGAAAGAATTCTATGCACAGCTTCTTTTGGTGCCTAAAGATCCCCAAGTAACTCTTGCTGCTGCTAAGTTTGTAATTTTAGCCTGTAATATTTGTGTTTTGTTAATTGCAAAGTAGCTCAAGCGTGAACACTGCCCTTTTCACTATGTGCATTATATTGTGGGTTTTTGTTGCTGCTACTACTGTGCAGCAGGACTCCCTTTCTCTCCTTTTCCTTTTCAAAGTTATGCAGCCTTTTCTACTGCTAGAACACATGTGTGTGTGCGTGCACACACACACTCACATGTACGTACACAGATAGATCCGTGGTTCAGTCTCCTGATATAGCCTCAGGTTTGTGGCTTGGAGAAATGTTCCAAGCTAAACAACAAGAGCACAGCAGTCATTAAGTTTTCACTGAATTCACCATGCAGAAACAAACTTCAATTGTCAACACAATCAATATTCCTTCTCCCCTACCAAGCATATCCCCTACCTATGGCATTAACAGGTTGCAGTAAATTTTCTAATGTGACATATCCTTACTGTGACATTGCCTTTGTCTCATTCCTAATTAACAGCAGTGGTAACTTAAATTTATCTTAATTCTTCCTGTTTCAAAGCATTTCTCCTCTTCCCCCAATACAATTTCTGCTATGAACATTCTGGCTTGGCTTCAGTGGCATCTGAAGCAATGCCATGCCTGAACAGTGCTGTTCGAAACATTTCTTAGGTTTTATGTGAGCTCCATAGAGATAAGGATTTAAGGCTTTGGGAAGAGGTTGGCTGCACTTTAAACCCAGGTATCCAGTTGGACTCTATATTTTCCCCACATTCCTACTTTTCCCAACCTCATTTCATCTTGAAGATGCTTGGTCTATGCATGTGTTCTTGAGAAGCTGTGTACCTGCAGTTCCATGGATCTTCTGGAAGAAAAGAACCCTGTATGTTACATTTATCATTTAATATCTGCACCATCTCTCCATATGGGATATTGGATCACTCTGATGAAGTTATAGACTAGAGTTTAGAACAATGCATTTTATAGAAAGAACTGCAAGGACTAGCCAAGACAGTTACCAGGAGTCAACTCTGACTTGATGGCACCAAAATCAATCAATCAATCAATCAATCAATCAATCAATCAATCAATGAAATATCCCAATAATTTAGAGAGAAGGTTGGCTCAACTGGCTTGCAAATAGCTGTTGCTTGTGCTAAGATCCAAGTCGCTTTGCATAATTGGGGATGGCACCCGGTGTAATCACTCACTATGATTGTGCAGTGAGTGTAGATTTCTTAAACATTTTCCTTAATATGCCGGTAGTGCTTGCCTGAAGTTGGATTACAGTTCCCAGAATCCCAACATATTGCTTTAGAATTTAGTGCCATATTAGGAAAGGCTGATTGAAAGGAATTAGACATATTATTTTGATTCTAAATCGACGCTAGTAAAACCACTTATTATTTCGTCTTACGAAGAAGAAAACAAAGATCGCAGGTTGGATTAACGACTTCATCTAGCATGAGGAACATGGATGATTAAATTGTGTCTGCTTGAACCCCAAATGCATGGATTCCTCCCTCCTCCTTAATAACTGTGCCCGGAGAGACCCGACGGTTCATGTGATGGGTCATTTAATCGGGAGCGGGACATCACCCGCTAGCCTCCACCGGTCGCCCTAGGGCTCCGCATCCTGGAGCGCCAGCAAATAAAACGACCACCGATAGGAAAGCTCGAGTAGGGCTGGCCGGTCACCTTCCGCTTGGAAGGGAAGATTCATACGACCGTGCTTTAAGATTGCCCTCCTGCTTTTGCTCTCTGAGGCTGATGGTGGCTTGTTAAGAGCCCTCGTTCAAAGGCAGGTAGTGTGTTGGGGGGCGGGGCCAGAAGAGATAAATCTGGGAGAACGCCCGCCACAGTCCTTGGGACTCTTCTTAGAAGGGGTGCAGGATGATGGTAGGTGGAAGTTGCTGGGAGCAGCGACAACTGATGATGCCGGGCCTGGGAAAGATGGATTAAATCGACGGGGAGAAAGGAGGGGAAATGAGAGGTCTGCAAGATTGCGTTTGGTACAAAAATCAAAGTAACTTTGCGGGTCTTCCACAATTTGTCTCCCCTTCCCCCAGAATAAACACCAGGACCGCGCCCGGCTTCCAGATCTCCTTCTTAAGGTTGGTTGTATTTTGGAAGCCGTTCTCTTCCCGTTCAAGCTTTTATTGTAGGCACACAAAGCCAGGAGATATTTCAACCTCGGCCCCTCCTGTCCTGTCCCATCCCGTCCTGTCCCAATCCAGCCTTGAGTTCCCACTCCATTAAACAAAGAAAAGATCCTAGCGCCGCATAGGTTTGTTCATTTCTGCTCAAAAGTCACCGGGTCGAACTTAGCGAGTCTTAGAGTTAAGCGAACATGTGTTGTAGACTAAAAGACATAGGACGAAATGGAGTTTTTTTTTGGGGGGGGGGATTAGGTGATTGGAGATCGCGGGGTTATTTTCAAGTGAACAGCCGGGACCGGGTTCGATCACTCGAAAATGTGTGTTGGTGGACGTAACTTTTCTGCCTTTCAGGGAGCGCACTGAGAACCGAGGAGATCCTGCATTAATATCGTACTAACAGTAGGCACGGAGCCAGCAATCTGCATCCCCCTTCTTTTCCTTCATCCTCATCGCTACTATCACCATCATAAATAATTGTAATCTGATTTGATAAAAGTGTAAACGTCAAACTTCACCAGGAATCTTCTTGCTCAAGTTAATGCCTACAACCTTTCAGTATCTTTTTGTATGGTTCAAAACGGATTCATCAGCATTCATTCAGTTCCCTTTAACTGATTCGTGGGTCAGATCCATACAAAGGTTAATGCAATTCCATACTTTTTCATGAAAGCTGGGGTTAGTTTGCATTTAAGGTATACCCATGGAATTCCTACAGAAAAATCCCCATTATTCTGACTTGTTTTTAACTATTTACTTGCCTCATAAGTATTACCTCAGGCTCAGACCATTTTATAGCAGGCATCTTTCCCTTGACCCAAATGATTAATGCGCATTTCTGTAAACCTCGTGTTTTAAAAATGAGATTTTATGAGACTGATACAGCTTCTATTGCCTGAAGTGAAATTTGTCTGTAGACAATTTAAAAAATGTTACTTAAGAACACAATTTTATATAACAATCTATGAAACAAATTTTACATTCTTCTGATCCTATACTTATGCTTACTGGAAATATATTCTACAGAAGGCTGCCATATATATTCACTCATGTAATTGGTTACATTTGCATGCAATTATTTATGAGTAAAGGTCATAGAATTTCCTTTATCTAATGTTCACAACGTTGTGATATATCTATGTCATTTCTCAAGTGGTATATTTATAAAGATGATAGAGTATAAATATTCTATAATCTATAAAACAAGGGACATCTACAAAGAACCAATAGTGGATCATTTATTATTCTGGATCATTCAGCTCAAACTGAAATCTGAGTTTAAAGTAAATTAACTAAATTGTTACATTCAATTAAACCTTAACGAATGTTTAGAATGGACAGAACATTTGTATTAATTGATTAATAGAGAGCAGAGAAAAACCACAAACTTTTAAATGTAATTGCTTGGGTTGGGCAATTTTGAACTTTGGAAATCTTGCTATTAAAAAACAACAGCTAAACCAATCTGTACCTGGTAGAAGTTCAGTAAAACTTCTACCTACATTAACAATCGGTCAGATTTTCTCCTCCCTCCCTTCAGGAAACAAGGTTAAAATATGACAAGCCAGTCTGAAATGTCTACCATTCCATGGGAATAAAAATGGGCCTGGATGAGCACTCAAACAGAGTGATCCAGATAAAAACCATCTGTTCCCAACAAACACAGAAGAGACTAATGTGTGGTTGCAAATCTAACTTTATCTAGTATCAGTCACTTTAAAAAAAAAAGGGAAGAAAGAACAACTCTGATGCAATGTGTCTATCTTTCACGCATGCATACCAGTTGTGGGAGCAAAGGAGGCTTAAAAACAGCAGGGTTGTGGTGAACATGTTTTATCCTTGCGTTTATCTGTATCTGTATCTGCATCTGCATCTTCATAAGAAAATGACCATCTTAAGCAATTCACTTCCCTGGTAGGGCACCACTAGACTCCCTGCCTGGGCTGGTTTTGTACAGCTTTATTAATGCTACAGAAGCTCATATTTCACTGATAAATTATAGAGAATTGTTAACTTGTAAATGATGCCATTTCCTAACTAATGCTGAAGCCTATTATAATGAACAGCTAATTAAAAACAAACAAACAAAGGCGGTGGACTCTCTTTTGAGATGATTGCTTCTTTATTGCTTCATGTTATGCTCTTCTTAAAGGAATTTAATAAGCCATTCTATGTGCTCCTCCCCCCCCCACTTTACATGGTGGCATGGTCTCTAGAAGACAAAGTCTTAACTGGATGGGATAGAGGAGGCTCCATTGCAAGGGCCAGTAGGACCATCACTGAAGGAATGCTGTCATGCAGATATACCAATATCCAAGTTGATAATGAAATTGATCTGGCTTGGAGGGAAGGGCTTTGGTGCAAACTTGCAGATTTTATTCCACACAAGTGAAAGTCTTTTTTAAAAAAAGTCTTCAGTTGCAACTTTGCCAAGTGTTATTTTGTGCCCTTGAGATGGGCAAGCCTGCAATTCCCTCCTGTGCCCCAGCCGGCATAATCAGTGGTTAGTGGACTATGGGAGTTGTAATCCAAGATAACTGAAAGGCGCCAACTTAAAGAAGATTGGCCTAGAGTAAAGGGCATCTGAGAAGCTATGAGAAAGGGCTTTGACTTCTTATCATGGAAGGAAGGTTTGCTCCCCCTTCTATGGCAGGCTCCTGAGCTGGACTTCATTGTGTGCCTTTTGACAACACAAAGTGACACCGGGATTTCTATGGGAAATATGTAACTATTTTATCAGAGGACAATGAATCCCTGTGCGGCATAGAATGACGATTTGCCCATCAGCCTCTTGCAGACAACAAGAAAAGAACAATGGCTATTTTCTATCTTGTGGAGAAAAGATAAGTTCTATCTAAAAATCCGCAATGGGACAAGTCATTGGCTTAATGAATGCACAATACTTTCTTCAAGGGTGCAGCTAAAAAGGTGGAGGCTGGAGAGAGAAGGAAACATGCAGTAAAAGGGAAAAATATCCAAGAAGTGACAAAATCTACATGCACAGGGTCTTCACTCTTAAGAGCTTTTCTTAAACTTTAATTCGGCTTCTCCCAAAATGATACCTGCTCGGAATATAACACCATAGCCTTGCTTGCCAGGAAAATGGTGGTGGTAGTTCAAAACAGCTGGAGCATACCATATTGTAGAAGATGCCTGTTGGTTTTTCAATGTTGTCGCTAGAAGCCGCCTTCCACAACATTCCACCAGCAAAACAAATGAGCAAGTCTGCAATTAAAATGGACCCTACCCCAAGTATCTTCTTACTACAATGGTCATAGCAGTGGACATTCAAGAAAAAGAAGAGAGAAAATCTTTTGACCCCGGCCTTATATTCAAACTTAACAGGCCTTATCCTCCGCAACTTTAATGGCACTTACGTTGAATTGGCATTCTTTTGAATGTTCTAGATAGTGGCTCCAGTTGTAACTGAGATCTATTTCTCGCAATAAAAGATCTCCAAACATTATGGCTTTTGATATCAGAGTAAAATATTTTAGAAGGTCTTGAACAAAAAACACCGGCAGATTTTACACCTATATATAAAAGTTGGGACTGATCTACTGCCACAGGTGGATATGTATCCTAGCATGGACAGAGAACTGTTTATGCAGACATAGGTCCTCTTTAATGCAAGTGGAGGGGGGTTGCTTCCTTGTAAATTTGTTTAGGATTGCGTTGCACTTCTTTCATTAGCAATGGATTTATTGAGGTCATTCTTCATGTCTTTCCCCCTAGGTTTTAGGGCCCTAACATCAAATTTCATGTCTATTTTATATAACCACATGTAATCACTCATTGTCTTAATCTGTGGGGAAAGTGAGAAACCCTTCCATAGTATTCATGTTTATCCTCAGGAATCTTATAATACTGCACACTGCTAATTTTTGTAGATTTCTTACCTGCTTGCATGCATATATTTACATACACATACATACACACACAATATATATGTATGTGTATACACACACTTAATATACACAATGTATACATACAACACACACACACACTTCATAGTGCACTGATAGTCTCCTGTTCAATCACACTATTGATATTTAAATCTACCAAATTCCAGTTGGGTTAAAGGCATGGAATGTGAATTCATTGCTTTGGGTAGTTTACTCAGTTATTCACATTCTGTTTAGAGTTCTTCATATAGGACTTACATACATGCCCACCACACTATTCATTTGGGATAAGCAACCAGACTAATTAAGGTTTAGAGAAAGGAAACATAGCTAAAATCAGTATATGTATATATCAGTTCCAATTCCTTTCCATACCTTCCACAAACTATCCTTGTTTCCATTATCTATGTATCCACACTTGCATACTTATATTATAGCTTATCATAATGCGTAGGTTTGTGCATGTGCGAATTCTGCAGTATTAGCAGAACACACACAACACGCTAAATTAATGTTGCAAACTCCACCCACCCATCTTTACTTTGATAGATAGGACACACTGTAATGAAATTGATTAAAGGCATGGCATCTGTGCACGCCCTCGTGCATACAAACTCAAAACAGGCCCCTGAAACTTAAGACAGCCCCGTGAAAATAAAGCATTGAACGAAGAGGAAAAGCGGCCTTTGCCAAGTCGCCACTCCAAGCGGGGCAAAAATGAACCACTTCTGCGAGCGTCTGCACCTCCAGCAGGGCACAAAGACAAATCGCCCCCTCCTCCCATCAAACTGCCACCTTAACTACTCCCATTCTTTCTATTCTCTCCGGGGCCCGGGAAGTAGATTTGCAAAATGAAGCCTTTAGGTGGGATTAGACGGTAGAACCCCCCGCGCCACCACCTCCAAGGAACACGCAGACTAAACGCGTTTTCGTGGCGAGGCTCCTTAGGGCAGGCAGCCCGCTCGGCGCGGGTGGCCGTTGCTCTCGGAGCCCGGTTCCTCCCAAAGCGGCTCAAAGCTGACCGCCCCGCCCCGAGGATCTTGGCCTGCGAGACGGCGGGAGCTGGAGGGGGTCCCGTCCAAGCGATCGCCGTCAGCGCAGGCAGGCAGCCAGGACTTTTCCCTTCAGGCGTACTGGGAAGAGCCAAGCGGAAGAGCTTTCCGAGGCCCACGGCGACCGACCCGAAAGTGATCCTTGGCGGCTCTCCGTCGAAGCCGCTTGCCAGAAAAGCAGCGGTGGTGATTCCAGAGCCAGTAGGGCTCCTTTTGACTGAGTTTGGCCTGGCTTCCCCTCGGCTGCTTGCACGGTCCACACCCGCTGTAGAGCCTGCTCACCATGGCTGGGCAAAATCACCCGGGGAAGGCAACCACGGTGCCGGGCTTCTTGTGGGAGCGCCAAGGCTTTGGATCGCACTGGCGACTGGCCCGCCCTCTTTCCAGCCCAGGAGTTCAACTCCTCCAGTGAAGCTTGGAAGCCCCCGACTTTTAGAAGGCGCGCTTCCGGAGGCAGGGAAGGAGGGAAAGGGGGCATCCTCTGGTCCACTCAGCAGTCCAGGTGCCGTTGCTAGCCGAAGAGGGTCAGATCAGCAACGATTAAAGAACAAAATGGATCTAAAGGAGCACCTTCCAACCTTCCCGCTTTCGGTGAGGTCAGGAGCCCTTCAGCACCCTACCTCCCCGCATCACAAGCCGGGAGCTTTCCTCCTTTTCTCTTGCAGGAATATCAAGGAAAGCGGGAGGAAGTCCTGAGGAAGCGTGGCTGGAAAGAGGAGCAACCCCGAACATGTAGAGTCTTCCATTTAGGTCTGGTCCGAAGGGACGGGGGGTGGGGAGAGAAAGAGATTTTTAATAATACACTCGCAGCCCCGAAAAAGGTCTGGGGGGAAGGGTGTCTAACAGAAACAACAAGGGCTAAGAAATGGGAAGTTTAAGACAAACGGCACCCCAAAGCTTATTTTCGAAGGACAAACGGCCGGCTGCGCTGATCCGCCTTCACTTGAAGCCAGAGAGCTCTTGAGTGATCTCAGCCACTCAGTCCTAACTAGCGCTTGGATAGGGACCTCCCGGTTAGACCAGGAAGTCTCAAAACAAACAAACAAGCAAGCAAGCAAACAAACAGAAAGGCTCCTCAAAAGAAGGTAACCAGCGACACCTTTACCTTTACAGCGGTCAGTTTCTACCGGGAGACTAAGCAACCGTGAACATCCTAAGGTCCCGCCCAGTGCCATTTCCAGAGCGCTCCGACGAAAAAACCCGAAGGAGGGTGGCCAGGGCGAAAAGTTGGGGGAAAAGACCCACAGAGGCCTGGACCGCTCATTCGTTTTTTTTAAAGACAGAAAACAAAGAGAAGATGAGAAAACATCTAAGGGGTTATTCTTCTCCCAGTAAGACTTAGCAACAGGAAAGTGAGCTAATCAAAAGGTCCAATTACTGAAATTTCCTAGGTGAGTTGGAAAATATTCCAGAATCCGGTCTGAAATGCGGAAGAACAACTGTGTGTACGGACTTGGGAGTTCTTGGGATGGGCATTAGTTCCCATCATGCCCATCAGCTATGTTGGCTGAGCATGAGAGAAGTTGAAGCACAAAATACCTAGAAGGCAGCAGCAGCTGTATAGATAGATATATGGGGTGCAATTTGGTAAAATCATTTGCTGACGTCCCATTCAGTAGGCTAGAAGTTGCTTCAAAGAAAAGTCCAAGTTTAAATATGGGCAAACAGGCCTAACATAATAGCCTTCCACTTCCCTCTTGGACAATTTGGAAATGATCTCAAATAGGATTAACACTACAAACCTGAACCCCCCTTTTAATGGGACACCTAGGAAATGGTATTAAGCAGAAGGCACCATTGACGCAATGCCAGAACAATGTCAAGGTGATGCTATAAATTGCTGACATAGAAATGAAGAATTATTATCAGAAGGAAAGCAAAGGACACCTTTCCACTCAGTGGAAAAATAAGACCAAACCCTCCGTGGAGGGTACCAATTGATGGCAAAGCTTGTTGGCATCAAATCCTTCCGAATTTGGTTTTAACCTGCTTAAAAACTTAGCTTCGGATTACGAGGCTACCTTTTTGGGTCTACTTGCTCCTGTTTGCAGAGGATTCCATGGAGCCAAGAGTCTCCCTAAAAGACACCAACCAACTAGTCTTCAATGAAAAGCACAGCCTTAGGGCCACAGCAGCCAACCCGTTTGCTCAGATCAGCTTTATTGGTCTATTTTGGGCATGGTTTTCAGGGACCTCCCAGACTTGGGACCACGCAATCTGTAATGGAGCCGAAGGAAGAAATAATTGCATACATGAGAAAGTAATCACGTGAACAGGGTTTAATGTGAATTCCATGCAAATGAAACCGAACCCCATGTAGTTCTTGCCTTGGTTCCACACAGGCAATTTCCTATCCACCACTCCAGGGCCAACAGCGGTACTTGGCTGAGCCAGAGATGCGTATTCTCGATCCGCAGAGGCGAAGGGGCTTCTGGAGCGAAGGGGTGGGAAGGAGAGGCAGAAAAACCCCGGGAGAGTGGGGAAAGAAGGACAGCAGGATCGGGGGCCCTGGAGAATTCCTGGCTTTCCCCCACGGAGAGCATGCCTTTTAGATTAATTGCATGCATGGAGAAAAGGGGGCAGAGAGTTTGTTAAGCGGGCTGCTCAGGTTACTCGGGGCATCTCTGAACTTGGAGCGCCTTTGTGGGCGTAGGGGGTATGTGTTGAATTAACAGTCTCTCTCTGATCCAGTGTAATCAAAGGCCGAAGAGCCAGCCTTTCCTTTTCGTTAGGGCCCTTTCCCAGGCTGAAAAGAAAGGCAACAGGACCTCCAGAGATTATATGTCCCCTTTGGGACTATCTCTCCATCCCCTCCACCATCTCCACGCTTTCTCCCTCCCCCACACCTTCCAACCATCCTCCTTATACATGTTTAATTCGAGCAGCCTCTCAATTGTTGGCATATTCGGAGTTGGGTGGGAGTGGGGAAGAAGTTCTCTCTTAAGGGACATTTCCTGAATAGCTGAAGTCTTCTAATAATGCCCAGTGTTTTAATATGCTGAGGGTAAATTCGAGGTTTGGGAGAGCCAGCGTATTTCCTGCCCCAAGCAGATAAATAATTAAGCTTCGTCCCGAACCGGCTCAATTTTGTGGGGAGGAGAAAAACTTAAGACGTTATATAAAAAGAACTTGAGAAAACAAGTTTCTGATCGGGAGAAAACTCAAGATAAAAACTCATAAAGGTCAATGATAGACATTTCCCCAAACCTAAGCTGTATGGCCTCCGAGTAAAAACGTCGCCTCAAAGAAAACAATCATTTAAACGAAAACAAGCACAAACACAAATCTAACTCAGGCACTGGGCAACTAAGCTAGGCGATTTACCGAGAAAATCGGCTTAATTAACCCCAAATCCGCGGCAGTCCAGTGGGCGTTTCCGCTAACCAATCTGATTCGGACTTCGCCGGATTTTGCCCTTCGTGGGGGAAAAAACTGGAAACTTCATTTCCCAGGCAGGGTCACCCAGCCCAGAGGGCACTGCAAACTGGGTCGCACCACCGATAAATCCCAACTAACATGCATTTCCCTTGAGATAAATAAGCTCTTTTCAGATCGCCTGACCCGGGTCATTAGACCCGGTGTGTCACTTGGGCGCCTCCAGTCACGGAAGCAACAGCCCCGGAAAGCCAAAACTGTGACAAAAACCAGGGTTGCTTCTACCCCACTCGTTTCTGTGGTTGCATTGTAAAAAAAACCCCGCTTGATCTTAATATAGGTAATCACTCGCTAAAGGACTGGGGAAGCGGAGGAAGAGCCGGGGTACTCAGCCGCTGACACCGGCCTGTGGAATCGGGAGACTGGAAGCAAATATAAGCAACGAATTTGAATCACGTCTGAGTTTTATTAGGGCACGAAAGGAATCGCGGCTCTTATACTTCGAAATCCCTTTGCCCCACTCCGCCCAACTGCGAAAATGCCCCATCTTCTTACCTAAATCCGCATAGGGAGTGATACTTTTGGACCGACCGAGCTCCATGGCACAAACTCTGTGAACAACAAAACACACCGTGATTAAATTAACTATTTTATAGTGTTTGCTTTGCCAGAAATAATAATATAAACGCCAAAAACCCCACTTTTTTTTTAAAAAAAGGAGGCTATGTCTCAAAGATTCCTTTTTAACTGAAATACCCTGAAAAAGCCAACATTCAA
This sequence comes from Thamnophis elegans, assembly GCF_009769535.1. Classification (NCBI taxonomy): domain Eukaryota; kingdom Metazoa; phylum Chordata; class Lepidosauria; order Squamata; family Natricidae; genus Thamnophis; species Thamnophis elegans. Next base: position 86,092,293 of record NC_045542.1, read on the forward strand.
TAAAGTACATTTTAAGATTGGGGGGGGCACTCTCCATTTTTATTGCTGAATTTAAGTCCTTCTTAGGCCATTTGTTCATAGCCGAAACAACCATCTTTCTCCAGCTATGAGGGAGCCAGCTGTCCTAAACAAAAAACGGCTCAGTTGTCCCTCTGATGTCTATCGGGTTCAGTTCGATTTGGCGGAAGACAAGGGGATGTGGAAGGGTTCTGCCCAAGATTTATCTGGCAAGGAAAGCCAGTGCTGTTAATGAAACGGGAGGCCAATATCCTGTTTTAAAACGGCTGTGGCAAGTCTCTTACCAGCAACTCCTTTTAAATCTTTGTCACAGAGAAATCCCCCACAGGCACTAGCAAATCTGCAGACCTATTCTCACTTTATTCGGAAGGGGTATATTTTGAGAATTATATCAATGCTACCTACAATTAAATTCTCATTTTCAATTATTTGTCAACCTTAGGTCCCAAAGAGTAGAAAATTCCTGGATTTCCCCCAGGACCTAATGGAGTATTAATGGAGCAGGAATTAGAACAGCTTTCCAGAAAACTTGCATACTATGGGAACCTAATGGGGTAATTCTGAACTAGGTGATAGTCAGAAAATATAAAATAAAGCAAAAGTGAACAATTGAAACTAAAAACTGTAAATATTATATAATGCCAAAGGCAGGCAGAAAAAGCTAATATTATAACAGCAGATTCCAGTTTATCTTAAAATCAATTTTGGAAACATTATATGTCTCAGTGCATTGATATGAAAGTGTTCCCCTTCTTCCAGTGTAAAGATTAATGTCATATACTGTCAGCGTATGTGCTAGTTTTAGATCAACATGAACAGATTGAAAACTGTGTCACAGAAGGGCACATATTGAGATATACAGCTTTGGGGAGTGGGTTGGGGAGTAAACTGTCCTATTCCAAAGAAACATGTCAATTGTTGATTGGATACAATAATTGCTTGTGTACTTGTTTTATTTCAAGGAAAGAAGTATTTTAAATCCACAGTCCATTTAAGCCAGAGTTTTGTTTGGATTTAAACTGATTGTGGGATTGGCACTCCAATTTGAAACATATGTTTGTTAAAAAGCAAGTACCCTTGGTAGAAATGGGATTTACTTCCAAGTAAATCTGTATTCCTAAACAAACAAATACGGATCCATCGAAATAATGCCAAGTTGTACTATCAACATGTGTATGTTTTAAGTTAAAGAGAATGATTTAAATCTAAATCTGCTTAAATATAAGTATTCTGTCTTAAACTATATGTAGCATCCAAAAAGCCAAACTAAGAGGAATTTTTATTATAAGGAACAGTATTTTAACATGACAGCAATATCTGTCAAACTTTGAATTCTGGAATCAACTTATTTCTGTTCTTATTAGTACCATAATTTCTAATTAGACTTTTAATTTAAATAAGGAAAGTTTGATTTCCTCCATATAAATAAATATTTTTTATTAACTTTAAAGTTTACCTGAGACTTTGTATTTTTTAATTAAAATGATGTTTCCTATTAAGTAATGTAAACAAAGATTAATTTCTCTTTATTAAAATGGTCTTTACAAGAGTTGAACTTTCTTCTTTATTTCCATTTGGGGTTAATACATGTTATATTTTATTTGGCTTATAAAAATCAACATTGAGCAAATTATCGGAATCTGGCAAAAACATTGCAAGAAAATCATTTCGATTGTCATAACTTCTAGAAAAACACACCTGTGAAATATTAGATTAAACTTTTCCCACTGAAAAATACTTGAATGTGTGTTAGAAATATACATAATCCCATACTCCAAGATCAAGTAGTGGTTGCGGTAAAAGAAAATAGAATTCCATATAAATATAACATTTATTAGCGACGTCCTAGCGTGCTCCTTGTCACGCTGATCCAGCGGGAGCAGCAGGGAATAAAATTGTTCTTCACAACCTTGACGCTAGACAGCCCCATCCAGAGTCTCCCCTAAGCAAAGGCGTTCTGGTTTGATTTCAGACTTCGCCTTATGCAAAATGAGGTAACCCCCTTGGAATTATATTTTTCGGGTATATTTGTCAGGTTTGACGAAGCGCAGGAACCTTCGAGAATTTATACAAGGTATAAAGATGTCAAGGACTTGCAACTTCAAGGCTAAGCCCAGGCTGCAATTAGGGAAGCCGCGGGGACGACGGCGACTTGGAGTGAGGGGGAAAAGTGCTGAGGCAAGGGAAGGGAGAGGAGGGCGGCGTGCAGACCGGGTTGCCCAGCCGATCCGTAGCTCCTTTCACTGGGGAGGAGGTTGCCAAGCTCTGGGGCGACTAGACGGGCTGAGCAACTCCTCTCGGAGGGGTTTAAAGGAGAATTTCTGCTGGTCGCGGACTAGTTCTAGCCTCGGAGACCCTCTTGAAGTATGACAAGAAGAAAAAAAAAACAGTGAACAACCCCCCTCACAAGTCTCCGCACCCCATAAACCAGTGAGGTTCGAGCACTGCCCTGTGAGGTTAGGAGAGGGAGCTTAAGTAGGGATAGGGAGGGGATACAAGGGCTAGGATCGGGCACGGCGCGGGGGCAAACGAGAGCTGTTCCAAGAACCCCAAACAACTAGTGGACAAATCCAACTTCCCCGGAGGTTGCGGCGGAATCCCGCAGTTCTCCCTTCAGTCCGTTCTCTGCGCCCGCCTGGCCCGAGAAGCGCTTACCGTGTGTCTCGATCTTCTCGTTCGCCGGCGATATTTATTCCCAGCCAAGAAAAGATTGGTTCGCCTCAGCTCAGAGCGCTCTAGCTCTACTCCAGGGGTCCCATATAGACTCCGCTCGCGGAGCCCTGCGTGAGGAGGGCGGCGGGTGGGCGCTCAGGAGGCCTTTCCCTTTCGCTCCCTCTCGTGGCCCTGCAGCGCCTGGCCCCGCCTTGCTTCTGTCCGAGAGCCCACCAGTCAGGTATGCGCTGGCCGAGCAGGGAGCTTTTAGGCTTTTTCCTGCGGGAGATCTTCACTGTTTCTTCTGACGTCAAGCAGGGTGGTGAACGCTGTCGAGGGGGAGCGAGCCAGGGACGCACCGAGATTTGGGCGTTTGGGGGTGGTGGTGGTGGGGAAGCCTGGCCCCCTTTGACTGATCCTGCCGCACCTAAGCTGCACCCGCCGCCCTTCTTTCGCCTGCCGCCCCGTCGCAGAAGATCGCCTCCGGAGGGACCTGGCTTCCGGGATGTCTCGACCCCAGCAAAGAGGTGTGCCGGTTCCCAATGGAAAAGGCATCAGCCGAGACCTCGCCTGAGAGGATTTCCTTCTCTTTACAGCCGGAGTATCCTCCTCCAAGGAGGGAAGGAGGGTTGCCCGTCCATCCAGCAGCGGCCTTTCTCTGACCAGCGCACCACTCTCTCCCTTCCTCCCTCCCGCAACTGCTCTAGGGTTGTTATCCTGACCCCGGGCCGCCTCCTTCTCGTCCTCCCCCCCCGCTCCTGTCCGACGGTCTTCTTGTATTCCCCCCCCCTCCCGCCACTTCCCAATCAGAAACCAAACGTGGAGGCCCCGAGCGGCCCTGACGAGGCGCAGGTTCTACAAATTGGCTGCTTTCGTTTCCTTCCCTCTCGGCGCGCTTAAATTGCCCCCCCCCCCGCGCCCTGCCACAATTGCCGGCTCGTTCCCGGCTCCCTATTGCTAGTGACAGACCTATTAACATTTCCCCCCCCTTTGCTTGCTGGGGGAAATGATGATTACGGAGAGCCTCACCCGGGCAGCGGATAACAAGCTCTTTGCCTGGGGATTTGCAGGCGAGGATGCCTTTCCCTCGCTAGGCCTAATCCTCCTCCACCACCACCTCCTCTTTCTCAAGTTAGCGAGACCTATTGCTAAAGCGCTCAATGACAGGAGGTGGGAACCCAGCAGGCGAAAGAGGGAGCCTAAGCGGCCGGGCCAAAAAGTGGGGTCCGGGGAGAGAGAGGAGAGAGAGCCTTGACGGGCTCCCAGGCTCGTTAGTCTCTCCTGCTAACCTTGCTTTGGCTCCGTACTGATACAATTAGTGCCCGAGTCTACTTAAAATAAGCTAAACTCCTAAGCGGGTCCTTTTTCTTGGGTCACCGGGCACACTTTGCCCTTCTTTGCCCTCCTTCGCCCGTCGGCCACTTCTTTGGCGAAGCTGATTTATTTTACAGTGCTTTGGTGAGGTGAAAGGAAGTTCCCTTTCTAGTCCGACCTGCCCCACGAACCAACCCTTTTCGCGGTGACAAGTGGGCCTGAAAGGAATCGGCCTCCCATACAATAGAGTGCTTTGTAGTTAAATCACGTCGCTTCATCTCGCGATAAGAAGGGCAAGCGTGAACTGAGACTGACAGGGTTGATTCTGCAAAGTTGGGAGAAGGCCTGGGTTAATGCCTGGCTTGGCGGCTGGGAGCGGGTGGGAGGAGGTAAGGCGAACGGGGTGAGGCCTTTTTGTACAAAGGCAGTTTAAAGAAAATCTGAATTTGCCATGAATGTGAGAACAAAGACCACATATTGCCACAAATTCAGATATTAAATCTGAACCCGTTTAAAAATTCATTTGTGCTCACTTGCAACACATTCATGAAACTGCTAGCTGTCCTGATGCCACCCAGGTATCTTAGATTACACTTTGCAGAGTCCCAAGTCATTGATAATGTTTGTGAGGTTTATGGGAGATGTAGTTTAAAGGATCTGGTGCAAGAACCGGACCAATTTGCCCATTACACATTTGTTAGGAAGTAAATCCATCTTATACTAAGATAAATCCATTGTACACTGAAACTGATTGCCAAATTGTATTACGGATTAAATGCATTTGTAAATAATGGAATTAAAAATCTTGTACCTGCCCCACATTTTGTCATATCAGTTCGGTAACTGTCTAACAGGATAATCTGTACAAAGATGAAAGCTGGGTTGACACAATGTGCTAAATTAAAATGTGCAGCGAATTTCAAATTTGAGCAGATGACCTAATTCAAGGAATTCATTGTTTATGAATTTCAGAGAATAATTCAGGAAATAATGTATGTGTACAGCTGGAAGTATAAGAGATTCTAGAACAAAAGAATATACTATATGAAAGATTCTAGAAAGATCAGTTCCAGTAATGGATATTATGGATTTAGACTGATTTTGTCCATACAGCATTTTTTAAATATAGGAGCTGGCATTCTGTTCATCCTACACTGGGATAATCTATAGTATATCCATTGAAATAAATCACAAATCTAGATTAAATGAAGCAGGAGCACACTGATATTTGGGAATAAGACAAACTAAAATAAGAAAAATCACATATGCTCATAATTGCCAACTTTCTCAGTTGAGCCTAATATGATGCTGAACTGTATTCAGAACAGTAAGGTTCAGGATATAAATTATTATAAACCCAAGAATGTAAGATTACTGTCTTTTATTCATTCACATGGAGCTATAATTTATTGAACTTGCTATGGACATCGATCTAAGAAACACACCAGACAGACATCTCTATAACTAAAGAATACTGTAAGATTATCTGAGAAAAGTAGTACATCTATATGGTCACAATTAATAGAAATATTGTTTATAATGGCAATGGAAAGTAAACAGTTATATAATTATAGTTACACTATTTGACTTTTGGATGGTGTAGAATACATGTAATGATATAGTACTATAAAATGAATTAACTATTGCAATCTGCTTAATCCCTTAAAAAACAACATGCAATCTGCCAGAATATGAGATTGTTGTGTATCGTAGAAGCATGCATGGGAAAAACAGCATGTTCGAATTTACTATGTCATGCTAGATAGCAAGTTGTTTCATGTTTTGTGGTGACTTCTCATTTTTGGTCATTTTCCAAAGCTTTGAATAACAAAAACCAACAAACATCTATATCTACTTTCATTTGATTTAAGTTTTTAGATACAATTCTACTGTGTAAACTCCAAAATGGTCTAAGTTTGTTCCTTTTGTCACTGTAGCATTGTATGAGCTTCCATTGCATTTCTCTATAAGTTTAACATTGTCCTGCATAATACGGAAGATAAAATGAGTGTGATTTTTGGGTGGTCCCTGCGATTAAGAATGGATGTATTCAGGAAAAGGGTGTAACCCATTTAACTATAGGCATCAATAAGAAGTGAATGTCCCAGATATGCTTAGATTAAAAAATATATTAATTTTAAGATTGATCACAGTCTCAGAAATGATCAACACATTTCCCTATTTATGGTTTCTGATCACTCAAGCATTTACAAATATCAGGAAGTTTCTCCATGCAATTGAATATATACACAAATGCTTACAAAAAACCTCTCATATTTATTGAGGAATTCATAATAAAATTAGAATTTTCCAGATTCCCTGCATGTAAAATAAAATGTAGGTATCGAATATGGAATGGATTAAAGAGGCTAAATGAAAATTATAGTCTTACCATTTGGTCCAGAAGTAAGAAGTGGGGCATTAATTCACATGTAGGACATTAATCAATTGTTAAATGGATTGATGATATTAATGTTAGTATTAACTTGGGCTGTTCAGGCTTTCAAATGTGACTGAAGGAATGAGGTTGATTTGGGTTAACATAACCTTGTCTGAGAGATTTTGGCACAAGAACCAACCCAGCACATCAGAGCTGTATGGAGGTCACTAAAACAGCTCATAAATTAATACTTTCTACTAGTTTAAGGCAGACAGCCAGTGATGTATTTCCTGCACATCTAGATGTGCAAGTTGCAATGGGGCAGCTGTTTCAAAGGCGCTGTGAAATTAAAGAGAGCAAAAGAGAATTGCATGTAAATCAGTATCTAATAACAGGTTATTAAGAAGGTTTCTAAAAAGATATTGCTTCCTTTCTTCTTCCTTGTGAAATTATAACATGCAAACATCTACTGAGAAGGAAAGGAGGATTATTCTTAATGCAGTCTGGGAACTTGGTGGGAAAAAGAGGGATGCCAGAAGAAAAGCATCCAGGAAAGATAAGCAAAGAACAGTTTTTACAGCTAACAAATTTGGTACTTCTTGGTAGTATCTTTGTGTTCAGAGTTGGAACAAGAAAGACTAAGCCATTCAAGGAACATTACACAGGAGACACACAGATATGAATTGGACTGTGCCTTTAACTAAATATATATTTAGGACTGAGGTGCATCATATGAAGCTCATCTATATGCTTTGTCCATCCAGTTGAAATTAATACTCATTTCCCCCCTTTGCTTGTTGATTATTTGCTTGTTAGATACATATTTAGGTGAAAAGAATCCCCTCCCCAACATATACAAGACCTGGCATGACCTGTTACAGGTTTTCTGTGCACTGTTTAAGACAATAGTGGAGAAGAGAAGAGATGTCTGAAACAGCAACAATAATTTCACTTGAAGCTAGATCTCTGAAATTAAGCTTGAAGTAATAATTTTTTGTCTGCAATGAATATGAATCCCATCTAATCATGTACTCAAAACAAACTTTGGCTTTAGAATATTTTAATTCTAAGCACATGAATTTTGCAGCAGGCGATAGATTGTGGATTTTGAATTTTTTTAAAAATCGAACCGAGCAATGGTAACCACCAGCACCAAGGAATACACCAGGGCACTTAGGGCAGCGAAAAGATCTTATATAGCCACCTTGGTTGCGTCCGCTGAGTCCCGCCCAGCCGCCCTGTTTAGGATAACCCGCTCCCTACTAAATAAGAGGGAAGCGGGGGAACCCTTGCAGGGCAGAGCTGAGGATTATGCCCAATTCTTAGCGGACAAAATTGCTTGGTTTCGGTCGGACTTGGACTCCATCTCTGCAGTTCCAGCCGAGGCACAAGAGGATGAAGTAGACCATCTCTGGGTTGAGTTTCAGGATGTTGCCCCCGGGGATGTGGACAAGGCCATGAGGGCTGTAAGTGCCTCCACCTGTGTACTGGACCCGTGTCCCTCATGGCTGTGAGGTGTCACGAGGCTGGATCCAGGCGGTTGTTACCGCCTCTCTTTGGGAGGGGAACTTCCCCGCCGCGCTAAAAGCGGCGGTGGTGAGACCCCTCCTGAAGAAGCCATCTCTGGATCCAGCTGTTCTTAATAACTATCGCCCAGTCTCCAACCTTCCCTTTCTTGGGAAGGTTGTTGAGAAGGTGGTGGCCTTCCAGCTCCAGCGGTCCTTGGAGGAAGCAAGCTATCTTGACCCCTTCCAGTCAGGCTTCAGACCCGGTTACAGCACAGAAACCGCTTTGGTCGCATTGACCGATGATCTTTGGAGAGCCAGAGATGGAGGACATCCCTCCATCCTGGTTCTCCTTAACCTCTCAGCGGCTTTCGATACCATCGACCATGGTATCCTTCTGCGACGACTGCGGGAGGTGGGAGTGGGAGGCACCGTGTTGCGGTGGTTCTCCTCCTACCTCTCGGACAGGTCGCAGTCGGTGTTAGTGGGGGGGCAGAGATCGACCCCTAGGCCCCTAACATATGGGGTGCCTCAGGGTTCGGTCTTATCCCCCCTACTATTCAACATCTACATGAAACCGCTGGGAGAGATCATCCGCAGGCACGGGATAAGATACCATCAATATGCGGACGATACCCAGTTGTATCTGTCCGCCCCGTGCCAACTCAATGAAGCGGCAGACGTGATGAACCGAGGCCTTGAGGCCGTTATGGACTGGATGAGGGCTAACAAGCTTGTACTCAACCCAGAAAAGACCGAGTGGCTGTTGTGCTTCCCTCCCAAAGATTCGACCAATATTCCATCAGTCAGGCTGGGGGGTCAAATTTTACACCCCTCAGAGAGGGTTCGCAACTTGGGAGTCCTCCTGGATCCACAGCTATCCTTTGACCACCACCTGACGGCTGTGACCAGGGGGGCATTTGCCCAGGTTCGCCTGGTGCGCCAGTTGCGACCCTACCTGAATCGGGAGGCTCTTACAACAGTCACTCGGGCCCTTGTGACCTCTAGGCTGGAATACTGCAATGTGCTCTACATGGGGCTGCCCTTGAAGAGCATCCGGCGACTTCAGCTAGTCCAGAACGCGGCCGCGTGAGTGATTGTGGGTGCACCTCGGTTCACCCACATAACACCTATCCTCCGCGAGCTGCGCTGGCTACCTGTCGATCTCCGGGTGCGCTTCAAGGTGCTACTAGTCACCCATAAAGCCCTTCATGGTAGTGGATCTGCGTACTTGAGAGACCGCCTTCTGCCAATTACCTCCCTGCGACCAATTAGATCTCATAGATTGGGCCTCCTCCGAATTCCATCTGCCAGCCAGTGCCGGCTGGCAACTACAAGGAGGAGGGCCTTTTCAGTAGTAGCTCCAACCCTTTGGAACGAGCTCCCCATGGAGATTCGCACTCTCACCACCGTCCAGGCCTTCCGCATAGCCCTTAAGACCTGGCTAGCCTGTCAGGCCTGGGGACAAAGATAGCCGCCCCTCCCGAATGATGAATGAATGTTGCTCATTATTTTTACTTTATGTGTGTCTACGTCATTGTTTGTATTCCCCTTTCCTGATTTTATGTGAGCCGTCCTGAGTCCCCTCAGGGAAAAGGGTGGCCTATAAATGTTAATAAACTCTCTAAACTCTCTAAAAAAGTAAGCCTGAACTCTGGACATCCTTGCTCTAGAGTGGTGTTAAAGTTGCTGAAGTTGAGAAACATTACTCTAGAGAATGTGATGTCATATTTTGGTAAAGCTTATATTTTTATTATTTAACAGGAAGCATCTGTAATTTCTGTATACCAGATAATTATCTACTAGCAGATTAATCACACATGCCCAGCCACAAAGAATCTTACCAAGGCCTCTCCTTGCTGCCATTCACAAATGAATAAATGTAGCTCTTTTGCATATTGTGTATCTGATCTGACTTTGTGATGCAGTCACTGAAGTGATTCAAAAAAAAATGACATGTACGTATTTTGTATGATGATACAATTAAGGAGGGCTTGATAGTAAGGTATCTAATTTCTTCCCCACACACCAGGGAATTCTCTTGTATTTAGTAATCCCTTTTTTCTTGTTCTTCTTGTCCATAATGAGCAATGTAATCCTTAACTCCAGCCCCCAGGACCTTTAATGGCTCCAGTGGAATTTTTCCTTTTCTCAATTACTGTGTACTGGGAAATTTTGTAAATTAGCTCTGGGGAAGGCTGGCTTAATAATCGGTAGTTAAGGTACATTTCCATATGGAGAGTGCATGGTGGCTTAGTGCCACAGTTAAGAGAAAGCTGTAACTGCACTATCATTTAAACAGCAACATTCCTGCGTTCACATTCTAAAGATTCCATCTTGGGATCTGTTTATTTTAAAGTTAGATTTCATGCTCAGGATAGATATGCTTGATATAGACATGTAAGTGAAGCAACTGAAATACATTGGTCCTTCATACTAAAGCAACACAAATATACTGTAATAATGAAAAATTACTAGTAAGACAAGGAACTGTTCTCTCCTTCCCTTCCACTGGTAATCATACTTTGTGGACTTTTTGGAATATAGTTGTGTAAAGGATTCTTACTGAAACAGACCCATTAAACTTTCTGGAAAGTTTGATAATATGATCTTGAGAAGCTTTGGGTGACAATAAAAAAGAGTTGAGAACACATGTAGCCTATGTGCCACTGATGGCCGCTGATTTATTCTGTATTGTTTATTCTGATTGGTAATCCATGTTCACTGAAGGGGGAATTCCCCCCCCCCCCACATCCATTGCTTATTGATTCTTTTAATTGGGGATGCTTACTTACCAGGTAGCAAACCTGGGATTTTCAGCATATAGTGCACACGCTCTATCATTTCACACAAAGTAAATCTCTTTCCAAAAACATTGCTATTCTGCTGTTATATGATATAAATCTGGTAACAGTTACTAACTCAGCATTCAAAACATCATTTTATTTTTTCCTTTTACTTTAACGAGATCTTTGCTATTAAGAAAATATTTTCTGCCACCATAAAAAAGGTAAATCCTGCTATTATGGTTGCAAAGGGAAATTTACAAATAATATTGAAAAAAAGGAAGGAAAGGTAGATGAATGGAATACCGAGAAGATCCTCATTAGTCAGAGACGGGACTTTAAAATTATTCCCAGTTTCTGGTACTCTATGACTCTAAGAAGGAATTTTAAAGTAGTGTAGCAACATCTGCATGAAACCATGTTTCTTTTAATTAAGAGATTAAGGCATGTACTACTTGAATTCAAATATAAGTGATATGTACAATTTAGACTTGAACTGCATTTTGTCCTTGAGCATCCTTTACATTTGGCCCCAAATAAACTAGAACTGAACTAATTTATTTAGTCATCTAGGGAGGCAAAATACTGTTTGTGTGCAAATAATTGCTTATTTGTTTTACCCCATTTCTATGCTACCCTAATCAAAACGATAAATTTAACTGGTAATACATAGCAATAGCAATATCCCAATTATGGCCTCCGAGTAAAAACGTCGCCTCAAAGAAAACAATCATTTAAATGAAAACAAGCACAAACACAAATCTAACTCAGCCACTGGGCAACTAAGCTAGGTGATTTACTGGGAAAATTGGCTTAATTAATCCCAACTCCGCAGCAGTCCAGTGGGCGTTTCCGCTAACCAATCTGATTCGGACTTCGCCGGATTTTGCCCTTCGCGGAGGGAAAAAACTGGAAACTTCATCCCAGGCAGGGTCACCCACCCCAGAGGCCACTGCAAACCGGGTCGCACCACCGATAAATCCCAGCTAACATGCATTTCCAGGGATCAAAACCCTGGAAAAGCCAAATTGTGTTTACACCCATTCTGAATGTTAACAGAGAGAGGGTCATTCTTTTATTGGGATGAATGATATAGACTAGAATAGGTTTGCACAAAAAACAAACTTCTTGGTTCCCCACACCTAGAGCTTCAGGGAGGTAAAATATACAGCATTCTTTCTCTACTCAAATGTGTAGGAAAAATCTACCTGCAATAGATGGCCTTGAAAATAATTGGATTCAAGATGTAAAGGGCTTTATAGGTGATGGATAACATTTTGAATTGTATTTGCAACTATAGGTAACAAGTGAAGCAATACAAGAAAAGATATTTTGCTGAATTGATTGTAGTGAGTTCCATTTTGAAGGCAGTCCTTAAGTAAAGTGCATTATAGTAGTATGATAGTGGCGGAGATGATGATGATAACAAGCATATTTTAAGGTGGCTGTGAGCCCAAGAAGCTATAGCTAGAAATTTTGTATAGATGTATGTTCGGAAGGTATCTGTGGAGGTGGCTAGGAGACTGGTGAGAAATGAAGAGTTCCAATATTAAAAAAGGACAAGAGGAAAGGCCCAAGAAACCATGGTCCCAGTCAACTGCAACTTTTTACACCTGGGCTTCTGTGAATGTTGAATGCAATATTTAGATTTACTTGAATTGAACTAGAAAATTTGGTGAAGTTATTAAGTACTTAATATGGCTTTTTTAAAAAAAGTGGCTGATTAATTCAAGATATTTTTTTTCTTTTAAAACAAATGTTCAGGTTTTTTAATTCCAAATTCCAAATTGGAAAGTTGAAAGATGACTCTTTTAAATATATGTATAAGATAGATAGATAGAACTGTGGTTACACTATTCATTCTTCATAATTTTGTTGAGTTTTGCTGTATCATAGTAAGTTAATTGTGTTTTCTACAAAAAATCCCAAATGCCCTGTGCATTTTTTGTAGAGAAAGTCTCTATATGAAAAGGTTTCCCCCCTGCATTTTTTACTCTCTCTCTCTCTCTCTCTCCCCCTCTCTCTCTCCTCCCTCCCTCCCTCTCCCTCCCTCCCCCCTTCTCTTTCGGAGAGAGAGTGGTAGCACTTGGGAAACTAGCAGCAGTCCTGGGATAAAATGCATGAAGGATTTGGAAAGCATGAAATGTGCTGGATACTAATGAGCAGTTGTTGCTGCTGTTGTTGTGAGACAATTTTCTATCACTAGCAATCCCAAGGGTCATTTTGGAAATAACCGTACAGATCTCTGTCTGCTTTTGCTTTTCAGACAAAGGATAGGATTTTATGGATTTAAGCATTTGTCCAAAGAACTGGAGCGTAGACATTGATCTATCTATCTATAAAATGTCATGCAATGTTTAGACAGAAACTTTCTTAACAGCTATTAAGCATTATATGGAGTTTGATTGTACTTAGTAACTGTTAACCATTCGATACCATTACAAGTATCACCATTGCTGTCCTGAAAACAGCTCATAAAAGCACTTTGGTTTTATATAAGAATCAGCTGAATGGCGCATGCTTTGACTGCAATTGCATTGTATTTGTAGCATCCTTTTGAAATCTATTTGCAATAAACAGATTGTTGAATTATTTATTTATGCCAATCATGCACTTTCTCCAAAGGATATAAAATTTGCAGCTTAGTTTTAAATGCTGCAGAAATAACTGATGGATGATGGCCCAAGGTAATAAATGGGTATTAGTACATAAATCAGCAGTTTGGACTGAGGCAAATCTGCGTAAGCACAGAGACCAGTAAATATAGCACCCTTTTAAAAAAATGCAAAATTAATTTCCATCTCCACAGTTCTTGACAGTTGTCTCCAATAGACTTTTCCTTCTCTTTGTAGCCCTGGCAAATGAATATAGAAATTTCTGAGCCTATTGGAAACTGACAACAGAGAAAGTAGAGACATGGGAATAAGAATCATAATCTTCAGAAGCTGTGAAATACAAATTTTGAGCTAACACATTTAGCAGGTCAATGGAAATCCAGTTTATGCTAAAAGGCATTATATATTGCTTCCAGCATTTTTTTTAAAGAAATCATTTATAAAATAGTCCAAATGTCCATAATTACCACATGAATTTGAAATACATAAGCATTTTTCAAAGCTCTACTTTAAGGCAGATCCAACTTGGAATACATGATGAATATACTGAGAGCAATACCACCGAAAAGCTGTCCTTCTTTCCTTCTATTGGGAATGTAATGGCCATAATCCCTACATGGATTTGCAATAGGACCTTTTGATTAATTTTATGCACTGTATTAAACTATGGTTTACTGAACTAACTGGAGTTGTCTAGGTCTACACAGTGCTAAACTCTAAAGTATGATTTGTAAAACACAATGATTTAATTCACACACTATTCTAAGCCCAAATAAATTATATTTCCGTTTACCAGTGTTTTGTCTGTTATGGAAAACAAGTATGATTCTGAGTGTATGATTCAATCTTGGTTTTGCTGTGAAGAAAGGAGGAGGATTTCACCAAAAAAGTTACCTGGAAAAGGAGAGAAACTGGAGACTTTGTAATAATCAATAGAAAAAGTCCAATAGAGTACACAATAGACACAAACTCAAGTAAACAGCTCCAAACTTGATTGCAGAAAATACGACTTCAGCAACAGAGTGGTCAATGCCTGAAATGCAATTCTGTTGTTACAGCCTCAAAGCCCCATAACTTTAACCTTAAACTGTCTACTGTTGACTTCACCCCATTCCTAAGAGGTAAGTAAGGGCATGCATAAGCGCACCAGCATTCCTAATGTCCCTGTCCTACTGTCCCCACTTATTTGTACCCATTTCCTGTGTTCTTATTCATGTTTATTCTTTCCTGTTATCTTGTACATGAGTGACAAACTAAATAAATAAAATAAAATAAAATAAAATAAAGAGAAATTCTGTACTGTATCTTGCTTTGTTCTCTACCAGGATTCCTTCTGTGCTGTTCTTCTGCTAAGGCTCCTATTTGGACCTCATTTAACCTCAAGATGACACTGTTTTGAATATCCAGATGTTCACTAGATATGACAGCAAAGAGATACAGAAGGTCCACCAGCCAGTGGGACCAAAGGCAGCTGCCTCTTCTGCCTTTACTACCTTTATGAAGTAATATCTCTGACTCTTTGAGTAAGGAGACCCAGATTCAAGATTCAATATCTTCTCAGCTATGGAATTTACTGCATGACTGAGTCTATATAATTTCATCAAAATATTGTGAAGGTATGTGGGTGTATAATAATACTAATCATCATCATCATCATCATCATCATCAAATCTATCATACTATTCTATGATACAATACAGTTAAGCTCATAGTTAGATTGAATAGAAAGTGTTACTTGTAATCATGGAATGTCCCAATTTCTACAGGACAGGCATATTACTCTGTTGCAGCCAAATCAACGAATGTTTGATTTGTAATCTAGTCTTGGTTACTAATTCTATATACACATATAGACATTTGGATGGGGTTTTTAACCAGATCAAGACTTGGAGTTTTATCCTAAGACAGAGCGGCATATAATGTAAACTTCTAGTACTCTATGTAAAGCCTTCAAAGATCTTCAAAAGTTGTGATCAAATTGAAACTTTCGATGCAGGAGAAGAGAATTTTATAATATGTGACTGAATAGTAGTCACAGTAGTTCTATACAATTTTAATTAAATAGATATGTAAATGAAATCAAATTAAAATTTTGTCCTGGCCCTGCCCAGTATTTCTTGGGGTATGTTCCCTGGCCTGCCATTTAGTATTACCATGGCCCTTTGCCTGATAAATTGTTACCTTGCAAACCAGAAAAAGAGAAAGAGAGAGAAAAATAATCCATACAGCATGGTGACTTTTGCTTGATTTAGGAAAGGACAAGTTTTTTTCAAAAACTATCTGCAGATGATAGCCATAGAAAAATACTGACTATGCATGCTATTATATATTATGCATACATAAATGACTGCTTTTACACATGCATAGACATACATGAATATAATTTATTAGAGACGTTTTACCACTCATCTGAATTCTTAGTGTTGTTGGCTTAACTTAAACTCATGTGTTCCACCCATTATAAATTCTTTGTGCTTTCATTAAAGATGCAAACACTACAAAAAAATTGGATGCATTAGTTTGGGTAATGAGTTGGTGACTATCAGAAACATTGTTCTGAAGAAACCATGTTACTCTTTGTTGCCAAAACTATTTAAGATGTGTATTTTTCTGGATTAACTACTGATTTAAATGTTTGTCTTTAAAGACTCAGGTTTATTCTACTTTATATTTAAGTAAACAAATGGACATAATAGGAGCTTTCATTAATTAAAAACCAAAACAGACAATATATCTGGTCCATCAGATCTAAATCCTACCTTCTCTGGCAGAGATCCATATCCTGAATTTAGAGGAAAATCTTCCAGCCATAATACATCAAGCAAACTGAAAAGGAATTAAGGTGTATCTACTTTGTATGCCTATCTTTAGTTATAAGGCTCCTAGTTGATTTCTTAGAAGCTATCTGGCCTCTGGCTGCATTGTCCATTTTCATTAATACATGTTCTTTTTAATGTGTCAAATTTAGAATGTAACTTTTCTCCTCAACAAACCCAGTGTATTTTCATTCAAAAAGTGACCTCAGTTAGAATGGCCAATGTAGCCATAGCAGCCAGAAGCCAAAAATAGTTGTTATTTTCATGCAAAACAAAAAAGTAAAAAAACCTAAAAGCTGATTTATTACAGTGATTTAGACAAATGTTTACGATGGCTATAAGTAGGATACTTACTTATATTTTATTAATATGAATCATACATGTAAAAATATGCAAATCAAAACCAGCAAATGATTCTATTAAACCATCACTTTTTATATATGAATAATATGAATAAACAATAACATAAATAAAAATAACCAAGACGTATTAAACAAACAGCAAACATTGTGCTTTTATTTATTATTTTAGCTATACATTTTTAAACTGGTTGACTTTACGGAGGACCCCGACCGAATTTTCTGTGATAGTTTATATTTCTTTATAAACCTGATTTTTTTTTTTTAAATTGAATCTCAGTTGCATTTTAGAGTCTGGCTAATCCCGGAAACCTTAGTTTAGAACGGAACCTATAATTGTGAGTACTTAGTTCTTTCACTAATTCCTAATTCAGTTAATTTGGTAGGTTGCTGGAATGTTTTATATTTCTATGCTTAAAATAATTTCAAAACAGTTCTGAATTATAATATAGTTTTGTTTCTTCCTTTTGGTTCTGTACTGTGATATGTTTTTTTCTGAAGGAGAATTAGTCAGGTTTTCTTTAGATTACCACTGTTCTTAAATTTCATGAAAAATCTGTTTATATAAATCATGCCTGGGAAAAGTCATTCATCATAAAGTGCCAAGCAATGTATTTCAGATTTAGACTCTCATTTATAGATGGGTTAGAGCATTATTATCTAACTTGGCCTCCTCCAATTTGGCGATGCTGGCTGAGGTTGATGTTGCTTGTAGTCTAACACATATGAAAGAAAGCGTAGTGAAAACAGAATGAATGATTTAGCTCAATTGGCTTTTTCTGTTTTCTGTCTGTAACCTTTCAAAGTGACCCTGAGGATCTGCCCTCATCTTATGAGGCACTTCCAACCAGCAGCAAATAGAAATGTTAATAACTAAGGGATGGGTGGCAATGGCTGTTCTATGTCTGATTGAAAAATGCCTAAAGTGTAGACAATCATGATGTCAGCATTATCAAAGGTAACTAGATGGACAACTTATTTCATTAGGTGTGCGCAGCTAGAGTGGCTTTCAGGCACCCCCTGCAGCATTCTGAGTTCAGCAAGGTAACAAGATTGCACAAGATTAATATTGCCATCTGGGAATTCATTACTTTAAGGATGGCTTCAGTGTCTGATTAGAAATGGTAAAAAAGACAGGATTACCTATTTTTTAATATGAAAATGTAAGCCTTTTCAGAGGATATTTAGCACTTCAAGTAATTCTATTTTCTATTTATCTGAAGTCTACATACATCTAACAAACCAATATAAAATGGGTCCTGCGTGCTATGTTGGTTTTGTTGTGAGGCATGGATCAGGAGAAAGTAAGAAATAAACCACAAAGGACTCAATGTAGAGGAATTTCTCTGGAAGACTGAAGCAATATTATATAGAGTCCCTCATTACCTGTTCATTTAAAAAACAGGGAGACCTAGAAGTCCATTGGGTATTGTTTATTACATGTATATTGTTTACTACGTTGCTAACTACAGGTGTACTTCCCTCAATTCCATGCAGGAATAGTCTCACAGGTCACAATACAATCTATTCTGCAGACTGGAACACAGGGTGCAACCTACAGAGCAGATAACATCAAGACTGTTCAATTGAAGCATTATTGAAAGAAAAACAGAATCTCCCTCTCTTATCCTTATCTTCATGGTTTTATTTTGATTTACCTATCTATTTTGTGTCAATGTTGACTCCTGGCAACTGCCTGGACTAATCTTTGCAGTTTTCTTGGTAAGATTTTTCATGACTAGTTTCCTTAGGATTGAGTGAGTGCAAATGGCCCAAATTCATCCAGTTGGCTTCTTGCTTAAGGCAGAACCAGAACTCAAAGTTTTCTGGTTCCTAGCCTGGTGCCTTTGACAATGGCATCAAAGTGGCTCTCATCCTGTTATCCCTCTCTCTTCCCCTCCCTCTCTCTCAGAAAATTTTATGGCACTAAAGATATATTCTCATATTCTTTCACAGGATCTTCCAGTTGCCCTGTAAATGAAATGAAAGACAATGATCTTATCCATTTCCTATTTCTGTGGCTTTTGATTGTACAAAATTGCAGTGCAAAGAAAGCAAAAATATAGATCATTTAATATTTGCACTTTACTTGCTTGCTTGTTTACTTATTTTTCACATCCTCCCATCTCCCTCAAAGAGTATTAATTATACTGCTGGTGGAGAGCAGGAAAAAAGGAGAATGCAGGATGTAGGGGTTAAGTAGTTTGCAAAGACCAAGACATACAATAAGTGAAATATTACTGCTCCACATGAGAACACTACACAAAAGCTCTATAAAAGTTGCAGGTCAGAAACATTCATCATTTTTCATGTATTTTTCCACATCACAAAGTCTAAAATGTGTTTAAGTTCTCTCAAGATCTGAAGGCATGTTGGGAGGTAAGGTACGCCAATGCTCTGAACTGTGATCCCAGCAATGAAAACATTTAGGGCTTCTGTGTATATATTCTACTTTTCTTGTCAGATCAGAAAGAGATAAGCTCAGACCTGAAGCTGTTTTTTTAAAGTGATATATTTAGAGACTTACAAGACAAGTTATTGCAAAATGAACCAGAAGGCTAATTTTTACTGTGTTCAACAGTTGGAATTGGTCAAAATCTTACTGATTCTTATTGATTAATGAATATTAACTAGTCCTAGTCATCAGCAAATGACTGAATTTTCAATTACAGCATAATGGCATTTTTGCTTTAAATTTTTTTTTAATTGAAATTCTTGTTTTATAGAACTGAAAGCAATGCAGGTACTGTGTTCCCCACTTATATTCAGTGAGATGTTAAGTAGCCTCATTACCTAATTAAACAGGCTTTTGTTTGGGTAATAATTTCTGTATGTAATTAGTTTTCCTGATCATTCCCCCCCCCCACACTTTATGTAGCAGTTGTGCCATCCAGACTCTAGCTAACAAGATATATCCAAAATCATCAGAAGAGGCCATGCCAGTATTATGAGCTCTTAACAGACTAAGTTTTCTTTCCTCTCAAAACAGAAAAATGATGAACATTAAGCACATTCTGAAGGAATCTGAGCCATTTCTAATTAAATAATATGCAAGTATCCCAATAATGTACAAAAGAAAAGGGAGGAGAGGATATTCTTTTAGTGATTAGTAACTGCCCTTTTAACATTTTGCTTTTTGTTTTGGATGAGCACTGCAGTGAGTTAGTTGATGGCATGGAGATTGCCCTTAAGCACATGAGTTTAATTTTCCAAGGGTCTCTCTGGGGCATTTTTTTAGATATGCTGACCTACCATAAGGCTTCACTTCATAATACTGAAGTAAAACTCAACTTCCAGTGCATTTGGCTTCTGTATATAAAAATTAGGAATGTAATCTTTTCTTTACCTTAAAAACGGTAAAAAAAATTCAAGATATTGATTTATTAAATTTATATCCCAGTGATTCTGAATAGTTTACAAAATGTTAAAAAAATAAAATAAAACAATACAAAGTGCAAAAGAGCAACAATTGCAGAGATAACAAACCCAGATGGGAACAAAGAAAAAGAAGAAAAAGGGATTCAAACATGCTTACCAAAGGCCTGAGCAAAGAACCAGGTTTTCATTGCACTTTGAAAGGGTGGGGCCATCTGGATCTGGGGGCAAACTCATTCCAGAAGGCAGGTTCTGTGACTGAAGAGGCACACTTCTGGAATCCTGAGAGGTGGCATCATGTAATCGAAGGAACCTGGAGCATGCCAATGCTATCAGATTGGATTAAATGGGCAGATATGATGGGTGACAGGCAGTCTCTCAAATCCCAAGACCTATTGCAATGTGGAATTGAGCTTGATTGAAAATGAAAAATCTCTCAGGGCAGTCTTGACTAGAAACCTCACTCTGATATGAATGAATGTGGGTTACAATTTTAAAACATATTATAAACAATTCATTGAAAGAACTCTCCTTCTATAACTTGAATGTTTACCTTTAAGAGTTCCTTTTCATTTTGGGATGAAAACTCTTGGCATTCAAATGCATAAGATCCACTTTATTCAGCTTAAGTATCAATTTGCTTGGTAAAATAGGTCCACTAATAGGAGGAAAGGAGTCGACTGAACCAGATACCCCTTTCAAAATTTATTGCTATTCTGAGGAATTTCTTATATATACCAGAACTGAGAATCTGAACAACAGACTGCCACGACAAGGAAAAGAATAAGTGGTGTTATCTTGATAGTCAGATAAACACAGTATCTGCTCAAATAAAGTCATTTGGGAAATATTGGTTGAGAAAGCCACTTCACTTTGGATCTACTCCTTTCCCCGTCCTCTGGTCAAAAACGTCCTCAATACCAAGCTGTTAAAGGCAGCCATAAAATTGAGAAGAAACACTGACAAAGACATTTTATCAAGCCCCATCTGGGAGACAGGCCAGCTCTTCCTACTTCAAGTTTATTTCTCCTACACTGGTTTACTTCAGATAAAGTCTCATAAATAGTTAAGAGGGCCATTTATACATGTTTGGGAATGGTTATAGCTTTCAACACAGGCACAGGATCCCCTGGCCTTAAGCTGCAGGACACAACCTTTGCATGAAAAGCTAGGAGAAAAATGCTAACTTTTTTTTTATTATTCTGCATTTTCTCCAAAGTTAGAAGTGTAAAAGCTATACTGCTTATGTAACAATAGTTACATACTACTCCCTTTCCTACAATGCACCTAGCATTTCTTACATATAATTAAGATGAAAATATCAATGTTGGAATAAGAAGTGGATTATTATAGAGTTGGTATCTCTTTTTGCTTCAAAATAAGATATTATTCCCATTTATTAATTTTCCCAAGTATTTTCAATGGGACAATTCAGCATATTTTTCGTATTTTTTTACAAAGGTTAAAACATTAACTCTTAAGCAGATTATGATCAGTTTGTTTTAAGAAATCTTTAACTCTCACTTTTCCAACAACATTGCAATATGTATGAATAATAGCTATTGAAGCTGAAGGAATCAGGTTTATAATGCTGTATTATTTCTTAGATTTATAACCACTTTCAAAGGAACAACTAGGCTTTCATAGCAATCTGTGCTGGTTTGGGAATGAAAATGTTCATTTATGTAAAGTCATTTAAATACACCCAATAAAGTGCTAAGTTTTTATTATCTATATTAAAATTATTTTTTATTATCTTTTGGAGAGTATCTTTCTAATAAGCAGTATGAAAAGCTGAAAGAGTATGACAAAGGCTGATTTTACTATAATTCTACTTTCTCTTCACTATATCAGATGATGGTGAAATTGGGTTCATTTAATTTAATGAGAAATCAACTGAATGAAAGAAATAAAATAAATTAATAATGTAATAGTCCATCAGCAATAAATGTAGAATGATTTATTATGACCTCACTGCCACTTTGGAAAAAAATATTTTATTTTATGGCCACAAGAAATTTGTGTAGGCAGAGAAAACATGATTTTATAAGATATATGATAAAAGCAATCTTTTGAGAACTGAGATGAATTCCTTATTCTGGTATTCATATTGTGGTCCATCTTTTTATTAATCATATTAAGACCATCATTACTTTTTCTAACTGAGAAAATCCATTTCTCATTCATCCTAACTACTATGAAATGGGTTGCTATCTGTTACTGTAGAGTGGCTGCCATTTTGTTTCTCTCTCAAATTTTTGTTCTGAAATAGTTAGTTAGTTAGCAGTTAGACTTATATACCGCTTCATAGGGCTTTCAGCCCTCTCTAAGCGGTTTACAGAGTCAGCATATTGCCCCCACAATCCGGGTCCTTATTTTACCCACCTCGGAAGGATGGAAGACTGAGTCAACCCTGAGCTGGTGAAATTTGAACAGCCGAACTGCTCAACTGCAGTCAGCTGAAGTAGCCTGCAGTGCTGCATTTAACCACTGCGCCACCTCGGCTCCTTGAAATGATTGTTGAATGTTGACTGTTTTCTTTGTCACCAACTGAATGCCAATAAAGGAAGGCTTTGATTATTCACAGAAAAATTCATGTATTTACAGAACGAAAGGCATTTATTTTAAAGAAGTGGTACACTTTTACATTGTCAAACAAGCCAGTGATTGGATTCAATTTGTTAAAAACATAAAGGCATGACAAAAACATAAAGAAAATGTCAATCTCGCAATCGGTTTTTAATGTTCATATTAACTACTATTCAGTAGATATTGAATCAAGTAACTTCACATTGTGCCACCATTGAATTCAGGAAGATTTACTCACAAGAAAATATACCTGAGTATAAAGTATTTCATTAAATTAAAATGAAATGGACAAATATCTCCAGCTAGTTGGTATGGTATGGCTCCTCTTTAAGTCAACATATAGTATATAGAAGCCAAGGTTAGTGGAATAATTTGGCAGAAAAATTGCAGACCTTTCATTTCCTTTCCCAGCAGAAACAGTAGATGGGAATAAGTTAAATAAATAATGATTTACTTGCATTTCATGAAACACTAAGCCCGTTGCCCACTTCAGTTGCATCCTTTCTGCCTAGTGGTGGAGCCAATATTATTCATCATCTTGGTTGATGCAAGACAAAGCTAGGTCAATGCCCCAATAGCAAGTCACTGTTTTTGAGTTTTAGCAGACCTTTCAAGTGTTCCGAGAAGTACAAACAAAACCTTCTTCAACAATTAGCTGATTTGTTAACATTGAATCTCTTCCCTTCTTTCTTCCTTACTATTGTACCAATCCCTTTGAATAAAGTGCCCTACTATTGAATTTCACATTTCTGTAAATTTGATCTAGAGTTCCACTGTAATCTCTAATTTCCATTTTGACTTGGAATTTTATCTGGTCTGAACAGAAATTGATTTCTTATTTTTCAGATGAACAAGAATCAAATTGCATGTTAAGTTAAGCTCCTGCTTTAGTGGGTATGCTTACTCAAGTTACAGAAGGCAATTGCACTTTGCTGTGATTTGGAAGAGAGTGTTTTTGTATGTATGTGTATGTGTGTGCATATATTTTACTGCCTAAATAAATAAATAAAAGTAAAGGTAAAATCTCCTTTGAGTCAAGCTTGATGCCTGGAAACTCCTTAGACACCTCAATGCAGTTTGCTAATAACAATGCAGAAATGGTTTGTCATAGTTTACTTCTGCAAAGATTGTTGACTTCCTGGACTAGTGTACAACAATTGTTGCATTCCCTGGAGGTCTCTCATCCAAGTACTAACCAGCCCTAAGTCTGCTTAGCTTCTAAAGCCCCACAAAGTTGTCCACCAGCTCCCGCATGACGTTTATACTCCCCAAAATGCTTTTTAAAAAGCAAATATAGATGTGGGGAGGATGTTGTCGTTGGAGAAAGAGACACAATGCAAAAAGAAAATAACAATTTTTCCAATTATACTAGTCATTAGTATACTAATTATACTAGTCAGTGTACTAGTTACAACGTAGATTTTCAAACAATGCTTAGCTTAAATGGCTTGATCTTTCTCACCTGTTCCCATATTACATACACCTCATACAGAAGTGCATTATACTATTTATAAAAGCTTTTTCTTAGCTGGTGCCATTCAGAAGTGTTAGGTTACAATTTTCAATCATATTCAATTTGCACAGCCAACATATCTTGCAGGAAGGCCTGGAATTTGAAGAAGACATATTTCAGCTCTTACGGGTAATGGTAACTGGTTTCTGCTTAGAGCAACATTAATTCCACAACACTAGTTGTGTTTTGCATTTTCAGATTCAATTTCTCATTTAAGACAACTCTGCATCTGGTTTTGACTTTAATGAGGTACAGCCCTGTCAGTATCTTTTCCAAGGATTTCACCTATGTTGTATGAAATGTGTTTTTTGGTAATATAAAAATAAAATTAGCACTTTGAAATGGCATACACATAAAATATGATTATTTTTGACAGGAGGAAATTAAATTGTAGGAAGTCTGCAACAGCCTGTTTTACATTTAGAAATGTATATTTGGAAGGATAAAAACTCAAACCAAAGTAATGTAAATAATGTAATTATATCCAGGAGTTTCCGAATCCTAACATTGATTTGATGTTTGTCCTTGAGAAAGTCACAGATTCTATAGGATCTCCGCTGCTGACTAGCAAAATATACCAGACTCAAGATAGAGGGGTAGGGTGAATTCCAATAAACATTGTGGTGGAAATAAATACTTTCTCTCCCCCTTTAATGAATTAATGTGAAACGATTATGTTGCACTCTCTTTTCATTTTGTGGAATTGCCTTTCTATTTGGGAGATAGATTTATATCCAACCTTTTTTTCCTGATGTGTACTTAGGGGTCTATGTCCCTCCCCTACAAAATAGCAATGACTGACCCCAGAGACCTGAAGTGACCATGAACTTGAGTTCTGCTATTTTAAACTTTGATCACAGTGATTATTGGCCCACTGAGTGCCAAACCAAAAAAACTTGGATATCACTTAGAAAATATGCACATTGATAAAATTTCCATCAGTCAATTGCAAAAGATCTCACTGCTTGGATCTAGACTGATACATTTTAGGCTCCCGGGAGGACCTCAGTGTGTATGAAGGCTAATACTGGCTAAAGAAATGGCAGCTGTGACTTCACATTGTTGTGAATAGATAATAATAATACTTCTATTCTATTAAGAGCCATGATGGCGCAGCCGCAGTGGTTAGAATGCAGTACTGCAGCCAACTTTTGCTAATTGCCAGTTGCTGGCAGTTTGGCAGTTTGATTCTCAAGGTTGACTCAGCCTTGCATCCTTTCAAGGTTGGTAAAATGAGGACCAAGATTGTTGGGGCAATATGCTGACATTGTAAACTGCTTAGAAAGGGCTGTAAAGCACTGTGAAGCAGTGTTTAAGTGCTATTGCTATTTACCAAATATTTCAAACAAGTAAGGAAATTTATGAAATCAAAATTAACAAAGGAAACATCATTAGAGCAATTAATACCTGGGCAGTCCCTGTTATTCGACATACAGCAGGCATTCCCTAGACTCAGAGAATTTGATAACTTGGATCCAAAGACTAAAAAACTAATGACAATGCTCCATGCTGTGCACTCAAAAATGGATGTTGATTGGTTATATTTGTCAAGAGCCAAAGTGAGTATAGGTGAAACTAACTCTGGAGGAAGAAAAGCACATCCTGAATGACTACACTACACTTAGACTACACTAAGAAAAGCTAAGAACCCTTGCTGAAGGAAGTCAATCAAGAAAAGTTCTTGAAAACAACAAAGGTGAAGGCGGAATATGGAAAATAAACAATTGAAAACTGATTTGTTAATTAGAAGAACAAGCCAATGTGTAGTCAATATTTGAAGGATATAAAAGGAAAAGTTGACAATAATCTTTTATGGAGATCGTTAACATCAGGATTGCATAAACATAGAAAAATTATATATAACAAACAGCAACAAAGGTCATTTTTATAGTGAAAAGGATGAAACAATTGACTATTTGATCAGTGACTGTGGCAAGATTGCACAAACTGCTAAAAGCAGCATCATGACTGAGTTGCCAAAATTATTCAATGAAACTTTGCCCGAGGTTTGGAATCAAGGGCAGTAAAAGCTAATGAGACCATCAGGTTGAGAAAGTTTTGGGAAATGAGTGAATTAAGATCTTATGGGACTTTAAAATCAAACAGACAGGCTTCTTGTGCATAACATGCTTGATATAACAATTATTGAAAAAAAGAAAAGTCTGGTTCACTGATGTTGTTATTCCAGGTGATACTAGATCTGAGGATAAACTATTAGAAAAAAAATATGTGAAATACTTGAAGTTGAATGCTAATGGGAACAAAAATCTGTTATACTGGACTGGAGCCCTCAGAATCCAAATTGATATTTGGAAATATTGACTTTATCAGATCTGAATACCTTCCTTTTCAACCCCAACCCCCTTTCAGATTGTATTTACTTTCTCCATTCTGTCCTATTTAGTTTTAAAATCTTACACCCCAAATGTGGATGGATTTTCTGTTCATGCATCCATCCACCCACCTACTCTAGATATCATCATCAAGACCTATATAACCCTAGAGAGACGGAAACACTTTTTAAAAATTACCATTATGATCATTAATACAAAGGTTACTACAAAATATTGTTAAATATGATTTATGATATTTTAAAATAGCCTATAAATCTTCATATTCTCCTCCATATAAACACATATCAACTTGAATTTGACAAATTTATTTTCTAATTACAATTATTAGCAAGTGATAGCTTTCTGTAAGTTAGTGGTGCTTTTATTTAAATCTTGGCAACAGTTGAGGTTAGATTTTGTGTGTGTGTTTGTGGCCTTGACATTTATTTAATAGAGAAGGTAGGAGTGAAAGATAAAGGGCCAAAGGAGTGCATTAAGTAATGGATAGCGAATAGAATCGACAGATGAAGTATGGAAAATTGCAACATGCATTTACAGTATTCTTAACTAAATACAGTAACAGGTGGCCCTGCATGTTGCATAGCAATATCAGGAAACGTGGGAGATAAATGAAGTGAAATGAAAAGGTTACATATATTAAAAAATATAGCCATTTGGAAGTTTGATGGTTCTATACCGTATAATATGGAAGAAAGTAGCACATAGTGTTATAGTTACATTCTTTAAATGCATTAAAGAATTAATATCAAATTCATTATGGCATATGCAGTATAACCATTTTTTATATTCCAAAGGTTATTGTTCATATGGCCAGAAAAGTGAATTACAGTTTGGGGACCAAATGCTGAATTTAATTTGTATGCGGGCAAGAAAATGTCATGTAGATATGAAGAATAAGGGCTTTCTTTTTTCCATTGATTTTCTTTTTAAAATAAAGCTTGCTAAGCTTATTTTAGAGCTCTTGCAATAATTATCATTGTTTTGTACCTCAAAGCAGTGTCACTAACTTGATTAGTAACTTTGGTCAGAGGAACTCAAAATAATCCAGGAGTTTTATGCTGCCATCATAGGATTCATTTTGTCAATAAAACAATATATAATTGGATTGTACAATTTGAAAATTACAGTTCATGAGTGTTTTGCATACTTCAATGCAAAATTGTGTTCTGTCATGTTATAACAGTCTCAAATTTGATTGTCTGTTGATTTTAGTAAAAATTATTTCTTAGTTCTGGGTTCAATTTACATCTCAAAATTATCCTTTAAACTTATAATTAAGAATCTAAATAATTTAAGGACAGTCCATAAATAAAGCTCAATAAAACTTTAGAATATGAATTATCTGAATGTATCACTAAAACTTTATCCCATTCCTACCCAAACATCTAATTAAATTCTAGGTTATTCCTTACAAAAGCTCCATATTATTGATGTCCCAAGTACCTTTTAATGCTGAATAAAGTCCTTATGAATGGATGAATAATAGAAAAAGCAATTAAAAAGGAAGTTTAAAGATATTTTATACATTGTCACTTGTTTTGTATTTTGTGAATGATAAGTTTAGCAGGGATAAGCAATCTATTGCCCCTTTTGTTATTGAACAATAACAAAAAAGCATTCCTTGTTATTGGTCATATTTCCAACGAATGCTAGGAGTTGTAGTTCACCAAAACCTGGAATAACATCAGTTACCTCCCTCTGACTCATAGCATTATTTTAATCATTATTGTCAGTCATAAATATATTTCATGTGATAGCTGGCAGGACCTAAGAACATTCTAAAGATATATCATACAGTTCTATTGCATGTTAAACAGGTCATATCCTGTAGATTGCAATAATCCCACAGAATTCTCCGAAAGATTACCAGGGTTGCATGATAGAATAGCAGGGCATTAACAGAAACAATGAATTAATAAGCAGTGACCTATAAGCTGTCTTAGAAAAATCAGGGATACCACAACAATGGTTCACTTTCAAAGTCATAAGGAAAGCATCTTCTGTTCTTGAGCTTAAGCATTGTGAGAAAGATAAATTAGAGACACAGATGATGATGTTCTTGTGCAAGAGCATTTAAAAGTAGCACTACAGTGTGAGATGCATCTAATCCTCCAGTTACTTGTGCAAGCTGTTGCACAAACGTTTGTGGAACGATCCCTCTGTCCAGACCTAATCAGATTGTGGGGAAGTAGGAAGGTGATTTGGACCAAGGTTCAGTTGGAAAAGGGGACTTAAATTTAGACTTCTTTTTAAATTTAGGCATACTGGAATATGCTGGAATATACAAAAACGCATACTGGAATATACATAAAAGCTCACAGATGCGTTTTTGAGTAGTGATAGGTATTATCATATGTCATCATTTTTATTTTTATTATAGGGAAACTGCAGGGGCTTCTCCAAGCAGTTGCCAGAAGTCAGCTGACTTAAAGGCACAAAATAAAAGTGTGTGTTCTCCCCACCACCTCCCCTCTGTGTGTGTGTGTAAAGCTTCAAAGTTGGAATTGATCTGGGTCTCTCAGGATCTCTGAGAAGGACTGCTTCTAGCAGAAGTGATTACATTTACTTTATTTCTTCTTGCTATTCCCCGAGTCCCTCTCTTTTGAAAGCTAGAAGCCAGAGCTGCATGCTAAAGGGCCACATGATGTGCTCTGAAATGATAGATTCCGTTTTCTAAATTGTGCTTCTGCACTTTTTTTTGTGTCACTTCTAATAACCACCAAAATGTGAGTGGGTTAACACACATTTTTTTTCATGATTTATGAGGTAGCCTTCTTAAAGCTACACATAGTTTTAGATCTCTACATCTTGATAATTTCTAAGATCAAATGGCCTATTCTGAAAATAGAAGCTGATACACTATAAATTATTATAAAAAGGAATACATATTATTTTAATACTGCAGAAACATAAGACGGAAAGCTGGAATCAGTTTTTAGCAATTCCCCCCTCCACATAAACCACATATGCAACTTCTCTAGATCTCTCTTGGTGCTGTGCTTCAAGATCAAGAGTATTGGTGTATGATTGTTAGTAACAAGGAGCTTAAAATTGACTTTGAAAAAAATAAATTGTGCTGTGCAGCTTCCTCAGATTTGCCCTCAGCAAGGAGCTCAATATCTACACCTGTTAGCACATCTTTGATATTGGTATGAAATGTGTGGAAAATACATAATTATAATGTGTAACAGGCAGCATAAAAACAGTATCCCAAGTGAAAGGGTGGGCTTCCTTTGCTATATCAGCAGGATCATGTATCCAAATGTCTAATTATATTTTGTCATAACTTCAACTGAAACTTGAAATAATTTCAAATGAAATTATTCTAAAGACGAAACAAATTGATAGTGTTATCTTGTCTAAGAGGATTTGGATGCCTCTGTTAACATCCAGATCTGAATGATTGTTCTTTATGGAATGCATTGCATTTATTATTTCATTTGAGGAAATATTTATTTCTTGAAATGTACAATAGGGAAACAATTTTCCCACTAAATGTCTATGGAGATTCTCAGTCATCCAGATCCCTTGAAAAAGCACCTTTGGGATAATGTTCACACTGTTATTATCTATATGAAATATTGTTGTGGTAATTCAATTACACTGCTTGTTTCTATTTTTTGCTGATCTTTTTGCAAACATACTGATACACTGTAAAAAAATAAAAAGATAACAAACACTGAGTTCTTATATTTTTTCTTCTTACTCTTTCTATACATCTACCCACTCACGTGGTTTTTTTTTTTAAATTTAAAGATGTAACCTTGCAGTCTGTGGTTTTATCACTGGACTATGACTGGAAAGATTGAGATTCAAGTCTTCATTTAGTCTTGAAATAAAAAATGGTGAACTTGGAAAACCCCTTCTCTCATTCTCGGCCCATTTTCAAAGGTAGTGTTAGATCAAAAGACAAAAGAAAGAACCTTTCACACTGGCTTGTATTCCTTCAATAAGAAGATAATTCTATTGCAAGCACACTGCTCCACATTAAAAATGAAATTCTGTTATCTGCATTCAAGAGAAAGTATATATCTACCCAAACACATACATAACACACATATACACAAGCTATATATACACATAAATATATACCTATGCTACACACACAGACACAGACACAGACACACAGAGACACAGAAACACAGACACACAGACACACACACAGAGACACACAGACACACACACACACATATATATACAATCCCTGGTATTTATCAGCACAAATATAACACAAAATGTGTAACAAAGGCAACAGTAAAAATATTGGGTTTCTGTCGTGATGGACTCTTGTGATGAGCCGATTGACAGATAATGGAAGCTGTTAGCTTCCTCCCATAATTGGGGATTACCAGGGGTTGTGACACTAAATATATACCTTCTTCCCTGGCTTCAGCTGATAAGGAGGAGAACTTGTGGCTTAATGGCTAAGATGTTTGCCTAAGATGTAATATAGCACAGGTTCGAATCCCAGTAAGGTTATGGCTAGCTGATGAGAGCTAAATAGCTTGAAATAGATCTATACTAGTCTCCCTTTATTTATTTATCAGCATAAATATAACTATATAACTATATAACTATATAACTATATAACTATATAACTATATAACTATATAACTATATAACTATATACCTATATACCTATATACCTATATACCTATATAACTATATAACTATATAACTATATAACAACTATATAACTATATAACTATATAACTATATAACTATATATATATATATATATATATATATATATATATATATATATATGTTTTTATTTTTATTTTTTTATTTAACACAAATATAACAAAGGCAACAGTAAAAATATTGGGTTTCTGTCGTGATGGACTCTTGTGACGAGCCGAAGGACAGGTGATGGAAGCAGTTAGCTTCCTCCCATAATTGGGGCTTACCAGGGGTTGTAAAAAAATCTAATATATATATATAGATCTATACTAGTCTCCCTTTATTTATTTATCAGCATAAATATAACAAATGTAACAAAAAGGCAACAGTAAAAAATATTGGGTTTCTGTCTGGATGGTCTCTTGTGACGAGCCTAATGACAGAGAGTGGAAGTGTGACCTTCCTCCCATACTTGGGCATACCAGGGGTTGTGACTTTAAGTATATACCTCCCACCCTGGCTGGCTGATAAGGAGTCGTTCTCTGTAGCTCAAATGGTTAACTCCCTGCTTGGGAGGCAATGGAGCACAGGTTCGATTCCCAAACTTGGGTATGGCTAGCTGATGAGAGCCAAATAGCTTGAAATAGATCTATACTAGTCTCCCTTTATTTATTTATCAGCATAAATATAACAAATGTAACAAAAAGGCAACAGTAAAAAATATTGGGTTTCTGTCTGGATGGTCTCTTGTGACGAGCCTAATGACAGAGAGTGGAAGTGTGACCTTCCTCCCATACTTGGGCATACCAGGGGTTGTGACTTTAAGTATATACCTCCCACCCTGGCTGGCTGATAAGGAGTCGTTCTCTGTAGCTCAAATGGTTAACTCCCTGCTTGGGAGGCAATGGAGCACAGGTTCGATTCCCAAACTTGGGTATGGCTAGCTGATGAGAGCTAAATAGCTTGAAATAGATCTATACTAGTCTCCCTTTATTTATTTATCAGCATAAATATAACAAATGTAACAAAAAGGCAACAGTAAAAAATATTGGGTTTCTGTCTGGATGGTCTCTTGTGACGAGCCTAATGACAGAGAGTGGAAGTGTGACCTTCCTCCCATACTTGGGCATACCAGGGGTTGTGACTTTAAGTATATACCTCCCACCCTGGCTGGCTGATAAGGAGTCGTTCTCTGTAGCTCAAATGGTTAACTCCCTGCTTGGGAGGCAATGGAGCACAGGTTCGATTCCCAAACTTGGGTATGGCTAGCTGATAAGAGCCAAATAGCTTGAAATAGATCTATACTAGTCTCCCTTTATTTATTTATCAGCATAAATATAACAAATGTAACAAAAAGGCAACAGTAAAAAATATTGGGTTTCTGTCTGGATGGTCTCTTGTGACGAGCCTAATGACAGAGAGTGGAAGTGTGACCTTCCTCCCATACTTGGGCATACCAGGGGTTGTGACTTTAAGTATATACCTCCCACCCTGGCTGGCTGATAAGGAGTCGTTCTCTGTAGCTCAAATGGTTAACTCCCTGCTTGGGAGGCAATGGAGCACAGGTTCGATTCCCAAACTTGGGTATGGCTAGCTGATGAGAGCCAAATAGCTTGAAATA
Organism: Thamnophis elegans; assembly: GCF_009769535.1. Lineage (NCBI taxonomy): Eukaryota > Metazoa > Chordata > Lepidosauria > Squamata > Natricidae > Thamnophis > Thamnophis elegans. The sequence goes on from NC_045542.1 coordinate 86,124,813, forward strand.
GATCTATACTAGTCTCCCTTTATTTATTTATCAGCATAAATATAACAAATGTAACAAAAAGGCAACAGTAAAAAATATTGGGTTTCTGTCTGGATGGTCTCTTGTGACGAGCCTAATGACAGAGAGTGGAAGTGTGACCTTCCCCCCATACTTGGGCATACCAGGGGTTGTGACTTTAAGTATATACCTCCCACTCTGGCTGGCTGATAAGGAGTCGTTCTCTGTAGCTCAAATGGTTAACTCCCTGCTTGGGAGGCAATGGAGCACAGGTTCGATTCCCAAACTTGGGTATGGCTAGCTGATGAGAGCTAAATAGCTTGAAATAGATCTATACTAGTCTCCCTTTATTTATTTATCAGCATAAATATAACATACATATATACACATATACACATATACACATATACACATATACACATATACACATATACACATATACACATATACACATATACACATATACACACACACACACATATATATATATATATATATATATATATATATATATATATATATATATATATATATATATATATATATATATATATATATATATCTATCTCACTGTCCATTTTGAATACATAGCGGAAAGAAGAAGCTTGAGAGTTAAGAAGATTGTGAATCTAGATTTTCTGCTTCATATACTATGAAGTCTCATCCTAGAAGGTAACAAGCAAAACAGGTCATGAAGAGGATGTGTAGACAATCGTGCGAACTCTACTCAAGCATTGCTTATGTGCTATGTCCTGGATAGAATGAAGTGAACTACCGATGATCTTTTCTGCCATTTTCACCACTCTCTGCACCACCTTCCTGTCTGAACCAGTAATGGTTTCAAATCAGACAGTAATGCCATATGACAGTATGCTCTCAATTGACCTTCTATATCAGAGGTGTCAAACTCAAGGCCCATGAGGTGCTTAGATCTGATCTGTGGGGCTGCCCTGGAAACAGCAAAGAAAAGACCTGCAGTGCCTCTGCCAGTGAAAATGGAACTTGGGAAGGCTCCGTCCATCCCTCCTGAACTCCATTTTTTCTGGCAGAGGGTTGCAGGAGGCTGTCACCGCCAAAATGGAGCTTGGGAGTCCATTTTTGCTGGCACAGCGCTCGGGCCACCATAGGCCCCCGACATGAATGATGTCTAGTTAGCCATGCCCATTCTGGCCATGCCCATCCCACACACCTCCAAGGTCAAGCACAACCCTGATGTGGCCCTCAATGAAATTGAGTTTGACACCCCTTCTCTATAGAAAGTGGTAAAGACAGGGGAAGGAAGATGAACTGAATACTGATTTCACATTTAAAATATCAGCAATATATTAAGCCAAGAGATTTTGAATGTTGAAAACTTTCAAATGATTGTGGATTTCACCATTATTTTAAAATGCATTGAGATCCTCCTTAAATGAATACATCATCATCTATGTTGCATAAGTTGTGGCCACATCAGTACCAAACAGATAATGCAATACAATTAAGGAGTTGAATCTGTTTATTTTAATTGGCAAGATTTAAATACGGTTTAATTGTTCATTTTAAACTAGTGAGACTTAATGTACAATCTTAATTGTATTTAGTTCAGTAGATGTAATGTCTTTACTGAGATAAATTATCTGATGTTATCCTTATCATAAATTAAAGGAAAGCAAGGAAACAATTTTTGGCTTATGCTTGAGCATGTAAATTTGACCTAACAGATTCACCCAGCAATTCTATTTTGCTGCTGATATTTATTAAATGGAAACCTGTCATATTATATTGAGGCTATATACATGCACATAGGAGCCTGTAAGTATGATTTCCCAAAACAGTGTTTACAAAATTAATATGACAGAAGAGTATTACTTTTTAACTTGGAAAGTATATCTATTGTGAAGCTGTAATTAGTAAAACTTTAATTGTAATTTATCCATTTGTGTGGTATAATTTTACATATCCCGAAGAACTGCCTAAAATGCAATTGGATGTAAGCAAATCTCATTGTATCCAATGGTACCTAGTTCCATTAAGTAAAATTGCAATCAAGAACACTTTCCTGTGGAAATCTCATAAATATCCACACAATTGCATGGTAAAAGACTTTCCTTCTGCCCATATTCTATTGATTCAGATGACTTTGTTGTTTAATTATAAATTAATATTGGCCTTTCAGTCAAAAGGTGAATTGATCCATCTTGGCATTGAGTAGCATGTTGGAGAGCACACTTCAACAGGACACAAAGTTGGCCCCAGTTTGTGGAGGAATACTGCTCCTTTAAATATTCAAATCCCCAAATATAAGCCTTGTTCTAAAAGGCATTGTAGACCACAAAAGACCCATAGTTTAGGCATTTTTTCAATTCTGTTTTAGCTCGTAAGTCATATAAGGTAGTGCTCCAGATCAATATTTAGAATCACAATACATTTTGCAGCTGATTGAGCAACCAAAAATAGAGATATAAAGATGACAAGGTTTGAAATAAATTTCTTTGTTCTCCAACCTATAGGAACCAGTCTAGTATAAGTTAGCCAATTTTGTTCAGTAGAGCCTTTCAACTAATTATTAAAAGATCATCCTAGTAAAAGCAGAGGAATTTGTCACAACCAGATAGCTCGACCTGCAAAAGTTTTTGTTCTATGCAACCCCTTGCGTTCGGAAGTATTATTATTCATGAATAAAGATATTAATTTTTCTTTGAAAAATCTAAATCACTCTCTTAAAAACATGCCTTTATTTTTGTATTTGAGCCAAAAGGCACATGATTTGATTTGTCTTTTACTGAACCGTGGTGGTGCAGTGATTAGAATGCAGTATTACAGTTCAAATCTCACCAGGTTCATGGTTGAGTCAGCCTTCCATCCTTCCAAGGTTGGTAAAATGAGGACTCAGATTGTTGGGGGCCATACGCTGACTCTGCGTAGGGCTGTAAAGCAGTGTGAAGCAGCAATAGTAGTGCTATTGCTATTGGTCCCTATACGTCTAAGTGCTATTACTATTGGTCCCACTTAGATAGGGCTGTAAAGCACTGTGAAGCAGTATTTCAGTCTGAATGCTATTGCTATTGGTCCCTATTTGAGTCCTGTGTCAGAGAGTATGAGTATCTTTGTGTATTTACCCTACAGATAAATCTCAACAAATGGGATTGTTAAGAATTGTTAAACAAGGTTGTTGTTAGGTGAGTTGTGCCCAATTGTACAACCTTTTTTGTCATAATTGTTAAGTGACCCACTGCAGTTGTTAAATCTATCATGCATTAATTAAGCAAATCTGGTTTCCTACTTTGACTTTGCATGCCCGAAGCTGTCTGGGAAGATTGTAAATGGCAATCACATGATTCTGAGATGCAGCAATCATCATAAATACATGCTGGCAACCATACGCAATGTGTGTAATACTGATTACATTAGCTATTATTAATATTAATGATACTTTCTGCACATAAGTATAATATTCTTGGAGTCTATGCATGACTTGACTTTGTTATGCTATTACAATAGCATACAATACAATAGCAGAGTTGGAAGGGACCTTGGAGGTCTTCTAGTCCAACCCCCTCCCTAGGCAGGAAACCCTATACTGGTTTAGACGAATCACTATCCAACATCTTCTTAAAGACTTCCAGTGTTGGGGCATTCACAACTTCTGGAGGCAAGCTGTTCCACTTATTAATTGTTCTGTCAGGAAATTTCTCCTCAGTTCTAAATTGCTTCTCTCCTTGATTAGTTTCCACCAATTGCTTCTTGTTCTATCCTCAGGTGCCTTGGAGAATAGTTTGACTCCCTCTTCTTTGTGGCAACCCCTGAGATAATGGAACACTGCTATCATGTCACTCCTAGTCCTTCTTTTCATTAAACTAGACATACCCAGTTCCTGCAACTGTTCTTTATATGTTTTAATCTCCAGTCTCCTAATCATCTTTATTGCTCTTCTCTGCACTCTTTTTAGAGTCTCCACTTCTTTTCAACATCATGGTGGCCAAAACCAAATGCAGTATTCCAAGTGTGGCCTTACCAAGACATTATAAAGTGGTATTAACACTTCATGTGATCTTGATTCTATCCCTCTGTTTATGTAGCCTAGAACTGTGTTGGCTTTTTTGGAAGCTGCTGCAAACTGCTGGCTCATATTTAAATGGTTGTCCACTAGGACTCCAAGATCCCTCTCACAATTACTACTATTGAGTAAGGTACCACCTATACTACACCTGTACATTTCGTTTTTCTTGCCTAAATGTGGAACCTTACTCTTTTCACTATTGAATTTTATTAGATAGTGCCCAATTCTTCAAGTTTGTCAAGATCCTTCTATATCTTAAGCCTGTCTTCTGGAGTGTTGGCTATTCCTGCCAGCTTGGTGTCATCTGCAAATTTGATGAGTTCCCATTTATTCCCTCATCCAAATAATTGATGAAGATGTTGAAGAGAACTGGACCTAAAACAGAGTCTTGGGGTACTCCACTGCCTACTTTCCTCCATGTAGATGCAGTTCCACTGAGGACTACATGTTGAGTGCAGTTGGTCAGCCAGTTACGAATCCATCTGGTGGTGATGCTGTCTAACCCACATTCTTCTACTTTATCTAGTAGTAGGTAATTGTCTACCTTATCAAATGATTTACTGAAGTCCAAGTAAACTATATTGACGGCATTCCTCTGATCCACTAATTTTGTCACTTTGTCAAAGAATGCAATAACATTAATCTGGCATGATCTGTTTTTGACAAACCCATGTTGGCTTTTGGCTATTACTTTGTTTATTTCTAGGTGTTCGCTAATTCGTTGCTTGATTATCTTTTCCAAAATCTTCCCTGGTATTGAGGTCAGGCTGATAGGTCTATAGTTTCCTGGATCTATTTTTTCCCCTTTTTTGAAGATGGGAACCACATCAGCTCTTTTCCAGTCCTCTGGCAGTTCCCTGGTGCTCCAGGATCTCTGAAAGATATAGTTCAGTGGTTCTGAGATCTCATCTGCCAGTTCCTTCGGAACCCTGGAGTGTAATTCATCCAGTCCTGGTGATTTGAACTCATCTAGGGTAGAAGGTGCTCACTTACCATTTTATTCCCTATTTCAACTTGTGTTCTTAATCTGATTTTTGTGCTGCTGTTTTTGATAGGTTGGACTGTTTTATCCCTTTGTGTAAAGACAGATGCAAACAATCAGTTAAATAGTTCTGCTTTCTCCCTGTTGCTTGTCACCTTCTTGCCACTTACTCCCAGCAATGGACCAATTTTTTCCTTAACCTTTTTCTTGTTTTTAATATGTTGGAAGAAATTTGTTTTGTTATTTTTTACTTTTGTGTCAAGCCTTTCTTCATTGTGAGCCTTAGCTTTCCTCACTTCCTCTTTACAGGTGCAGGTTATTTGCTGATATTCTGCCTTAGTTATGTCCCCCTCTTTCTACTTTTTATACTTATCTTTTTTGTCTTTCAATTTGTCAGAGAGTTCTTTATGCAGCCATGCTGGTTTATTTTGGGAGCTGTTATTTTTCTTCTTCATTGGTATTGTGCTAGACTGGGCTTTTGTAATTTCATTTTTCAAAATTTCCCAAGCTTCTTGAGTTGCTTTCCCCTTGAGGATTCTCATCCATGGAATTTTTCCCAAGCTCTTTCTAAGTTTATTTAAATTAGCTCTCTTAAAGTCCAAGACTCTAGTTTGACTTTGTTCTATTACTTGTGTTTGCATAATGTTGGATTCCAATATTGCATGATCACTTGCCCCCAGGGTTCCTGTGGCTTCAACACCTTCTATCATTTCCTATCTGTTAGTGAGAATTACCAACCTCCCCTCACTATTAGCAGCATTAAAGGACCAACACAACCTCAAAATTAATAACCAAAATTTGTAGGCTTTAGGCATTTGGCTCCTGTGTGTTGAACATTGGCCACAGAGAGACAGTGTCAGGATAATTAACTCCACTCTCCCATGAATGTAGTGAAAATTTCCTTAGGGTTCGATTGGTTGGCAGCTAAAACTACGCAAATCACATTTGTTGAAAATTATGCCATTTGAAGTGAGTGATTGATTTTTCCTGGGGCAAAAATATTTCAAAGTAAACTGAGTATAATTGTATAATGGCTGCTTTAAATTCTGTTTGGAATTCTACAAAAACTAGAGCAGAAATGCAAATAAAGCTATAATCCTCTATATTTTTCCCTGAAAGAAGCCTGGGAGTAGCTGTTTCTGAATATGTCTGTCTGTCTGTCTGTCTGTCTGTCTGTCTGTCTGTCTGTCTGTCTGTCTGTCTGTCTATCTATCTATCTATCTATCTATCTATCTATCTATCTATCTATCTGAATCTATTTTATCTATTCTAATCTAATCTAATCTAATCTCATCTCTTCTATTCTATTCTATTCTATTCTATTCTATTCTATTCTATTCTATTCTATTCTATTCTATTCTATTCTATTCTATAACTAATCTATTCTATCTATCTATCTATCTATCTATCTATCTATCTATCTATCTATCTATCTATCTATCTATCTATACTTATACAAACCTCAAGGCAGAGTAATTATTTTTATTGTTATACCAATTAAATAAAAAGATCAACTTTTTCTGAATAGACATGTAAACAATATTTTAAACATTCATTTTAAATTAAAACAGCACATATTCATTAGTTATCACTTTCCTTTTTCCCATTTGCCATACTGAAACTCATATTTTATTCATATTTTTAATATTATTTGCAGCATCCAGTGGTTATGTGACTGTGATTTGACACTTTTTTGTCAGTTTCTGTTGTTTTACTTCTGGCTACGATTCTGAGGGTATGTCTAATCAGTTTGTGGATTATTGCCTAAAATATCTACAGAAAGATCAGATTTTCCAACGACTAAAACTAATATGATAAAGATATGAAAAACTGCAATGTAACACATTAATACTTATTATGTAGGAAATTTCCAGATGTAAAATCCTATGAGTCTCTGAGGAAGTGGGCTGCTATTTCAGTTCTCTGCTTCAAAAACAGAAGAAATAATTGGAAAGCACAGAAGGTATATACTATAAATGGAACATTCTCTAGGCTACCTGCAAAATTCTGTAGAAAAACTAGAAAAAATGCATTTCACATCTAAAAATGCTTGCATTCTGTGGCAAATTAAACTTATAAAAGCATGCCTGTGCATATTTACTTAGGAGTAAAATCTCATAGTGGTTCATCAGTTGATCAAATGTAAGTTGACCTGTTTTAAGGACTAGTGCTATTCAGAGAAAAGAATTATTGAAAAGTTTGATGTTGTTGTTGTTGTTGATACTGACAGACAGACTGGGGTTAGGAGTAGTTTCTGAAGTTTAATTCTTTCATGACGAAGATGGTTCCAAACAGTGCAGACAATAGATATATTGTGCCAATGTTTTGCGATTAGCTCAGGAACTGGTTAAGCTGATTAAACAAAGCCCTGTTCTGAGTTGACATATTCTCACCGAAACAAAATCCTCTCTTTTCTCAAATGATGTAGCTTGAACCCCACCTCGTGCAATGTTACTTGGCCATTTATACTGTAGGTTGCTGAGTTACCCTCCTAAGAAGCTGTCATTCGCCTTTTGCATCAGTCAGCTACTATCTAAAGCCAGCTATCATGCTGTAACTGAGGCAAGCATCCACTTGCTTAAGTAGGACAGTTTTATTTGCTGAATTAAGGATTATAATCCAGAGATATGGGATTTTGAGTTTGATCTTCTCTGTTGCCTTACTGTGGCACAGCAAGATATGAAATGAACAAAGGACAATCTGGCGAAAAAGGAAGACCGTGAAGCCACGTCTACAGAAACACACCCCTGTAAGCCTGGGAAGATATTTGTACATAAATGAGGCCACCAATATCTTTCACGTTGTCCATCCTCTGATGCCTGAATTCATACCCAAAGTTCCTTCCAGAAATCACTATTCTCCAAAACACCTGTGGGTAGGACAATAAGCAATGTATGGAAACTAATCAAGGAGAGAAGCAACTTAGAACTAAGGAGAAATTTCCTGACATAACAATTAATCAGTAGAACAATTTGCCTCCAGAAGTTATAAATGCTCCAACACCACAAGTTTTAAAGAAGAGATTGGATAACCATTTGTCTCAAGTGGTGTAAGGTTTCCTGCCTAAGGGGGTTGGATTAGAAGACCTCCAAGGTCCCTTCCAACTCTGTTATTCTCTTCTCTTCTCTTCTCTTCTCTTCCCTTCTCTTCTCTTCTACTCTACTCTACTCTACTCTAATTTAATTCTATTCTATTCCTTTTACAGCTCACATTAACCACGTCTGTGAAATGTGACCTGTGTTGAAAAGCCAAAATAAGCACTATGTTATGATTCATCTCCATTAGATGGTCACAGTAATTATATTTTGACTATCAACCTCTATCTTAGGTGGAAAAGACAAGTACGATTCTCTTACAATTGCTTATATCTATTCCAAAATTAGTCTAATATGACTAATACATTTCCACCATTTACAGACTCTCATGTGTAAGCACATTACATTTGATAATATACTGGTCAGTACTAAATAACATGCAGGCATATTATAGATAAGTCTGTTCGTGTCTTTATATAGCTATATGCAAAAACAGCAACATTTGTTTCTTGGAAAAATGATAGGGCAATAACCTACCTAACCGTTGTTAAAACTTGCACTATCTGCCTCATATAAAACCATCTGGTTGTGTTGAAGTTTCTGAGGTCTCCGTTTATGTTGAGTTACACAATGATGGCCACAACGTTCCTGTCCCACAAATCTAGCAATTCAGTTGACATGCCACTAGTACTAGAGTAAAATCTACTCAAGGAAAAAGTCTTGTTGGTATGAAAAAATTCAAGGCTCTTTTTCCCTTAGTTTTGTCAAGGATTAGATTGCCTTTATGTAAGAAAACAAAAGCTAGACTATTTTTTTAACCACATGTAAGGGCTTGATTTATTTCTGCAACTCTTTTTAAAATTGGTGGCAATACTGAAAAGAAATGCCCGCCTATTTAGCCACATATCCTCTGTGCACATTTATCTTCTTGCCCAGCCTGATAGTTACCATCCCACTGGATTCTGACATCAGTTCAGGTTGCATGCTGAGCACTAATGTATGTCTGGTATATTAGGAATACTTTCCACATACACTCTGAGCTCAAGCTCTTTTTGTAGTGCAGTTCCATTCTTGCACAAAGTTTTCTTTTCCCATAGTTCCCATTACTGATTTATTTTATGTTCCCTAAGCTTGCACAATACAGCGCCTACTTTGCACCATGTATGACAGCTCTCTGCAATAATCTATTCTTAAGCAGGTATTTAAACGCTTCCTCAAAAGATATGACTAGTCAACTCAGCCACTGCTGTGTTGCAGGCAAAGTAAAAAGTGAGACAGACATAGAGGTGAGATTGTTTGGGAGTTCCCCTGAAATCACCCACTTTTAGCCTTTCAATGGAGGTGCTCATAGTTAGCATAACACAACTCTGTCATATTTTTGATGTTACATTGGTGTTGTAAGGTGTGCCACAAAATACGTAATTTTTTTTCATATTGCTGTATCCTACATGTTTAGCTTAAATTCAAGTCATTGCTTAATTGTTACATTTCTGAGAACTTGTGGTTAATCTCTGTTTTGCAACACCAAAAGGACATAAGTCATATCTAGTTCCTTGCATGTGTGCTTTATCCAGCCTCGGTACACAAATGTGAATTCAGAATTCTGAGAGTGATGCGGTATCTCAGATCATAACCACAAAATTTCATTGGTCTTTCAGCAGATGATCTGGCTACTGGTATTAGCACTGCTTCTGTGTGGTTGCAAGAGCCATACACATAAATTGGAGGCTAAAACAACTTCAGAGGGCCAGTTTGATGTGGTGATTAAAGCGTGAGGTTAGAAATTGGGAGATCTAGCCCTGCCTTGGGCACAAAGACAGCTGCTTGACCTTGAGCCAGGCACTCTGTCTCAGCCCTAGGAAGAAGGCAATGGTAAATCACTTCTGAAATCTTGCCAAGGAAACTGCAGTCCAGGCAGTTTCCAGGAGTCAACATCAAGGCACACAAACTCAAAACATCTTAAGTCTGAATAAAAAAAAAAACCCACCCTATTTAGCTGAACAACAAGTGAGTTATGTCACCTCTAATCTGAGCAGTTGTACTAAGATTCACAGAATATACGTATGCAACCCTGTGGTGTTTTGTGTATGGGGTTGTAACTCTGCATATACAAGAAACAAAGGGCAAAGTGGAATAATGCATCCAATTACGTTAATAGCCACAACATAACAGCCTGGTTGGAATCAATCCAGTCCTGAGGCAGCTGCTGCCAAAGTACAGCTGAGTAAGCACTACACATGCACACGCATGCACACATGCACACACACACCAAACACACCAAACACAAAAAAACGCACAAGTGATTTGTTAAGGGCTGGGTGTGTTTCTGTGTAGTAGATGCTGGAGGGAATTTTTATTGAATCTGGCCCTACGTTCCTATGACATGAAAAAGACCAAATGGCAAAAGGAAAGTCTATATGTCAGTTTGAAACTTCCCGACCCAAAGAAATGAAGTTTCCTGTAACAACTGGAAAGAACCAACCCCTCTTTTAATTCACATTCACAGTAATATTGGTTTTGAAATCAAAGCTTCAAATAATTTCCTCATTTACTTTGGAATAGAGAAACAGAAGAACCTTGTCTGTGTCTTAGGCTTATAGATTTTATTTCTGCTTGGCAAATAGGCTCCCTCAGAATAATCCTTGAGGGTCATTATTGTTTTCAGAGTAGCTTTTATGAAACAGCCTGTGGAAAAAACAAAGCTGTGGGGATTTTCCAGGGAGAGATATGAGTGAAGGTGTCTATCCATGTTTTTGCAGACTTCTTTCTCTTTTCAGACATGGAGATTATATAGCAGTGATGGCTAACCTGTTTGTTATTGCGTGCCAAAAGTGTGACAGCGTGCACGCACACATGCCTACACCCATAATGCAATGCAATGTGTGACAACCCCCCATGCACCCCACCCCCCTGCGTACCCCATTTTGGGCCTAGTAGGCCTCCCAGCTTACTGGGACCAACAACAGGCCACAGGGCGCTCCCCCCACACTCCTCCTACACCCCGCATGTATGCGTGGTCCCCCACCCCCTGTGCATGCACACATGTCTTTCACATGCCCCCTGCCCCCTGTGCATGTGCAGCAGAGACCCAAAAAACAGCTGGCCAGCCAGGAGGCGCGCACGCATGCATGATGGAACTGAGCTCGGGCGACGTCTCATGTGCCCGCAGAGACCGCTCTGCGTCCCACAGGTTCACCATCACAGTTATAAAGGCAGAATATAACCATCAAAACCCAATCCAAATCCTTCCCCTAACATTGTTTCTGTATGAAACTAGCAGTGATAATGTTTCTGGTCTGGTTTCCTGTTTTAGTCAGCAGCACATTGTGAAGCAGCCTATCTTGACCATCAAGAGAATTGCAAACCCACAGAGTTGACCACAGAAGAGAAGGAAATGGAGGAGGAGGAGAAGGATCAGAGGCCTGAACGAAAAGGAAAAAAAAAACCCCAACCCTACAAAGCTCAAGGAGTCTGTCTCGAGGGAGTCTTTAAAACAATGCTGCCCATATGCATTACAACTCAGGGGTAAGTTTTGCCATTGTGGTGTGGATTGTACTTGGTGCTTCTGACACTCAAGGATCAATCAATCAGGAGTCATGTTCAGGAGGGAGTTACATGTCTGTATACTCCTTATAACAGATTTGAAATATAGTCTCTATCTGATAGTAGGAAGAAGCCCACACAGTGTGAGTATTTTGCTCATTCCCCAGAAGGTTTATCTGTTGTTCTGGAGCTCATGATAAGAAATTGGTCTGCAAGATAGGGTCAGTATCCTTCTGTCTGTAGTCTGCAACTTGTTTTAGCAAAGATGTTTTGAAGTTTTCAGGCAAATAAAGACGGCTTTATGTTTGTGGGAATCATAATCACGCTATGGGTTTAACTTCCACGTTCTCTATTCATTCTGTACATGTCCTGTGTTTGTGCAACATAAACTATTCATTTCTGTAGCGTGAGGAACCTGATAAACCTGAGTTACTAAGAAAAAAGTTCCTTCTGCACAAGGCTATACTTTCATTGTACTCTGTTGTTAGTTTTTAAATTGTAACCTCTGTTGGCAAAAAAATAGCATAGAAAAGAAGGTGAAAATTTGAAATGTAAAAATGTAAATTAATTAATCTCACTGGCAATAGAATTTTAGAAAGATGATTTGGTACAGATAGCAAAATTATTATCCAAGGCATACAAATAATCTGGGTTATTGTTTTATGGATTTAATCCACTTTGAGGGAAGTTAGAAATAGAAAATAGAATAATAGAGTTGGAGAGACCTTGGAGGTCCTCTAGTTCATCCCCCTGCTCGAGCAGGAGACCCTTTACCATTTCAGACAAATGGTTGTCTAGTCTCTTTTTGAAAACCTCCAATGATGGAGCACCCACTCCTTCTGAAGGCAACCCATTCCACTGGTTCATTTTTCTCACCATCGGGAAATTTCTACTTAGTTCTAGGTGGCTTATATGCAAGTTATATTGTACAACTTGGTTGTACATATCATGACTCTTTGTTTTTGGAAAAATGCCTTGGAGTGTTTTCTTGCTCCCTTGTTGTTTTTAGCTTTTTTTCTTTCTTTCATCTTTCCCCCTAATTTTCTTTATTGGATTTCTAGTTTTTCTTATCAGTTTCTATTATATATTGTTACTGTGAAGCCTCTTAATATCCTTAATAACGATTAAAAATGTGGATTGCAATTTTACCGCAGGGCTGTCCTTTCCAAATCAAAGTACAATGTTTTGCTTTTCATTAGAATCATCAATCACATATAGGAGCAATAGACAGAGAGACAGACAGACTGTCAGACTGTTCTGACCATCAATCTCTATGAATGGAACTGAACACAAAAGTTCATTCACAGTATCTCTCATTTTCTCATTTCAAAAGTATCATGTGAGACGTTTGTTCTTTCCATCTTTAAGCTTTTTGAACTGTGCAAAACTATTACAAATAATTCTGTGATATACTAGTAAGATTTGCTGCCTTCTAGTCACTTCCACCATATTAGAAGAACATTGCAAGATCCAGTTGAACAAAGTTTTCTCCCCATACATTGCAGTCAACTAAGGTGTGACAATGTGACATCCTCTCTCCAAATACCTAGTTTTCCTGAGTCCCTAATGAGTAACCATAATGACTGATGACTGATGCTCAACATTAGTGTCAGAACGTATGCAAATTCTGCCCAAGAAGTACACTAAAAAAAGTGATATTTTGTGTCTCTGTCCAGTACATACTATAAGTGAAAGTGAAAATGCTTGTAATAACTTTGTGCTGTTCTTACTGCAGTACGTATTGCAATGCAGATAGAAGCAAACATATTTTTTTCCTCTTCTAGCTTAAATTCAGGGTGTAGCCCACCCTGCAATAATTTAAAAGTGAGGAGAGGAATTTGCTTTCTTAAGATACAAAAGATCTGACTGACTTTAATCAGGGACGGCTATTTTGATACCAGAGCATTGACTTTCAAAGCCAAAAAGTGCATTTTGATATTTTGCCTCTTGACTTTGCCATTCACTTAGAACACAGAGAGGCTGTCAGGAAACGTGAATAGGGAAAAACAAAAAGAGGGACAGAGACCTGCAAATTAGCATCAAAGGACTGGCCTTAGATTTATTGGGACATTTATGAGTGTTGTTTTCATTATTTACACCACTGTTGATTCTAAGAGATCTCATTAAAAGTGTAATAAATGTAAGAAAAATTTACAGGCCAATAAAAGGTCCAAAGTTGATACCCCACCATCCCTTTCTCTTAGTGCTTGAAGTTTTTCTTGCTTTTCTTCATACTATTTTAAACAACTTGATGTAGTATCACACTAAAGCTGCTGATAACTGATGGAAGACTGAAATAGTTTTAGTCCTGGTTCAGGACAAGGGGACTCATGGATGATACTGGCTGCTATCGGATACTTTTACCTCATGAGCCCCATCATGTCCCTTTTGGCATTGGCAGAAAATATTTTTATTCAAAGTAGGGAAGTGGCAATGCAATAGACTAATTTTTAAACAGTTTAAAATTCTTCCCATAAAAATATTCAATTTCTGCTATGAAAGTATCAGTTGTTGGCTTATTTTGGTAAAAGGCAATAATGGCAATTATAATGGCAATAACGGACTTGTCTCTGAAGCAAATGTATGGTTTTTAAGTGAAATTAAGGATTGATCAGGAATTTATTTGAATAAATGAATAATTTTGCAGGATATTTCTGTAAAAAACAAAAAAGAAAAGGGAGGGGAGAAGGAAAAGAAGGAAAAGAATAAATGCAAGAAGAGCTGATGAGAAGCAAATTATCTTCAAAGAAAAACCAGAAAGTCCAGTTGCCTCTTGAAAAAGCACCTTTGGGACAATAAATTCAAGAGTTCAGAGAGTAAGAAAGATACTCATGTAGAATGAAGCATTACTACAAATGCAGACGAGGCATGGAACTGGACATATAGAAAAAACTCAACCCTCAAATGACAGCTTAAAAATAGATATTAACTTACAAAAAGTTTCAAAATTTCCTAATAATTTAATATTTAGGACAAATAATGTTACATTATTTTATAGGCAGCATATAAAAAGGCAATAGGCTAAATTTGTTCTGTGCCTGCAGTATTTTTCACTGGTCATCTAACATTCCATTCCTCATAACCGAGTCTCTCATATCAAACTGCAAAAAGTTAAGATCAGTGTCAACTGAGGCCAACGTGGCAGATAAAGTCCACTCATCCTTCCAGGCACACCCAAGGCAGCCATGAAACTGCAATCAAGAATCTAAGATCAACTGTCATGCATCTACATAAACAGAGAGCTACAATGCTAAAACCCAAGTACGTTTGTAGTACTTTCTTGCAGAAGTACAAAAAGAACAGCAGGAGGCCTGCATGAAGAACTCTAAAGTTTTTGGAATGATTTTCAAAAGTTGTCATTCAATTTTATTTTTTTCTTGGAACTGGAAGAGTAGAAAGAATCATGTCTCTTGATTTAATTAATTTATATAAAGAACATTTTATATTTAACCAAATAAAATCTATTCTTAGTTGTGTTAGGACTCAACTTTTCCCCCCTATCCTTGCTTCTTTTTAGACGTTTAGCTTGAAGGAGAACACTCAAAAATCAAGTGTGTCCTTTAGCTGAAAAGATTGGGCATTCCTGTTTTTTTAACTTCCTATATGAACTGGCAATTTTATGTGGGCTGGTAAGCCTGTATTTAACCTCATTTGCTGCACAAATCATGTTATTCTAGATTATCCTAGGTTTATCTATATACCACTATGATAATTGGGTGACACTGGATTTGAACTTGTGTGTGTGTATGTGTGTGGTGGGCTGTCTAGACATAAGAGTAAATATGTTTTAGAATAAATATATCTGAAGAAAATGAAATATTTTCTCAAGAACCTAGTATAAATAAAGCTAAACTCATTTTTCTAAAATGAATGAATAAACATGGCTTTGACACCTGAAAAAAAATGAAAGAGAAAGGATTTTAAATCATGCCAGTAGTTGTGACTTATTGTACAACCTTTTCTAGAATTATCTAACCATTGTTGTGCTGAAGTAACAATTATGGGGACATGCTTGTGCTTCCTTTAAAACTGTGAGATACTGGTGGGAAATGATTCAAATTCTTTTTTCAGTGAAATTTTTATCTAGCAAAAGGTCTTTATGAGTACAAGCAGTCTCTGTGGCTTGGGCCTTAGCTGTAGCATACAGAAAATTACTTGTGACAGGAAGAGTTCCTTCTGTAATTCCCTGGACTAATACAGATGTGTTAGAAAGAGCATGACGACAAAGTGCTTTTTCCTTATCTTGTTTAACATGCTGTACAGTCCTGTGCATACATGTATGGCTAGGTACACCAGTATGATAAGGTACTGAGTTTTTACCTAACCAATTTGGTCAGGGAGGCTGGGTATCATCCGGGTCCCATCAGCCAAAAAATGTTGGCTGGTGAAAATCAGGAGATGTGCCTTCTCTACTGCAGCTCCTGCCTTTTGGAATTTTCTCCCTTCAGATATCAGGATGACCCCAACTCATTTCCTGGATGTATTTATAGTAACTCTTTAGTTTTAATGTTTTTTAAACACTTTTTAAATGTTTTATGATGCTAATTGAGTTCTACACATTTAAAATGACATCCCTGTAATTAAATGCTTAACTGCGAAGTCCAGGAACCAAAATGACAAAGCCAGTGATACAAATTCCAGCATTTCTTCTACTGTTCCCCGCATGAGAGCCTTCTCCAGAAAGGTGGGTCTTTGCACAATGTATCTGAAGTTGGATAATTTCAATCTGGTCATTTGTGCCTTGAGTGAGAACTCTGGATTGATTTGTTCAATGTTGCTTTTGTTTGTTTCCTTGGCTGTCCATAGTACAGGTAGTCCTTGACTTTTTCACACTTATGACTGTTGCAGTCTCCCCATGATTACGTGATTTACAATTGGATGCTTGACAGCTGACACATCTTTATGATGGTTGCAGTATCCCGGAGTCATGTGATCATCTTTTGCTACCTTCTGACAAGCAAAGTCAATGGGGAAACCAGATCCACTTAGCAACTGTGTTACTAATTTAAGAACAGCAGTGATTCACTTAACAAATGTGACAAGAAAAGGTGTAAAACGGGGCAAAACTCACTAAACAATTTCTCCCGTAGCAACATAAATTTTGGGCTCAATTATGGTTGTATGTTGAGGACCACCTGTATTCTCAGGAGTCTTCTCCAACGCCAAAGTTCAAAAGTGATGGTTCTCTTCCTATCTTGCATCTTCAAAGTTCAAACTCATATTATAGAAGCCCAGTTATTGAAAGACACAAAGTAAGATGTACAGCTCTGACTTTTATAGCATTGTGTGGACTTTGGGGGAGTGTAAAGATACAGTCCTTAATATGGATTCTACAGTTTTTCTTATAGCCATCACATTGGCTGGTAACAGCACATTGGCTGTTATCTTTACTTGTTGTTTCATGCAACTTCTCCAAGCATTATTTTATTTTTATCGGGAGGACCGAGACAAAATAGATGATCCTGAAAACTTTTTTTTTTATTGTCACTGCAAGTATATAAGTCACTTTCTTGTGTGGCAGCTTGGTGGCTCTAAAATCTTGCCTCTGACTTATAAACCAAACATAAGTATTTATCCACAAAAGGAAAGATACTCAGAAGAGAGCTGAATTATGGACGTTGTTCTGAGCTTGTCTTTGATGAAGCTTCACAGCTGTCACTGCTGGCCATCAACTTCCACCCTTCTCCATATGTAAATCCTCTCTCCACTTTCTTCTTAGCACAACAGCAGTGTCTTTTAGTAGAGAAAGTGCTGAGAAAAATGAGATTTGTTTAGCTATATCGATAAAACAAAGTATAAGCATTTAATAAATGGTTACACAGTCTGTTTATCCTAACACCCCCTCCCCTAAATGTTTAAACAATATTACAAAAAGGTCATGTTATATTAACATTGTTTGTGATGTCTCTGTACCAAGATCCCTCATATTACTAAAACAGTACAAATCCTTGCATAGAGCCACAAGCCCATGTACATATTTCTGCCACCCACACTGCATAAAAGAAACATTGATTGTGTTTGTGCTATAACTATTTGTGATAGCCTGCCAGGAACTGCTGTGCCAAGGTTCTGGTTGCACTTTGTCCTTTGGGAGTTAGTACCCAAACCACTGACATCATGAACTTCAAGCTAGTATTTGAGGGCAACAATCTAGGCTTCCCTCAATGGAATGAGCATGAAGAGAACTTAAATGCATGTTTTAACATTAACAAAGTGAAACATGCCGGTATCTACATTAATGTGGAAGAATGGATGATGGCAACATATCAGAGGCGGGTTGCTCCTGGTTCGGCCTGGATTGAGCTAACTGGTTGTAGCAGCAGTAGGAGGCTCCGCCAGAAGCTTCTGCACATGCACAGAAGCGCACACAGGAGCATGCCCAAACTGGTAGTAAAAACATATGTATTGTGCATTTCTAATTTTGATTTAAAGAACTCCCTTTCATTTCATGAACTTCAATGTCTAAGATGATCCAATTATACAAATGATTAGATCTAAAGAGTGGAACATCTTGGAGAGGGATGTATCTTCAGATTCCATTCTGCCTGGCCACAGGATTAGCCTAAGCAAGAAGCTCAATGAAGGGTCTCCACATCAGGCTGGAAAATCCTTCCTAGAGTATTCAACTGAGGAGAGTCTAAACGCTTTCAACATTAGTAATGATGAATGAATAGAGGTAGTTCTCAATTGGCAACCACAATTGGGATGGGCAAATTGGTGATTAAGGTAAGCCATGACTGTGTTTACAATCTTACTTCAATTTTCATTTACTTGTAAGTTGTAAATGAACCAACTGCAATTGTAAATTATTTTTTCATCACGTGAGACTAGTTGCCATATGAGAACTAACTGTACCACTCTACATACATACTAAAGAATGCCTTCTCATCAGCTGAAATGACTCTGTTTGTAAAACAGGTCAAGAGTAGAAAGAATTAAGATGGATTATATATGGATGGACAGAAGCAGAGATCTTCACAGAGACAATGCAGTTTACATCAATATGTACATCAAAGTGGGTATGCCTGGGATCTCAAAAGTATCTGATTTGGGGATTGGATGGGGTATGTGCCCTAAGCTTGATTCTGGAGCTTGCAAAAGGAGTGCTGACATGCCTCATTTCTTGTATTCCTCTTTAGAGTAAGCCACAGCCTTCTGTATTTGTATTTGTATTTTATTATTTGTATGCCGCCCTTCTCCGGGAGGACTCAGGGCGGCGAACAATTCAAGGGGGAAAAAAGGGGAACATAAAAAGACAAAATACAAATAATAAAAGTAGACAACAGTCGCACAACCATACATGTCGAGAGGGGAGGGAACTCATCACCCCCAGGCCTGCCGGCAAAGCCAGGTTTTGAAGGCTTTTCGGAAGGCCTGGAGAGAGGTGAAGGTCCGAATCCCTGTGGGGAGTTCATTCCAGAGGGCCGGAGCTGCCACAGAGAAGGCCCTCCCCCGGGTAATAGCCAGGTAGCATTGGCTGGTAGATGGCACCCAGAGGAGGCCAACCCTGTGAGATTTAATGGGTCTGTGGGAGGTAATTGGCAGCAGGCGGTCTCTCAAGTACCCAGATCCAATACCATGAAGAGCTACGACTAGCACCTTGAAGCGTATCCGGAGACTGATCGGTAACCAGTGCAGCTCGCGGAGGATAGGTGTAACTTGGGTGTACCGAGGTGCACCCACAATCGCTCGCGCGGCTGCGTTCTGTGCGAGTTGAAGTCTCCGAATACTCTTCAAGGGCTGCCCCATGTAGAGCGCATTGCAGTAGTCCAGTTCTGGTGGTATATCAATAAATATAGTTGATACATAATATAGAAAGCCTGTGGCCTTGGGAACACTTGCACTGTACATCAAGCAGACATAACCAATGGGAGCTTTCAAATCAGCAGGTAGCTACCATGTGAGAAAGGTTTATTTAAAGGGAGTAAGGGGGTGAAAACATTTTCATGGGAGGAACCACTAGTTTTTGCTAATTAAATCTATGACTTTCATAAGTTTGGTTTTTTAAATATTTTTCCCAAATTCTAAATATAGCACTGGGAATATATATTGATTTTTACCACTTATTGGATTTCAAACAATATATTTCACAAATCATTATCGGCACAATAAGATAATTATCTCATACCATTAATATTTTGGCAGAATCTTGGTTCTAGTTTTAGATATAATTTGTTTTGAGTAGAGTAGATTAGAGTAGAGTAGAGTAGAATACTAATTTGAAATAATCTTTGGCAAGTCAGTGGTTAAGGTCTTAAAGAGGGTTAAAATTAATACTATAAGACATTAAGATTAGATGAATTCTAATCTTAGATGAATTAAAACATTCATTTTCAAGTATATTAAACAGTCAAGAAGAGATTTAAAAAGGGCTGGAAGTGCAATATGGTAGAAGGAACATTGACTAGTATATTTTGGGCTTGCTAAGATTATTTTATATTCTGATGTATCTGACTTAAAATTCTAAAGAGAAGACATGGGGAGTCCATGTACATACAGAGAGACTTATGCCAATGAATGAATGATCAAAATAATTACATGTAATCAAACCTTAATATGCAAAGGCTTGACAGCTATTGCAAATATAATTGTTTTAATATGTATTAAATTACACAAATTAGACCAGAACAATTTTACAAAAATGCCAATATCTCAGATTTTCTTGGGAGGTGTTCTCAATGATTAGTTACGAGTGCCTACTTGGTGCATTTAAACATGGTATTAAAGTTCTAGAAGCCCAACAGTCCACTTTACCCAAGGATTTTCTGAACAGTCCAGTTTTTCAACCCAGCAAAAGAATTACATCATTTCCCTGTTTCCAAATTTTTCAACACTCTTCCCAGAGTAGGGTGGGAGGTCCCCAGAGGTGGTATTCCGCAGGTTCTGATCAGTTCTGGAGAACCAGTAGCAGAAAATTTGAGTAGTTTGGAGAACCGGCAAATTCCACCTCTGACTGGCTTTTGCAGTAACCTTCCCCTGATTAATTTCCAGCCCCACTTGAATGTTGCGACTGTTGTGTATTTTAATTTGTTTGTCATTTGTTTGTTTTTATTTTCCTATTTGTATCCCCTTCCCCCGTTGGTTGTTAGCCGCCCTGAGTCCCTCAGGAATAGGGCGGCATAAAAATTGAATAAACTACAACTAACTAGTAGGGAGGAAATGGAAATTTTACAGTATCCTTCCCCTACCATGGCCACAAAGCCACACCCATCAAGCCACGCCTACAGAACTGGTAGTAACATTTTTTGAATCCCACCACTGGAGGGCCCATATAGAAAAGTTCCAGAGATCTAAGATTGTGCCTTGGATACAATGAGCTATTGAAATTACAGTTCATGCCCTGTTGTATCACATCCTTTATAGGCATCCTAGGAATCACCTTGTAACTCCTTACCCAATAAAATAGCCAGAAAATTTGGAATTTTTAAATATGTAGTATTATCAGTTCACTATGATCTCACTTCATGAATGTAGCAAAATTCTGCCCAGTGGTCAATCTGCCATCAATTGTAACATTTTTATCCTTTTTTAAAAAAATTAATTTTACTTTTAATGTGTTTTATTTTGAACTCTGGTCTGTCCTCATAACAAATGTTATTAATGTTATTCATTTATTTTTTATTTTAATTCTTCCTTCTTTCCCTCCCTATATTTGAATTATTTTTTGGTTTGTTTCTTTTTGGCCTTTATATGAATGATTTATTTTAGCACTTCATTATTCTTTTCTTTTACTGTACTACTGTTGATTTAAAACCCCATAAAATCATTAAGAAACAAATTGATTAAGGCAAATGATAAATACAGGCTGAAATGACTTTAACCTAATCATTTTTTTATAATTCAGTCTTCATCACAGAGGTTATTGCTTTGGGGTAAAAGAATAGGTGGCAGATTGCTCTTTATACCATACAGGTAGTCCTCGACTTGCAACCACAGTTGAGCTCAAGATTTCTGTTGCTAAGTGAGGCAGTTGTTAAATGAATTTTGCCTCATTTTATGACCTTTCTCCATTTTATTCCCTCTCCTGGGGAAAGGATATTATAAAATCTCCATTCTCACCCCACATTGGGGCCCACCAGAGATGGTATTTGCCGACTCTCCAAACTACTCAAAATTTCCGCTACCGGTTCACCAGTACCTGTCAGAACCTGCTGAATTTCACCCCTGGATAGCAGTCTTCCAATATCTGAGGGGTTGCCACAAAGAAGAGGGACTCAAGCTATTCTTCAAAGCACCCGAGGGCAGGACAAGAAGCAATGGATGGAAACTAATCTAGGAGAGAAGCAACCTAGAATTAAGGAGAAATTTCCTGACAGAACAATTAATTAGTGGAACAGCTTGTCTCCAGAAGTTGTGAATGCTCCAACATTGGAACTTTTAAAGAAGAGATTCGACAAACATTTGCCTAAAATGGTATAGGATTTCCTGTCTGAACAGGGGGGAGGGTTTGGACTAGACCACCAAGGTCCCTTCCAACTCTGTTATTCTATGATGACAATCATCAACATTATAGTAATAACTTTTAGCTTTTAATCTTCAGAAAGGCAAAACATGATGACATCCTTATTTTTCTCATACACTGAGGTAAGAGTTGGATGTCATGTGAGCCTCACCCAGAGGTTAAGTTGTGGCATCAAAAACGACCAAAGATATTACACCAAATCCGGAGGTGGAATCTAGAAGACTTCTGAGAAAGGAGATTTAAGATCTTTATCGTCTATACTAAGACCTCAGTCAATCTGCCATATAGTGATACAATTGTAATTCAGTAGAACTCAGTGTTAATTTGTTGTTAAGATAGTCTGGTGAGCAATATGCTCATTGTTGACTAATCATACAACAGGTTGAGTCTTGGACCTGTGGTCTGGCTTTGACAAATAAATTTCCTCATTCTCAAGGAATGGTGATAGATGAGGCTCAACTCAAGGAACCCCATATAACTTCCTTTGTATTCTTAACCCCTCCCATCTATTTTCCATCAACTTTTTGCAGTGCTATCTATACCTTAGTTATTAGGATTAGACAGGTAGCAGATGATTTGTGAATGATTCCTGAAAGAGATTTATATGCTGATCTAACATTTACCATTGTTTTTAAACAGCAGGTCACATGATGTCAACTGAATCAGTAATATTTTGTGGTTTATTACCTGTAGATCAGTCAGCCAACACAATGGTGTAATATGCCACAGCCACAGTTATTTCATGCAACTGTGGTATTAAAAGAAATGGGTGGAAAGGAGATAAAGAGTCATCCCAAAAGTGATTCACCAAAATGCTTTCCAAAGGAACGTTAACTCCTGTTTATCTGCAGCTCTACAAATACATTGGCCAAGACTAGGTATTCTTTGAGATTTCAAAGTAGAAAACCTTCATTGGATAGCTGTTCATTGGGGTCGTGCAAGAATGAGTACCCAGCCACATTGGCGGACTTTATCTGCTCAGACTCTGGGATCCAACAACAGAGTCAGAAATATGTTTTCAGAAGTTGCTTGGAACCATTTCTTTTGGAAGTAAAATTGCCTTGGAAACCAGCTCCTGATAATGTGATTATTTTTTTAGCACTGCCATCATCTAGGCTGCCATACATGTAGCTTAATATCTCATGAGACATGTTATGATTAAACCTATAGCACCTCAGTCACAATCATTAGTACCCTACTTGATTCTATGTGGAAGTGGGAAAATTGCAAATGATACCATTGTTGTTGAAATGGTTGTGTCATTCTCATTCTATGCTAAGGTCTCCATTCTGCTCAGTTGGATGCTTTGCTGTTTTGGCAATCCACTTCATCGTCTTTCTTGGCTATGTGTTTGTATGTTTGATTAGGCCAACCAAAACATTATTTTATAATGGCATTAAAGTACTAGTAATTTTAGTTCTGAGTCCTTTCCTAAATATCCCTTTGGTGAAATCCCACCTCCTCCCGAACATTATTTTCAACCAGTAGGTAGGTAGATTGGTGGGCACCAATAAAGATATGCTCTGCTGGGACCATAACATGTCATTTATTTCTTTACTAGTTTGTTTATTTATTTAATCTATTTGTGGAACCACCCATCTCACAATTGTGACTCTGGGTGGTGGAATGTAGTATTAAATCCAACAATGACAACAGGAAAAATAAAATAAAAAGAAGAATAAAGAATAATGATAATGGCATAATGGTACACGAAGACAAATTAACACAAGACACACAATCACAGGCTTATCCAGAAAGGCTACATTGGCAAGCCCACCCAACCTGTGAATCCCATGTCAGAAGGAAGAACCACATTTTAAGGACATTTTTTGGATACAACTTATGCTACTGTATAATGTTTACTTAAATAATTTTTAAAACTAAAAATTATTAACATATATTGAACAATTTTCCTGCTTGTGGACACTGTCAGAAAATACTAAAAAGCTAGTGAGGTAAGGATGTTCCTTTGCAGATGCCTCACTAATTCTGTTTTAGCAGGAATTTTCTTCCAATTTTTTTTAAAGATGCTATGTTGGCTACTTTTTCAGTCATGGGATGTATTGGCAGTGTATACTTTTGTTAGAAGATCAGCAATTCCATCTATACTTGAATAGTATAAACTGCCATTGAGGTACATTATCTTGTTCATTTTTAATTTATCATTAATCCCAAGAATTTCACCTATCACATTGAATTGCCTAAATTCTTTGAATGTTGTTCCTAAAAAAACATAACTACTTTAGGATACAATATCTATCCTACATCTCCAACATTTACCATAATTACTTAATATATGTAGAGTATCCTTATTCTCCTTTAACACTCTTTCTACCTAAACACCAGTCTCTTCCCACAGCCAGATTCCTGTTTCAGATGTCTTTCATGATAAGTTTTTTGGTAGTTTAATGCTTCAAGAAATATGTTGCTTGAATTTCTTTGGTTGCTTGTTTTGTTGTAAAAAAAACCCCATTCATTTGTGTTTGTTCCATTGCTTTGGAAAGAAAGAAAGAAAAAGAAAGAAAGAAAGAAAGAAAGAATACAGAAACTTTTCCCCAACCTCAAAGGATTTGTTGGAATGTGACATTTCTTTTAAAAAAAAGAAAAACATACACATGAACACATACTTATATACCTACAGTTCCAGCGTGAGCATAATACTGAAAGGAAAATCTCCAACATTTCAAATTCTATTGACTATTGTGATTTTTTTGTGTGCCCTGTGCACAAAAATGTTCTTTGTCATGGTCAATAAAAGTTGATAATCTCAGTTTCAGCATATCACTGATTACACACACACACACACCCTTAAGACAACTAAATAATATACTAATAAAGTACAGAATAATAATGAAAACATAAAAGCAAATAAGTTAAAATGCATCCTTAGATACAAATAAACCACACTTACCACATAAAACCAATCCACAAAAAAGTTAGCTTCAAAAGTGCAAAGCCTAAATAAAAGTATCTTTGTAAACCAAAGGACAACAAAGATGGAAGTAGCTTGCTCTCATTTGTTCCCATAAATTGTTTATCAGTAGTAGTGGGATTCTAAAAAATGACTCATGAAGATCATGAAATTTGTCCAGATTTCACATTACTTGGCATATTGTCATTTTACATTTGTTATAAAAATATTCAATCCCATTCTTCTCATTGTGGTGGAAAGAGAGATAGAGGGTATAAAATGTAGGAAAGTACAGTTAAACATTAAATTGTAGGAAAGAATGACAGGAAAGTTGAACTCTTTGCCACCAAAAAACAGTGGCTGGAAATCCCACCAAGTGATTACCTATCAATGACAATGGAACTACCAGCTAGATCTAAAGCATTACTATCTCATCCCTCTTTGAAAACTAGAACCCAATGACTGAGAAGATGCAGTCTTGCCATGGAATTTTCAATTGAAGCTGAAGAATAAGAAATGTAGGATATATAAAAGGGGAAAAAACCCTCTGGCCATTATTGATATAGTGATAGCTACAAACTTTAATGGAACCATAAGATCATGAACAGAATTATGAATGCAATGGCTAGTTAGGATGATCTCCAGAACTGCATTAACACCATTTATTAGGGAATATAAACTGGGATGTTGAATTTGACCCATATCTTGTTCATAGGCTTCCTGTTGACCTAGATGGTCCCAGATATTGGATCTAGTCCTTAGTATAGCTCTCTCTCTTCATTTACAGAGTCTGTCAAATGGGATAATGCAGTTAAAACAGGGGTCCCTAACCTCTGGTCTGTGGAGTTGAAGCATGCCAGAAAATGGGCTGTGCAAACAAGCAAAGCCCCATCCGCAGGATTCAGGCAGCATGCAAAACCACACTCCCTCCGGTCCATGGAAAAACCTCTTCCCACAGAACCGGTCCCCAGTGCTCCAAAGGTTGGGGGCCTTCGAGTTAGAACATTTAACGCTCAGATAATTTTTCGATAATGCCCACAATGTTTAGATTATTCTTTACTTTTTTATTTGCCAATTTACTAAAGATTTCTAACCTCTTAATTATGTTGGTCTGTGCTTTACAGACTAAATCTGATTGTTGCTGAAATGTTTTCCCATCCATGGTTTCCTTCAATCTAGTGATCTTCTCAGATTTGATTTTAGTGGCAGGTCTACAGAAAAGGGAAAAAAGAGGTTAGCAATATGCCCTTCTTGGAAGCAAGGTCTTTGGCTTTTCTTTCTATTTTTAAAAGATATATCATCAGACTTTATTTTAAAAAAATCCCCCCAAATTTCAGTGACTACTGAGTATATTATTACCGCAGTTGTTCAAATTCATTTATTCATTTTTTCGTTTCTCTTTTTTTTCATTCAAGGTATTTTAAAACCTTGAATGCTCATGTGGTAGTTCGAAAACTTTTGTAAACTGAAAACAAATCTGTCATCTTTTATTCCTTGGAGTCTAATCCTTTCTTTTGTTTCACCATGTGCTTGCACAAGTGGTTTCCTAGAGAATTGTAAAACTGGGAATATATCATTAGAAATAAAACCTTTGGCATTTATTGTTGATCTTATCACCGAGTTGGGCTTTTTAAGCTCTTTGTTCAATATTCGTAGGCCTCCAGTTGAAATGCTTAATTACAAGGTCCTTGCTTTTCATCCTGACATTTCAAATGGAGTCTTGGCTTCATATGATGTAATGTGCTTTGTGAACTAAGCAGTCTAGGAGGTTCTGACACCCCTTCAGAATATGCGGTAGAAGTTTTGACATAGTAGCTATAGGGGTCCCCCCTCCCATTTCTTCTTATGATGGGTGATCACAGAAGGGTAGACTAAGATTCAGTTCTTAGAAAAGCAAATTGATATGCTTGCATAATTATAGAGCTGTAGCTATTGTCCTGCATGGTGGAATGTAAACTGAGAGATTTCTACAGAGCCTCGAGCTAATGCTGTTTGCTGAGGAACTTAATTTATAATGAAACAGAACATTTCATCTAGTCAAGGACATACATCTGGCAGAGCTTCGGTAGGATCTTTTTGACAGTTGATATCAAGAACTGGACCTGAAACTAGTTCCACTGACATGGACTAGTTTCCGAGCACCGTCTGATTCACTGGGTTGTTTTCTTCTATAACAACATGGGGAGAATTTCATATGCTAAACATAAACAACTCAAAGAGGATTTTGCATCAGATATTCATGTATTTATGATGAAGTAGCAGTTAGTGGATATTGAATGCATACATTTTCATTACACATACATTGATTTGGTTGAACCCAAACTCAAATTTACTGTAGGCTTCTTACTGTTGTTAAAATAAATATTTAAAAATAATTATTTCTAATATCTAACTTTTTATATGCAACCTTTCCAAAAATTCTTTGGAAATTGGTACTGCAGCTGTCTCAAATGCATGTGCGTTTTTATGAGAATTTGGGAAAAGAAGATGACAACCTTAAGAGAACTCAGTTCATTGCTTTCCAGGTGTCTTGACTGATCTGTTTTGATGAATCACACTATTTTTCTACTACAGAATCTATGGTGGATTTATTCAACATTCTTGTATGCCAGATTATTAATCTGTTTCTGAAAGGTGATCTACTAAACCACATTCCTCACTTCAATACAGGAAACAGGGTGTAAGAATGCTTGAATGTAAATAACTGAAATGTATTTTCCTTAGTTGTTCAAGGCTGAAAGTACGCTACAGAAAAATACCCATTCTAAATTTGAGGAAGGCACAATAACAACAGTAAGAAGCCTACAGTCAATTTGAGTTTGGGCTCAACCAAATCAATGTATGTGTAATTAAAATGTATGCATTCAATATCCATGAACTGTTACTTCATCATAAATACATGAATTTGAAGGCTGTATAAAGCACTGAAATGCGTGCTGAAATGAGTGCTCTAGTTGAATTAACAGTTGTGTAATCATACTCATAAGGGACGTGTGGCTCAGTAGGTAAGATGCTGAGCTTGTTGATCAGAAGGTTGGCAGTTCAGCAGTTCAAATCCCTAGCACCGCGTAATGGAGTGAGCTCCCGTTACTTGTCTCAGCTTCTGCCAACCTAGCAATTCGCAAGCATGTAAAAAATGCAAGTAGAAAAGTAGGAACCACTTTGATGGGAAGGTAACAGCGCTCCGTGCGCCCTCGGCGTTTAATCATGCTGGCCACATCACCACAGAGATGTCTTCAGAGTGCTGGCTCTTCGGCTTTGAAATAGCGATGAGAACCGCCCCTTAGAGCCAGAAACAACTAGCATGCTTGTGTGGGGGAGCCTTTATCTTTAATCATACTCATAGTAGCATATCCAAAAATTAAAAAGTCCTCTTTCATGTAATGGAACAGATTGACTATATGCAGCCTTTGCCAGTTTTAAGGAGTAGTTTGCTAATTTGATGGATTTTCAGCTTCTGGGGTCATGGTAAGCAGTACATAGTACTGCAGTTTGATTTTCCATTTATGGAAAATAAAAATAGGAGGAGAATTGATAGGGTTGTCTGTCTGATAACAGTAGTCAATGCTTTCATTACTGCATTAAACTTTCTGCCTATCAGAGCTATTTTGGGATAACAAAGCTAGCATTCACTTTGAAACTGATCTTCAGACCGAACAAGTTCAATAATTATTGTTGGGACATACTGTACATCACATTCATTTTACAGCAATGGGCTCATCGAGAATGGATAGCAAGATTACCATTAAATTTACAGGTTTATGAACAGCTTTTTGAAAGTAATGTATAGAAATGGAAAGAAGAAATAGGTGTGTATTCACCCAGAATTAATATACCCAATTCACTTAAAATTAATACACCTATAATATATTCATAAGTCTCCCCTGTGTTAGTTCAGTTTTTTCCAATGGGGATTTCTCCAGGAATCTTGTTCTTATAGTTGTTGTTATTATTACATTTATTTACATACATTGCCACTTACTTCCCTAAACTCTTGAACCACATCCCCACAGCCTCTGTGTAGTAGTGCTAAAATGTCATTATTGGCAGGGGACTCACTTAAAATTTACTGCGGTCATTACAGTTTTGCATTTGTATCCCAGAAGATTTTTGTTCCATTTTCCTAGTAAGCTCCAAATAATAAATACATATAAAGTTGTATCTACCTACCTACCTACCTACCTACCTACCTACCTACCTCTATCTATCTATCTATCTATCTATCTATCTATCTATCTATCTATCTATCTATCTATCCATCCATCCATCCATCCATCCATCCATCCATCCATCCATCATCTACCTACCTACCTACCTACCTACCTACCTACATCTATCATATCTATCTATCTATCTATCTATCTATCTATCTATCTATCTATCTATCTATCATCTATCTATCTATCTATCTATCTATCTATCTATCTATCTATCTATCATCTATCTATCTATCTATCTATCTATCTATCTATCTATCTATCTATCTACCTACCTACCTACCTACCTACCTACCTACCTAACTACCTAACTACCTAACTACCTAACTACCTAACTACCTAACTACCTACCTTCATCTATCTGTCTGTCTGTCTGTCTGCCTGTCTGTATAATATATGTGTAAATTCTAACAGTTCCCATTGATTACTTTAAAGCAGAAAGCACTTCATCGGGGGTTAAGTAGCTAATGAAATTATTACTAAGTAGGGATTAGTTTAGCTATCTTTATGTTGTCATTTTAAAGCCTTGTTTACTTTGTTTTCTTATAACCTGGAATGCCGTTTCACTCGCAGGTTTATTTTTTGCTTTATTCTTAGGTCACTTGCCTATCATCACCAGCTGCAGAGCAAACACTAACTATACAGTCATGCCTACTGCTGTTTTTCTGTAGACACACCTGGTTCAAACATTTCAGATCAATGGGAGTAACTTCCCCCTTTTTTCTCTCTTTTGCGTAGTAGCAGAAATTCGGTCCACATTTGGTGCAAGAACAGGTCAGGGCACTCAGTGAGGCAGCTGTATTTTAGCTAAAAGCAAAATATATTGTGTGATCTAACTTGCTGGGAAAGCCACAAACACTTCACATTAAGGCATTTCCCCTGTTTGTTTGGGTTTTTTTTCCATCAGAGGAGTTGATGGAATAGCATAGTCCAAATCCAACTCAATCTCATTGCCTCTGAAATTGTTTAGTACTTTCTGCAGAAGCTCTAAGTCTGACCTGAAGAGGACTTTTGAACTTCTAAAAAAGTTCCAACCTGTGAATACCTAATATAGGAGACGTTTAGTGGCACTGGTTCTGTTTGCAGGCCACAAACTTAAGATTCTTTTCTATTATATTCTATTAATAATCACAATGAATGAGGGAGATTAAACTTCCCGGTTTCAATCTCATAGCATACACCAGTAGAATAAAAGGAAGAACCCCATAAAAACTTCATCAAGGAAGTGCATTCATTTAGCTCATGTGAAAAATGCATTAAACTAAGGGTAAGCAACTTTTTTGAGCCGAGAGACCAAAATCATCGCCCCGGGAGAGTTACCTGTATTAAAAAATGGTGTGCCATAGCAGGCACAATAGCCATAAAACACCACATTCTCAGAAAGCAACCAGCTGCTTGAATTGCTATCAAGTTTCTTAGTCCACCTTTTGTGGAACCTAAAGGCATTACTATAAAGAAATGTGATCCTAGTTTGCTTTGCTTTGCTTTTGTTTTACTTTATTATTTGTTTTATTCCAGTTTCCTACTTTTAAGTTAAAACAAGAAGCTTATCTTTAAGCAAAGAAAATGCTTGGAGCCCATTGGTATTCATGAGCACTATGTTGCCAATCTCCAGCCCAGTTTTACACCCATATCTATTCACTCAAAATTCTTTCTGTATCATTGGAGCACTACCGAAAATTACTTCTGTTTCACTTTTTATTTAAACCATCTATATGACTCTCCAGCCTTTTATGAATGAGCCTGTGTAAACAAAGTAAGTTTCTTTTTGAAATGCTTGTTTACAGAAGCTGCCATTTTTGTGCTTGTACAGTACAACATGACTATGCTACATAACTGTCGTTATCTCATTGAAGTGTGTAACTATTTCAATGTAATTATCGGGGATATTTGTAACAAGCCTTGATTTTTAAAAAAAAGAAACATGCGATGACATCACAGTGCAAGCTCTGTCCCTTACTTATTTATATGTAGTATCATAACTCAGGTTCAAAAAAGATGGGATTTGGGTTTGTGGTGCCATATACTGTATGTTTCCATTAGCATCTCCTTGTCCTGCTGTTTCATCACTCCTGGCAATTACTCTAATTGAAATAAAAATTCATTTTATATCACCCTAGTGAAGGAGTGAGAAACTGTTTCAGTGACATCTCAATCTGTTCTCCAAATTGTGTTATATTAATTGTGAGGGGCATCTTCCTGACCTTGTTCTTTGTCTTAAAACTGTGTTAAAAGGGCCACATAAATAAATAAGTAAAGAGACAAGCAAACATGTTTTGACTTGATTATTGTCTAGGACTTGAAGTGTCAGAAGGTTGATAGGCTTTCAAACCAATTCAAGTTCATTTCCCTTTTTGAGGCAGGCCTCTGTTCTGCATCGGTGGAGGTAGGACTGTGCATGATTTGAGGTCCTAATGGCTATACCCTGAATGATTCTGCAGAATGAATTAAAGAAGCCATTTTTAAAATATCATATATATATATATTCTGGATAGTTGGACCATTAGTGGCTGTTTGCTATCTTCAGCATTACAGATAGTGTGCCTTTAATACTCCTGCCAGAAATAACAGTAGAAGAGGCTGCCTCATCTTTCTACCTGTGACTTAGACTGCTGAAATAAATGAACCCTGGATCCTTGTATAAAAATACTATTTATTAGTCCTGTCACACTAGCATTTGCTGACTTCCCAAATATTATTAAATATATTATGGCCTAGAATAGCCACACACTCAGATTTACATAAGGCAATCATTTCTTTATATACATTAACCTTTATAATGGTATTATATTGGTGATCCACAAGTGGTTTTTTGCTGATCCTTTTTAGTTAGTAAAAGTGTGTACATCAAATTGGAAAACCCCTAAATATTGATTCATAATCTGTGGTGACAAGCTGTGATTGAGATCTATAAATTGGAGTGTCTGCACAATAAAGCCCATGAAACAACTCTTTATATATCAGGTGATATATTCATACCATGCCAAAATCCATCTTTCAGTTTCTTGAAAGTATCTTTTCCTTGAGAACTGCATTAAATAGTATGATGGAATAGGTCTAG
The DNA here is from genome assembly GCF_009769535.1 of Thamnophis elegans. Taxonomy (NCBI): domain Eukaryota; kingdom Metazoa; phylum Chordata; class Lepidosauria; order Squamata; family Natricidae; genus Thamnophis; species Thamnophis elegans. The sequence goes on from NC_045542.1 coordinate 86,157,063, forward strand.
ATTTTAACATAGACATTAACAACTAGAAGTAGCAATTGCAACCAAGTTATACATTATTGTCATAAACCATTGATTTGATTAAAATCTTTTTAAAATCCATGTTTTTCCATTATGTTACAAAAATAAATAAATAAAGTGAGTACTACTGTATAATCTCCAGTCATTCTTATGGAATATTTTCAAGGATTTTTATTAAAAGTTTTATCAAAAACATAGCAACTAAAAGAAGAAAAAATAAAAACAGCAAAAGTGCAGACAGAAAGAATAAAAAGAAATGAAAGAATCTTCTGTTTTTCTCTGTAGAAAATATAACTACAATGACAAAATTATCTCTTACTTTATGGTTACAAAATAAAGTCCATTTCCCTCTAATATTCAGTTTTTTCTAATCATCAAAACCACAAGTCCTAAGTGCATTTTTCCTGTTTTATGCAAAAAGTCTATAAGTCTATAAGACATTTCCAGTCAGCCATAAATGTAGACTTTGTTTTTTCTGTAATCAAAAAGATTAATTTAGCCATTCCCACAAGCTCCATCAACCATTCCTCCATTGTTGGTAGTGTTGAACTTTTCCATTCTTCAGCATATAATAATCTCACTGCAGTTATCATGAAGAAACACAAAGTTACCAGGTTTCAATTTTACTTTAACATTTAAAATAACTTTTAAAAAAGGAGGCAATAATTTACTCATGTTCTTTCACTTCACGGGCACTCTCATATTGCTCTTGATAGTACCCAAAGCTTAGAATAGGATTACCGATGTCATAGAAAATTTTTAGCTAATCAAAAAGTTACCAATAATTATCACTAGATATATATATATATATTCCTCAGTGTGAATCAGTACCATTTAATAAGAAAATAGTAATCAAAACACCATTGTGAATGTTCTGTTTGTTCTCAGTCATATTGTCACCTGTTATATCATTCTATGTTTGATTAGATAACCCTACTCTCTTCATGGCCAGAGTAGGATACTGAGATCTTTCATGAAAAGTTTGAAGTTTGAAGTTTTATTTTATTTATACGCCGCCCTATTTCCTAAAGGGACTCAGGGCGGTGAACAACTCAAATGGGAAGGGGCACATACAAATACAAGACAGACATTTAAAATGACCAACAACCACACCTGTCGAGAGGGGAAGGGAGCTCATCAACCCCAGGCCTGCTGACACAGCCAGGTTTTAACGGCTTTTCGGAAAGCCAGGAGAGAGGTGAGGGTCCGAATCTCCATGGGGAGTTCGTTCCAAAGGGCCGGAGCCACCAATATAGACATGACAACTCACCAACACTTATGTTCAAATCATAGACTTCTGAAGAAATTGTTGTATATAAAATGGTTGTCACAATCAATTTTCTTCTGATCTTTTTCAAACTAGCCTTTAATAATAGTCAAGAAATCAGAAGATATTTCACCATGCTTCTGCACATAACATTTGCTTCCATGATTTGCTATTCAGTTCTTCTTCAGGAGACACATTCCTAGCCCTGAAAACTCGTTCACGTCTAAGACTTAAGTAAACATGAAAGCAAAGTCAACAAGTCTAACATTCCCAATGTCTTTATTTGCACCTGGTGAGTGTGGAATCTGGTGTTGTTGGGCTGTAGGAGGGGTCTCTTTTGTCTCTCTGTCCGTTTGAAAAATGAATGTCATATACTTTGGTTGCCCTCATGTATTGTCACTAAATACAATACAAAGTGTATCCACATATTAGTAACAGAAGAGAGAGAGCGTAAAATTTTATGTGAGTCATCTAACTCTTTTATGATAATTGTGCAGGATTTTTAATTTACTCCTTTTTTTTGAAAAATGAAATAACACATTGGAAGTTTTTTTTAATGTTCTGTCAGCCTTTTTTTGTCAAGCACAGTGATTCTTCATATGTCGAGGAAAGAATAGCACTTCAGAGTCATTTCATTCCTCTCACTGTTCTGCTTTACAGATAGATGAAAATAAAAATAGCCACAGGAATCAGATATGCCAGAGTCGTAATTAGGCTTGCATTTCTTGTTTTTTCTTTTTGTTTATTTATTTATTTAGTATTGAAACTGAGGCAACGTCCTTGTGATAATTCTTCACGAAACCAGTATGAATGATGCACGATTGAGACTGCCAACACTACCTTTATTTAACTCATTGGCAAAACATGAGGTGATTCATAGGCTGGCCAATTTTATATAACCAAGTATATACATCGATGAACATGATTTTCTCAAGGTACTCTAAAACACAACTTTAAATGTAACTCGGGAATTATCAGTTTCCTTTGTGCGCCATTTATGAATGTGCAGTCATTCTATATGAAATGAACAGAGACAGAAAATATTTTGGGAGAGAGAACAAGGCCCACCCTCAGCTTTGTACCAATTGCTCTTGGCAGATGAAAGGACTGGAAAAGGGCTTGAAGCTTAAATTTTCTTTGACTAGACAAGCAGTATTTCTTGCTTAGATCCTTATATTATTACTTTTCTTTCAATCACAACTATCTTTAAATACAGTGTCAGTATTTAAATATTTTTAAATAATTAGTGGGGTATTCCATCTGAGGTATTTCTTCAGAGGAAACCCTTCAAAGGAAATATGTGTCACACTGCTCCTCCATGGAAAATAAATATTAGATACATCCAATTATATACACAGAGCTTGTGTGGTATAGCATACTGATTACACTACAAAAGTGACTGTACAGATCCTAGTTCAAATCTGTGAACTCTGAACCCATTGGGATTAATCTCTATCCTGTGTTCCTTTTAGGGAGAAATTGGTGTGTGTATGTGTGCATGTGTTTATGCATATGTGTGTGTGGAGACAACTGTTCAAGTTGTCTGAATCTCACAAGAAGAAAGAAATGAAATGAAATCGAGACTTGTTCCCCAATATTTATTTTTTAATGCATTATGACATTGTTGAATGTATCTCTAAACAGAGGTATCCACAAAATTGATTTTGGACAAGGAACCAAGAGGAGGTTGAAAATTACTAAATGATACAATCAGGTATATTTTCAACAATGGGAAATTCTCTTTTTTTCTGTCACCATTACCAGAATGGATTTGGGCTGTCTCAAAATCAAAAGAAATTTTTATTAATTTGCTCTTTGCTTTCTTTTTCACCATTAAAGGTCATGAAACATCTCGTTGGTTGTAGCCAATACTAATTACTACAATGAAATAGCCTTTTAAAGTTTTTCAGAGAAGGACTTAACTAGAAGGCTTAAATTTTGATTCATGTGAAACAATGTATTTGGATACTTGAATATTCTCCCAGCCTTGGGTTAGGATTGTGGTTGAGCCACTTTGGGTTTTGGTGCTGTCTTCTGGTAAGCTGTATCCTTTTTCTTTGATATATTGTTTTCTTTTTAATTTTTTAATTATAAGCCACCCACAGTCTCTATGGAGTTGGTCTTGAAACTGAAACAACAACCACAACAATAATAAATAGAAGTGAAACAAAGTTTTAGTAAGAAATTACTATGGGATCCTAAAGCTGCTTTTTCCTTAAAAGGAAAAGTATGAAGCATGACTTCAAATGATACTGTAATATGTAATTGGACAAGAGAAAGGGTTTGTTCCATATGGAAGAGCGAATCAGAGAATGTTCAAGGAAAAAACTGTAGCAAATGTTATCCTTTATAATCTGAAGAATGCTGAGATTAGAAATATTTGTCAGAAGGACAAATAGTGAAAAGAAAAATATATATCCTGAAGCTCTTTTATTTATTTATAAATAACCCAATCTCTTTTATGAGTATGTATTAAGTTTTGGAAATATCTGAACACTCAACCAGTAAAAACTATAGAACTGACCAAAGTCTTATTAGGATTAGGTTAAATTCATACTGAACATAATGATTTACTCTGAAAAACTGTTCTAAGATACAAACAGTGAATATGCTGGGCAGAGGGAGGATACACCAGGAAAAATATCCCACTGCTAGAATATTTAAAGCAATCAGGAAAAACACTGGATTTCTGAACTGTTTTAGGATATAACATATAATCCAACTGGGGAAAATTCTTAAAAGATTTCCCTGGATGATATGTATAGTAATCATTGTTAGGACTGGTCTCCGTTGGTTCAAACTGAAAAAAAAAGTTTTTTGATCTAAATGGATAGAAGAATGACCAACTTTGCTTTTTATCTCCCTTTCTAAAAGGGCTAGAGACAATTATGTTTTTAAACAGTGAAATGTTTAAAAGATTTATTATTTGTTGGGAGTAAACTTTTCAGTGGATTCTTGTAAGTGGCTGGGAAAGGGCTAGGACAGCTGCACCAGATTCTCGACTTTAATAGGGGGAAAAAGGCAAGTAGGAGAAAATGATGGAAAAGCACTGGAGGATGCCATGTAATTGGTGTTGGGTTGACTGTGAGAAAATGAGAGAAAAAGACATAGGTGTTTCTCTGCTTTACATGATCAAGGACCAATGTTCACTCTGTTTTCCTTTTAATGGGGAAAGGATCTAGAGTTGTGGTTAAGAATAATTTCCTGATTCTGTTGGGCATTCTACCCCAAAGCATTATATTTGTCAATGAATCAAGATAAAACAGAAAAAAGTGGGAGAGAGGGAGGGAGGAAAGAGAAGAGAAATGGAAAACAAGATAGCTAAGCTAAGTTAGCTAAGAAGACTAAACAGAGAGCTTGGCTTCCATTGTACTTAACTGGAGGACAACCTTGGCTTCCTACTTTCTGGTCCCAAGGATGTCCCTGTTTTCAGAATGTTCTGCTGCCCACATCCCAAGAAATCTGAGAATGTAAGCAAGATTCTTTGTTTGCTCAGCACACTCATTAGTGAAGAAAGCTATAGAAGGATGTGAGTTGCTTTCTGCTCTGTTTTCCTGGTTGTTGATTTTGTTATTGTACATTTCATGTGTGGCTGAGAGAGTCATTAGAAGATTTAAAGGGACTGCTTGTGGTGATAGAAGCAAGCTACAAAACATGCAGTCCTCATGGAATGTACTGGGCAGAATGGAGGGGTGATGATGGATACGAAGAATAGGATTTCTCCCCCCTCTCTGTTTGACATTATTTGCACAAAGCAAAACACAAATGAATGAAGTTTTTCATCAATCAGTTGGCCATGCACATAGACAGCTGTGCAACATGACAGAACAGACCTAAAGATTATATTGTTTATAAACAGGTTACTTGAAAGCCAGTGTTATGGCTTGCTTTGTCAGAACTTGAATGATTGTTTGATTAATCCACTGCTGCTGCTTTTGCTGCTGAACAAAGAAAAAGTAAGTTCCATCCAATTGTAGCTGCCTTAAAATATGTTTGCATAGACACCATTTTTCAGGAGGAAAAAGTGGGCAAAGCCTTACCTGTCCAATGGAAGAAAGTTGAAAGCCAGCTATAACACAGTCCTAGAAAATTTGGAATTGTTATATTTTTATGGTAGCAAATGCAATTTTTTAAGACTGACATCAGGGACATAACAAAGCAGTGTGTGTTTCATTATGTGTTTGTATCTGGCAGGTCAATGTGTCAAATCTCCGTTGGTTTAATTTAATATACATATCATTAAAATTACATTAACATTTTTCCTTCTGTCATATTCAGGTATAACCTCAAAAAGTTATGTCTAAGGATTTGAGATACTAAATGCCGTTCTGAAGAACTGAATTACAGTCCTTCAGATTACTTTTCATCTGAGATGCTGGAGATCCCTGATATCCTAGCTCTTTTTCAGCTCTCTCAGTTTCATTTTTCTATCCCATCTCTCTAGAAGCATTGTATTAGCATTATATACTGAGTGAGCCACTTACTCATGAGAAGAGAGTCACATGGAAAAACAACATCTAGATAGTCAAAGAACCAGTCATACTTGAGAGGGATTATTATACAAGGGGATGGTAAAAATAACCTTTGACTTTAGAAGAGAAAAAAGAATAAATGACAAAGTAAACATATTTTTTTTGTTGGCCTGTGTAAAATTTTCCTATGATGGCAGGATTCGGGTAATGAGCATGCTATCACTGGAACTCAAGTTATAACGCATAAAGCAGATACTAAATACCAGATGAACTCCTGAAATTACTTAGGCATTATTTGATAGGAAGTTCTCCAGCTGGACAGATGTGGGGGATGTGAGCTCTGAAGAGCTTCACATGAACCCTGTCTGACAAACCAACTCCGGGATCCTTTTTTGGATCAGACCCCCCCCCCCTGGAGGGAGGGCAAAGAAGGGGCAGCATCTCATCAGATCCAGGGGGAGGCAACAGGTCCCTTGCAGGTCAGAGATTTGCCCTCTGAATTGGAATAGGGACAGCAGCATGGCAACATGGCTGCACAAGAAGCTGGCTTCCAGCCAAAGCAGGAGTAGGAGGGTGAGATGAAAGACTGGTAAGAAAATTCATTTAACCCACAGTCATAAATCAAAACTTGGAAAAGGCAAAGAATCTTGAGAGTACAAATAATATTAATAGATAGATTGGATTTTGGCAAGAGGAAAGAAAGAAAAGAAAATGGAGTATTGAAACACTAGCCCTCCAAAAAAGCCATTTCTTTGAAACAATTCAGACAGAAAGGGAGGAAGCAGAGAAATGATGCACCCACTCAAATGCAAGCTCTAAATTTGGTTTTGGATTTGAAATAGAAACCAACCATTCTGAAGGAATTACTTCGTTCAAATTTCTTCCAACTAATATATCCTAAGCAACTCCAATTAATGAGAGGTGGAATGCAACAAGAGAAAAGTTCCAGAAAAAAGCACTATTTTCTCACTTACAACTAATCTTACCTGTGCAAGAAGTTTTAATTAACCAACTGCCATAAATCAGGACTTGGAAAAGCAGGAGGCAAAGAGAAATATACCAGAGTTTGGCTGTATACAAGTGTGTTCCAATTAATACAATTTGAGCAACTATAACCAATGAGAGGTGGAAAGTAGTAAGGGAAAAATAATAACAAAATCAAGAACTGGGAAAATATGATTTTTTTTCTGCAAAAGATGAAGATGGCTCCAGCTTCTCTTCTGTTTCACATTAGTTGAATTAGCTAAATTTAAGGTGGACCAGAACTTCGAAATAAGATCTGTATAACTAACTGCAATTTTGGAACTGGACATTAAGGAAGAACAAAAGACCAAGATGGCTCCTGTAGCTCTTCTCCATAGCAGCTGAATTAGATAAATTTAAGGTGGACCAGAACTCTGAACCAAGAACTGTATAATTAACTGTAACTTTGGACCTTGACATTATGGAAAGGTGGGAATTTTAAGAACTATGTGAAATTATAAAAAAATGCATAAATCATTAAAATCAAGCCTAAATAGAATTCCAAATTCAGAGAAGCAGGTATTTAAAGAAGAAGGGAAGGAAGAAGGGGGGACGGATAATAAGGGGTAGAAACAGTGGGAAATAAAAAGAAGACAAACTTCATTGGGTTTGGCAGTAGTATATGGAAAATTGAAAAGAGGGGATGTGTCCCAACAAAAGGAAATAAAAAGCAGACAAAAGATGTTTCAGAGGTTGACAGTGGCATAAGGAAAATTGAAGAAGGAGGTTACTCCACAACAAAGGGAAATATAAAAGATTTCTTTGATGCGCTTGGAGAAAATTGAAGAGGGTGGACGTGTCCAAAGAAAAGGGAGAAGCAGGAATAGAGAAGTGGGACAAAAGACTTACTAGGAAAAAATCAGACAACTATAAATTGTTATATGGGAAAATAAAAAGCTGAGATAAGGGGTTTACTCCTAAATATGACAATAAAATCAAGTTACTAACTGATTGATTATGATAATGGAAAGATAATTAAATAAAAGTTAAAATATACGGAATACAGACAAATATGAAATTCATATGGAAGATTGTAAAGCAGAAGTTTGTGATTCATTTTTATACAGGATAATTAAATGGAGTTGCTAATTGATTGAATATAACAATAGAAGGACAATTAAGCATGGGTCAAAATATATAAAACATGGATATATATAGAACTTCTAATATGATGAACAAAGTGAGATGTGTATCACTTGTTATTCTATATAGTAGATTAAGAGAATTGTAATGAACTGAACAGTAAGGATTGCCATTTATAGACAATTAAGGGTAACCTAAATCAAGATATGGAAAAATGGAAAAGGAACATGAAATATACTTACAGTGGGAAACTATTGAGATTTAAAGACAGAATCACAAGGTGGGGGCATGTAAGGATGCATAATTATATAAATATAATGATGAAAATAGCTGGGAATTGTAACCAGGTATACATCTCGGCCAAAATGAGGCTGGGATAGTGGTGTTAAAAGCACAATGACTATATATGTATACATTTCCCCCCTTTCATTTAAAAAAAATAGGAGGAAGATATATATTAAAATCAAATATGTATATTGAAAAGGAATTATAAATACCATCAACATAAAATGGAGCTCGCTCAGAACCTGAAATATACCAAGTAAATGATATGAGGAGTGTGAAGTAGAGGGGAGAGGTAAGGAAAGAAGAGGGGGATAGGAGAGGGGGTGGGGGAGAAGAGAAGGAGAGAAAAAAGGAGTGGAAAGGGGAGAGGAGAAGGAGAGAGGAAGGGGAGGTAGAGAAGAGAAGGATAACAGAGGGAAGAAATGAGGTAGGGAGGGGGAGGAGAGAGGGAGAAGAAAGTGATGGATAAGGTACAAATATGGTGTATGGAGAGCAGAAGAGTCAATAATTGTTTTTGGGAGTTGATGGCAAGACGAATTGATGTAAACATTTAATAATACAATTCAATGTTGGCTGTGTAATAGTATACATGTGGCTATATGTTATGAAAATGAAAAAATAAAAAACTTTATATAAAAAAACATTACTTAGGCATCACATTTGGGGTAAAGACTTCTTTCTACATGAATTGTGTTGCTTTCCATCTCCTCCCCTCTTCTTAAGCCAAATGGCATGCTTATAAGCAGAGGGCGAGTTTGAGCTAATTACACAATAACTTCATTCTTCCATTCAGCCCACCAAGTATTATGTAAGTGGTAGATCCTCATGACCTAAGTCACTAAATGCCAGACTTATTTTTAGTAATCACCTTGTCACTGCATGGTAGTTCGGAGAGCAGATTAGTGCTATTAGTTCAGGTTCACTACAAAGAGGCTATGCATTACATGAGGAGTCGATGTTGAACATGTCGATAGATTGAATGGCAGGCATTCAGCACTGGGTCCATCGATGGGGATAACATCAGCAGTGCAGAGCCTCTTGGAGAGTCAATGAAACAGCAGCCTTTTCTTTCAGCTAGTACTTGCCTGAAAGGGGAAAAAAAGCGAGTGTGAGAGGAAAAACATGTTCTTTGGGCATCATAGCAATCATTATTATTATAGGGCTTATTAAGATAAGAAGAAGCTGCAAATAGTATCAGTAATACTTAATTGATAAGGATCTTTTAGAAGATTCCTCTCCAGTCATAGTTTTTTCATCATTTGTAATACACGGAGAAAGAAGTGAAATGCACAACCGTCCCAGGAAGATTTTTCATCTTTTTTTTAGCATTTCAAATGGTCCCATGAAATGCAAAAATATATGTCTATGTTTTAAAGGTTTAACTGGTTCAAAAAAGGTTTCTTCAGTTTTAAGTGGTTTGCCCTTTCCTTCTTCTTAGGGCTGAGAAAGAGTGAATGGCCCAAGTTTATCCAGTTGGCTTTATGCTTACGGCAACCCTAGAACTCACAACCTCTAGCCTGATACCTTAAACAATTACTCTAAGCTGGATCTGCCATCAATTAAGTAAATTATATATATTTAAAATCACAGAACCTACTTGTGGAATCTAAAATTGTAATGATATATATATATATTCATTCATTTATTTAACTTCATGTTTAAGGTCCTGAAAATTAATTGTATTATTCTTAAATACATACAATTGTATTGTTACAATTTCCAAATATTATTTTGGAAAAGATTCAGTATTGAAAATTAAAAAAAATATTCCTCTTTCTTAGCAAAATTTATTTATTTATCCAATTTAAAAACCACACGTCTCCATCATAAGGGGACTCTGGGTGGTGCACAAGTCAAATATTAAATCCCAAAAACTGTATATAAATTTTAGATAAGAAGCAAAATTTTAATGTTGACTGAGCCACAATGGCGCAGTACTGCAGGCTACTTCTGCTGACTGCAGGCTGACTGCAATTTGGCAGTTTAAATCTCACCAGACTCAAGGTTGACTCAGCCTTCCATCCTTCCAAGGTGGTAAAATGAGGACCCAAATTGTTGGGAGCAATATGCTGATTTTGTAAACCACTTAGAGAGGGCTGTAAAGCACTGTGAAGCAGTATATAAGTCTAAGTGCTATTGCTATTTAACTGAGAGATGGGATGGGCCCTCAGGGTGCTAACCAGCCCCACAGCTGCATGTTCCCCTGTGTTTGGTTTGTAAAAAGTTAAGGATTTAAAATATGTTGGTAGAGGAACTTGGCCAATTAGTATTCTTTGAAGTAACTTCTGGGATTAGAGGAGGATCTATAGGAATTGCTTGTTCATCTCTCTCTCTAGTATTGCCAGGCTGAATATTATATTAAGAAGGCTTGACATTTTTGACAAGTGAAATATTCTTGCTGCCTGTCTTCTTCTAGATATGAATCACTGTTTTTGCCCTGCCTTACAAGAGAAATTACCTTTCAGCAATTTGAGTTGAATAGTAATTCTAAAATTCTCTCACACTTCAGATTCAGTGTATCTTAGTTTATTCTGTGATAAACACATATATACACTTGGAAACAACCTTTCTGTAGCAGGAATAAAGAAGTAGTGAGTAGGTGCCAAACAATAAATTAAAATTTGTTCTCACTTTTTATAACTAATGCCAAGGACTCCATAACATCACACACATTGTACATCTTCATTCCTAACAATAATGTTTGCATAAGTATTTGGTTGATTCAGTCTTGGTTCAGAATTAATGGTAGAATTTTTTTTCAAAAAAATCACATTATAGTTCCCACAGTAAATAGTGTATAATCTTCAAATGCATTACAAAAAAACACTCATAAATATTACCCCTCTCCCAGTACCAGATCATAAACTATGAACAAAATAGGCATCTATATATGGAACTAATGTTAGTATGTTTATTAAAAACAATCAAATGATTAGAAATACAGTGGGCTACTGCCAACATTATGCATATAGACTTCTTTGCCTTCCCCGCCCCCTCAATCCCATTTTCTTTTCTGCCTCCAAAAGCTGTTTGTAAAACCTGCCAATCCTTTGGAACAGACTTGTGGAGGGCATGGCTGTCCATAGATTATGGTCAGAAAAATCAAAATGTTAGCCACAATCAAAGTGTCTTCTTTTCCACTAAAATTTCATTAAAACAACAATGTAAGGGATGTATGTATGTAATGTATGTATGTATGTATGTATGTATGTATGTATGTATGTATGTATGTATATGATTACACTGTGGTATTTTGTTTTCTTAGTGCATGCATGGATTCTTCTGAATATTCTATAATATACGTATAGTACTCTGTTCTGACCCCCCCGCTTCGCTCATTCACAAACGACAGCCAGACAGAACTTCAAAGAAAATATCTTTATCAGCCCCGGCTCACGCTGGCTGCGAGCCCAAAATAAACATAGATAAAGTCTCTGGCAAAAAGTTACACAGCAAATGCAAAAACAAAAATCTTACAGCAAACCAGGTTTACAGAAAGCAAATCACTTATCCAAGTGCCTCTTTGAATCATGAACACAAACTCGAACAGGAACGTAACTGAACTCACGAACAAACGAACGATGAACGACGTTGACTTGTGCCACTAAGGTGGGGCACCATCAGTCTTTTATCTGCAGGAGAAGAACCTAATGAGCAACAGCTGCTCATTATCTTCTCCCGAGAGCATCCTGAAACTACACACTGATAGCAGCTCCAAAGGCTCCTACCGAGCCACAACAGTACTCTATCACTTGTATCTTACACACACCATTCTACTAGAGTTCCAAGAGGGATATGGCTGATATTGCCTGTTGATCAATGGAGCAAATAATGTTTGGAAGATTTGAACATTGCATGGCTGGTAAATGTATGCCTTTTCCTTATTTTATGGGATATGGGGATTGATTTTGTACGTAAAGCTCAACCCATCTCCAAACAAAAGTATTTGTTGCTTGTACCTCCTAATATCACCAAATTGTCTTCCTGTCCCTTAATAGCTGCCTGCTTACAGAGACTCGGCTCTGGTGCAAATAGATTCAAATGCATAAGGATGAATTAAAAGCTGTTTTGTACAGATGTATGCCATCAATTTTCTCCAGAGGTTCTTTGAAAAAAATGATAAAGCAGAATTTCCCTTCTCAAAGAACTGTTTACTCAACTGCAGTCAAAACAAAACTATTTATGTTTTTAGAAAGATTTAATGAAATTGGATTTACATTGTCTCATCTATTTTGATATCCGATGTATGGCGTACTTTGATTCAGTTTCTTCAGTTCTCTTTCATCTTAATAGGAAATGAATTAGAACACTTATAACAAAATGACAGACATCTCAGTTCATGCCTTTTCATGATTTATCTTATTACATGAATTTCTAAAATTAATGTAGTGCCTGTTTTCCTATTATTCTCTCTGAAGAAAGTTGATACCCACCTTATTTTCATTTGATATATAAATAATAACCAAATTTCCAACTAATATTTGGGGAATTTCAGAACCTCACATTAAAGAAGTTATAAAATATTCATGTTCAGATTACATTCTTATCTAAGAAATGTATTTTTATGGATATACTTATTCTTGGATAAGAATTTGATTTGAATATAGATCAGATCTGGATTTAGGCATACTTAAAACAGCTAAACCTATTCATGACTAACTGAAATTTCATTGATTTCAATGAGTGCAATATAAGCATTATGGATTTGGTCTAAAAGACATTGTTTTGTTTAAAAAATAAAAGCAGGGCATATTGTAAAATATCTGCTTGATCTATAGGTTCCAAAATTACTGAAAATATAGTCATACAACACAATTGTCAAATAAACATGATATTTGTAGATCACAGTTTTTAGGAAGAAACATTTCACATACATTATGTTTCAGTTTTGACTTTGTGTATAACATTTGTTTGACTCAAAGTTCAGAGTTACTAAATCTTGCCTGAAAAACTCTGGATGACCGCTAGATTTTGTAACCCTTTTGAAATTGAACCATTGGATAGAAGAAACCTGTTAATACAAACAGAACAGTAGCTTTTGCTTTGAGTCAGGCAAGAAAACCTGTGATGCGGTGGAAGAGTTAAATCAAAATAACAAGGGTGATTTATCCAGTAGCTTTTCCAGGCTAATCTCAAGGGAGCCAATACCAAATCTACCTATTTGTCAAGTCACTGACAATAGCCTATTTCTTACTACCATATGCTTTATTAAAGAAACACTTGACCTACCTGTCATACCAAGAGCCTTCCCTTTTCCCCAAACAGAAATAATATAGACATTTCCCTTAAGGGAATCCTGATGCAAATACATCAAGACAGGTTGCCAATTTGTTGAGCATATTAGGATATGGCAAACTGTCAAGGGAAAATGGCTGTGATACAGAGAATTCTAACAAGCTTATTTTCTCCCGTTTTTCCTCCCCAGCCACGCTTTTGGAGGCTCTCTCACTAGTTTATATCACCCCATTTATCCATTATATTTTATGGACAGCTGTCAGATGTGACTGTCTGTCTTTTCTTTTGAGCATTTGGAAATCTCTCTCTTAGCCTCTGCCAATAACTGTTGCAAATCTCCCAGCTGCAAATTGCTACAGGCAAAGATACAATGGTGAACTTGAAAACAAGTCTTCTGCCAAGCAAGGAGGATGGGCTGTGATTTGCAAAAAGCCCATGCTCTCAAATGAAGCTTTGCAAATTAATTTTCCATTTTTCTCTTGCTCTGCTGTTATATTACGAGAAATGGTTGAAAGGGAGCACTAAGCATTTATTAGTTGAAGCAAAAGAAAGAGTTACAATCACACTCCCCTGTGCTATTGATAAGGAAAGCCACAAGTTAAACCAGGGTGCAGTGTAATGTACAGAGTCATAGGTTATATATCTAGAGAGTTTGGTAGCTTAGAGAATGCATATTTAACTCCCAAAAGGCAGTTTTTGCACATTTTAAGACTACTACACGATGTCAGCACTCCTCCATTGGATAATTAGGAAAGAAAACCACGAGATTCCATTGATAGAAATCAAGTGTACTTTTACTAATTATAAATGATCAGAAGCGTAGCAAAGCAAAGATTGATTATTTAGGCACGAAAGCAAATGATATATAGAATAACCCATTCCCCACCCCTTGGCATCCCAGTTACAGTCCAATCATAATTCTCCCAAATGTCAGGTGCAAGATAACTTCGAAAGGCATCACCAAGATGGAATGTCGGTGCCGTTGGCCTTGGCGGGAAACCTCCTCTGCATGCGCAGTAAGACAGGCAGCAGAAACTCCAGAATCTTCCTCCAGCACAATTAATAATCCCCTCCCAAATACCATGCCCCCCCTCCCCGTTTCAATGGCAGCCGAAGCAGCAGCAAAGCAGAGGCTAACACACGAATAGTTTTGCTTTTGACAATCTTCCTCTCCTTCCCTCTAAATTTTAGCTGTGTTAGTCTCAAGATATCTTTGATGTAGGCATCATTTAAGAATTGATTGGCCAGTGTTACATTCTCTGTAGAAAAGAAAGCAGAAACAAAGCAATCATACTCCGTCTCTGTTGCAATTGCTTCTCCTTAGTGATTATTGACATTTTTGAGCAGCATATTCTCAACTTTGTGACATCCCTCTGAACTTAATGTGAGTTCCATATAAATCTGTACAGAATCTGGTTGTAAAGGTTCCTAAAGCCAAAAGCTGGAAACCATATTTACAAATGATTGACGGCTGAATTTGGATAGCGCCATCTGCTTAAATGTCTGTGAAAAATGCAAACTGAAATGTTTTTGTGCTTTCGTCTTAATTATTCTAGAGAAATTTTTATGAGGTTCTGCAATGCTATTTACATAATTGATGCAATAATAATAATATGTTAAGAGTTCTTAGTGTGGCATATTCTCTCAGGCCAAAAGATCATTTGCTGTTACCCGTATTTTCTATCTTTCATTATTTAGCAAATGACAGGTAAATCCAAGGCAGTATCTAATTTCAGGCTTTGCATCCTCATTTATGTGTGCCTGTCTTGTCTTACTATCAGATCTGACTCCTGCCAAGCCAGCAATGCAAGGCCTTGGAAGCTAGACAAGGTTCTAGAAAAGGAAGAAGGAAGTCTGTGACAGGTAACAGAAACCAGCAGAGTAGTCAGATTAGAAAGCATGACCAATTTACAAGGTCTTTATAGAATTCACACCTGGGCCCTTCAGCGGTTGTTTAGTTGGCATTTTTGCAAGCCTAATCCATTATTCTGCAATTCCTTCCTTTGGCCAGGACTACACTGGTTGCATCTTTTTCTAATCTGCCTGACTTCAGCAGGATGGACAGACTTTAGTCTTCTTGGATTGGTTTTGTTTCACAACCCCTCCCCCCACCAAATCCACCCATCAGAGCTAAGATGTAGACTTCATGAGCAGTGCATAATCTCAATCTAGGATTCTTTTTAAAATTCATTTTGGCAGAGCACTGACTGAAGCTCATAACCTTTCATGTCTATGGAGATTCTCAGTCACCCAGGTCAAGGGCCTCCCAAAGGGGCTTTTTTTTTCTTTTTCCAAAAGGCAGTTGGACTTTGTTTTCTCTTGAAGATGTTTTCACTACTCATCCAAGAAATGAAAACTGAAGAAGCTTCTTGGATGAGAAGTGAAAAGTCTCCAAAGAAAAACAAATTCTAGTTGTCTTTTTTTTTTTTTTTTTAAAAAAAGCACCTTTGGGACAATTCTTTCAGGTACAATTCCACTTCTGATGATCCCAAGTCTTCTCCATTTCAACAATCTTATTTTGATGGAGACTAATTTGTTGCTGCTGTCAGTAACAGCAAACCTCCACTGATCTGCCAGGTCCAGAACATCATCCATTTACATCCAGTGTTCACTGTGGGCATGGCTTGTAACATGCTGGGCCACAAAAAGATTGTTAAGGTCTATTTTGGGGGGAATGGGAGGAAAAAAAGGTGGCTTCTGACACATGCAATAGCTTTTAGGCATTTTACAGTTTGCAAAATTGAAGCATTTTGCATCACCAATCCATTCGATAAAATTTATTTTTTTAAAAAAATGCATGGCATCGGACCTGGGTACCTGAGAGACCGCCTCCTGCCAATTACCTCCCATAGACTGATCAGATCACACAGACTAGGCCTCCTCTGGATCCCATCTGCCAGCCAATGTCGGCTGGTGACCCCCCGGAGGAGAGCTTCTCTCCCAGTCCTCTGGAACGAGTCCTCTGGAACGAGCTCCCTGTGGAGATCCGGACCCTTACTACTCTCCCGGCCTTCTGCAAAGATCTGGCTGCTCCGGCAGGCTGGGGGGCTGTTGAAATAGCCAGCCCCACGGGAACTATGAATGTTGTGTATTTTAAATTGTTATTTGTCTATTTGTCTATTTATCCCCTTCCTTTGTTTATTGTAAGCTGCCCGGAGTCTTTCGGGAGTGGGCGGCATACAAGACCAATAAAATACAATCCAAAAAAAAAATACAAATTTTTCAGTTTGGATAATTGATCCTAACGGAGAAAAAAATAAGAAAAATAAAAAGCAATCAATTTAAAACAATTAAAACTAGTTAATATTTTGAAAAAACTTTCAAAAACACAAACAGTAGGCTGTTTTTAAGCTACCAAATTATACTGAACAAGAGCCTCACTATTTTAACTGAATCCCCAGGGGATCAATGATCTGTTTTAAACTTTGCTGAAAGTTTAACAGAAGGGAACTGAATCTGAACTAGGAAGGATTTCTTGAACTAGAGCATGCACACCTCCTTTCTTGGGTCACAGGGTAGAGATTCACTAGCAGATGTGACACTCTGTGAATGTCTCCATCTAGATCTTAGATGCCCAGCTAGACTATGGGATTAGAAAGGCTTTCATTGCTTGGGACTTTTAAGGTTTTACCTGCAGTAATAAAAACATGACTTGGCCACAGCATCTAAGGCTCAAACTAAAGCACTAAAGCTATTTCTTTCAATTTTCCTGACTATACCTATAGAGAGCAGCTTCCTTGCAAGATTCTTCCTTATAAGCAGTTCACTTTCAAAAGAATTCTAGGACATCATTTGAAATATTTTAAATAGAAAGAAAAGTGTATATAAGTAGACTTATTAATCTGATATGCTTCAAAGGAACTTTTTAAGGGAAAATGTGTTTAAATATGTATTTGAATATTTATCAAGTATTATAATTTTACTTAGAACATTTGTCTGAGTAATTAATTTTTTTTGTGCTATATGCTTGACTATTAACAAATATTAGCTAGTATTTGGTAATTGCACAATAGTATTCAGCTGGAAACTATTGATGGGTTCTGGTATTAGTATTTGATAATATAAATGCTATGTTTGCTTAAAATATGCAGGTTTAATATTCAATATGTTTCTAATATTCAATATATTTGTATCTCACTTTGCCATTTATAACCTATGTTATATGGTTATGACATTTAAAAAGGCCAATTTTATCAATCTCAAATTTAAATACTTGAATAAAAATATAAAGAAATGACTGTACTTGATATAACAAGAAATGTCTTGCTATTGTCTCATATTGATTTGCTATAACAAAATAAGCAAGTTTCAAGACTTTCCAGAAGTAGATGCACTTATTTTATTTATTTATTTCCTGCCTTTCTTATTTTTATAAATAACTCAAGGTTGTGAACATTCCTAACATACCTCATTAAAGAAGGATAGCAATAAATAAAATAAATACACATCAAAGCATCTTAAATACGACACTAGACTCAGCTCAAAACTTAATTCTGCAAGCTACGGTAAATAAAAAATGGTAGAGACTTCCCTAAATATCACACAATATTTTGGTAAATTTTATACTATGCCTGCTGTATAGAAAGAAAATAATGATAGATCCATTATCACAGTAAGACTGAGAGAAAAGAAATTTGGTGGAAGACATGTCTTTGATTTATGAATATGTATAGTTTAATCTGAATGCAGGACTCCCTTTAAATTAATTGTTCTGACAAGTTGTTTAAAGGTGACATGAAATAAAAGCAGCCAAAAGGGAAGGCCAGAGTAAAAGCTTACTGAACTGAAAACCAAGAAAAACATCTGATGAAATGCAAGATTTCATTTCTTTTTTTAAAAAGATAACATTGATAAATGGAATAATTCAACAGAAATATTAAAATTAGGCTGAAGGTTGAATATCAAAGGGACATTGAATGGAGAGAAATACAGAAATGATCATTGAGGAAAAGATGTTGCTTCAACTTTCAGCACCAATTTGGAAACAAAACTCTTTTTATTTCGGCTTAAATCCAGTGGAATCTCACCAAAAGATGGTTTTAATAGTGCAGGACAGCATCTAACTGATGTTTTTTGGGTTAAACAGCATATCCTGATATGTTACTCATTTGGTTTTAATTCATTCTACAGCATGTGGTTAAAGGCTCAGCTTCTTTTCATTCCTGCTTCTTTTTTAGCTGCTTTCAGTTATTTCCTCTTTTTCACTTCAGCTTGTGAATTTCAAGGTCAGGCTGAAGTCAAATGTTGCCATTTTAGTGATGAAATGCAAGCAGATGTGTCTGGTTTGCATGACATTCTCCACACTCTTCCAGTGGAGTTCTTTGCTGTGTGGGGTGGAAGCCGAACAAACTCTAGGCATTTGCAAGATCTGCATTTTAAAATTTGTATTTCAAATGGTTGAACAAGGAAATTGACTTCATGTTAAGGAACATTTTGTTGATTGGTTTACTTAACAAAAGAGAAAGTTAACCCCAAACAAAATATCCTACCCTTCATTTTTGTAACCACAAGGCCTATTAGAGATAAAGAAGGCTTTATTTTCAGTTTGTAATAGATGCTATTCATTTTGCCTAGTAGTTTTTCTGCATTTCCTCAAACCCATAAAGCTCCTATAAGTGGCAAATGATTGTCCAAAGATTCTGAAGCAAAAAAGCAACTGAGAAATGATTTAATTATAACAGCAACAAATGCTTATTTTCTAAACTTTCTATGCAATTAACTTGAATTTTAATTTAATTTCCTCATAGGATAACATTCCTCCCAAATATTTTTTGATAATTGAGTTTGTGAATAGGAAACCTGGTCACAATTCTCTTACATAATTCTTCCGTGAAAAATTACATTGATGTAGGGTGAATTACTGTTGACAGATTAGTCATTTTATTTTCATTGATTTCATTGACGTTATGTTGATATCATGATGTTACATTGATTTTATGATGTTATTTTATTGATATAAAATATTGATTTTATGGTGTTATTTTAAAGTTTTTACTTTTATTTGTAGGATAATAAATCCTTACGTTGAAACAGACCATCAGTTTACACCATTTAGCATGCTGGCTGGAGAATTTTCGGAGTTGAAGTTCAGACAACCTTTGTTTTAGTTTTTTTAAAATTGCATTTCAGAAAGGATATTAAAAACTTTACTTTATAATTATTTTGTCTTTTAGTTTAAGAGATACATTTTAAAACATACATAGAAAATGATTTAGCATGTGAAATTAGCTGAATTCAATGTACCTTACTCCCAGGTAGTATTGTAGAGGACTGCAACTTTGAGAGCCCTTGAATTTGTGTGTCGGATGTCTCTGCTAATTCTACTTTTAATCCTAAAGCTAATCTCACTGAAAGACTTCTGAGTAGCTCAACCTAAGATTGTACTGTAGCATTCTCCTAAAGCTATAAAGTGTTCTTATATTAAGATTATACCAGGAAAAAAACCGGGGGAAAATTATCTTACTTATACCTGGAATCTATTTATTCAAACGGAAATAGAACCAAATATTATTCCAAATGGGATGGCCAAGACTTTCATCTACTCTCTTGTGGATCAGTCAAGTGCTTGATTTGCATATAATTTAAGATGTGTAGACAATTATCTCTTTTAAGTTCCTTTAATTAGCAAATTAACTTTACAATATTCATCTATGTACATTAAAACATAGAGTAACAAGGATCAGTGTTAAATTTGCATGTAATTGAAATGTTCTTATGAAAAATTTCCATAAAGAATTTGCAATTAAAATATTGGAAAAACTAAGAAAAAAGGATTATTTGGGTTCATATCAAAAATATTTTCATAATCTGACTTAATGTTCATTTAGTATTTATTGATATTGGCTATGTTTTAGTCAGTTTTTGTTCTCAGATAAAAATGTTGCATATTTAGCATATGTTTATATAAACAAAGTAGAAAAAGTGATTAAAACACAACCCATTCTAAAAAATTTATTAAAGGAAAGATAATCTTAATAGTGGTATATTTATTTATATTACCAAAAAACTAACATTTCACGAAATGGATAGCTATTTCAAAAACTGACAGAAAACAGATTGCATAACTGGTGTGTGAATATATACACAAAATGTGCTTATATTTAATAAAAGGGAAAGATGTAAACATGTTTCAATACCACTTCACAAATGGCACTGGAATATAGATTTGGTTATATATTTTATAATTGTACATTAAATGTTGCCATCTTTTGATAGAAAAAAATGCAGACCAAAGATGTATGCCACAAATCACTACAAAAGCTGAGAGGAAAGAGTAATGCTGGAGTAATATTGGAACATGTTAAAGAATTAATTATACCCATGGTCAAAGAAACGAATCTTGTACATTTTAGATGATAGAAAGTAGTGGGAAGAGAATTAGGAAGTTTATTTTCCCACGATCAGGTAAATTTTATGTGAGACAATTCAGGTGCATTTCTGTGGACACCATTGTCCAAGATGGAAGATAGATGAATATGGATATGGTACCTGGTAGACCTAAAGGTGCTTTTTCAAGAGGCAACTATACTTTCTTCGTCTTTTCTTGACGATGTTTTACTTCTGAAGTCCATTGCCTCTTGAAAAAGTACTTTTCGGACAATCATGACCTGGATGACTGGGAATTTCTATAAATATGTGGTACCGGGTAAATTTTAATAATTTTAAAGGTGAAAAATAAATATATAATCTTGAGACAAGAATGTTTAAAGAATGATTACAAAATACATTTATCATTTCAATAAAATCAGATACTGCAAATCCGTTAATTGCCTGAGATAATAAATATAAGCATGTCATTCTGACCTAACCACTTCAGCTGAATTGTTAGTCAGGTTTTCCAAGTTGCATAATATTTAGAAAACGGTTGCGGCACAGGGCTCCAAGAGGAATGTATGCGCACTCTGCCCTACTAGAAACAAGAAAGAAATTTCTGATCTCATCATTATAAGGTTTTCCCTAAGAAAATGACTTTGCTCAGAGGATTAGGATTCATGCCCATTCAAAATGTCTTCCTACATTAGAACTAGGAAAGATTTATGTTTGGCATTGTAGAAAGAGCAGGCCTCTCCAGTCATTTTTCAGGAAAGAAACAGCAACTATTTTATACACAATAATGAGAAATGTTAGCCATCAAACCTAGAGGAAGCAGGTTGGTTCAGACGATAATAAACAGGATGTAGCATTATCCTCCCCCTAACTCAAGAGGAATGGCTAAGGGACTTCCTGCTTTTCCTTCCTAGAAGGCATCAGCTTGCTTTTTACCAGCTCTAGTAAAGTCAGAGTTCCTTTGGAATGTTGTCCACATATTTTCTACCATGGGTGTCTCAAAACAAGTTGTTTTTAATTGCAAAGTCATGTCTGACCCATCACAATCCCATGGACAATGTTGCTCTAGGCCATCCTGTCCTCTACCATCCTCTGGAGTCCATTTAAGCTACTGCTTCGGTGATTCTATCCAGGATACCTCAGTCATTATCATCCCTTCTTCTTTTATCCTCAATCTTTCCCAGCATTAGGCTCTTCTGTGGTGAGTCCTTCCTTCTCATCAGGTGGACAAAGTATTTGAGTTTTATCTTCTGGATCTGACCTTCGAATTGATATCCTCTAGGATTGACTGGTTTGATCATCTTGCATTCTAACGGATTTGCAGGAGTCTTCTCAAGCACCATAGTTCAAAGGGCCCAATTCTTTGGTGCTCAGCCTTTCTTATGGTCCAACTTTCACAGCCATACATTGCAACTGGGGAAACCATAGCCTTGACTATACATCAAAACAAGTAGAGAAACTGGGATTTCCATTACTGCATTTCAAAACAAGTAGAAAAACACAATAACGGACATTCCAGTTTGTGAATGCTTTATTGCAAGTCAGCATGTGTGAATGGGTACATTGCTGTTGTAAAGGCTGTTGCTACTTCACTGCTGTTTCCCCACCCCTTATGTACTGTTTGTCATTAATAAATTTACATACAGTAGCTGTAGCCATTTAAATTGTGGGTTTTATACAAAGAACTCTTATATAATTTTATCTATTTTTTAATTTGCTTCCGCTATTAATTATTAACTGATGGGTCCATATAAGTAAAAGCACATACACAGGGTATGCACTGCAGAAATATAGAGAAATCTTTTTATTTGGAAGGAAGGTATGGTTGTCACTTAAAACCTTGTACATAAGAAAATAACATAATGCAATATCTGTATACAACTCTCTGGTCAGAGACCTTAAGAAAAGGAAGGCAAATTCATATGCCATTCTAATGACAGACTACATGTTAATTGTTAATACTTACTGACCAGTTACAGGCTGTCAAGCTGAAGAAGAATCAACTCTGAATTAGTGAGAATGGCTGTGAGGGCCAGAATTAACAATGTGTGCTGTAGAAGTAAGAGGCCTTGAAAGTTTGTCAACTCTTTGACAAGGTTGTGCCAGCAACCTGAAGCTCCACTATGGTATATCTCAACCAATAAAGCACAAGAGCTTCCCCAAGACTTTTGCTATTTTAGGGATATAAGGCAAATGTATATAGCGTACTGTACTTGTTCTCTCTTATGGATTGACATTATACATTTGACTTTTCTAAGGTTTGGATGAAAAGTTATAAGACACCTTGCCCCTCCCAGTAGACTTGGCCTCTTAAGGGGCCAAGACCACAAGGCTGGATGTGATCTCTTCTATGGCTGCAAGAAAATAGCATGTGATTATTCCAAAGGTTTTTCTCATTGTAGACCAGGCTGGGTTATCTGGCCAGTATCTGGATTGCCTGAAGTGTGAAAGATGGATTGAGATGAACTTTGGAGTGGAATTGCATCTCCATAATAGTTACAACCCAAATCTCTCTACCAGATTCTGTTTTAGACACAATTCTGGTTATTTTGCCTCTTCCCCTTTTCTAAGCATCATTCTTGATGCTTTGGTCCAGGTTGATTTCTATAAAGAGAACATTAACATTGATTGTGGAATGTAGGTAAAAGTGTAAAAATGTTGGATTTTTTTTTTAAATGTATTTTTGAAAATACAGTTCTGCTGGATGATAGAACAGTATTTTTAGCAGTATAGTTGTCATTTTTATTTTTCCGATTCTTAAGCGATTTATTTTATTTTAGATTTATTCTTTTACAAACTGAAA
This sequence comes from Thamnophis elegans, assembly GCF_009769535.1. Taxonomy (NCBI): domain Eukaryota; kingdom Metazoa; phylum Chordata; class Lepidosauria; order Squamata; family Natricidae; genus Thamnophis; species Thamnophis elegans. Next base: position 86,180,575 of record NC_045542.1, read on the forward strand.
GAAATATAACCCATCGGAATATTTTTAAGATGTATTAATTTTAAAACTGCAAATTTATTAGAATTCATAGAGACATTATAACAGATTCCACATGGTTTTCATTAGGCTACAATCCTGGAAAAGTCCAGTGAGTTTTATTGGATATACAGGATTGTGCTGTTAGGATCTGTTTTCTATTTTCCAAAATTACAAAACTTAAATGCTTCTTTGTTAATAATAAATCCTTATTGGCAAATAATATACTAGCCACTTTCTGGCAATTCTTCAAAAATTCCATTTTGATTCAAGATGTTCATTTTTTATAATGAGAAATGGAAAAGCACAATGTAGAAAAATAGGTAGCTACTCACTGCTTCCAAAAATATATATCAGTGGCCAAGAAGTTCTCACTTTTGTCACTTAGGTAATGCAAACCTGACACTGGAAGAATGTAGACCTCTAAGGAATATTCTTTAATTTTACAACATGCTTGGATAGCACATTAGATATATAAATCCAATAAACCAAACCAAACCAAACCAAACCAGATACAGTAGATTTTGGTATGTTCTCCTGTATTGTGCCATGCATTTGTGGTACAACAAACTCATCAGGAAATGATCCATTTGCATCTGAAAGTCAAAAGTCACTCTTTTGAAGATAGCAAAGTTCACATTCTAGGCAGAGAGAACTAATGGTTTGAAAGTGGAATCAAAGAGACTATGCTAAAACTGAGCAGTCTTCCCTCCACAGTGGAGGAGGCATACAAAACTATGTATCTCCTGTTTACAATGTAGTCCTTTCAGCAGTCCTAAGAAGATTCCACACCCCATTTGCACTCTGATTCAGGTGATTTTGAGGATACAGATAAATCCCCAAGTAGCCACAAGGACTCACAGAGAGCTAATGGCCAGATGACTACAAAGAATATAAATCCTTTCTTTCCTCACCAGTCAGTTAGAACTGTAGAAGCTTCTTGGATGAGAAGTGAAACGTTTAAAACAACAACCCAAGAAAGTCCAGTTGCCATTTGGGAAATACACCTTTGGCCTTCTAAAGAATGCTTATTGAAATGGATAAATAGTTTGTAAAAATGTGGAGATAGAAGAACAATGCAACCTTTAAAGACTGGGATTTCTGGATCCAGTCAGACAAGCAGGTACCGGCCAATCAACCATACATCATGGTAGTAGATAAGGAGCAGAAGACAGTGGTGGTGATAGATGTAGTGATGGCAAGTGTCAGCAACATCAGGAAAAAGAGTATGAGAAGTTGGAGAAGGGTTGGTGCCTGAAGAAGGAACTAGAGAGGATGTAGAAAGTAAAGGCCAAATTGGTCCCATTGGTGGTAGGGGCACTTGGGACTGTGACTCTTAAGTTGGGGGAATGATTCCAACAGATTCCAGGAATAGCATCAGAACTTTCCATCCAGAACAATGCAGTGCTGTGAACAACTGAAATACTGCACAGAAGCCTCAAATTTTAAGGCTTCTGGAAGAGGACCCAAGATTTAAAAAGACACACACTACCCACAGAGGCGAGAAAGAGTTTTTTTTTCTTTATGTACTGTACAATACATTTCTCAAGCACTTTGGGCTTTTAGTATGGAATAAACCAATCCCTGGTATTTTTTCCCACAAAGTGGCTTTTCTGTGTACTTTAAAACATATTTTTATATATGCATGTTTGTGTGTGGGTATGTAAAATAGATCTCTTTCGTATGTAAAATAGATCTCTTTCTTTTTCTATCTGTAATGGCTAGCTGACAATTTACAAAATTTAAATGTACGAGGAAAAGGTTTTCCCATCAGTAGGATTCCCTCCCCTCCCAAGGCATTCTGTGTATTAAAATGTGAACTTGCAGTTTTCTGTCAAACTACTGTAACTTCCATTGTTTATTGATTGGATTATTATAGATTGATCACCATGTACATAACTTCCCCATAACTAACAGCAGCTTTTTAGCAGATGGCATATGCATCAACGACTGGAAAAATAAAATAAAAATCACAAGGTATATTTATGTGTGAACCTTTGTTATAAAAATATATTAAAATCATAAGCATATAAGAAACAAGTTCTATATAAGATTGGGCAATTATTTGAAGATTGTGGCTACTCAACTACTTTTGAAATGCTTACTATTAATGCTAAATAAATATCTTTATCCTTATATAGTAACTTAATATTAGGACAGGTTTATTAACATTAGTTTGTTCTTATATAAGTTGGCAAAGATTTTAAAATGTATTTTAAAATATGTTTTAATATTTTAAATATTTTCAAGAATAAATAATTAAAGTAAAATCACAAAGTCCAAAGGTAAAACAGATAAAATAGGGTAATTTATTTATTTATTTGAATTAATTAGCCACCCAGCTCCAAGGATTCCTTAAAGGTTTGAAAGAATTTGTTGAAAGTCAAATGTTTCCTGAGAATAACCCATACATTTTATATCTCTGCTTATAATAACATACCAGTTTATGGTAGCCTGTGATTTATCTACTTTAAGAATAAGAATTATGGAACCATAGGTTAGTTTGTTATTGTAAAGCATAAAGTAAAAACTGTTGAAAAGATATGTGTTGAAATGAATAAAGGAGGAAATCTCCATGCCCAATAAACATGGGAGAATTAATTTAGTGCTGCCTCAGGTGAATCTGATTTATAAGGTTTTTTAAGATCCCAGAAGTAACCATACTGTTTCCTATTGGCTTGGTAATCCTTTATAAAATGGCTATTTATTCTGACCATGAGGAAAAAAAAGTAAATAAAGAAAAGAGGCTAAATATCCATAGTTCTAGAGGCAAAATTCAGATGCTTCTTTGTTCAGACAAAATTTCTTTTCACTGTCAAGGATAGAATTTTTTCAGATTCTTGCTTAAGCAAAGTACAATATAGAAAAACATTTTTCTTCTGAAGATGCATTAGAGCAAGTACTTTTATTTCTTTTGCTTCTTTCATGATGTCATGAAACTCCTGGATCTATGCCTCAACACATACTTCAAGTTCAATGCGAAAAATCTATTAGCAAGTACAAGGTACCCTGATTGGATCATCCATATCAGGCCTAATAGCAGACGCAGTCATGCAATGATTCGAATCCATAGTTCTACCCACCATCCAACCAAAATTCTGGACATGCTACATCGATGATACCTTCATCATCATCAAAGTGAAGAAATACACCACTTACTTAGTAGTATATTTCCTGGAATCAAATTCACACACAAATAGGAAACAGACAACAGACGCCATTCTTCGATGTTGACCTAAGGATGTTAGACAATGGAGAACTAGAAACCCAAATCTACCAGAAACCTACGCATATGGACCAGACCCTCAGCTTTGCAAGCAACCATCCCACCGCACACAAAAATAGCTGTGCCCAGACCCTGTTCAGAAGGACCAGGACACACTGCAGCACTATCATATTAAGAAAAGCAAAAGAGAAATGGCTGCCCGACATCTTTCTCCACAATGGCTATCCAAAAACTTCATATTCCAACATACAGCACTCAAACCACACCACACAGCCAACAACCATGCAAATACTAACGCTACCATACACAAAATGGGTGTCGGAAGTGATAGCCAGAATTTTGTTTAATGTAATTATACATAAATATGTAGGGAATGTGTGAGGTGATTTTAGAAGCATGTTGATTTGGGACATTAATGTATGAACATTTTTGTTGGGAGAACTGGAGCTCCACAGAATGAACTAATCAAAGTCACTCTTTGACTTTATTGTGTCACATAAGGTGGAAAATCAAATTTCCCATCCCATTGCTTATGATGGAACAGATCTTGAAAATGCCTTAGAATGTATATGTTATGTTTAGTTTACTCATTCTGGTGGGTGTATTCCCTGAGCAGATTATGCTGTTCTGTTGGTTGAAAGCCCACACAATGTGCAGCAAATATTAAATAGATTATATGATGCAGGGAGGACTATGGAACTACAAATTAATGTATCCAAACTAGTTGTGCTTTACAAGGAAAATGGTGAAAAATGGAGAAGGTAGATAGCAATGAGACAAAGTGAGCCAAATGGCCTCCTGTCCTTCCACAGAGAAGTTTCTCCATTGACTCTTTGACCTATTCATGAATGAGAAAAAAATTCAGTTCCTAGAAGGCTAACTAGGCTCAAGTGCGTGTGACTAAAATGAAATAAAATAAAGACCTGGGCCAAGCCCTGTCAGCTCAAATTTGTCTTTCTATGCTTCTGCTGCTGCCAAGTTGAACATAGCAAGTCTCCCCTTCCTTTCTGTGGTGTGTTTAGGTAACTTTAGTCACAAAAATATGGATGGGTCATTTGTACTGAGAAGGCAATGTTACCATCACTTGAGAAAAATGAACAAAAGGGTAGTCAGAAGAGAAGACTGTGTGGTAAAATGAGGGAGTGAGTGCTGATGTGCATGGATTGGTCTCTCAGCATCATGAAGTATTTGGCAGTTTTCTCTTCTAAACTCTTTTGCCATTAAAGAAATACTTCCGTTTTAGAACGGGAGGTTTCCCCATTATCCTCAATGGAAAATCAACTCATTTTCTCCCAGCTGAAGCGACATCTATACATTCAATATACTTGTGAGAAAATCATTAGATGTGATTTAAGGTAAGACTTATTTGTTTCAATAAGACACATCTATCAGCGTAGGCTACCTCAGGAGAAATTGCTCTGGAGATCTGAGGAAAAGAACAAAAAAGGAAAACAGGATTATTGAGTGAGACTGTATGCCTTACCAGGAAATAGAAGAAGTTATGCTGAAAACCATTAAGGAAAGCTTCTCTTTTCATTCATTCATTCCATTCCATTCCATTTAGGATTTATCTTATAATCTCATTCTCAGGATGACATTCCATACTTTAAAAACATATTTTTATTGTATAAACCACCATAAAAGATAATAAACCTATAAAGTAACAAAACTAAAAACATTGTGAAATCATAAGGATAAAACAAGAGGGCACAAAGGTGTGTTCTGCCAGTGTTCTGTTTCTTTTCTAGATGAAGTAAGAAGCTTTAATATTTTAGTTAGTGTATGATGAGAATATGACAAAGAGAAGTAAACATATACGCACAATCTGTGTAATTATATACAAAACTTCTATGCGGGTATAGCAGTGTTTTATACATGCTTTATGCTCATGCCCATTTACCCTAGGAGAAGTACATAAGGGTATGAATTCTTTACAAAACAGTAAAGCTGCAGGATTTGATGTCATACATCCAGAATTACTGAAGAACTGAGGACCAGCAACTAAATTTTGGTGTCATGGCCTGATCACAGTTGGCTTTCCTCCTTTTTTAGTTCCATACTATACTCAGAGGTAGCATGGTGGCTTGGCAGTTAAGACACTGGGCTTGTTGGCTGGAAACCAGTAGCCCAGATTTGACACTTGAGTGCCACATGATGGGGTCCTATTACTTGCCCCAGCTGCTACCTTCCTAGCAGTTTGAAAGCATGCACATGTGAATAGATAAATAGGTACCATCTTGGTGGGAAGGCAACAGCACTGCATCACGTCATGCTGGCCACGTGACAGCAGAAATATCTTTGGACAGGGCTAGCTCAATGGCCTTGAAACTGAGGTGAGCATTGCTCCCTATAATCAGCAACAACTAGTGGAGTAAAATCTGGAGGGACTCCTTTATCTTTACTTTTACTATACTCAGAATGACTGCCTCCTATATTCAAGAAGAGTAAAATTATTGCAATTGAAACCAGGAAAGGATCCAAATCTTCTTCAAAGTTACTGGCCAATTGCTCTTCTCTATCTCTTCTCTATGTCTACAAATTTTAGAAAAACTTGTGTTAAACAGAATAGGCCTTGCAGTAGAATCTGTAATTCAAGTAGAACAAGCTGGATTCTGCCCCAAACATGATTGTAGTGATCAAGTCCTTGTATTAACTTCCTGCCTGGAGAACGGATTCCAAAGGAAAATGCAAAATGTCTGTGTCTTTCTTGACCTCTTGGCCTATGATACTATCTGAAGAGAAGGACTTCTTCTCAAACTAATCAATGTTATACCTTGTCACAACACCATTGCCTCGATTGACAACATGCTGATTAACACCCTACAAGTTTTTAAAGTACTTGACAGAAGCAGATATCATATGTTGAATGGATCACCTATAAGAAGTTTAATATGAGAAGGTATGACACTAAGGAGGAGCTATGAGCTATATAAAATTTTTATCAGCTATTTGTCTTTTATTCCCAGACAAGATTTTTCCTACGATGTTTCAACATCAGAATAAGATTCCCAGATTCATCCTTATTAAGGAGGGCCCAACAAGCTTCTACTGAAAGCATAGATCAGACCCATGTACAACTCTGATAACATTTTGTGATGGAGACAAATGCTTTACCATTTTTTTTCTTGTGCAGCAAAATATGTTGCATAATTTTAAATCACAGCTATCTTCCTGAAATATGTGAAAAGCCACATCATGGTAATTTCTGAATGTAGTTTTATTGGAGGCATTAGCCTTGTTTAGGCAAGTTCAAATGCCTGCGACTTTAAAGCCATTTGCTGAATGCAAGTTGAATTCAACCCTTTCATTTTTTGCCATTCAACTAGGTTGGAGATGGAGGAGTATGGCCAACCACACAAAAACATAGAAGAGAGATCAGCGTACACCAGCCTTTCGTTTATATATATTGGCATAAATTATGGCTGAAGAACTGCTTTGGCAGAACAGGACAAAAGGCTTGTATATGAAAATTTTGATCTCCAAAATGTGATAAGAGTTGCACCTCTTTTCTAATCAGTTTTCAAATAGTTATCTAGAGAGACCAAAGATATGGCTCTCTTTCTCTATAGCAGACTCTTGAATAACACATTTATATATTGTTTTGGTTAAACAGCACACATTTTTCTTACAAAGGTCACAGATGGCTTGGCAGGTGTTTCTTTCCTTAATAAAAGAGATTCCTAAACTGCAGCTATTTTGTTGCCAAAGTTTTTGTCTTTCTTTGTTAGCTTTATTATGAACCTGGTTCCAGGCCCCAACGGAGTTAAACATGGAGTTCTGAGACAACAGGCTGAGGGGGGGCTGGATTGCACCAGATTGTCCTGTCAGCCTTGCTCCAAGGGCCCAACCATCTATCCCAAAGGCCCATCGATCCCTGGTGATGCCACCTGAGAAGACCATACCTATCTGACCCCTGATGACATGTTTCTGCTGTGGGAAGCCAGGCAATTGGGTAGCTGAGTGCCCCAAGGCAGGCCCTAAGACGTCCTTGGGTATATCAGGAGAGAGATGAGGAACAGCCAGGAAAGGGATTAAAACCACCCCAGGGAAGTTGCGTGGGGTGCAACAAACAACCCCAACAACCCTGGGTGGAGGTATGGATGATCTGAACAAAGGGCTTGACACTGATGGGAGTGATGATGACGGAGAGACCAACCTGATGGTATGTAAGCCAATCAAACCTTTCATGCTTTCAGTCTTTTTGAAAGTGGCCCAGAGGCACTGAGAGTGCCAAGCACTGATAGACTTGGGTTGCACTCACTGCCTCATGAACACAGCTGTCACCATCAGCCTAGGGGTAGGGCTCAGAAAACTATCACGGCCCATAGGTTTTGAGAAATTGGACGGATTGTTGGGGTAGCCAGAACAAGTCATCTTAGAAATAGGCTCTTACCAAGAGGTTATACACTTTGTGGTGGTCCCAGTGATAACGGAAGATGTAGCCATGGGTCTAGTCTGACTGGATATGTGGGGCCCAACAATATGGTGGTGGGGTTTTTGCAGACACTTGCGGATATGGGTTGGAAGGGGTACCATGATGCAGGTCAGGGCAACAGGTGAGCTGGCCTTCCCTAGGGTATATCGGGACCTGGAGGAGGTGTTCAGAAAAAGGAAATGTGACACGTTATCTCCCCACTATCCCATGGATTGTGCAATAGAGATCCTCCCAGGGGCTAAGTTACAAAAGCTTAAAATGTACTCTATGACCCCTCAAAAGCTAACAGAAATGAGGGCCTACATAGAGAAGAACCTAAAATGGGGATTTATTCAGCAAGCTAGATCCAGGGTGGCGGCCCCAGTTCTTTTCAGAGAAAAGAAAGATGGTGATGTCAAACTGTCCCAGCCTGAACCTGGGAGAATGACAGGATGCACAATTGGTGAAATCTCCAGTCTTTACTTCTCTTGCAATGGCCATAAACACATATGCAAAGACAGTGCTGGGAGCTGCTGTCTCCCAGCTCATTTTATGGCCTGGGCTTAGGCTACTCCTCTGGCCAGATGACCATGCCCGCTGGCCAGCTGGCATCCAGCCACACATAGCCAGCATCAGCCCATGAGTCTGCAAAGTCAGCAAAATCTGGCAGGATCTAGGAAGCATCAGTATGTTGGTAGAGAAGCAGCTGTGGTGTCCTGATCCTGGAAGTGCTGTCAGCGTCTGCAGGCTATAACATTGCTCACTGGCATGGCCCTGATGATTGGCCCGGTCCCTGGCCATGGTTCAGATTTCACAGCTGACAAGTGCCTGCTCCTGAGCGTGCCACTGCTGTAGATTGTGTCACCACTGGTAAAAAGCCCGAGGATCGGCTGACATGGGATTCGGGGATCCGTCCGCCAGCAAGATGGACCTCTCCATGCCTCTCCCTTCACCACCTCCACCCCAGGTATGGTGAGCCCCGAAATGGGACTCAACAGGTGGTTTATGCCTGTGTGTCAACTTCCGAGGGATCAATGTGGTGTGTGTGGAACACATGTACCCTCTCTCACTAATGAAGGACATGCTGGCCCATTTTGGTGGAGGCCAGGTTTATACCAAACTAGACCTATGGGAGACCTACTACATGGTGAGAATCAAGGCATTTTACAACCAGTGGCAGCTTCTGACCATGGGAAGAGATAGCCATGGATTTCATTGTGGACTTACCAGAAAGCCAATATGGTGATCTGGACGGTTATCTTCTCAAAAAAAGTTCATTTTGTGGCTTGTTCTGGCCTCTCATCAGTCAGAATACTAGCAAAACTGCCACTCATATATATATAGACTCCATGGCATTCCGCGGAGGATAGTCTCTGACCGGAGGGGTGCAGTTCACCACCAGGTTCTGCTGTAAGGACCATGGTGGGGCCCTCCCAGGGCCTTAGATTAGTATTACATCCCACTACCAACAGAGCTTCTGAACTAGTGAATGTGATGGTGGAACAGTAATTGCGCTGCTACATAAAACACAAACATACGCTTTGGGAGGAACAAACAGCTGAGAGGCTGTCCCAGTGATGAAAACAGCTGAGAAGTGGCTGTGGATCACGTGGGGTTGGGCTTGAATGGATGGTAGGGCGGGGCAGTGGGAACATTTAAAGGAGATAGGGAGCACTGGTGGTTAGCCCTGACTATATTTCATTGCTTTGCTTTGCTTTCCTTTGCATTCATTGATGGTCAGTTCATGCTGGAGTAGGAGATAAAACTCTCTACAAACCAGGACTGTTTGGTAGCATTTTCTTCTGACCTTTCAGAACCTGACAGGAATGTTGAAGGACACTTTGATGAGAGTTAGTGAAGAAAAAAAACCTTCAATCCTGTTTTTTGACATTAATTCATCAAATCAAATTTTTATTAGTCATGGACTCAGCTAAGGAACAGGGATACAAACAATTAATTGAAAAAAGCTAAAAGGTATACAAAAACAAAAGTTACACCAACTTTGCCATGATTTCCTCATTTTCAACCTTCATATTGGAGACTTATTTTCCTTGCAGATACTCCAGTTTGCTTTAGCACTAGCACTTTTTGTGATTAAGTGATTCAGTATAACACTTTCTGTTAAATTTAATTTGTTTTAATAATTTCAGCTTAACTTCTTCATTTTTTACAGCTAAAAGTGCAATCCATCAGGTGTTACTGCTGCTTAATTTTCTAGTAATGTTGATGGTGTTGTATGGACTGTATTTCTCAAGTACAATGAAATGCATTATTCAAGAATGGTGAGATACGTGGCAACCATCCAGTTAGGTGTGTCTTTTTTCCACCCAGTCCATGCACACATGTACATAGATGCAGACAAACACAAATAATGGTTGAAAGGCAGTCACACTAATCTGGCCTTTGGTAAATTTTCAATGGGACTAAAACCAAATTCAATCCAAATACAGCTCTTCTTCCTTGTACGCTGTGATTAGAGCATTCTTTATCCTGAAAACCGCAACTTCATTTCTCTGTCTGGATTCCGGCTCAGTGACAAAGGAGCTGCTTAAAAAGCCCCATTTCCAGAAATGTGATCTAATAACATTTCAGATTCAATATAGTTAATATTTGACTGAAGAGAGAGGAAGAAAAACCCTTCACATTTCATCCCCATACATGTTACTGAGATATATATTATTAGATTTCAGTTCTGAAGAGAATTCATGTATACATTGTCCCAGCATTATAGCAATCTTACACGATACAATTGCACCCCAAATTCAGCATTTTACTTTTTTTTTTTAAAAAAAATCCCTCTATTTTATTGGGAATTTCCTTGGAATAGAATATTTTGATGAAATTGAATGCTGATTTTCATGGATAGCAATGTTTTCATCATTAGAATAAAGGAATGGCACAGTGGTGGGTTCCGGATCGAGGTGCAACTGGTATGGTGCAACAGGGCCAGGTGTCCACCACATGCAGGTGTGTACTTACTGCCTGCGATGCTCCAGCTGCTCGGCAGAGCGTTCAGGAGGAGCCATATGCTCCGTGCGTGTGCATGGAAGCCCCGATCGGCTCAAATACAGGTAAGGGTTGTATCAGTCGTATCTCACCATTGGAATGACATTTCTTCTCTCTGCATCCATTTGTGTATTTCAAAAGCTTTTTGTGGTGCTAGGTGCTGACAAGGCAGAGGAGGAGGAGAGCAGAAACAATTATTCAGAGACAATAATTTTCCAAAACCTTAATGTAGATAATGTACACGTGGACACAAATATTTTTATAAGCAAATACCGATAGCATTCAGATATGCTATCTTTAAGGCATTACAGGTGTAATTTCCACTCTAGTAATCTAGAAGAAGATTGTTCTATATAAAAGTATATTAATTTGTTCTCATCTTAAAATGACACTAATATGAGAATATTTGGGGTATATTCGATATTAAAAATATTATGAAGTAAGTATTGATACAAATTGTTTTTTTGGTTGGAGATGCAAATTGAAAATGGCAACATTTCTTCAAATAGTTGATCTTATTATCACTTTGTTTTGCCTTGATATGCACAGGATAATTGACAATTTAGGCCAGGGGTCCACAATCCCTGGGCTACAGCCCAGAACTGGGTCACACAAGTGGTGGGCGACCACGCACCTGCTGCTCACGCAAATGTATCTGTGTGGTTTTGGTTTGGTTTGGTTTTGGTTTTATTGGAATTTATATGCCGCCCTTTTCCCTGAGGGGACTCAGGGCGGCTTACAACCACAGGGGAGGGGAAGTGCAAGGTCAAAACAAAACACTTTGTGAACAAAAGAAAAATAATAAAACACAACTTTCATTCAGCAATCAAACACTCGGGCGGGTAATTGGAAGCCTATCCCCAGGCCTGTTGGGAGAGCCAGATCTTGAGGGCTGCGCGGAAGGTCTGGATCGTGGTGAGGGTGCGGATCTCCATGGGGAGCTCGTTCCATAGGGTCGGGGCAGCAACAGAAAAGGCCCTCCTCCGTGTGGTCGCCAGTCGACATTGACTGGCAGATGGAATTCGGAGGAGGCCCAGTCTGTGCGATCTGATTGGTCGATTTAGGGAGGTAATCGGCAGAAGGCGGTCTCTCAAGTACCCAGATCCACTACCATGGAGTGCTTTAAAGATGGTCATCAGTATCCTGAAGCGCACCCGGAGACCAACAGGTAGCCAGTGCAGCTCGCGGAGGACAGGTGTAACGTGGGCGAACCGAGGTGCGCCCACTATCACTCGCGCGGCTGCATTTTGGACTAGCTGTAGTCGCCGGATGCACTTCAGGGGCAACCCCATGTAGAGCCCATTGCAGTATTCCAGTCTAGAGATCACAAGGGCTCGAGTGACTGTTGTGAGAGCCCCCCGATCTAGGTAGGGCCGCAACTGGCGGACCAGGCGAACCTGGGCAAATGCCCCCCTGGTCACAGCTGACAGCTGGTGGTCAAAAGTCAGCTGTGGATCCAGGAGGACTCCTAAGTTGCGGACCCTATCTGAGGGGTATAAAATTTGACCCCCCAGCCTAAGCGTTGGTGTATTAGCCAAATTATTGGGGGGGAAACACAACAGCCACTCGGTCTTATCCGGGTTGAGCACCAGTTTGTTAGCACTCATCCAGTTCTTAACGGCCTCCAGACCCTGGTTCATCACGTCCACCGCTTCATTGAGTTGGCACGGGGCGGACAGATACAATTGCGTATCGTCCGCATATTGATGGTATTTTATCCCGTGCCTCCGAATGATCTCGCCCAGCGGTTTCATGTATATGTTAAATAGTAGGGGGGATAAGACCGAACCCTGAGGTACTCCACATGTTAGGGGCCTCAGGGACGATCTCTGCCCCCCGACTAACACCGACTGCGACCTGTCCGAGAGGTAGGAGGAGAACCACCGCAGAACAGTGCCTCCCACTCCCACCTCCCGCAGTCGTCGCAGAAGGATACCATGGTCGATGGTATCGAAAGCCGCTGAGAGGTCAAGGAGAACCAGGATGGACGCATAGCCTCCATCTCTGGCCCTCCAGAGATCATCGGTCAATGCGACCAAAGCGGTTTCTGTGCTGTAACCAGGTCTGAAGCCGGACTGGAAGGGGTCAAGATAGCTAGCTTCCTCCAAGGCCCGTCGAAGCTGAAAGGCCACCACCTTCTCAACAACCTTCCCGATAAAGGGAAGGTTGGAGACAGGACGAAAGTTGTTTAAGATGGCTGGATCTAACGATGGTTTCTTTAGGAGGGGTCTCACCACCGCCGATTTAAGTACGGCGGGGAAGTGCCCCTCCCGAAGGGAGGCGGTGACAACCGCCTGGATCCAGCCATGTGTCACCTCCCTGCTGTTGGCCACCAGCCAGGAGGGACACGGGTCCAGAATACAAGTGGAGGCACTTACAGCTCGGATGGCCTTGTCCACATCCCCAGAGGCAACTTCCTGGAACTCAACCCAGAACTGGTGTGGCAAATAATCCTCCTGTGTCTCAGCTGGATCTACTGCGGTGGAGTCCAAGTCCGATCGAAACCGAGCTACTTTGTCCGCCAAGAATTGAGCATAATCCTCAGCCCTACCCTGCAAGGGGTCTCCCGCATCCCTCCTATTAAGGAGGGAGCGGGTTATCCTGAACAGGGCGGCTGGGCGTGACTCGGCGGACGCAACCAAGGAAGAAATATATGATCTTTTTGCAGTTCTTAATGCTCGGACATAGTCCTTGGTGCAGGTAGTTAAGAGTGCTCGGTTTGCCTCGGACCTATCGGACCTCCACTGGTGCTCTAGGCATCTCCTCCGGCGTTTCTTCTCCCGGAGTTCCTCGGTAAACCAGGGAGCTCTCCGGGATCCACTGACCCGGAGGGGCCGTAGTGGCGCAATCCGGTCGAGAGACTCCGACGCCGCCGAGTACCAGGCGGCAGCCAGAGTCTCCGCCGAACTGTGGGCGAGGGTATCAGGAATAACCCCAAGCTCCGTCTGGAACCTCAAAGGGTCCATAAGTCGCCTGGGGCGGAACCACCTGGTCGGTTCCTCCTCCCTACGGTGGGGGTTTGGCCTCCGGAAGTCAAGCCTCAGTGGTCTGACCACGACAGGGGTATGATCTCATTACCCCTCAGACCAAGATCACACATCCACTGCTCCGAGAGAAATACAAGGTCGAGCATGTGACCCGCTGCATGGGTTGGGCCCCGAATTACTTGGGTCAAGCCCATGGCTGTCATGGAAGCCATGAACTCCTGCGCCCCATCAGAGCGTTCACCGAGCGATGGCAAGTTGAAATCCCCCAGAACTATAAGCCTGGGGAACTCAACTGCCAGCTCAGCTACTGACTCGAGGAGCGAGGGGAGGGATGCTGTAACGCAGTTGGGAGGCAGGTACGTTAGCAGCAAACCCACTTGACCCTTGAGGTCCAACTTTATCAGCAGAGACTCACACCCGACAAGCTCCGGAGCAGGGACCCTACGAGGTAACAGAGACTCCCGGATTACAATAGCCACACCGCACGGACCACTCACACGGAACCATCCCCTCTCCTCCCCTTGCCTGTGATGACCTAGGCTGGGCATGGAAGGGAAACAGCCAAAGCGAAGACTTAATTCCCTTTTATTGCTCCAACTTGCCCCCAAATCCCAATAGTTCATTGCAAATTCAAGGGCAGAACTCTAAACATGCACACACGCTTCCAATAGTTCTTGGCTGCTATACATCCAGAGGAGCAACACAGTCCTGGCAGCAGAAGTGGTACTTGTGGCCCCTTTGTTTGCTGGGGTTGCAGCAAAAACCTGAAGCAGAGCGGTGTTGCTGCGCACTCACACACAGCCAGGCTAGGCAAGGTAAGGCAAGTTGAAGCAAAACAAAGCAAAGCAAGACAAAGCAAAGTGAAGTGAGGCAAAGCAAAGCAAGGTAGCAAGATGTCTGTAATTGCGAGTGTGGCTGGAATAATACTTGCTCCTGACAAACCCCCTTCCCCATAGCATCTCCTTAAATCCTATTCCTAGGTGAGCCTGGTGACGAGGGGTGAGGCGTCCTCCTCCCAAGTTACTGGGTTGCCCTAAACTGATCCTGCGTCCTCTCCATTCTCCATACTTGGGGATCAGGCAGGAGAGATAGTTGCTCTTCTCCAGAGCTCCGTTGTGCCTCTGCTCTGCTGCCTGTCCTTTCCATCCTCTCTCCCCTTGCTTGGTCATCCAGTGCCCTCTCGTCCTCTCTCACAACTCTTCCTGCTCTCATAGCTCTACATGGGGCAGTCCTTGAAGAGCATTTGGAGACTTCAGCTCGTCCAGAATGCAGCCGCGCGAGCGATCGTGGGTGCACCTCGGTACACCCACGTTACACCTATCCTCCGCGAGCTGCACTGGTTACCGATTGGTCTCCGGATACGCTTCAAGGTGCTAGTTGTCACTTATAAAGCCCTTCATGGTATTGGACCTGGGTACTTGAGAGACCGCCTGCTGCCAATTACCTCCCAAAGACCCATTAGATCACACAGGGTTGGCCTCCTCCGGGTTCCGTCCACCAGCCAATGCCATCTGGCTACTACCCGGGGGAGGGCCTTCTCTGTGGCAGCTCTGGCCCTCTGGAACGAACTCCCCGCAGAGATTCGGACCCTCACCTCTCTCCAGGCCTTCCGAAAAGCCGTTAAAACCTGGCTGTGTTGGCAGACCTGGGGTTGATGAGTTCCCTTCCCCTCTCGATTTGTGTGTCTGTTGGTTATTTTTAAATGTTTGTATTTGTACTTTTTGTGTTTCCCTTCCCCCTTGGGTTTGTGAGCTGCCCTGAGTCCCGTTGGGAATAGGGCGGCATATAAATAAAACGAAACCTCAAACCTCAAACCTTCCCAGGCCTGAGAAACCTGGGGCTGCCTCATCCTGCTCCTATGGTTGCTCCACTGGGCCAGGGAGGCTGCACCATCTTCCTCTGTTGGCCCTAGTTCCATCTCCTCATCCTCCTTGGCCCCGGCCTCTGACAGGGCAATGACACCACCGATCTGACAAGCCAGAAAGATTGGGAAGCACCGATTTAGACAGTAATACATCTTAAGAATACGTATGTTCTGTTTCATTATGTCACCAGTTATTTGGACCTTGTCAAGATGCAAACTGGCCAAAATAATTGTTTTACCACATTGCAAAAATAAATGTATGCTTGGTTTACAGTCAAGGATTGTTGAAATATGTATTGGTATTCTTGGTATTCAAATTAATGTTTGGACCTCCCCACAAAGGAGGGCTTTTAGGCATTTAAGACATATTCTGAGGAGTTGTTTTGCATATCAGAGTATTCCCAGGCCTTTATTTTAATTTTGATCTTAACTGCATAGTTAACACTCTTGTATATGCATTTCCCCTGCTAATTAGCATATTTTTACAAACTGCTTTGAAAACATTTTGAATGAAATCTTACGTGCTATCATATTCCCTTAAGCTGTTTAAGCCCTCATGTTTAATTTATTTAATTGCAGCTTTGGGGAAGGAGGATTTATAACCAACATATGGCAGCAGGAAAAATATTTATTGTCTGAGAGGCAGAGTCTCAGTAAAGTTTGCATCTCTTAGAACTCTTATATCTACTTCTTATCAAGAGGCAGGGAGACAGAGAGATGTACCACGTTTAAGAACAATTTTGAATCACATACTTCAAGATACATCATATTTGATCTCCTCTCCTCCCAATGATAATATGATCTAGACCAGGCCTACACAACTCAATGACGGGAAGAAATAATCAAAGGCCACAAAGGAATAATTGGCGCACCAATCAACTGTTTCATGATCTGTGGTGTAGCGGCAGTAATGGAGGAGGCCTGGAAGTATTGGAGGTGCTTGGAGGCAGGATGTCTTTTTGGGAAGGGTCAGTGACAGATCTGTTTGATTGCAGTGGATTTATTGACACTTCAAAAAAACGCTGGTAGGCTACACACGGCCACTTGGTGCACCACACATTGTGCATGCCTGGTCAAAGAAACAATGAGAAGGGGCTGCAGCACAGAACTTTCATTGCAGACAGAGCACAGAGAGTTTTATTGTGGACAGAATACAGATAGTTTTATGTAACGATTTATTTCATCAATTTATGTACGGTAGCTGTGCACTCATTCTGACTCTGGGCAGCTGAAACTGGTTGAAAGCATTCAATATAAGGAAAACTATCAGCAAAACAAAACACCACAATGTAAAAACATTTTAATGCACAGTCCAGAGTTGCTTTTGGTGAGAGGAGCGGCTATACAAATTTGATGAATGAATAAATAAAAATTTCCTACATCATGGATTCAACATAGTGAATGTCATACTGAGGCATACTCAGGTAAACCCACCCAGCCCCCAGAAAGGCCAGGTACCTATAACATGCTTACTATAACTCCATATTAGCTTTGCATTTAATCTTAATATACTTTGATTCAAGACTGTGATAGATAATAGGTAATAGATAGTTGATAGGTTGATTGATTGATTGATTATATTTCTATGCCGCCCTTTTCCCCGGAGGGGACTCAGGGTGGCTTACAATCCAAGTCAAGGGGGGGGGGTACAAATAAGGGAAAGAAAAAAGCACAAAACAAAACAGTACCACAGTTTAAAAGCACACAGCAATCATACCACTCCAGAGGGGACAAAAGCTCATTAGCCCCAGGCCTGTCGGAACAGCTAGGTTTTAAGGGCTTTGCAGAAGGCCTGGAGGGTGGTGAGGGTTTGAATCTCCACAGGGAGCTCGTTCCAGAGGGCTGGAGCAACCACAGAGAAGGCCCTCCTCTGGGTGGTCGCCAATCGGCATTGGCCAGTGGATGGAATTCGGAGGAGGCCTAATCTGTGGGATCTAATCGGTCTATTGGAGGTAATTGGCAGCAGGCGGTCTCTCAAGTACCCAGGTCCAATACCATGAAGGGCTTTATAAGTGATGCGAATATCACTGTAAGACTATGGTGAAGAAGATAAATTTTGTGTTCTGGTTCTTACAAAAACAAAAAAGGCAGTAACATAATTGATTATCTACAGTGTGATCACACCAGAGGTGGGTTCCTGCCAGTTCGCACCTCTTCGGTAGAACTGGTTCATCAAATTTATCGAACCAGTTAGAAGAGATTCCACCAGTGGACCCGGAAAGTAGGCCACACCTACAGAAGAGTTCCAAAATTTTTTGAAACCCACCACTGGATCACACCTAGGGCATTTCCACAAGAAGAGTCTTCACCATGAGTTTGAGATCTCTGTCCTTTAGCATTAAATGAGATTGGGAGTTTAGCTGATTTATTCAATGCAAAAGATGGATAATTCTTTAAAAAAATAAAAATAAAGGCAGAATTTCCTGAAAGTTTGGATGGGCTCTTTTTCCATTGGAGGGAACTCTTGGCATCTGTCTTCCTACTGGCTCCAGGGGGATGCTAAGCTGAGGAGCAGTTCTTGTAAGGAAAAATAGAAATGAATATTCAGAATCTTTCCCTTTTCCTTCTAGCAGGAATATAAGGATTTGGGCTACTCCTGTGAAGTGGAACTGGCAGCTATATTTCCTTACAATAAATACATTTCTTGCAGCATAAAAAAAGCATTTTGTTTATAATTTATCATAAACTTTCTCACATTTCAGTTATAGCTCAACTCTACAACTATGATTTGATGTGCTGGGGCGATATCTTGGAAAAAGAATTGGAAGAAAGCTTCACCACAATGCTAAAATCTCAGCTATCCAAATAAAAACTGGAAGGTTCAGAAATAACAAAAGGAAGAGCTTCTTTGCACAGCACAGTAATACCACTGCATTCATGGCTACAAATTAATAAGAGCCCCCATCTTAGATTGCTTTTATAGATATGTTCATCAAATGTGTAAAGCTATATTTTATCTCCCCTAACATCAGCTGCTGAGGAATCTAAATGGGACGATACAGACAGCTTTGTTCTACTTGTGGGTCATAAAGTATCCAGGTTTGCTTTAAAAAAAAACACCTTTCCTTGAGATAATGACATCACTCTACGAGGTGTCTTGCTGTATCACAAAATATAAACCTTAGAACTTTACAGTAGAGGAATGGCAGCGATTTTCAAATATCATGAGATCTGACGTATCAAATTGTCCATTTCAACGACGATGGTGCACTGCATAGTTTGCTTGCCAGTTTCAACTGTCAGCTTAAGCTGCTCCTTTTTTGGTGACAAGCATCAATAAAACTTTTGTTTGCACTGGCTGTTGACTCATTTTAGGTGGAATTATGTACAGAAATAAGTCAATAATTCCCCATTCATTGTGATCCACATGCAACGCAGATTGATGATACAACGCAAGAGTCCTGTATAGACAAGATTCTTGTTTACTGTGTACTTTTCCAGGTCACTTAGCACGTTGCTTCATAAACATGCTTTTAGCAATGCAGAGACTGGTGTGAATGGATTTTAAGTTTATGTAGATCAATTCATCCTTAAAACTAGCAGAACTAATTTTTTAAAATTTGCACTGCAAACACATTAGGGATAAGCTAAGCTATTCCCAGAAAGCTTTCAGTACCTCCTCAAACAGTAGGCTATTAGGAGATGCCAAATTTGTTTTTAAGGCTGTGCTATTATTCCCCATCTGCAAAAAAAAGATGTCATTCCAGGGAGGGTCGTTCTTGGAAGCAGATCTTGAAGAAAAGCATTGCCATAAGAACTTTGGAGATTACTTAAATTATGTTCTCAAATGCTGCCAAACTTCTGTGGAAACTATTGCCACAATCAGGAACCATCAAGATATTTAAAAGACCTGATCTTCCTGAAACATAGAATAGCATTCTTCAGAGCCAGATATAACATCCTCCGCTCAGCACTCCTGCAGGGCAGGTATAACAAGACCCCAATAGCGGAGCGAGTATGTGTATGTGGTAAAGGAGAAGTCAAAGATATCAAACATGTTTTATTGCACTGAGAGTTATACAGAGTTTTTAGGTCAATGCATATTTTCCCCTTATTACCATGGAGAGCAGACAATTTATATGTAGATATCTCCACTTGGACGCAAACCCGGCTACCACATATGCAGTAGCAAAATTCTGTGCAGCTGCAATGGCCACAAGAAAAATTCACTTACAGAATTAAAGTTGTTTGTTTACTTGCACCAATTTTTCGTAGATATCTCTAATAACTTTTGGAGAATCTTTATTTACACATATACTTACTCGCTCTCCCATCATGCAACCAAGGACAAGAGCCATACTGTTTGATCCCATTGTATTTTATTATTAGTGTTGTGGTCCACTGGTGGCCTGTGGAGCTCGCAGCAGAGTCGGACTGTGAGGAGGTTGGGGAGGAACATGGACCAGTCCTGGAGTCTGGGGAATGCTTGGATGAGGCTCTGCATCGGAAGCAGAGAGGGCGCCAGGGCCATCTGGGAGTTTTGTGCTGCCTCCGGAGCTTCCAGAGTCAGACAGCAAGAGGCAGAGGAACAGGCTCCCGCTGTTCCAGGTGTGCGCATGCACAGAGCTGCCAGAAGGCAAGAACAGTTAAAACAGAAGGGACAGGAGAAAGGTTTGGAGGTGATTGGTTCCTCCCATAGGACATAAAGGAGAAGCAAAGGCACATGAATCTTTGCAGGAAGCAACTTGGTTCATGCTGGTCAGTTTACCTTCTGAAAATACGTTTGGACTCTTTGCTCTGTATGGCCTTGCCAAGTGAATTGCCAATTAAGTCTTTGGCAGCTTTTTCAAAGAAGATAAAGGTGGGTGCTTATCAGCCTTATCCCAAAGGACTTTGGCAACCTGCTGTAGGACTGTTTACAACTATTTGAAACTCATTATGGGCTGCGAATGAATATAATTCACAGCCTTTGAAATAAAAGGAGGGTTGTTAGACTTAATCATGTGCGTTTTACTGTATAAGGAACCCTATTTCAGAACAATTATGGACACTATTATTTACTATTATTATTAGTAATATCTTTTGACACTATTGTAAATAGTGATAAGTATTGTCTATTGCTGGTCTGTGACCATAATAAAGTTTTTATGATTATTGCCACAATCAGGCAAAAATATCTTTTTGGGAGAAGGTGTCACCATAACATAAGTGAACTATTTGGATTTTGAAAAACATCTCTCTGGAAACGAAAGGTAGCTTAGTGTCTTTAATATCAAATAATTTACTAAAAGGAAGAAGGGATTATATTTTCTATATCTGTTATTAAAGAATTTTGAAGAGTATACAGGTAGTCCTTGATTTACAACAGTTCATTTACAGACCATTCTATAAAGTTATAATGGCACTGAAATGAGTGACATGACCATTTTTCACACTTATGACCCCAGCATCCCCAAAGTTATGGGATCAAAAATCAGAATGCTGGACAATGGATTCATATTTATGATGGTTGCAGTGTCCAGAGGTCATGTGATTAGCTTTTGCAATTTTCTGACAAGCAAAATCAATGGGGAAGCCAGATTCACTTTATAAATTTATAAATGTTTGGAAAGAGCAAATATTAAACTTGTTTGATTAATATGTATGTATGTATGTATGTATGTATGTATGTATGTATGTATGTATGTATGTATTTAGAAACCTTGGAGTAGCAGATTATGGAAGGCTGCTGGAATCTGATAACTGAGCTCATTGACCACCACTTGAGAGGAAAAGTGAGGAACTATGAAATATGCATTGCAACAATTGTGATACATTCTTTTCCCTGTACATACTGGTGTGTGCTGTCATAGCCCAATTGCAAAGGGCAGGGCTTTCAGTGTGAAGTTAAGACACATGTTTTGTCATTTTGGCATCATTGTAGTTTGAAATGGACACCTGCAGCGGAACACAGCTCTCAGGTTCAGTGGAGTTCAACAATTGCCCTTTTTGACACTAAATATGTCCATCTCTTCTTCCTTTAGAATTCTTCTCTGAAGATTGAACACACCGATATTCCGCCACTAGGAATATCTAGGGCAGGACACTGACTGAATGTGACTTAAATGGAACCAAAAGCCATAAAATCCATTTTGGATTATTATTCTGAATCTGCTTTTCTTCATAAAGTGAATTCCAGCATCTCATATGGCGACAGTCATAATACAATGCATACAAACACATTTAATATAGATTTACAAAATCAAATCAGCATTATAACCATTATTGCAGAAGTAACATGAGACTATGAATTAAATAAATATACAGTCAAATACAGCAATACGCCTCTAATAAACTACATGTGTTCACATAGACCCAACATTGGAAGGATTCCTTCACAGCCTCCTGAGATATCATAGCCTTCTGTGGTGCAATGTACCTTCTGAGTAGTTCTTATGACCGGCACTTTCCTGCACCTGAGCCAGGAAAATGCAAGTGATGGTGGAAGTATTTTTTTTTCAATCTGCAAAGCCAGAGATTTTATGAAACAATTCCAAGTAGAAACTAACTTGCTTGTAAGTTGGGTTTTGTGCAGAACTACAGCTCCTTGGGATGATAACATAGCACATACACATAAGCCAGGGTTGAGATCAACATAAACCTCATAAATCCCCTATGTAAAGGTAAAAAGAAACAGACCTATTTTAATGCATGGAACATAGATATATAATTTATTGGAGAACTTTATCAGAGACTTTAAAGGGGAAAATACTTATTAGATGATAGTTGTATGACGCACGTGTATGCCATCACAAAATTATTATTTTTTGTAATCTGTGTAGTTTTGTGGGTCAATACAAAATCCAATTGACGGTCCATTGTCATCTTAAGGTGCTCCCATTAATAGGAATAATACCACCAATGTTATGTCTTATTTCCATGGGCAGATTTAAGCTTTGTGGTTAAATAATGTTTTATCTAATAGCCAGCAAGAGATAGTATAATTTTACATGGTTGATATCTTTCTGCAAATATAGTTGGGAAGACTAAATTACATCTGGATTATTTCTTGAAAAAGAATCAAACCTAGAAGTGTGTGTGTGTGGGGGGGGGAGGACGAAGATTCAGGGCAACTAACTTGTGTTTCATGTAAAATACCTCTGAAGTCTTCTGAATGAGAACTCAAAATAACTGGAGAATAAAGGACAGTGAAATTGGTTTCATAGATACCTCTTAAGATAATAAATGAGTCTTACTTAAGAATCTGAGAGATGCAGATATGTTACTGCTGTGAAAAATAGAGGATGAAATGTGATATTTCAGGTCACAATGATGATTCATTCCTTTTGCATCCCAGCTTTCTTTCGAGGAGCAAAGTGCTGCCTTTACTCATAAAAGTACCAGATTGTGATGTGCCAATCTGATAAAATGAAATTTCATAAGACCAGTAAACCCTTCATTTAATACATAACACCTACTAACTTCAGCTACAAGGAATGATTTTCCCCCTGTTTGAACTTCTCTTTCATTTAAATCAAGGGTTGCTCTGCAAATGACACTTACTGTATGTATATCTACTGAAAAATCCTATTGCAATCCATGAATCTTTAAAAAATTCTTAAACTGGGTGGAAGCTAGGTTAGATATATTACTAGTGCATCATTAGAACTACCTAATACCTGTCTAACTCATGGTCACTGACAGAGCTTCCAAGTACATTAAAATGTACTCAAATGAAAGAATCCATGCAATTCATTGAAGCCAAGGCAGATCAATTCATCTCCTTCAAGAGTTCCATGTATGTGGATCAGACCACACAGAGTGTTTTGAATGAACGCCAGTGTCATGGCATGTGCATGGGAACTTGCTTATATGTTTGTGTTTCTCTAGCAAATGTTTTCAGATTTGTATTTGCTTTGTCTTTCCTATAAACCAGCTCCTGGCATAACCCATTAACATTTGGAAATTTGCCAAACCCAGATGTTAACATCCATTTGAACTTCCAAGTCTAACACCAATATCTGGGGCTGAAGGCAAACAAGGAAACAAAACTCATGAGATGGTTCACACCGTCAAACTTAGTTTGTGAAGTGAATATGCCTCAAACAGAAAGCTATGTCCCAGATGTAATTTTGTGTTTATCATAATTAAGACTGGGATTCTAGTTTGAACAGCTCCCCCCACCCCCGAGGTATTTTTGTTCTGTTTCATTGTATTTCATTCTGGAAAGAATGATAAAAACAACAACAAAACTTTAAATACACATATAGCATAAACACAATATAAAAACAAAAAATATTTCACTGGTTTTCTTTGTTTCCATGTTTGTAGAAGCCAATTCTAGGGAGTGGGGAGGAGGGCAATGTCAGAATCTAAACATTTATACTAGATGAATAGAAAATAATTTGTTTATCCATATATTTGGCTCAAGCAAGTCAGATTTATTATCGTATGGAATGTTTCAATGTGTGTAAATTGTCGGTGGCCCCCTTTTATTCCAAAAACATTTCAAGCTTCTCTGGGGGATTTGTGAAGAATTTTAAGGACCAGAGAAGTGTAAATTGCTCTCTCAATTACAATCCGATCTGACGTCAATCTTATGCCTGGGAAATGTGGTATGATACATGTGCCAAAGAAAGGTGTGCATTTCTAAGTCAAAGCAGTCATTATTGTGTAAGTCCATCTCTCCTGCTCCTATCAATATTTATTTTTTTCATTTAGAAAACACTTGGCTGCTATTATTGCTCTCATCTTTAAAAAGACCATTGCTACAACTGTGACAAACACATGCTCTTTTTCCCCCCAACATAAAATGCAACCATTGTCATGCTTCACTGGAAGCAGGGAATAACAATTCTTTGCTTTTATTCACTTTTTCAATATATCAAGTTAGGAACAATGAACTCAAAACTAGCTGCAGCAAAAGGCAATTGCTAGGAACGGTATCAGGATTGACCTCTGTCCCTAATTGGAGTATGCAGTTCAATTTGGGAATGTATTCCTTCTTTGTGAAAGTGTCTGCTTCAAAACATACAAGATGTGCCTTTTGTTCCTGCTTTAGGGCTTGGAATTGCTTAGTTGTTATACTCCATGCAATATATAATGAAAAGATATTGAGGTTTTGGAAGAAGTGCAGAGAAGAGCAACTAAGATGATTAAACATACGAAGTGGCCAGGTGGAGGGCCAGGGCTCAGGAGTCCCAGAGGTTTGACAAATTTAAAGACAGTTGGTTTAATATCATGGTTCTAAATAATGCTCCCAATCAGTTCAAGACTCAGCGGTCGTGGCTTTCTCAAAGATCCTATTTATTTGGTACATCATATCGGCACGATCAAATGTGAAACCAACTCTGAATAATTCCTGCCCTTTGGTATAATTAAAGAATAGATAATGGACTTGTGTCACATTAGCCAACCAAGCAGGTGATGAACTTTTCAGCACTCCCTCCTGCCGTTGCTAGGGCACGTTGAGCTGGCCTTTGTTCTCACAAGCCTTATCGTTGTTTTGTCTGGCCCTTTGGAGGAAAACATTCTACATTCCATAAGTCCCCCTCCCCAACTAAGCATGGAAACTAAGAAATGAAGCAGAGAAAAATATGGCTTCAGTTAGAATCATTTCGAGAGTTGAGAATGGGTGCTTCATAGCAATAGCAATAGCAGTTAGCAATAGCAGTTAGACTTCATATGGCTTTCAGCCCTCTCTAAGCAGTTTACAGAGTCAGCATATTGCCCCCACAGTCTGGGTCCTCATTTCACCCACCTCGGAAGGATGGAAGGCTGAGTCAACCTTGAGCCGGTGAGATTAGAACTGCAGATAACAGTCAGCTGAAGTGGCCTGCAGTACTGCACCCTAACCACTGCACCACCTCAGCTCTTCATCACTGGAGGTCTTTAAGAAGAGATTGGACAGCCACTTGCCTGAAATGGTATCGGGTCTCCTGCTTGAGCTGGGGGTTGGTTGAGAAGATGTCTAAGGTCCCTTCCAGCTCTATTCTGATTGATTCTGAGAATTGAGTATGTCAAGGGAAACATGGAAACATGAAGTAGGGATGTATTAATTTAAAAAGCATGTGTTATAAAACAAGAGGATACATGGTCAAAAATGAACAGGTGCAGAGTGAATGCAAACTGAATACAAGTATGACCAATATGAAAAAAGTACATTGAGGTGGTTTGATCATAGCAAGTGAATGAAGATAAATTGTAAAACCAACACATAAAAGAAGGGTGAATGTCTTCAGACCATGGGGAAGTCTCAGAAAGTCATGAGTGGATGGAGTCGATAAAGTCCATAAAAACAGAGAAGTAAGAAATTTAAAGAGGAAAAAGCAATAAATGAATTGATGCATGGATAAATGCATTGATATCAATAAATGAATTGATATACGGTTTGCAAGGATAGAAAGTTACAAGAGATATAGTGAATGGTATTGGTGTAAAGTAGATTCAATAAAGCCTTTTTCTTTGTTTACTTCTTTTAATTTCTTTTGTTCAAAAGTTGCTGAGCCTCAAAGACTGTGGCCAGTAAGATTACACAGTGTCTCTTCTAAGCAGTTCCTGGAATTGGATCAAAATGATTTTTCTTCTAAAAAGTATTTACAGGCCTTTAATCCAGGCCATATATTTTGCAGCGGTCTATATCATAATTGTACTCCCATGGCCTAAGTCATGCTAAATGAATTTGCATGCTATTGTATGATTTCCTGTACCAAACTTGAGATAAATTTTCATGTAGTTCATCATATGTTATCATTAACACATACGTAGATATCATTACAAGAAAGCAGATCTTAAGGAAGAGACCTTAAAAATATTGGACTGAGTAAGCACAGGTTTTTGCACTGCTGATTTTAGAGCACTGAAATTGTTTGTCTTGCTTGAAGCAGGAGTCTCTGACACGTTAAATTATATATATATATATATATATATATATATATATATATATATATATATATATATATATATATATATATATACATACATACACATATATACATACATACATACATACACATACACATACATACACACACACACACACACACACACACATATATATATATATATATATAAAGTCACAACCCCTGGTATGCCCAAATATGGGAGGAAGGTCACGATTCCCAACATAGGGTATGGCTAGCTGATGAGAGCTAAATAGCTTGAAATAGATCTATACTAGTCTCCCTTTATTTATTTATCAGCATAAATATAACATACATACATACATACATACATACATACATACATATATATATATATATATATATACATACATCTTCGGAATCAGAGTTTATTTATATATTTGGGGGGAGATCTAATACATGGATATTGTGGTGGCATAAATTTAACAATCTGAATAAATAGCTCCATCGTTCCTTTGCTCATGACCAATCTCAGAAGACACACTGTAGTAGTAATAGGTACAGCATTATCCTGGAATTAGCATGCCTGTTGCTTTAGCCAACAAGAAAAAAAGAAATTTGTATTAGCAGAACATCTCCCAATTAGGCATTGCAGAATAGGCTAAATTACTGAGGAAAGGATTTATGTATTTATTTTCAATGTTTCTAGATTGCTATATGACTCTCAGCAGCTTCCAGCATAACATACAATAACAATATACATTTAAAAAAATATTGAGTTGTATCAATAATTATCAACATAAATTTAATTTAATAGTAATATCACCGTAAAAAGCATAATATAACACCAAGCACTTAATAGGATACATTAAGTTTGTTCCTTTTATGTTGATTGTTGTTGTTATTGTTTCTTCAAGCCAGTGTTAAATCCTGGTTATTACCTGGATAAATCTCTGCAGATTTAGAAGTGACTGGTTGCTGCCTCCTTCCTAGAGTGGAGAGTGAGTGACTGGCCTAAAGATGATTATACTTGCTAGGGATAAAGGGGAGGGTTCTTTTTTTCTTTTTCTATTTTCATCTTTCACTTCCTTTTTCCTTTCCCCCACTTTTTATTTTGTATTAAACCTATATCCTTGTTTTTGTAATTGTGTTATTTTATTTGTATAGTATAATTATAATCCATAATAAAATTATTGAAAAAAATATTTATTCAAGTCTTAAATGTTGGCACATTGTACTGTGAGTAGTAACCCAGGTTAATCTAGTTAACTGATTTTCTGCCTATTGTGTGATTGCTAAATGTCTAGGAATCTTGCCAGAAATGAAAAATTTGCTCCTTCCTTTTAACAGAAAACAAATTGTGGGGGAAAAAAGCAAGTTAAAAAAAACTTATTTCAGATAGGCATACAAATGCAAGTTAGGAAAACTTTATCAGGTTTCTGGTGTTAATGATGCAACCATTGTCATTTTTTACAGGTTTGCGTCTATTATTGTTAGAGAATATGAATCTTTCTACTGCTTCTATTGCTTGAGTATTAACGCTGTGCACTACTGAAAAAATAATGTAGAAGTGCTCAAATGTTCTTAAAATATAACATACCTTTGCTGTCCCACAAACCATCCTTTTATTGTTTCAATGTAGTGACTCAAGGTCTCTTTACAACTCTTTAAGCGGACACAGCATTTTACAACAGGTTAAACTTGAGTAGCATAAAGTCAGAAGCACTTCCAAATAATTTTTGAAGTTCTGTTTAGTTGCATTGGATATTCATTCCACATTCCAGAAAATGTGGCAACTCTACCTCCAAGGAATAAACAATTCTTATTAGGATGCAGACTCTGCATAACGGTAGCAGGCTCACAAAAAATAGCCATTTGTTTTTAAAAGAATGATGGAATGGTTATTATTATTTTCTTTCTTCAATAGGAACATGGATTAATCCACATTTTAAAATATGTCCTTAAGCTGAAAATAAATATAGTGGAATCTTGTGTTTTAGTAGGCTGAACAATCTATGAAGAGGATGACTCATGGAAGTTTAACTACAGAAGCGTGCAACATGCTTTAATTTTATTTGCAAAAAGAACTCAAGCACTTGAAGTGACTTATTTAACTTTATTACCAGATTTGGCCCTGACAGTCATTCCATTTCCATCTAATTCAGGGTACTAAAGCTCCCACACCAGATCTCAGTTGAAGCCCAAAGGTTGGTCTATTGCAGGAAATATTTCTGATTTTATGAACTTATGGGTTTATTATTTTTGTTTTTAAACTAAATTGTACTTGGATTCATTTCAAATCAGCATGTATAATGCAAACTTAAAGAGGGTGGTGGTGGGGAGGGTATTATTCAACATAGTCAGATTTAAGTACATCCTAATTCTTTACCGAGCTTCATCTACCTTGGTCTTACAGATTTCAGAACTATTGGAAATCTTGCCAACCATCCCTTCCCAAAAAAGAGCCCCAATGCATACAATGGCCCTAAAACAACAAATTAATCAGCACCTGATTTCTTGTCTTTCAGAGTTGCCTTAAGGTGAAGAAAACCTGAACTGCAGAAGATCATGTTTCTATTAAAACAGGCCTATATGAAGCACATTCACAATACATTTGCTAAGTAAGCATCCATTAAATTAAGTTGATTTAGCAGAAGCGAGGAGGGTCTTTTGGTGGAGATGGGAAGCTACTCTATTGTACTGTATTCACATTATTAGGCTCACCTCTAAGAACTTGCAGCAAACAATTGCTCATTAGTGGATTAGCAGTAATTACTAGCAGCAGTCATTTTCCTCAAGCAGTAATGGACCAATTTGCTGCTGTAATTGGACCCTACTGTTGTGGCTCTCTGGCCCTAAAGCTGCGGATTTCAGAATCTGCACCTTGTGCTTTCCATTTGGTAAGGTATCCACTAATGCTTGAAATATACATGTCTCCCTCTGATTTAACACAAACAAAAAACTATAGACCAATTTCTTTATTAAATTCAGATTATAAGTTATTTGCATCTATATTGGCAGAAAGACTTAAAAAATATCTAAATAGTTTTATCCACTCTGATCAAAATGATTTTTTTTACCAAAGAGACAAATTAAAAACAATATGAGAATGATTTTGGATACTTTGGAGTATTATGAGGCCCATCCCGAAAAACAAATGGCTTTGATGTTTCTTGATGCACAGAAGGCTTTCAATAACGTGAATTGGCAATTTATGTTCTTACAATTGGAACAGATGGATTTTGATAAGAAATTTATTCAAACTATACAAATGGTATATCATAAACAAACAGCAAAGATAATGGTAAATGGAGAGCTGATAGACTTTATTGAAATAAAGAGAGGTACGAGATAAGGCTGCCCACTATCACCGTTACTTTTTGTCTTAACATTAGAAGTTTTAAACAGAAAGATTAGAAAAGAAGAAATAAAAGGATTAAATTAAAAAAGAAGAATACAAGCTACAAGCATTTGCAGATGATTTGGGTTTTTTCTGGAAGACCCATTAGAGATAGCATTCAAATTGTTAAAAAGAATATAGAGGAGTACGGAAAAGTAGCAGGTTTGAAAATAAACAAAGATTTTGACAAAGAACATACTATTAAGACAAAAGGAAGAGTTGGTGGAAGTCTTGCAGATTCAAGTCACAAAAAAGGTTAAATACTTAGGGATATACCTATCAGCTAGATGCAGCACTCTTAAGGAGGACAATTATATTAGACTGAAGCAGCAAATTGCAACTGACTTGATGAAATTGGAAAACCTACAACTATCAATGATAGAAAGAATCTCTACAATTAAATGAACATTTTACCCAGAATCCAGACAATCCCAATCAAATTGGGCAAGGACTTTTTTGAAGATCTAAACAAAATAGTTTTGAAGTTTATCTGGCAAGGGAAAAAAGCAAGAATAAAACTCAAATTGGTACAAGATGCTAGAACAAGAGGATTGGGATTACCTGACTGGGAGTTATATTACCAAGCAACAAATCTGATGTGGATTAAGGAGTGGATAACACTAAAAAACTCTAGATTATTGAATGTAGAGGGTCATGATTTACTGTTGGGATGACATGCTTTTTATGGTATAAGGGAACTAAAGCACATGGTTATTTTAGAAGACATTATATAAGGGAGGCTTTGCTATTAAATTGGGAAAAGGTTAAAAGATTACATTACTTAAAAACTCCAGTCTGGATATCAACCATTGAAGTATTTTCATATCCAATAATATATAAAAGGAACTAACAGATATGTTGAAATATTGAATGCAGAGGATGAACTCAAATCTATCCAAGAATTGAAACAAGAAGGAATAGAAATGAATTGGTATTCATATGTGCAGATACACTCTAGATATAATGATGATAGAAAATCAAAAGGTCTTTACAACAAAATGACTGAGCTAGACAAAATTTTAACAGGTACTGTTAAAGTAATTAAAAAGTAATTAAAAACTATATGGATATTTATTATAGGTTAAACCACAAGAGGAACAAGTTAATGAAACTATGATAGCTTGGGGGAAAATTTTTGGACATAGGATTGAGTTAGAGAAATGGCAGAAATTGTGGTCTCAAAATTATAAAATGACAATGTCAACTGCATATAAAGAAAAATTGTAGAAGATGTTTTACAGGTGGCATCTACCCCCAACAAGAATTGCAAGAATGTCCAAGAATAAATTGGAAAAGTGTTGGAAATGTCATCAGACACCGGGCTCATATTACCACATGTGGTGGACTTGCACTGAAGCCAAAAGATACTGGATTAAAATTCACATGTGGTTGGAGAAAATGATACACAAACACATAGACCTTAAACCAGAGATTTTTTTATTGGGAATCATACCAGAAACTTACAATAAAGACTTGAAATATCTGATTGTAAATGTTTTAACAGCAGCTAGAATTGTATTTGCAAAAAAACTGGAAAAATGAAACAATACCAAAACAGGAGGCAGTTATTCGAAAAATAACGGAGTGTGCTGAAATAAGTAAATTGACATTTGAAATTAGAGAACAAGATGAGCAATTCTATAAGATATGGGATTTGTTTTATCAGTGGCTTGATAAAAAAACCTGGGAATGAAAAATGTTTTATTTATGTTTCAATTGAAGGAGATAAGTGATAATACAATCATGTTATTAACAATACAATGAAAGACTGACATATATATGAATTGAATAATTTAGAATATTTTGTTTTAAAATGAAGGATAGGGATAATAATGAATCTATGTATATTTGATAGATGATTGGTGATATTATGCATAACTCTACTGTAAGTAGTGATGTACTATTATAAAGATATCTCAATGATAAATAGTTTAATAAGAAAGTAATGAAAGATTGGTACATGAATGAAGTGAGTATTTAGAATACTCTGCTTAAAAACGAAGGAATAACATTTGTGCTTGAATGTATGATGTACAACAATGAGCATAAGCATACTTGATGGATGATTGGTGGGACTATGCATAATTGAAAGTAGTGATGTATAAACATAAACAGTTGGAAAAGGGGCATCAGCCCCGCTGAAGACAGAGACTGAGTCCAGCGCAGGTCTAGAATCCCCAATTTCAGGAAGGACTAGAAGTAAGGCAGACCAAATCACTTTAATGGCTCCACTTAGACAGGTGGATCAAAGGGTCTTAAATGCACAAAACCAAACTCAACTTGTGTCAATTTTCCAATATACTCCATTCACTACGACTGATCTCCTTAATTGGAAACAGCACTAAAGTCCATTTTCCAAAAATCAAGAGAGGTGATCGAGCTGGTTCAAACCGTCATGCAGACCCACCTCCCAACTTGGGGTGATATTGGCCAGCTGTTAGGGACATTGCTCAGCCCTGAAGATAAGGAAAAGTGGAGGACAGTGAAAGAGAAAATTCTAAAAGAAATATTTCCAAATGAGACTGTAGCAGATATAAATGAGAGGAGAATCAGAGCTGTTTGTCTGAAGGAGCCACAGAAGTGATACCGAGAGTTTGTTCTCATTTGTTAATAAATATTTTGTTTAAAAAGAAAAAAGAAAGAAAAACACATGTCATCAAACTGCATCCCCCAAACATGGAGTCACACCTCGTGCTTATTAAAAATAATATAGATGCAGATTGAATTGCTACATTGGGATTACCTGTTCGAATATAGTGTAGCTAAGTAAACATTTACAAGATTATGAATCAGAGCTATGTCTTTAGTAGGCTTCTAAAAATGACACACACACACACTCACAAGGAGTAATTAAATCTGAGTGGTAAATTAATGGGATGAATGCTCAAGGAATGTGTGAAGTTCTGTGATATAGATGTGTAAGTGAGGGCATAAGGATATGTTAAATAGAATTGGGGGGTAGGGGGAAGAGAATTAGTTTGCCGAGGAAGATTGCAGACATTTCACAAAAGTAAATAACTTCAAAGAAGTCCTTTGATTTGAGGCTGTTCCTGTAACTTTTTAAAAGGATTGCTATTTGCTGGACATTTTAAAAAAACAAAAAACAGAATGGAGATGGGGATGGATCTATTCAGCTTGGAATCCAGCTTAACATTTACAAAACATGAAGCTGTGCGTAGATCGGTATTTATGGAAGAATGTAGCCAACCCCCATCATTTCTGTTAAAATTGCTAAGAGATGCTCAGTCCCTTCTAATAGACAGCGAAGACGCTCCCCTTTGGAAGTCATAACACTCCCTTGTAAACTTAGAATCATCTCAAAATCCAAATTGAAAATGTCGCTCCCCTAAAACAGTTTTGGTGGGCTGGGAATGCTTTTAAAGGATTTGGCAAGTCCTGGTAATCAGTTGATTGCAAAACCTGATAATCTGTTTCCTCATTTTAAAAATGTTGTGGCTTAAAGTCCTCCTTCCTTTGAGGTCTAAACTCCCAGGTAGGCTCACCCTACTTACTGCTGGTTCAGGCTTCTATTTGTCAGTTGGGCTGGTGCCCAAATTTTTATATCCTGTTTTTACCTCTCTGGTTCTGTCTTTATGCCCAGTTTATATCTCTGATTCTTTTTCTGTCTTGTTGCAGGATTTGAGACCTGGCAATGGAATCATTTTTTCTGCTCTGTTCCATGTGAATAGTGTGTGTGTGTGTGTGTGTGTGTGTGCGTGTGTGTGCACGTGTGTGTATGTTTGTGTGCCCGTGTGCATGTGTGTGTGTGTGTATGTATCTGTGTATGTATGTATGTATGTATGTATGTATGTATGTATGTATGTATGTATAACAAAAATTGAACACTTTACAATACAATACAATAGCAGAGTTGTAAGGGACCTTGGAGGTCTTCTAGTCCAACCCCCTGCCTAGGCAGGAAACCCTAAACCATTTTAGACAAACCGCTATCCAACATCTTCTTAAAGACTTGCAGTGTTGGGGCATTCACAACTTCTGGAGGCAAGCTGTTCCACTGATTAATTGTTCTAACTGTCAGGAAATTTCTCATCAGTTCTAAGTTGCTTCTCTCCTTGATTAGTTTCCACCCATTGCTTCTTGTTCTACCCTCAGGTGCCTTGGAAAATAGTTTGACTCCCTCTTTTTTGTGGCAACCCCTGAGATATTGGAACACTGCTTTCATGTCTCCCCTAGTCCTTCTGTTGATTAAACTAGACATACCCGGTTCTTCATATGTTTTAGTGTGCAGTCTCCTAATCATCTTTGTTGCTCTTCTCTACACTCTTTTTAGAGTCTCCACATCTTTTCTACATCGTGGCGACCAGAACTGAATATAGTATTCCAAGTGTGGCCTTACCAAGGCATTATAAAGTGGTATTAACACTTCACGTGATCTTGATTCTATCCCTCTGTTTCTGTAGCCTAGAACTGTGTTGGCTTTTTTGGCAGCTGCTGCATATTGCTGGCTCATATTTAAATGGTTGTCCACTAAGACTCCAAGATCCCTACTGTACCTGTGCATTTCGTTTTTCTTGCCTAAATGTAGAACCTTACTCTTTTCACCATTGAATTTCATTTTATTAGATAGTGCCCAATGTTCAAGTTTGTCAAGATCCTTCTGTATCTTAAGCCTGTCTTCTGGAGTGTTGGCTATTCCTGCCTGCTTGGTGTCATCTGCAAATTTGATGAGTTCCTCGTTTATTCCCTCATACAAATCATTGATGAAGATGTTGAAGAGTACTAGGCCTAAAACAGAGCCTTGGGGTACTCCAATGCATACTTCCCTCCATGTAGATGCAATTCCATTGAGGAGTACACATTGAGTGTGGTTGATCAGCCAGTTATTAATCCATCTGGTGGTGATGCTATCCAACCCACATTCTTCTACTTTATATAGTAGTAGGTTATGGTCTACCTTATCAAATGCAAGCCTTTCTTTATTGTGAGCCTTAGCTTTTCTTACTTCATCTTTACAGGCTCAGGCTATTTGCTGATATTCTGCCTTAGTTATGTCCCCCTCTTTCCACTTTTTATACTTAACTTCTTTGTCTTTCAATTTGTCAGAGTTCTTTATGCAGCCATGCTGGTTTCTTTTGGGAGTTGTTATTTTTCTTTGTCATTGGTATTGTGCTAGACTGGGCTTTTGTAATCTCATTTTTCAAAATTTCCCAAGCTTCTTGAGTTGTTTTCCCCTTAAGAATTCTCATCCATGGAATTCTTCCCAAGCTCTCTTTAAGTTTATTGAAATTAGCTCTCTTAAAATCCAAGACTCTAGTTTGACTTTGTTCTACTACTTGTGTTTGCATAATGTTGAATTCCAATATTGCATGGTCACTTGCCCCCAGGGTTCCTATGGCTTCAACACCTTCTATCATTTCCTCTCTGTTAGTGAGAATTAAGTCCAATATGGCTGATCCTCTTGTTCCCTTTTCTACTTTTTGGGATACAAAGTTGTCTGTTAGGTTAGTTAGGACCCTTTTGGATCTTCCACTTGGTGCAGAGTTTGTTTCCCAGTTGATGTCAGGGTAGTTAAAATCTCACATTACTATTGTGGTGTGCTTCCTACATACCTTAGTTACCTGACTAGCAAAAAGTTCATCTACTTCCTCTGCTTGGTTGGATGGCCTGTAGTATAGACCTATGGCAATGTCATTTCCCTACCAACCTTTAATATTGACCCAAATACATTCAAGATAGTT
This sequence comes from Thamnophis elegans, assembly GCF_009769535.1. Classification (NCBI taxonomy): domain Eukaryota; kingdom Metazoa; phylum Chordata; class Lepidosauria; order Squamata; family Natricidae; genus Thamnophis; species Thamnophis elegans. Next base: position 86,215,967 of record NC_045542.1, read on the forward strand.
CTCATCATTGTTGTGCTCTATTTCTGTAGAGATGTAGTTATTTCTTATATATAGTGCAACTCCACTTCCTCTTTTATTTGGTCTATTTCTTTTAAATAATTTAAATCCTTCTTGCTGTATGTAATTTAATTTTTACAGAAATTACATTTCTGTAATCTTGGAGCCTCCCTGCTTTGAGTGATTGTGCTTATGAGTCACACACCTGCATCTGACTGAGCACAAGAGCCTCAAGAGCATACAGCTGGAAGGAATCGAGAAATCTACAAACAACCAACACATTTAGCCCCTGGCTCATAACAGGAATTGAAATTAGAGCCTGTTTGACACATGACTGTCTATCTTTTGCTTAAACATATTCAGTGAAGGAAAGCTGACCACCTTCCTAGTAATTGGTTTTACTACCAAACTGTTCCTATGGTAGGTAGCTGGCAGACTTTCCTGTAACAACAATCACATCTCTACTTAATAAATGTTGGAAATATTATTCTGCAAGGGTTGACTTTATATCAATAAAGACTCTCTTTTCCTGCATATCCTTGCGTGAGTGTAATAAAATAAAAATAAAATCCAGAAATATGGGAGTATATGTGCTGAATTTTATGTATCTAGTTGATGTGTTCCCATACATACCATAGTATGTAGATAATAAATATTATACCTATACCCAGCTTAGAATGCATAGTTCTTATTTGTGGATGGAACAGAACTGGGACTTTATTTCTAATTATGTGCTACCTTGACTTTTCCCAAAAGCTAATGGTTGCTTATTTAGAAATGTAAGTGATACATTTCCCTAAAATGGAAGATCTATTTAAGGGCATGAAATGTGACTTGGCTACGGACATTTAAAAATATGGAATTAGAAAGTCCTACAGCCAAATGCTTAATGCTTTATTTTCTTAAAATTGGTATTTTTCAGTCTTCCATTCTAGCATCCTCTCATTTTTCCTTCTTTAAAGAGACTTTGTAAAATGTCCTGTATATAAGTTAACTGCTGTTCCATGAAACTTCTGTCAGATCTGATAATTGAGAATAAGTATCTTTGTCAAGATTGTGAAAAGAGATTGATATTAATCACCTCAGATTGATATGAGACTCCTAGAAGGAGAATTTTAAAATTCTTTATGAAATAATGCAAGCATGGTAAATTAAATTTTCATTCTCCTATTTAAGATTTTGTTACTGATTTTCCCTTAATTGGCATCTATAGTGCCAATTGGTTGTTGAAATCTCTAGAATTTAGATTCATATTGTTGGAAAGACAGGAAATATTATTATATCATAGCATAAAAATAAATAAAACAGTGTTGGGTGCATGAATCTGTCAAGCTTCAATTTCTCAGGTTTCCCCTACATAACATTCTAGCAGCATGAGATAGGATTTGTAAATTAGGCTAAGTGCTAGAGAGCTAATAATAAAAATGAAGACTTTTTAACAGTTGAGATAAACATTTCTCTGCCAAATTTCAGAACATTAGTATAATTTGTATACAGTAAAATTCTGAGTTATTTTAGTTATTGCTCTGCATATTTTTCAGTATTACATTTTTTTTAACCTGCATTGCTTTTTATAACTGTCATGCAATGTTTTCAGACACTTGGATTTAGATTATAATGGTTAGTGCCAATGTCAAAATAGAGTCTTGGATTAAACATGCAAAAGGACAATATAGTAAAATAGACAATTGATATAATGCATTTAATAGATAGAAATGGATCAGACAATGAGAAAAGATTTAATCTATTTCAACAAATAATCTCCAGTCACTGTTGTAAGGCTCAATACTCCTCTTCCTCCAACAATTAAGAAAACTTTCCTTTACATATTGCTAGTGTACTTTTAGAAGTACAACAGAAAGCTCTTGATTGGCATCTGTCTTTTGGCAAAAATTTCAAGCACCTGACACCATTTATACAGTCTCACCTGAGCCAAGTATCTGACCAGAATACAGGAACACAGTATCTCATGAAGCAGCTTCAGCTTCAAAATATCCTGTTTGCAGAGCTAATCATAATACACATTCCTGACATTGGACAAATAAATTGTATTGTAGATCATCTCTAAACTGTACGTTTGACAACTGACATTTATTTCAATAAAGCCTTGTGACTCATGAATTCTGCTTTATAGAAGATGCTATTTTTTGGCAATGCAACAATAAGGCAATTATTGATGTGTAGCTTCCCTTCCTATTTTTCACAGGTGGGTGGATTTCTTAAAAATTGCATCCAGATTGTAGAGCGCTATATGTTTGTTTGGATAGGAAGGTAAGTCAGCCAACGAAGAAAGAAGTGGGCAAAGGATTATTGGGCGTTGACATCTCCTTTCTGTATTTGTCTTCTGAAAACTAGTGTTTGTAAGAACAATATTCTATATCGACTATGTTGAAAAGGAATTTGGCCAACAGCTCATGAATGGCAAGAACATTTGGTAGATATATTTCTATATTTTACCACCCAACTGAATCATAAAAAGGAAGTACGATGTGGGCACAGAGCTCCCCCTTCCGGAATAATTTCATTGATAAGATAAACTAATTTAAGGCCCTGGTTTTTTTTTAAATTAATGACTGAGCCACTCAGGGCTTCTAGCAGGCATTGTTTTAATGAATGTGTTATCTTTTTTTTGAAGTTTTGAAAACTAATATTTTAACTATGATTTTATGGATCTTTCAAGGCAAGGCAGTGGAGTGAAGGATAATTTTGGATGGGGCATTGATATAGCCTCCTCCTCTTTCTTCTTATGAAACTATTGATGATCAGCAAAATTACAAAGACACAAAGGCCAGTAAACCATGTTTGCTTTCCCATAAGCCTGAGGCCATCTCATTCCCATCATAGTGGATCTTCTGTCTAAGTTCCAGGACAGCCAAGAAATGAAGTCATATGGAGATAGAACGAGTCACTCTGACTCTCATCCTTTTGTACCAGAAGTTGTATTCTGCTGGTTTGTCCTGGTTCGGGCAAACCTGTAGTAGCATTGGTGAGAGGCTCCATCCACCTGCCCAGGTGTCATCACGGATGCTCTGCGCATGTGCAGAAGGTTCTGCACATGCACAGAAGTGTCGTGCATGAGCTCCCGGTTCCAAACCGGTAGCAAAGGTAAGAAGATTTCATGCCTGCCTTGCACAGCCAAAAAAATCCCAATAAGCTCCAAATGGTGAAACTGGGAGAAATTCAATTTAGGATCTGAAAAAAGGAAAATGGAGAAATTATTTGCTTATTTTGCAGGAATTGTAGAATGCAAGAAAATGTATGTATTAATATGTTAAACTTTCAGGTGCAATTTAGATATACTGTATTTAGAAATAAAATTATATAATATGTCAAGATAATTAAATTACAGAAAAAGAGTTACAGTGCCTGTTATGGAGAGTCCTTAAACACCGAGACATGACTCAGCTTTTACTGTAATTACTTTCTTTGTATTTTTTTTTATCATTTGAAGGTAAAATAGATTAGAGTAGATCAATCACTGTATCATGCAAATAAACACAAACATATTCCACACTATACAAATGATAATCTTAAACATTAAAATTGTCTTTCCATAATTATTGGCTGGAAGTTGATACAGTGACTATTATGCATATATAAAATAGAATAAATCCATACGTAGGTGAATGAATTCCATTCTGTGCTCTCTTTAATATTTTCAAAAAAATGATAATCGGTGTAGTTATCCATACACTGTTAATTTCAGGGAGGAAGACATTTTTCTGATATTTCATAATTTCAGTGTAAATGTTCCCTATTCTTCAGAAAGCACTTGTCTGGTAAAAATAGAAGCAGCCCTTTAATACTTCTTCTATGGCAGTTGAAAAACTATTTAGTTGAAATAGTTGAAAAAAAATTGAAATCTTACTATAAACACTGAAACTTTTCTTTAAACTTAAACTCTCCTAACAAACGAAGTTAGGTGATTTTTAGGTGAAGTTAGGTGAAAGCTTAGTTGGGAAGCACCTTCTCACTTCTTGTTGTATTTAGATCTTTATTTCATCCTTCTTAGATCTTTCCCAATCTTTTCCAGATCCTAGATCCATTCATGCTTTATTTCCCGCAATTCGTGCTGTACAGTCAGAAGTCATTAAGTTTATATGCAACTTCTTGGGCAATAGCCTCATTGAAACAATTATTTCTTAAATAGATGTATTCAAGGTTCAAGCATTGTTCAGAAGCAAATGAGCCCAACTGCGCTGCAAATGTCTATTTAATTAATTTCACATTTCTAGTGATTCAGAAGAAACAAAAGGATTTATTTTGTAATTCACTTTCTGCATTGCTTTTCTTGTGGATATGTTGCTGTCACAGTTTAAAGCTAAATACAGTATAAGAAAGGAAATAACATTTTCCTAACTGCTTAACTCTGTTCAAATATCATTTTGTTACTTACCAAATCCATTAATAAGGTCAGTGAATTTATACTTATCTTATGCGAGTTGAATTCCCAATTCCTCTAAGTGTTCCCAGTCTTAAAAGTCAGCCACAACTGAAAGGACAGAAGGATAGTTCTCTTGTTTTTGACTGTAAAGATGATACATTTAGCCAAATGCTTGGAAGAATTTTGTTCATTTGTGGCTGTAGGAAAATAAGACTGTGGCCAGACATGTCAGGGATTTTTATATGCTCATCAGAATACTAGAAAATAAATGCCTTGGTTTTTTCTAATGGCCATACTGTTCTAAGGATAGGGATTCTAGTTCTAGTTGGGGATAGGGATTTACACATTACAAATAATATTTCCCCTAATTGTTAATTTTGAAAATGTTCACATAAGATGCCTTATGTGGACTACACTACTTTCCCTGCCTATTATAATGATTTTTTGGCAGTCCTTTTGTTGAATCCTTGACATTGAATGAGACAGAACTGGGCGAGTCGGATTTTCCATCCTTTTAACAATGTTACATAGAGTCAATTCCTTGGTTTGCTAAGTGGGTGGGTGGAGCTTTTTGCCCCTAAAGCCAATGGTCATTTCTTGATAAGTGATAATGCTAATAATCCCCAGTTCCTTATTCCTTTGAAGTGAATGGTTGGCTTTTTGAGCTGCTGTCAGTTTTAGAGGATTAGATACATGTTTAGGCTGGGTGAACTCATGAATGAAAATATTTTGCTTGGCAGTTTAGAAAATGTGGTTTAGCCCCCATCCCCACTCCCTCCCTACCCTCCATAGCTAAGTGCTGAACCCCTTTGGCAAGCACCTGCTTTCCACCATTGTCTTTTTGGGAGGTCTTTTCCTTTAGAATAAACAATGGAAATTCTAATATTGCTATAAAAGGGACTTGGGCTTCTTTATTTATATTTGCTTTGTTGTCTTATACTGATGATTGGATCTTGGTATGCAGATCTAACACATAGTTTTTCAAATGGTGTCAGAATTATTATATGGACCTTTTAGATGTTTATATACTGACAGAAAGCAATTCAATTATTCTTGTAAAGCATAATTATATCAGAATCTTTGTAAGCAAAAAATATAGACGATGCCAAGACCATTTCTCATGACCCATTAGAATGTAACTGGAAAATCATAATTTTGTTTTTGTTTGAGGTGTCTTTTGGGGAACTCTGGGTCAAAATATATCATTAATTCTAAATCTGGCAAACCAGGTTGCTTCCATCCCCAAAAGTTCATGAGTAATACAAAAGTTCAAGAATTGCATATTCCTAAGAATCACAAATTACAGTTTGCTACTAAACAAAAAATGAAAAACAAATTTTCATGTCAAGAGTGGTCACCATGGAGCAAAAAAAAAAAGAATAAAACAAACCAACATTTCAGATGAAGTTCATAAAGATTTTTATGAATTTAAAATATTTTCATGTGTGCAAGATCTAATATTAAGCCATATTCACAATGATTGCTTTGCAGCCTCTAGAATATATATATATATTTAGATATATATTTTCTAGAGGTGTTTGCAACACAAATGTAACAAATGTAACAAAGGCAACAGTAAAAATAATGGCTTTCTGTCATGATGGTCTCTTGTGACGAGCCGATAGACAGAGAAAGAAAGCAGTATGCTTCCTCCCATATTTGGACATACAGGGGTTGTGACACTAAATACATATATGTACATATATACATACATATATATATTTATTTTATATAGTTTGCATAGTTGTAAGCCAATGTAATTGATGTAGTTACATCAAAACCAACCAAAAAGGCTTCACGTACATCATAGATAGTTTGTTCAAACTATCACATTTTTTTTCTTGTTACATCAACATCATATTAAAAAAAAAATAATAATAATAATAATAAAAAAATCTAATAGATACCTTTCACCCTGGCTTTGCTGATAACGGATAAGAGCCTGTGGCCTAATGGCTAAGAAGTTTGCCTAGGATGTAATATAGCCCAGGTTCAAATCCCAGTAAGGGTATGGCTAGCTGATGAGAGCTAAATAGCTTGAAATAGATCTATACTAGTCTCCCTTTATTTATTTATCAGCACAAATAAAAAAACATATATATATATATATATATATATATATATATATATATATATATATATATAATTTTTGCATTTCATATCTAAACTTACTCTATAGCATGTAAAAAGCTTGAAAGGGATTGAATCCTTAGCAACAGAAAGCAAAAAAATAATAAAAAAATAATACCACTGTGACTGATGTACGTGAAGCCTTTTTGGTTGGTTTTGATGTAACTACATCAATTACATTGGCTTACAACTATGCAAAATTCTTATTGGGGTTCATTGCAGTTTTTAAAAAGTTGGTATGATTTTTAGTTTCAACAGACCTTGAGTCTATCTGTTTTATTATGGTAAGCACATTAAGCTGGACTCAAGAAATCCACCCAGGAACAATTTCGCTATGATAGTTTGTTCAAACTATCACATTTTTTTTCTTGTTACATCAACATGGTATATTAGATTTCTTGTTTGATTGTTTTTAAACATGTACCTATCTTTTTAAGAATATGCCTGTTTTTTCCCCCTTGTGTGTTATAGTTAAGACACCAGGCTAGAGAGCAGAAGAACGTGAGTTAGCCATGAAAGCCAGGTGGGTGACTTAGGGCCAGTCACTCTCTCTCAGCCAAACCCACCTCACAGGGATGCTGGTGTGGGGAAAAATAAGATGAAGAAAGTGTGTTGGATATATTCACTACCTTGAGTTTTTTGTAAAAATAAAGGTGGGGATATAAATAAATAAATATAATTACTGTGTTTTCGGGCTGTTGTCTGTGTATCTAAATTCTTACTGTTAAGACATTAAACAGGAGATTCTATTGGAATGTGTGGTGCAAATTAATATTCAGGGAGGGGCATAACCTTTTCCTAGGGGGTCACAGCAACACTTGTAATAACAACACAAATAATTCATACACCATTCGAAAGCCCATCAAAAACTGAGTTTATTGACACGATTTAATAGTCAGTATGACCACCATTAGCCCTTCGAACAGCATTCAAACGAGGTGGATAAGAACACAACAAATCTTCAAACAGTTCCGTTCGATTTTCCAGATTTTTCAACACAGTTTCCAAATTCATTCTCAAAGTTTCAACCGAATATCGATTTTGACCTTGCTCCTGAATCATCAGAGCTTCCACTTCATCCTTAATTATGGCCCCAATGTTCTCTGCCGGATTGAGATCTGGCGAATTTCCCGGCCAGACGTCATTGCCCCAAAATTCGACATTGTTTTCCTTTAACAATTGCTGAGTCGCATTTGCACGCATGCAAGGAGCTTTGTCATGAAGAAAGACAGCCTCACCAACCACCAAGACATTGTCTGGATCACTGAGAAATGGAATGACATTCTCCAATAAAATTTTCTCACGGAAATAACTGCCATCCCAGGATTCCCCTTTATCCTTCAAAACCCAATGCAGTTTCTTGGCTGTGAAAATGACGAAAATCCCGATGCAAGTCGGATTGCGAACGATTTGTCGATATCGTTCATGTTTGGCGATGTCGTCGACGTCTTTAGCCCAAATTCGATCGTTCTGGAAATTCGGTTTTCGAATGGCATAAACGAAGAATTCGTCAGATGGCGCCAAATGAAGAAAATCTTCCTCGGTCCATTCAGACAACCAATCGCACAACCAAAGCCGATCTTGAACGTGTGTTTGAGTTTTCAATGGTTTGCAAATGACGTGGAATGGCTTCAAACCTTCTCGTTCTCGATATCGGCCGATTGTCCTTTGATCAACTCGTTTTCCATGAATTTGAAGGATTTCTTGGGCCACTTTTCGGTTTCCTTTTCGTTGTTTGCGACTGCCAGTTGCAATGATGGCTTTGCTTTCTTGGGACAGTTGCAGAGGACGCCCTTCTCCAAATTTTGTGAAACATTCTTGGGCTGTTTTGTTCCAATTATCAGTAACCCAATCCGGATGACGTTTCAATTTGTTTGCAATCCATTTTCGATTGATAAACGTCGCTCCAGCATCGCGAGCCTCTCGAAAGGCAATGCATTTTATTCTGTCAATGATCCTTTGTTCTTCCGAATCGAATTTTCCAGCCATTCTTAAAGCAAATTTAACATTTAATAGCTCATTCAATTCAGTTTTTTATGGGCTTTAAAATGAGGTGTCGTGGAAGTTGTAAACTGCTGTCGATCTTGCTGTGACCCCCTAGGAAAAGGTTATGCCCCGCCCTGTATTTCCCTTTATGGCTACTATTTGGTTGGGAAGACATTGTATTATTTGCATAGGAAAAATAGTTAACTCTCCCCTATGTGTAAAAGCCCAGCCTAATTTATTCCACATGCTATCTTTGAGAAATATATATCCTATCTGGCTTATACTCCTGCTTTTAGGATATGTGTCACCATACTTGCCAGAAATTTCTTCATTAAAATTTCCAATGGAGAGGGCTTTTGGAATTGATTATGGTAGGAAAATAATTCTCAGAAAGAGTTAAATAGATGTTTCCTGTTCTTCCTTTCAGTTTTGCAGCCTTCTATGTCACTTTTCAGAACTTTCTCCCATGACTATGCAAATAATATTTAGTTTGCTTTAAGCAGAAGCATTACTACAGCTCTATGGCACTCCTAATTTGAATTACCTTCATAAATTGGATCAGGATGACCAGTTAATGCTCAAATTACTCTCGGCATATTTAAAACAAAATTGGGCTAAGTGCAGGAGAATCTCTTCAAATTCTGGATTCAGAATGGATTCATTTCAGAGTTAACAAATGTAAAATGAGGCACATTGGGGCAATATTTTTTTTAGCAGTGCTTGTCCCAAATTCAGCAGTGCTACTTTGCCCATGGGGATCTGAGCAGATTGTGACTGATCATAAATAATATAAATGTTTTCAATATTCTGTGAAAATGTTGACTTCATGCAAGACACTTTCGGAGTGTATTGCAAAAATATAGGAGAGAAAAGTGCTAGTAAAGGGCACTGGTTTTGATGTCAGTAACTAAACAGTATCCTTCTGAACACCAATAATAAGGACACAATGACAAGTGTGTTAGACATCCAGTTGCAGGAACCACATGCTTGAACTAAGCAGGGCAAGATTTTTCCTCTTTTCTTATATCTGCTTTCTATTGCTCTTATCAGTTGGATTTAAGACCCTAGTATGCTCTCATCACAGAAGCCGTTGGAACTGTATGCTATGAGGTCAATGGTGACAATCTGGCTACCTAAGTAGATTTCCACCTTAGCTAGGAATTATGAGAATAAAGATACATTAACTAGAGGTTTTCCTCTCGCTCTTTTTCCATCCGTGCTGTGCCTTTTTAGATTATAAACCTGAAGAGAGGTGCTATGTTGATTGTACTATTCTGTAACTGTGCAAACTTAAATGCTTTTTTAAATAAGCAAACATATCTCAGGAGACAGGTAGTTGTTCTAAGAACTGTTTATCCAATATCAGGTTTTTTTTTGTTAAACACATCGTGAATAAAATCCTCCCCATACCAATAATTTCCTTCATCATTCTTTTTCACAGATAGCTTTTCCTATTGATCATACTAGTTTTGTTAGGGATGGTGAACATAGGTGCTTTCCTTTTAATTATGTGAGCCAAAGGAAAATAAATGCCCTCTAAGGAATAGTGCCATACAATTAGAGCCTTTAATAAATATCGTAATAAACCAATTTTTCTGGTAAATAGTCCTTCAATATAAACACTATTTAATTTTTTTCTTATATGTGCTATGAATTACTTCCATCACAAATAACTACAAGTGGTTTTATTTGCTTTCATTGCATTCCATATTATTCTAATTTATGGTGTGTGCATGTACTAGCTGAGCTGACAGCAGTATATCAGTTCATTGCAACCAGCCACTATCAGAGAATGGACTGACCAAGCAATATCATAATTGCTAGCACATGTGAAAAACTGCCATAAGAATAATCAACCTGAGCCTTGAGGTAAGCTCTGCTTCATTTGTCTGAATATTTCCTAATGGCAGAGAATTCAGGCATGCATGATAACATAACAATTCATAGGCTGAAACGTTTATTTGCCCATCTTCGTACATCCTAAGTACATAAACAACTGCAGGCATGGCTTAAACGATAAATGCTCTTTTAGCTTTAGATTTAAAATAGATTCTCAAATATGGAACAGCTTGCTTCTTAAGACAAAGGGTTTACAAAGAACTCTGGATACGCATGGTGTAGCCTGAAACTTTTTGATGCGTGTTCAGCAATCTCTCAATCAATCATGCTGGGGAAATTTATTTTTTCCAAGATGGATATTTTTGAGATCTGTAATGGAATATTTTGGAAGGCTGAAGTGCTCTGATAGTACCTTGTCCTTGTTTTGATGTCAAACATTTCTTTTGTGCAAAGTTTGACTTGTCTAGAAACCAGAGGGGTATGGCTGACAGATGACAGCATGTATTACATTAGGGGAAGAACACATTTAGAGGAAAAGAAAGACCCTGCATTCTCAAAGAAAGCTTTTCCTATATAACAAAATAAATGTGCTGGTCCTATATAAAATTCGTGAGAAAACATCACTTTTATGCTTAAGTTATATTCATTCAATCAAAATTATTTCTTTATGTATGAGAAGCAGCAAATTGTATAGGGTTGTTCCTTTGGCACAACTGTTTTCACTTGGCAGCAGTTACTCATTAACGCTGCCCCAACCTGTTACAAGTGATCTTCGCAGAATAATTGCGGTAGTGTGATGTGTTTAACTAAGGGGGAAAAACCCCTGATATTGGGTAAACTTCAACTCAATAAGAGTTGAAATCAATAACTCTTTCACTAAGTGATAGGATCCTAGAGTGTGATGTTGACTTTGATGACAGTTGTGGCAGTTTTGGTTGCTGGTATTAGGTAAATCCTGCATCTCCCAGTCACATGATTACCATTTGTGACTTCCTGCTGGCTTCCCCACTGACTTTGTCAGGAGCCAGCAGGAATAATGACTGTCATCATTGTGATGTTGAAACACCCTCAACTGTCCCTAACATGGTAGGTGTATCTCTGACTATTGTAACTGAATCCATACATGATGCTACTTGCTTTCCCAACATTAGAGCCTCTTCCTGAGAGCTATGCCTTTGGGTAATGTACCTGAAGTAGGATAATTTGAGCCCGGTCATTTGTGCCTCAAGTGAAAATTCTGGGTTGATTTATTTGAGGATCTATTTGTTTAATGAAGAAGGCTCCTGTCAAAACAATGTTCAAAAGCAGCAATACTCCTATTCTGCCTTTTAAAAGGGCAACTTTTGCTTCCACAAGTTTGCATTATTCTGATTGTTGTAGACATAGACACATTATGGCATCTGAACATTTTTTATAACGCTTTTGTGGTTACTGTACCAAGTGCTAATCTGTGGAATATTTCTTGACTCTTTGTTCCTTTACTGTTGATGATTGATCCTAAAAGACAAGCTATCCACTATTTCAATAACTTCATTGCCACTTCTACTGTTGGTTCTTCTGCCTGTTGTCAAAAGTTTGGTCATCTTTACATTTACTGTAATTTTAGTCCTATTTTTTTTTATTCCCTCACTGACCCAGAGCCAGTCTGTTTCACCATCTTCTATTGATACTGTGGCTTTTTGATCTGTATATGGATTTTGCATTAGGACAAAGAAATGTTCTGGTATTCTCATTTTTTTCAAGTACATTCCATCCCTTGATGTATTTGATATAATCAAAAGCCTTTCTATAATCAATGAAGCAGACATGGACTTTTTAGTATTCTTTGACTTTCTCAGTTATCCAATATCATCAACAATAATGTCTCATATTCCTCAACCTTTTCTAAAGCCATCATTAAATTCTGGCATCACTTTTTCCCTGAAGGTCTGTAATCAGTGTTGGACAATCCTAAGTATTATTCTGCTAGCAAGTGAAATTAAGCATGCTGTACAATAGTTACCATGCTTTTTTTTTGGTATTTGAAGTAGATTGACCTCTTCCATTCAGTGGGCTACTTTATTGTTTTCCAGATTTACTGGGAAACTTGGTTAGAACTTTGACTGATTCTTTTTCTGTTACTTATGATATTTCAGGGGTATTGCATCAGTTCCCATAGCCTTCTGATTTGATAATGACTGGAGTGGTGATCTAACTTATCCTCTAGTACTATAGGTTCTTGTAAGTAAAAAATATCTCATAAGATAACTTGGATGTTGACATCTCTACTGAAGGGTGTATCACAAGATTCCATCCTTTATTTGATCTTCTTTGAACTGGTTACTATTTGTCCAATGTGACCTTTAGCATACCAGTTTGAGGTTGGAATCTCCTCCTGAATTCATGAGAATGTTGACTGCGCTTAAAGAACTGGTTTAAAGTACAAGATGACATTTGTCTGAAAGGCACTTTTTCAGACCTAGATGACTGAGAATCTCCATAGACAAGAAGTGTTTTGGTAACTATCCTTTGATAACATTTTCCTTCTGCAAACTATCGTTAATATTATTAATTTTATTGGGTTGGATTCATCCAAATTAGTTGAAATGGGATACAGAAATGAGGTAATGAGACAAAACTGAAAGTAAAGCACAGGAATCTAAGCATTATGATCTCTGTATACAACAATTAACAACAAACAGGTAAAAAAAGGATAGTTCTTAAATTCTGAGGTTCAAAGTAATGTTGCATTAGTATAAGATAACCCTTATTTCTTTTCCCTAACCGTATGGCAAATCCATGCATCACACATGATGGGATAAGTTGGGTAGAGTTATATCTTCCCCTGGCAACTGATTTGTTCCAAGAATGACTGTCTTTTTCCAAAAGTAAAAAAAGAAAAACAAACCCTTCAATGGCAGCCATAGAAAATCTTTTCTTTCCACCTTTGCAAGGGAAGTAAAACAAAACTCTCCTATGAAGATTTGTGAAGTGATAATACTATTTTATACTACACTTGTGAGGCCACACTTGGAATACTAGGTCCAATTCGGGACACAAGGTACAAAAATGATGTTGAGACCTCAGAAAGAATACAGAGAAGAGCAACAAGAATGGTAAGAGGTTTAGGGGCTACACGATATAATGAAGAACTGAAGGAACTAGGTATACCTTGTCTAACAAAGAAGGAGTAGGGGTGATGTGATAGTAATCTTCCTAGACTTGAGCGGCTATCCCAGAGAAGAAGTGGTCAACTTATACTTCGAAGTACCTGCAGGCAGGACAAGAAGCAATGGGTGGAATTCATTGCAGAGAGATCCAACCCAGAACTAAGAAATTTCCTGACAATGAGAACAATTAATCAATGGAATGGCTTACCACTGGAAGTTGTGGGTGGACAGCAGGGGTGAGTTCCTCCCGGATCGCCCTGGTTCGCACGGACTGGTTGGTCAGTGAACCCGGAAGTAATTAACTTTCGGGAATGCTGGTACCGTTCCTGGGCCCTGTCACTGCAAAGCGCCCTTGCTGACAAGGCAGCACAACCTGCTCGGCATGTAGAAACAGCAAAAAAAGGAACAGGAGAGGAGTTCCAAGCGGGGCTTTTCAAACAGCCGAACTCCTTTCCTGTCCCTTTCTTTTGCTGTTTGAACAAGCCATGTGGGTTGCACTCCCTTGTCTTTCAGAGCCAGCTCATTTCCAATTGGGGTGGGGATCCATGGAGAGGGATAGTAAAAATTGATTTCTCCCCCCCTCCTCCAATTGGAAACAAGCTGGCTATGAAAAGGGAGTGAAGAAAAGGGAGTGCAACCCACACGGCTTGTTCAAACAGCAAAAGAAAGGGACAGGAGAGGAGTTTGGCTGTTTGAAAAGCCCCACTTGGAACTCCTCTCCTGTTCCTTCTTTTGCTGTTTCTACATGCAGTCCGGGTTGCGCTCCCTTTACTTTCAGAGCCACCTCGTTTCGAATTGAGGGAGGGAGGAAGAAATCGATTTTTTCCGTCCCTCTCCATGGATCTCCACCCCAATTGGAAACAAGCTGGCTATGAAAGACAAGGGAGTGTGACCCGCACTGCATGTACAAACAGCAAAAGAAGGAACAGGAGAGGAGTTCCAAGCGGGGCTTTTCAAACAGCCGAACTCCTCTCCTGTCCCTTTTTTTGCTGTTTGAATAAGCCATGTGGGTTGCACTCCCTTGTCCCGGCTGCCCCACTCCCCGTGCGCACCTATGTTTTCCAAGGCATGGAGCAATTCTGGAGCCCATCCTTCACCCCCATAGAAAACATAAGCACGCACGCACAGCCTGCACAATTACAGCCCTGGAGAGTGGAGACTCTCAGAAGGAAGCCAGAGGCAGCGGGGCAGCCAGGTCCCTTGGCCTCAGAGGGAGGAAGGGCCAGTTGGGAGAGGGGCTTTGGTCCTGCTGCCTCTGGTGGACGAAGCTTTACTGGCCCGCGGCAAAGATTCTGTCCCTCATGCCGGAGCCATTGGTCTTGGGATGTTCTGCGGAGCCCCCCAGGGAAGAATGCCTCTGCCAGGTACTTTTAACCATATATTTTGCCCCCATGTCTGCAGAATGCTGCAAAAAACCATGAATACAGGCCAGTTGTTCACTGTTTCAAATGTGATTGGAACACTCAACAAGGTGACCACAGTATGTGTGGTGTGTCTGTTTCTGTATCTATGTTTGTGTGTGTGATAGAGACAGACAGACAGAGGCACAGAGAGATAGATGGAATGAGAGACAGACACAGACACAGAAGGAGGGAGGAGAGGGATACACACAGACACAGAGAGAGAGTCACATAGAGAGACACAGAGGGAAGGAGGGAGGGAGAGAGAGGCAAAGAGCCACACACACATACACAGACAGACAGACAGACTCACACAGAGAGAGAAAGAGAAAGAAAGGAAGAAAGAAAGAAAAAAAAGAAAAAGTGAGAGAGACATGAAAGAAAAAAAGAAAAAAAGGGACAGAGAGACAAAAGGAAGGAAAGAGAGAGAGAGAGAGAGAGAGAGAGAGAGAGAACACATGGCTGGCAAGCCACTCCCACCATTTCACATGGCTGGCAAGCCACTCCCACAAAGGAGGCCACACCCACAGAGTAGGTTCAAATTTTTTTTGAAACCCACCACTGGTGGACAGCTATTTGTCTGGAATGATATAGGATCTATTGCCATTGGCAGGGGATTGGACTAGAAGAGCTTAAAGGTCCCTTCCATCCCTATTATTCTATGTTCTGTATATAGATTTTTTCCTGCATAAAGACAAACCAAAAGGTCATTTCTGCCTGCACTGGCATAACCCATGTTATCTATTGTCTGGGTTTTCAATCCATAATCAACTGGCCAACTTGGCTTTTTTTAAAATGAAAATTTACCTATACATGTTGACAGAGAAATGAAATTTCTGCAAATCAAATCAAAATTTCTGCAAAAAAGTAAAACCATATCCCTGCTTTGGTTCAATCTATGGCCTTCTAGTTACTAATGGGCCATGGGTGTCTATAGAAGGGAAGAGCCAGCAACATCACCTCAGTAGATTACATAATATATATAATTTGAAAGGTGAAGACCTACCTCATATTGTCATGGCTTGTCCTGGAGGAACATGCTGGACTAAAATTACCAGCATCGCTCAACTTTGGCTTTCTTGGCTAGAAGTTCAACAAAATGAGGTTGGCTACTCATTGTCTATCTCAGTTTTAGCAAAATAATGTTGAGTTCTGGGCTCTAACAAGCCAACAAGGAGATAAGGCATTTGAAAATTTTAAAGTCTCAAAAAAAAAAAAAAACAGGTGGGAAAAAATATAAGAAATTAACTGTGCTTTTTTGCATTTATGCAGCCCTTCTTAGGGAATTATCTCCCCTGGTTTCATTTTGTTTATTTCTCTTTTCTATTCAGTAAAACTGTTGGCCATTTGCTTTTGCTTTCAGCTAAGCTTATACTTCATTTTGTCTCCAAAGAAGATACAAAACAGGATGGATCCTAAAGCAAAGAGTTGTTGAAAGAAGACTGACGCATGCAACACATAACACAAACAGCTTGCTAATTACTGCAATGAAGGTCAACGTTCAAACTCCAGTCTGCATCATGCACAACCAAAGTGCCCTATCATGCTGATTATCAATGAAGGCACAGCCGCCGTTATATTCCTTGCAGTAACTACAATATCATCTTTTTGATACAAATCTAAGCCATCACACTTTCTGCTCAGTGTAATGCAGATTAAAATAAAATTGATGCCGCTTGCCACCCACAACTTTTTGTATTGCCAAATATCACATAAATTGAGATAGGAGATGTAATGATGTGTATGTTTTATGCTATATTTCAAGTTCAATTGTTATGCCTAGCTCTTTAAGAAGGTTAGGAAACAGTTAACTTTTAAATGACGTCATCTGGGGCAGAAAGTAGTTTTAAGATGGCTGCTGCTGAATAAAGACAAGCCTCTGGTTCAAGCGCCTTTATTTTATGCCAAATCATTACAGGAAACAACAATATTCTCTTTAGCAAGCACAACAGTTATTAAAGCATTTTTTCTAGATGTGATAAACTCAAGAAAAGCCAACATTAGGCAGGGATGGCGATGGCGCAGCATGGCCAGGCTCCTTCAGGCTATGAGCATCTCACAGCGGATGAGATGGAAGAGAAGCGGCAGCAGAACGGGATGTCAACTCTTTGCATGTCAATTCCATGCGGCAGCGGAGCCGGATCTCAGATTACAGTAGCTGGGTTGAAATGAATGAAGCTATTGGATAACATGATTTATGACAGGCTGAAGGGAGGACAGAAACACGGGCAAAGTTCAAAAGCAGCTAAAGAAAGCAAAAAAGATGGCTGCGAATAAGAAATGCCTAATGAAGAATGCCTAATGAAGCTGTTAATAAATCACTGCTTTTTGTATTACAATATTGGGTCGCTTATTATGAAGCAGGCATCGTTAGGGTACTTTACACGTGGCCTACCAGTATCTCTGCCACCTGGAGGAAGCCAAGCACTGGATGGAGGCCTGCCTGCAGGAGCTGCTGTCCGCTACAACCGAGCTGGAGGAGAGTTTGCGCAATGGTGCCAACTTGGCCAAGTTTGGGCATTTCTTTGCTTCTGATGCCTGTCCTCTGGGGAAGATCTATGACCTCGATCAGGCCCAATTTCAGGCCATTGACATCTACAACAAGAAGAGCATGCCTCGTGTGGTGTATTGCATCCATGCATCCATGCCTTTGCCAGTGTTTCAAATATCATCCAGAATTAAATCAGAATTCAAGGCATAGCTTTCATCAAAGTTCCAATTTAATAAGAGAGACATGTTGGTACATCTGTGGGAAACCCGAATCTGAAAGCTTCCTGGGTTTTCCACCCAGTTGAAAGTTCAAGACCTTGCCCCCACACCCACATCTTCCTCTGCCACGCTGGCATTTCCACCTGTCTTAGTTTCCAGTCAGGTGCGGAGACAAAGGATGACCTTGGGCTTATAAAAAGGAATGTTTTATTTTGACAACAACACATTCTACAATTCTACTCCTTACTATTCCCCCTCCCAATTACCCCACTAATGAAACATCATAGAAAATAATAGTGTGTGTGGCAGGCCAACAATCCTAAAAGGAATATGACTGCAGGCCTGGCAGCCTTAAGCTTATACCTATTTAAATGAGGGCTGGCTCCACAGATTCAGTATCTATATGGAAACATTGCAGAACCCTAACTCAACTGAGCACCATGGGCTTCATCAACCATGAGGCCAACCTCCAGGCCGTCATTGTCACCGGAGGAGACATCAATGCCACCATTGAAAGACTGTTGGGCTTCCAGGCATCCTAACATCATGCAGGGTGCCTCTGATCTGTTATTGGCACGTAAGGACCTTTCCAGGGGCCAGCCATGTTCTGACCCAGCACTGGTTCCCTCCCATTCCTAAAATATTGGAACAAAAACTCCTCCAGTTCAGTATAGCAAGCCCAGCCTTGCACCAAATGCTTAAGACCAGGGGTATCCAACCTTGGCCACTTGGTCCAACCTTGAACTTTGACTCCCAGAATTCCCCAGCCAGCTATACGGGCTGGGGGAGGTCTGGGAGTTGAAGTCCATAGATCTCAAGGTTGGACACCACTGCTTGAGATGGTGCATTGTGCATGGATTCCAGACTTCATGACTGTTTTGAAACTGTTTCTCCCACTCCCCTTATTCCTGCCCCTACTTTGTTATCAAAATTAGGCTCCTCCTTTTAATTCATAGAAGTATAACTTCTAGAGATAACCCAAACTATTGTGTTCTCTTAGTTTGCCCTTTGCTTAGATTTCCCCCCTTCCACCCACAGAAACTCCAAAACTCAATTCCAGCAAAAAATTATCCTCTCTTGTTTATTAGTTTTATGCTTTTTAAATACCTTTGGAAGCAAATGTAAAGTTGTTTCCTTCTTTAATGTTTAACACTATGTTTACTTTCTTGTTAGTTGATACTGATTTAATTGAGAGAATATGCATATTTTATGTCCTTTATTTCAGGCACCACAGGGAGGAATCATAAAGCTGTTAGGGAGAGATAGATAAGGAATTATTTCCAAATATCTGCAATTTCACATCTACTTGAATTATGAGGAAGTAAATATATCCCATCTCTTTATAGAACCCTTTATGGAAGATATGGGCTTGGGGCCCTTTTCTCTAGTGCAAAAAAGAAGCTCAATCTATTCTTGTCCTTGCTACCACAATGGGTTTGTCCACATTATTCCTTCTGTTCAGCAACTTTTCTATGCTCTCATGATCCCTAATCCATCCTTGCTGCTCTACCTCTCAAGAGACTAACAATGCAGGTTTCTTAGTTACATATGCTGCCAGCCGACCTCATGAATTCAAGATGTAAATTTAGATATAAAATGTGAGATAGCATAGGAGTGCAAAGAAAAATAATAAATTATCTCCTCTTTCAAAAATTGATTTGTCCACATTGTTCCTAAATAAAGGTGTTTGACCACACTCACACAGAAAAGCCAACACTTCTTATATTTTATATTTTTACATATAAAATATAAAAATTACCATGATTGAATTAGAATTGAAAGAAACTTTGCTTTAAACGTTGGTATTTGGTTTGCCTTTTTAAAATGTGGAACTACATCGAGCTGTGTTTTAAAAGCATGGAGCAGAAGCACAGAATGATGCTTCTGCTTGAGAAGCGGGTAGAACTAGAAATGTGATGGCGAGCCTATGGCACGCGTGCCAGAGGTGACATGTAGAGCTCTCTCTGTGGGCACGTGCACCATTACTAGCTGCTCTTCTGGTTTCCAGCCAGCTGGTCTTTGGGGGTGCTGAAGCGCTGGAAAACAACCTGAAAATGCCCCCAAAAGCAGCCCGAAAACAGGCCATTTTTTGACTGTTTTTGACCCGGAAATGATCTTAAAACAGCCCAAAAACAGTCTGAAAATAGCCCCAAAACAGCCCCCCAAATGCCCAAAAAACAGACCATTTTTTATCCAAAACCAGCCTGAAAATGGCTGAAAAATGGCCACCAAACCACCCAAAAAAACAGGCATGCATGAGGCGGCCAGCTGTTTTTTGGGTTTCTGGTGCTCTGTTGCACACGAAGATCAGCTGGCTGATGCACATGCATGTGCCAGAAACCCAAAGACCAGCTGGCCAGCACGCGCATGCACACTGGGCAACTGGTCTTCAGGTTTCCGGTGCTTCAGTGCACACACATGCACACAAGCAGTGCGTTCTGGTTTGGGCACTTGGGGCCGAAAAGCTTAGCCATCACTGGACTAGACTGGACTAGATCTCCAAGGTCTCTTTCAGCTCTATTCTGATTGATTGATTGATCGATTGATTGATTTGGTCTTAATACCAGTTTTAATATTGCCTGTATTGGGGTGTACATTTATTTATTTATTGTATTTTGACAGCTTCCAAGAACACACATGAGTGTGACCCAAGTATAAACACTGGCAAAGAGATTTATTGCTGAATATGATTATTACAGGATTGAGAGTTGTCATCGTTATTCTTCTAAACTGTAGAACTTAAAAAATTTCACAGTAGCAAGGCCAGAAATACAACTGTTTGTTTGAAAGGAGGACTTTCCAGCCAGATACCTATGAAAGTGGAATTTAGCAAATGCATGCAAAGTAATTTACAACTTTTGCCTTCCTCTTATGGAGCATACAATATAGCCAGAATACAAAATAGAACAGCAGAGTTAGAAGGGACCTTGGAGGTCTTCTACTCTGATCCCCTTTCCAAGCAGGACACACTATACCATTTCAGAAAAACATGTCCAATCTCTTCTTATTCTACCCTTCCAAGATTATTCAGCTCCCCATTGGCAGTGGTAACATGTGGGCTAAAACACTGTGCTTATCATAAAATGTAGCTATTATTAAATTATCTGAAGTTAATGGAAGTTAACATTTAGCTGGCTAAATCTTCACTGCTAACAAAACCTGGATCTTCCGTCCTGTATCTTCAGGACCGCTTTCCCTCAGGATATCTGCAAGTTGTGTCATCCTCCCTGCATAGCAATTCTAATGTTAATTCCCCTCTGGTGGCCTAAGAGTCACCTTAGAACCTGCATATGTTCAAAGCTTACTTACTTTCCACTTACTTTTCTATTTTCTCTCCTTTAATGTCTCCCTTTCTGTAAGTTTCTGACTTTTCTGTTTCTGCTTTGTGAACCTAAGAGGTTTCCTAACTTTGCATCTAAACCTAAAAATGTCTGTCTTTAAATATGATTGAAGCACATTTTATGTTTAACATTTGCCAATTTAGTTATCCATGGAAAAATTGCAGTAGGCAATTTTTTAGGTCTGGTAGGCCCCTTTATAAACTTGTCAAAGAGTTGTGTGTTAATGTCATAAAATGGCTGCTCTGGGAATATTTTTGAAAATGGCTGCAATGACCAGGAAAACCAGTTAGATAATATCTATTTTTTTAAACATCAAACAAGAAATATTGTTTCTTTTAGATCTTTGTATTTTGTATCTCTACTTTGTTTTTTCTTCATTATTTTTCTGGATAGGAGAATTAAAGTTACAAAGGAACACTGAACTGCAGTTTCCCATCAGTTTTATTTTGTATGATTCCCCCCAAACAATCTATGGACGGCATACAGTTTTTAAAAATGAAAACATCTTGGTTTACGTGACTATAAATGTTACGACTGTTCTTTGAAATTATATCTACTAGGCACAGAGGCCAAGAGTAATGTGCTAGAATGTCTTCATTTGCATGCAATATTTTGTAAATGAACAGTGGGACTCTTTAGCTGTTATTTTTTTAACAGCAGGAAAGCTACTTCCTTTATGAAGCCCTTGGAGGGCTGACTTTCCTGAAGTTGCAGAGGGTGGTCTTCAGAAAATGAAGCTGAATTCTAATCTGTGCCAAAACCACCTTTATAATTTCATCCCAAAATCAAGGAACAGGAAGGTCATCACTGACTGCAATGATTAATGCAGTTAATCCTACATAGATGCATGTGAAGTTAACTGGCTTTTTTTTTTTTTTTTGGAAGTGCTTTCCAGGAATGCTTAAAAATAAAATACAGCCTTGTTACACAGTCCTTTACATTTCCCCTTAGAAGAAAATCCCACTGAGTGTATGGGGTTTATTACTGTATAAATTGGTAGAGGGTAGGAGGCTTTTTTTTAATAAAAGAAAAAGGAAAATATGAACTGTTTCATTATAATCGAAAGCATAAACTGCCTGGGAAATCATGTCAAATAAAATCAAGCAGAATAGAATTTAAATTCTAATCTTGCTGTTTCCATTTTTCTTGAAAAATAGCTTATTAATGATTACCATGTTATGTAAAATTGATTAAAATATTATTTCTTTAAACACACACTATGTTCATGACATAGCTACATTAATCTGTAATGGAGTTAAGGAAGCAAAATGGCATAATCTGTAATGGAGTTAAGGCATAATCTGTAATGGAAGCATTTCTAGGGCATTATACCACACATTATAATTTAACACTATGTTCAAACATAATGATTGAATTGGCTTTGTCCAACACTTTGCAATAAATGTTTAAACCTCCTTCTTCTCATAATCACCCTTGGATTTCACATACTCTAGAACTGGTCTTCTTATGAACAGAGGCAGCTTAAGGTATTATTCAGAGACAAATGAAACAATCCACTTGACCTATTTCCAACTGGCTTTAGACAGGATTACAGACTCAAATGGATGATCTTTATCTGGAGATTGATAGCAGGATATTTGGAATTTTTGGTATTTTAACAGCTTTCAATACCATCAACCACAGAATCCTTCTGAGGAATTTGTGAACTGGAGGCCCACTATTGCAGTGATTCTGTTTCTATGTCTTGATAGATTTCAAATGATATCACCTGGAAACAAGCATCCTTGAAATAGGAGCTACAAGCTACTATGGCGTTTCCCAGAGCTGCATGCTTTTTTTTATCCTTTCTTTGCTGAGCTGAGAGCCTAACTTATTTTTAAAAATCCTAGTAAGGTAGAGAAAACCTGAGAAGCACAGCTTCTGGACTTTGTTTTGGGCAAGAAACCAGCAACAGAAAGACTGAATTTAAATATGGTTTGGATCTGGTTGGGTGTGTGTAGAGAAGAAAGTTCCAGAAGAATTTTACGATTTTTTTTTTTTTTTTACGATTTTATTTAACATTTATAGGCCGCCCTTTTCCCTGAGGGGACTCAGGGCGGCTTACAATAGTAAGGGAAGGGGAGTGAAAGACAAAATACAGGAAAAAAAAATGTGAGATAACAAAAAGTACTAAAACACAACATTCACTCAGCATTCGGGAGGGGCAAGAAAATTTATCCCCAGGCCTGACGGGCTAGCCAGTTCTTCAGGGCTGTGCGGAAGGCCTGTACTGTGGTCAGGGTACGAATCTCCACGGGGAGATTGTTCCATAGCGTCGGAGCAGCAACTGAGAAGGCTCTCCTCCGGGTGGTCGCCAGTCGGCACTGACTGGCGGATGGAATACGGAGGAGGCCCGCTCTATGCGATCTGATGGGAAATCCTCCCCCCCAATCCCAATGCTTCCCTATGGGAAAAACTGATGGGCAACAGAATGCTGTGCCAGCTGCTCAGTTCTTCCCAATCATATGACCCAGCATGGAGTTGGTGGCAAGAGATCTTTCACAATCTTTCCCCTAAAGAAACATTGGGAGGGAGGGATTTCTTCTAGAAATCGGGAATGTCTTCTGGAATATTTTTGTCTACATCTCCCAACCAGATCCAAATCATATTTAAATTCAGTCTTTCTTTTGCTAGCTTCTCTCCCCCAACCTCTTGATTCAGCCCCCTTCTCTTCCATTTTTGGAGAAGTATCCTGCTGTTGGGCAGACAGACAGGCAAGAGGCTCAATCCTCTTTATTTTAATTTTTTTGTTGGGTGGAAAAAACAAAAAACTTATTTTCATGATTGCATTTAATTCTTTTTAATTGTTTCTATATATCTGCTTTTAACTTGTGCATTTTAATAAACTGGCAGGTAAAAATAGTTGTTGTATATTAAGTTTAATAATAAATGAAGTGCAAACTCACTAACAAATTTCAGCTAATCATGGTTTGCTTGTGACCTGCTTTCAACCTTGTTCCATTTTACTTGCTGTATTAAACTTTGCAGGCTGCCTGGATTTGTTTCAGCTGAAGAGTGTTATTTTTTAAAGGAAAGCTTTAAATGAATAAAATGGCTTAGGCAAAACAAGTGCAATGCCTGAAATTATAATGCATGAAAATACCTTATTTGCTTTGCTTTTGAACATTTATTTCTGAAAGTCTGTGCTTGCATTTCTGATGTCTTCTCTTGTCATCTTTTTTTTTCTAGTGGTTATTGAGAGATCTAGGATTCCACAAAAAAAGAAAACAAAAACATATGCAATTATATAGATCACTAACAGCATCAGATAAAACTTGTTTGGTGGATCTGCAAATAAACTAGTAGTCTGCTCTGCCACCTGTTGGCAAACTGAGGCTTCTGAAACCCGAAACTAAGAATGTTGTGTATTTTATGGGGAGGGAAGATGCTATTTCCCCCTCCCAAAAGTATATCTACTTTTGATTGATATAAATAGCTCTAGATATATACGCTAGAAACTTAGCTATTTGCAAGTACAAATGGATTGTTGGAAGAGAAACATAGTATCTGCATCTAAATGAAAAGTCCTTTCTGATTTTTCTCAGTAAATACACATGGGAAAACACCCCCTCAAAACACACACACACACACATCTTTCCATCCTTGAATTTAGAAATTCATTTTTCAAGTTGACATGCAAGCAAATTCTTGTGGTATAGTTCCTCCAATTCTGAACAACTGATATTTGTCTGGTTTTAGGGGTTTTGCATAGGAGAGAAAGGCATTAGTGGGGAGTAGTTCTTTAAAGGTTTTTGGAAATGTATTGAATCTTAAATTCCCCTGTGTTCTTTTTGTGTGTGTACAGAATAGGAGTGTGAAAGTATAACCATGATCAAGAAATTTTGCTTGAATTTTACAGGAGAGGAGTAGTTACTTATAGTTTTAAGTATTCAAGGAATTTGGGTTAAATGTAAGATGTGATGATGCATTTGAAACATGACCGTGTTCTTTATATAAAGGTTTATAACATGAAAGTGGTTCGTTGAATGCCCATATAACCACTGGTCATTTGGTTTTGCTAAGCTGCCTTGCAACAATCTTTTTTAATGTGAGATTTTAAAGGCATTTTTCCATGCTTTACACAGAGTTATAAAATCAGCTCCTCCTCTTTCATAGAGTGAAGGCTTTTGCAAGTCAAGCATAGCTGGGCACGGTACAAAATGGTAGATCAGTAAACTGCTTATATCTGCATTTATACATTCACCAATTTTTTTCATTTGTTCTACAGCCAAAAGTTTCAGGAAGATAAGATTTGGAAATGAATGACCAAATATATAATATATAACCAGATTAGTTTCCCTTTTTCTCCTGGCTGGCCTTCTAGGCCTCTAAAAACAGCTGCATGTTAAACAGTGATTCTGTTGACTCATTACTGGAACCTCCATCCTTAGGGAAAAAAACAATCAGTTGAACTTCTGCAAGTCAGAGACCTTGGAAAGCCTCTGGTGTCCTATTAGGCCACCCACACCCTGCATCAATACACAGACACTATTTGACCATTATCATCGTTTTATTTTATTACAGATTTATACAGCATGCTTGGAGAGCAGCAATCCTAGTATTCTTGTCAAAGGGAAAGAAAGTTAGAACTTTTGGCAAAACTAAATTTCTGATGTAACTGACCTAAAAGAATAGGTGTGATGAAGAGGTGACATTTGTTGTTTCTGATATTATGACCACTTTCTGGGTCCAGTCATTTTATCCTACTGTCGTATCATTCTAGCCCATATTTTACTGTGTTGTTAATGAAGAATGTTGTGATACACTTTATCAAGTGCTTAAGTAAGGTTCAGGCACCCTGTATCCCAAGTACTTCCTCACTCAATTCAGCTAGAAATTTGGTTTAAAAGGGGGGGGGGAGTGTTAGTCTATTGCAGTGATGTGTGAAATTTGCATTGTCATGGCGTCGTCACATAAAGGCGTCACGTGACAAATTTTATCCCCCTCCACTAAACTGAGCATGGGTATGGCCACCTTGTGACACACCTGGCCCCTGAGTTTTACAGCCTTGGTCTATCGTAACCTGTTTGTGACAAACCCACGAAACTCTGTTAGCTGTTGGGTGGAAATCTAAGTGTTTGCAAATTCATTGTTTAATAATCTATTTCAGGGCTTTGCACAATATAGATCTCAGGCTGCCAAGTTTGTAATTTATTTCCTTTCTTTGAACTAATGTATGACAAGAACCAATACTTTTGAACTTTGGTGTTGGAGAAGACTCCCAAGAATACAGGTAATCCTCGACTTATGACCAAAATTGAGCCCAACATTGTTGTTAAGTGAGACATTTATTAAGTGAGTTTTGCCCCATTTTATGACCTTTATTGCCTCTGTTGTTAAGTGAATCAAGCAGTTGATAAGCTAGTAACCCGGTTGTTAAGTGAATCTGGCTTCCCCATTGACTTTGCTTGTTAGAAGATTGCAAAAGGTGATCACATGATCTTGGGATACAACAATGGTCATAAATATAATCAAGTTGCCAAACATTTGAATTTTGGTCACACGACCATGGAGATGCTGCAAAGGTCATAACTGTGAAAAATGGTCAAGCCACTTTTTGCAATGCCGTTGTAACTTTGAACAGTCTCTAAAAAACTGTTGTAAATCGAGGACTACCTGTATTTGTTTACTCAGTTTATATGATTGCCCACCCATCATGTGGCTCAGGGCTAATAGTCCATTACAAGCAACCATAAAGGAACTGAGTATGCTTTGTGTTAAATATTAATGAGCCATGTAAATCAGGCTCAGCTAGTTCAGCACCTTCTCGGAGGCCAGCAACAGCCTGCTGCTTCCTGATTGGCCGGGACGCAGCAGGAGCTGTTGCCGGCCGAAAGTTACTGTTGATTGGACCGGGACTTGACAGCAGTTGCTGCCCAAGTCCCGGGTTCCTATTGGTTGATGTGTTTGCATAAATACTGTGGCGCGCACCGCGCCGTTCGAATCGCTGTCAAAGTTGCCTGTGAATAAAGTAGTTAGTTTCTCACCCTGGTTGTCGCGTCCCTCCTTCAGTCTTCAAAACTGGCGACGAGGATGGGATCGGCGATTCCGCGACGCTAGGGTGAAAGAGAGAGAGAGAGAGGTAGTTAGCTGCCGCTGTTCAAAGCCGGCAACGAACACTGCCAGGAAGAAGAAAGAATTTTTTTTTCTCCTTTTCCTTCATCCATCTCTCTCGCCACCGAGACCTGTGCCAAGATGACTTCTGCGCTCCCTCCGTTCGCCCCCTTTGGTGCTGCCGGAGAATCCTGGGAGGGTTTTATGGAGAGGTTTGAGTGCTACTTTATAGCATCAAAAAACCAGGCACAGACCGAGGAAGAAAAATGCAGCTTCTTCCTCTCTTGCTGCGAACCCACAATGTTCGCCTCTGCAAGAGCCCTGGCCGCCCCGAGGCCAGCGTACAAGCTGGGGTGGGACGAACTTATGGCAAGACTAAAAAACCACTACGCCCCCACCCCATCTGTCATCGCACGCCGCTTTGCTTTTCGCCGCCGGGTCCAGAAGAAAAACGAATCTATTAGTCAATTTCTCGAGTCGCTGCGCACAGTGGCCGCTCAATGTGACTTTTCTAATCTAGAGGAGAATCTTGTGGAACAGTTTGTGTGCGGAGTCCGCGATGTCAACCTCCGCAGCCGCATGTTCCGCAACCACCATATCACCTTACTCCAGGCCGTGGAGACTGCCAGAGCAGCCGAGCTCTCGGAGCAGTCCACGGCCGATATAGAGCGGCTACAGCTTGCTGCGCCCGACCGGCCACCTCCGGAACCTCCAACGCAAACCCATATGATAGAGGACGAGCTGCCTTTCGAAGACCCAGAGGAAGACGTTGTGGGACAAATGAGGGCACAGCCTAGACGCAAGCCCAAGCAGCAGTCAGCAGCGCAACCCGCTACGAATGTGCCCTGCCGCGGGTGCGGTGGCCGTCACACCCGCACGGCCTGCCCCTTCCGCACCGCTGTCTGCCTCAGATGCAAGGGGGAAGGCCACCTGGCTAAAGTCTGCAGGGCCCTCTTGCCGGCACCGTTGTTCCTGCAACCTACGGGCTGGTCCCAGGCACAGCCGCGCCGCCAGCAGCCGCGGTCCGCTCGGCGGGCTGAAGACTGTTACTCCACCTGTCAGCCGAATGCTTCTGACTGTCTAGCCAACCAAGCCGCTGCGGGAGCCCGGAAGGTCGCAGCCTCCGTCCAGCTGGAAGGTCAGCCTTGCCGGATGGAGGTGGACTCCGGCTCTTCCCGGTCTCTCTTGCCCTGGTCCCTTTTCTCCCACCTCTGTCCAACAGTTTCCCTGAGCCAATTGCTGCCATCTGAGGTTTCCCTGCGGGACTACCAAGGGAAATTAATTCCCACTCTGGGCTCCTTCCCTATCTCAGTGCGCTACGGGCCATTCCAAGGAAAATTGCCCATCCTAATTGTTAGGGACGACCTACCGGCCCTCTTGGGCCTGGATTGGTTCCCTGCCCTAGGATTGTCCATTGGGGGGGTGCACCGGGTAGTCCCCTCTTCCATAGAAGACATATTAAAGGAATTTGCTGATGTCTTCGATGGCCAGCTCGGCTGCTATAAAGGCACCCCCATCTCTTTAAGCCTAGATCCTCAGGTTGCTCCCATTAGGCTGAAAGCCCGCAGGGTGCCCTTTGCCTTGAGGGCCAAGGTTGACGCCGAACTGGATAAATTGTTGGCGCAGGGAGTCATCGAACCCGTGGACCATTCTCGTTGGGAGACACCCATTGTCCTCCCAATCAAGCCAGACGGGTCGGTGAGGATCTGCGCCGACTACAAGTCGACGATCAACTTGGCCCTTCAGGCAAACCCCTATCCAGTCCCTGTAGTGCAACACCTGCTCCACTCCCTGGGGCAGGGTTGCACATTCGCCAAACTGGATATGGCGCAGGCCTATCAACAGCTCCCGGTGGATGACGATGCGGCGGCTGCCCAGACCATCGTCACCCATCGTGGGGCTTTCCGTTGTCGCCGCCTTCAATTCGGCGTTTCCATAGCCCCGGGGATCTTCCAGAGCCTCATGGAGCGGTTGCTCCATACGCTACCGGGCGTTGTACCGTATTTCGATGATGTTCTGATTGCTGCTTCCAGCCGCTCAGAACTCATCGAGATACTCAGGAAGGTCCTCAGTCGTTTCAGGGGCGCGGGCCTAAAACTTAAACGCAGCAAATGCTCGTTTGCTATCCCTAGGGTGGAATTCTTGGGCTTCATGATTGATGCCCAAGGCATCCACCCCACGCCTTCAAAGGTTGCAGCCATTAGGAACGTCCCGGCACCCACCTCCAAGGCGGAGCTGCAGGCGTTCCTAGGGCTCCTGAATTTCTACGCCCCCTTCATACCTCACAAGGCGTCACTAGCCGAGCCGCTTCATCGGTTGCTCGACCGATCCGCGGCCTGGCGCTGGGGGAGCTGCGAAGCGCATGCGTTCGCGGCTGTCAAAGAAACTCTGACGTCAGCGGCAGTCCTGATTCAATACAATGACAGGATGCCCCTGACGTTAGCGTGTGACGCCTCCCCCTACGGGGTCGGGGCGGTCCTGAGCCATGTCCTCCCGAATGGCTCGGAGGCCCCCGTGGCCTTTTATTCCCGGACACTCTCCTCGGCGGAGCGAAATTACAGCCAGATCGACAAGGAGGCTCTTGCTGCAGTGTCCGGGATTAAGAGGTTCCACGATTACCTCTATGGTCGGCCTTTCACTCTTGTCACCGACCATAAGCCACTCCTTGGGCTTCTGGCGGGTGACAAGCCGACCCCCCCATCCTCTCCCCCCGCATGACTCGCTGGATGGAGTTCCTCGCAGCGTACTCGTATACGCTGCAGTACCGTCCGGGCAAGCAGCTAGGGCACGCTGATCCCTGAGCCGCTGCCCCTTGCCGGAGACAGATACCGCCCCTGTGCCCAGCCTCTCTATCCTCACCATCACATCTTCCGGCCTTCCCATCTCCGCCGCAGATGTCGTGGCCTACACTAAGGCCGATCCAATCCTCTCCCACGTCGCTTCCTGGGTCTTGAGGGGATGGCCCACAGACAAGGTGGCAGAGGGCTTCCGGCCCTTTAAATCTAGACAAGCGGAGCTCTCCCTCCACGGGGGGTGCCTCGTTTGGGGGGATCGAGTAGTGATCCCCGAAGCACTTCGGCCACAAGTTCTGTCTCTGCTCCATAAGGATCACCCAGGCATAGCGCGGATGAAGGCATTGGCCCGTAGCTATGTCTGGTGGCCCTTGCTGGACTCAGAGATAGCGGCCTATGTAGGCCGCTGCACTCCATGTCAACAGTCCAGGCCCAACCCCCCCGCCGGGCCTGCTCGCGAGTGGGAGGCTCCGAGAGGCCCATGGTCACGCCTCCACATTGACTTCGCTGGTCCCTTCCACGGCCAGAATTTCTTGATTGTGGTGGACGCCTACTCCCGCTGGGTGGAGCTGGTCCTGATGCCCTCCACTATGGCCGAGAGGACGGTCCGGGCCTTGAGAAGGCTCTTCGCAACCCACGGGTTGCCAGACCTAGTAGTTTCAGACAGTGGGCCCCAATTTATGTCCACCACATTTCAAGAGTTCCTGGCCGAGCAAGGGATCCGGCATGCGCCCATAGCCCCGTACCACCCGGCCAGCAATGGCCGGGCGGAGCGGGCGGTCCGCTCAGCGAAGGAGGCCCTGGGCTGCATGGACCGGGGCGACTGGCAGGCGAGAGTGGCGGCTTACCTGCTAAGCCAGCATTCCACTCCCTGCCCAACAACCAACCGAAGCCCCGCGGAGCTCTTGATGGGCCGGCGTCTGCGGACTTCCCTGGATAGGCTTCACCCGCTCTATTCAGGGGATCAGCTGAGCAACCTGGGGGTTCTCCTTCCCCGTTCGTTTAAACTGGGGGACGCAGTCTGGGCCCGTGCATTCTCAGGGGCTACTCAATGGGTTCCGGCCACCGTAACCGCCCTGACAGGCCCCTGTTCTTTTAGGGTCGGACTGGCTGACGGATCCCAATGGAGGCGCCACCTGGATCAATTAAGGAGGCGCCTCCCGCCACCGGCCAGCAACCCGGACTCTGCTGAAGACAACACCGCCCTTCCGGGGTTGCCAATTGAGGCCTTCGCCAGACCAGGCCTCGCCTCTCAATTGCCTGGAGCTCAAACCGAAGAAGTGCATTTTCGGGCCTTCACCACACCAGGCCCGGCCTACCCGAGCTCCCCCTGCAGGGAGCACCAACAGAACACTCAAGCCGCCGCAGAAAAGGGCCCACCTATTGCTCCAGCCTTCCCCAGTGACTCTCCTCCCATGCCTAACTCTGTTGTTATGGACGCGCCACCTTGTCCCTGCTCACCAGCGTTGTTGAGCCCGCCTTCTGGGCCTTCTCGAGAGGGCGTGCCTTGGAGCTACACCCCCTTCCGGGAGGAGCTACTACAAGGAGGTCCACCTCCGCCGACGACTCCTGTAGAACTGCGAAGGTCTGGGCGGGTCCGGCGCCGCCCCGCCTATTTACAGGACTACGCATGCTCCACCCGGGGAGCATGCGCGGAACTGGGGAGAAGGGGTGTTAAATATTAATGAGCCATGTAAATCAGGCTCAGCTAGTTCAGCACCTTCTCGGAGGCCAGCAACAGCCTGCTGCTTCCTGATTGGCCGGGATGCAGCAGGAGCTGTTGCCGGCCGAAAGTTACTGTTGATTGGACCGGGACTTGACAGCAGTTGCTGCCCAAGTCCTGGGTTCCTATTGGTTGATGTGTTTGCATAAATACTGTGGCGCGCACCGCGCCGTTCGAATCGCTATCAAAGTTGCCTGTGAATAAAGTAGTTAGTTTCTCACCCTGGTTGTCGCGTCCCTCCTTCAGTCTTCAACAGCCTGTAGAAAGAAAGACTGAGGGTGATCTATGATGGCATACTCAGATATCTAAATAGTTGTGGACTCATTCTCCTCAGCTCTGAGGGCAAAATCAAAGCAATGTGTTTAAATGATAAGAAAGTAGCTTTGTACTGGATATTAAAGCTTTCTGGTGGCAAGAGCTGTCAGTTAATGAAATAGGTTTCCTCATGGGGCAGTAAGTCCTTCTTTGCTGGGAGGTCTTCTAGTTGAGGCTTGATAGACATCTGTCTGAAATGCTTTAACAAATCCTGCTTGAGCAGGGGAACAGACCAGGTCTAGAGATCCCTTGCAATTCTGCCCTTCTATAATCAGTGATATTATCTAGCCACCTTCTCTTCTGTCAATCTTATTTTCAGTGTCTTCATTTTTTCCAAGCATCTAATTTCTTTATGTTAGTCTGTATTTTAATGATTTATTGATTAATTAAACTTGTATGCAGCTCAACTTGCCAGAGGCAATTCTAGGCAGCTCACAGACGTACAATTAAAAACACAGTACAAAACATTACAGCAATAGATAGGGATCTTAAATTTAATTTCATCTCTTGGCTGGAGGGGGAGGCACAAAATGTACATGGGGAGGAAGTGGAATATCATCTACTGCATTAGCCAAAAAGCCACATCCCCATTGGGGACTTGGGATAGTTGGGATACCTGTGTTTTTAAGGCTTTTTGGAAGGCCATAAAGGTGGATGCTGATCTCACCGTGGGGGGGAATGATGTTCTAGAACAGGGGCAGTGGTGGGATTCAAATAATTTAACAACTGGTTCTCTGCCCTAATGACCAGCTGCGTAGGCTGCGTGGTCAGGTGACTAGGTAGGCGTGGCCAACTCAACATCACTCATATCGATGGGTGCTTTGCCTTAGCTGTTACAATGTAATCAGGGTTAACCGAAGAGGCCGTTTCTGTAAGCAGGGCAACAAAGATAAGCCTAGAAACAACACCAGAATGTTTCCTTCCTGCCTTCCTTACAGGATTAGCTCTGCAAAGTGGGAAAAAACAAAAGGAGATTTATTCTAACAACCGGTTCTCCGAACTGCTTAGAAAGTTAACAACCGGTTCTCCCGAATAGATGCGAACTGGCTGAATCCCACCACTGAACAGGGGTTACCAACCTTTCAGACGTCAGGGACCACTAAATTCATAATTTTAACTCCCACGGACCACTAATATGATTTTTTAAAAAAAGATAAATAGTATTTAATACAATATAAAAAATACAAATAATTTTTCTGCAGACCACCAAAATTTTCTCATGGACCACTAGTGGTTTAAGGACCACCAGTTGGTGACCACTGTTCTAGAAGGTGAGAGTCACAGCAGAAAAGCCTCTTCTTCTGGACCCCAAAAGAAATAATTCCTTGACTGAAAGGGATACACAGCATGCCACTTCTGTTGGCATGGATGGGACAGATTAGTTCATCAGCGTGAGCTAGTTCCCCAAATAGCCCTGTCCCATGAAGGCCTTTAAAAGTGGTAACCAACACTTTGAATTAGACCCAGAAGCAAAGTGGCAGCCAGTGCAGCTTGCAGAACAGTGATGTAACATAGGCCAACCTAGAAGCCCAAGAACTGCCTGTGCATATTCTGCACCAGCTGAAGCTTCCAGATTCTCTTCAAGGGTGGAATGCATTGCAGTAATCCAGGTGTGAGATGACCGAGTACAGGGAGTTCTGATCCAGGAAAGGGTGCAACTGGCACACAACAAGAGGTTTGGCAAAGCTCTCCTAGCCATAACCACCACCTGCTCATTGAGCAGGAATTGTGAGTCTAGAAGAGCCACCAGGTTTGCCTGAGGTAATGCAATTTTATCCAGAACTAAAGATGTTGAAATCCTGGAACTGGAAGCTCCACTGTCCAAACGCTTATGACAGGCTTCAGCTGAAATCTGTTGTCTCCCATCCAGATCACCACAGCCTCCAGGTACTACAATCATCAATGTATATCACTCTACTTATGGTACCTCATCTTGTGGTCACAGATGAACTTACTCAATAGCTTCATGTAGATGTTAAAAAGGAGTGGAGAGAGCACCAAGCCCTGTGGCACACCACAAAGGGGTGGCCGTGGACTGGACCTCGCATTCCCTATCAATGCTGATTGGGACCAGTCTTGAAAAAAAGGAGTCAGACCAATGCAAGACTGTACCACCTAGTCCCAAACTTTGCAGCTGGCTCAAAAAGATACCATGGTCAAATTGTATGGAAAACTGCCAAGAGGCCAAAGAAAGCAAGGATGGATGCATCACCCCCCACAATCTATTTAATTATTTATTTATAGCAATAGCAGTTAGACTTATATACCGCTTCATAGGACTTTCAGCCCTCTCTAAGCAGTTTACAGAGTCAGCATATTGCCCCCAACAACAATCCGGGTCCACATTTTACCCACCTCGGAAGGATGGAAGGCTGAGTCAACCCTGAGCCGGTGAGATTTGAACAGCCGAACTGCAGAACTGCAGTCAGCTGAAGTAGCCTGCAGTGCTGCATTTAACCACTGCGCCACCTCCCATCTTACTATAAGGTAACTCTAGGTGGCTTACAGTTATACGAAATCTACAACACAATAAGTTAAAAACAAACATTAAAACCTAGAATGCATGGGATAAGGGTGGAGCGGGGAGGTGGTAGGATCTATTATTACTCAATCAACCACTTCCATTGCGCTGTTCCCCATTGGAGCACAGAGCCAAGTGGCCAATGCTGTCCTATGTTCCATAACTTGGCATGGAGCATGACTGGAAGAAGTCTAGATAATTCATTTCATCCAGTTGTCTTGGAAGCTGTCAAACAACCATGTTCTCCACCATCTTCTTAAAAAGGGAAGGTGGGAAATTAGACAGAAATTATCCAGACAGGTGGGTTCAAGAGATCTTTTTTTTAAGGAGAGGTCTCCTTAAAAAGATCTTGAAAATGTACCCTCCTGCAGTGAAAGTTTTGTAACTTAATAAGCATGTTTGTAAAAATAATTTTCCCCAAGTATTGGAATCTTTTCCAAGACTCATGCCTTCATATTAGTTGTCCAAAATATTTAAACTTTATCTTTATTTTTAGTGCCTCCAGTAAGCAATCCGGTTTTTCTCCATCTAGTATCAATTAATTTTCTTCTCATCATTTTTCTTAAGGACCATAATTCAAAGCCATCTTTATTTAGTCTTTCTGATGATCCAGAGTTTTCAAAATCATGGTTTTTAGTGCAATGTCTGTACACTTCAATATTTTATCTAGATCTGCCACACTATTTGAAATGATCTGGAGATTTATTCAATAGACTATTTACTTACTTATTTACTAAATCTGTTATTCTATTTTTTTCAAGTAATACATTTGTTTATTTTATGGCTACAGTCACCATTCCTCTGAAGTGTTGACTATAGGAAGATGACATCTGTTGAATGCTAGAACTTCTTTTCCGTCTATTTGAATCAGGTATCATTGCTAGAAGGCATAATTTTATTTTATTTTCCTTTTTAATAATGACCACTTTCCTGATATATCCCTATTTCATTTTTCATAACTTTCCATGGGTTTCAAAATTTGAGATTAATTATCTCTATTAATCTTAGATTACCATCCAATATTTTATTTTGAGATATGATGCCAACCAAGTTTCTAGTCCTTATGAAATTGATGCCTAGTTGGATTTCTGTATCCATAATGCAAATACAGAATAGGAAGTTATATAATACAATACAATAGCAGAGTTGGAAGGTACCTTGGAGGTCTTCTAGTCCAACCCCTTGCCCAGGCAGGAAACCCTATACCATTTCAGACAAATGGCTATCCAACAACTTCTTAAAGACTTCCAGTGTTGGGGCATTCACAACTTCTGGAGGCAAGCTGTTCCACTGATTAATTATTCTAACTGTCAGGAAATTTCTCCTCAGTTCCAAGTTGCTTCTCTCCTTGATTAGTTTTCACCCATTGCTTCTTGTTCTACCCCTCAGGTGCCTTGGAGAATAGTTTGACTTCCTCTTCTTTGTGGCAACCCCTGAAATATTTGAACACTGCTATCATGTCTCCCCTAGTCCTTCTGTTCATTAAACTAGACATACCCAGTTCCTGCAACTGTTCTTCATATGTTTTAGTGTCCAGTCCTTAATCATCTGTGTTGCTCTTCTCTGCACTCTTTCTAGAGTTTCCACATCTTTTCTACATTGTTATGACCAAAACTGAACACTATATTCCAAGTGTGGCCTTACCAAGGCATTATAAAATGGTATTAACATTTCACGTGATCTTGATTCTATTCCTCTGTTTATGCAACCTAGAACTGTGTTGGCTTTTTTTGGCAGCTGCTGCACACTGCTGGCTCATATCTAAATGTTTGTCCACTAGGACTCCAAGATCCCTTTCACATTTACTACTATTGAGCAAGGTACCACCTATACTGTACCTGTGCATTTCGTTTTTGTTGCCTAAATGTAGAACCTTACTCTATGATATCTTATATGTTTCTAGATAATCTTTACTATCTGCAATGGTTCCATCTGAGCCTAGCTTAGAGGTCCATTTACATAAGAGAGAAAAATATGTTGTGTAAAAAATAAATAATATACCCATAACAAAAACAGTGAAACTTCACATATTGAAAAGCACAGTATGCTTACTGTGTTAAAGAAAGGAACCACCTTTTCCAGCAAACTAAGTATTGAAAGAATAATGTATCTGTTCCTTAAGGTTTGTAAAAGGTATGCCTATGCATTGATTGTACATGCAAAACAAAAGGTTGCTGAACTGCCAGCTGGGTAATCAGACTGTAGATCAAATACCAGCTCTGACAGAGCTGCTTTTTAATTTTTGTGTTCCATGTCAGAAACTAATTGCCACCTGAATGCAACTTTCTCAAATGTCACTCACATGGCAGACACACTTGGGCTGAGGCCAGCATGAACGTAAAACACACAACACAGGTGGCTGCTGCTTTAAAGTCTGTTGACAATAGACCATGAATCCACAACACCATGTCTGTGTGTATGTGTGAGATCAGCACTTCATTTGGGCATCGTGTTGTTTAGTCAAAACATGCAAGAAGGCAATTGCAAAAAAAATTCAGTGTTACAAAAAAAAATCCCAAAACAACGAACAGTTTAGAAGCCAGTTTTTAATGACTTTGTTAACTTAAAACAATAGTTTGCCTTTTTATGGAGAGATGTTTGCTTAGTGAATATGCATCTATATCCAGACTAAGTCCAATCCATATTTGCCATCTTGAGTCATTTATAAAAATAATAAAGGCAGGATAAAAAACCCTAACAAATGTATTATTGTAGTTGTTTGTGCTGAAGTAATATTCAAATAAAGATAAGAAGGCTTTATGAAAATATTGTTCCATAGTTTGGGGCATGTAAATATGTTTATGTATATTGGTATCTTTGACTCAGAGCGATCTAACACTGGGCTTCAATCACTAAAAATATTAAGGAATGTGGACTTCATCTCCCATGGTTGGCTGGAGAATACTGGGAGTTACAGTCCATATGTGCTAATGTTGCTGAGGTCTAGAAACACTGGTCTAAGAATAATATGGAATAGTCAAGCAGGAAAAGCTGTGGCACTGTCCCCCAAGAATGCTGGTTTCCTTTTGTTTGATTTTCTCTTTTAGCTTTTTTGGAACAACTGCCTGTTTCTCCAATAAGATCTGCATGGCTGATGCAGATCTTATTGGAGAATGGCTGTGGGGTGTGTGTGTGTGTGTGTGTGTGTGTGTGTGTGTAAACAATATATCACTACGTCCCAATGAATTGGAAGGAAAGAAAGAAAAGCAAGAAGATTTCTTAACATCTGTTTGGAGACAACACTATATTGCTGAACTGATGAATGGAAAATGGCTTTGATTAATGATCCCAAGGACGCTGAGCTTTGTTGAAAAATAAACTTCCTATAATATGTGAACAAAAACAAGAATATATCAATGAGCAGATAGTCAGGAGAGAGTAAT
Source organism: Thamnophis elegans (assembly GCF_009769535.1). NCBI lineage: Eukaryota > Metazoa > Chordata > Lepidosauria > Squamata > Natricidae > Thamnophis > Thamnophis elegans. Next base: position 86,253,690 of record NC_045542.1, read on the forward strand.
GTAAAATCAAGTGATTAATATTTTTGGTTGTTCAGTTGCCATATCGTGCCTGACTCTGACCCTATGGACCACAGCATGCCAGGCCGTCTGTTCTCTCCTATCTAAGAGCCGAGGTGGCGCAGTGGTTAAATGCAGCACTGCAGGCTACTTCAGCTGATGCAGTTCAGCAGTTCAGCTGTTCAAATCCCACCAGGCTCAAGGTTGACTCAGCCTTCCATCCTTCTGAGGTGGGTAAAATGAGGACCCAGATTGTTGTTGGGGGCAATATGCTGACTCTGTAAACCGTTTAGAGAGGGCTGAAAGCCCTATGAAGTGGTATATAAGTCTAACTATTGCTATTGCTATTGCTATCTACCTGAATCTGAGCAACTTGTCATGCCCACTGCATCCATGACACTAACCATCTCATCCTCTGCCGTTCCCTTCTCCTTTTCTAACCAATATTAGCCTGTGAAAAAGAACAATTTGTAGCATTTCACGCCTTCTTTCGTTCAGTCCTTACCAGTCAAGATTCAACCATAAGCCCTTAAAATTACAGTGCTGAGCCTTTCATTCTTTTAGAATGATGTATAACTTTTTAACTAGCAAGTGGGGTGACCAAATCAGTCTGGACAACTCAATATTTAGCCCTGACCAAATGCAAAACAAAGAGAGGCAGATTGCAAGGGAAATGGCAATAATACAACCATGATTTGTCCTTAAAAGCAGCTTCAGTCAGCTTCATGAAATGCATTTAGGAATATTACTTGTCACTTTGTTTGTTTAGTACCATAGATAGAATTTAACAGCTGGGAAAAAGAGGCAGTTAAATAATACTTTTTATTGAACATTTCATTGTCCTTGCCTCTGTCATAGTTTATAGCTTGACGTGCTCTCCTGCACTTGTCATATGTAATTAAGGTATTGCTTTTGCTATATTCACCTTAATAATGTTGTGTTGTCTGTTGTATCAGGACTCTGGGAGCCTACTCTGTATCTGGAAACAACTAAAAGTGTCAACCTGATTATACAGCAAATGGAAAGCCTACTCTGAGCAACATCAACCTCCCAAAGCCACCTGAGGACTCCTCCTCATTTGTATTCTCTGGGCTTCACTGATGAATGCCAGTTTCCTTTTAGCCATTTGCAGCTTAGCCAACACTGAGTTTAAAGCTTGAAGGATTTTGCAAGCAGTGACCTACAAATCCCTTTCCCGATCAGCATGCTGCCTTGCCATATTGAATAATATCCCCCTGTTTTAGTTTGCTGGCCTCAGACTTATTATTTCATGTTTCTCTACATTAGTCTTAATTTTCCATTCACTGGCCCAGGTACCTAGAAAGTTCAAATCCCTTGTTCCTTGTTATTTGCTCCTTCTCCAATTCATGTCGCCCTCAGATGTTGATAAGTCTTCCGATTTTTATTCTCCCTTGCATTACAAATGAATTCATCCTGTCTCTCATCTGGGAACTCTTGGGAGGAATATTTCTGATCAAGGGTCCAAGATTTCACTCAAGCTGCTATTAATGGGCATTGCTTGGCAAAAGTCTACCATCCATAGCGACCTGGTGAAGTACGAATTAATATTCCATGACTTCCACTGAGTGAGAAGATTAATCATCATTCATCATCACCAAAAATTTTTTTATTTTTAACATATAGATATTTTTAGACTAGGCAGATTCTGAGGAAAAGCCAAAATGATACAAACACAGGGAAAACATTTCCAGATTTTTCTGGTAAGTAGTTGCTCAAAAATGTAATGTAATGTAAAACAACTGTAATGATGCAGTTGTTTTTAGACAAGAATCTGTGATCTTACAATGGTTATTGGTATGGTGGACAACTTCTGTTGATACATAAAGCCTATCAGATCATTTTAGGATCTCTGGAAATAGGAAATATACTGAGGATACTTCCATACAGCTGCTGTTTTTGCCCTTTCCAACTTGCTAACAATTGCAATCACTTTACTACCCAATCAGCTCCATCAGGACATAGGTATTTCCCTAAGCTGGCCACGTCAGAGTGTAAAAAAACAGTACACAACAACAACATACAACCACCTTTTTTCATTCTCCTGCATTTAATATTGGGGCAGTGGTGGTGGGGGAAACCCACACAACACACAGGAAGGAGCAAAGCTGCTCCTCATATTAATTGGGGGAGGGAGTGACTAAAGTAGCAAGGAGCATTGGGATCTTGAGGGAGTGTGGAAGTGCGGGCCATCACTGGGAAGGTTTGAGCCCAGGCTCTGTTACAAAGAGGTTTGTGAACCACAAACCATCCCTGTTTGAGGGTATAGCAGTCTGATATGTTCCATCCCAAAAATACAAGAAAAGGTGTATTCCAATGATTTATAATTGCCATTGTAACTTTGGTAACTTTAACAGATTTAAGGTACCATGTAACTTTGCCTTACATTCCTTGATGACAATTGAGTGTTAGGCATGTTTTTTTAAACCAATGTATTGTTTTACTGATCTGTGGGTATATTAACAGAGCAGTGGTGGGTTCTAGATTCCTTTGCAACCGTACGGTGCAATGGGGCCTGGCATCCACCACATGAACGCGTGCAGCACATGTGCACATGCACGCAGTGCGCACATGCATACTTACTACCTGTGATGATCTGCCATGCCTCTGTGATGCTCCAGCTGCTCGGCGGAGCGTTGCACAGGTGCTGTATGCTCCATGTGCATGCGTGCCAAGGAGCTCAAATAATGTTAAGAAGCGCGGGCAGGCGGGCCCTCAGGAGCACCTTACCAGAACTGTACCCAGTGCTCCTGGCAGGCATTGGTACACCCATACCGGTCATAACCCACCACTGTAACAGAGCAACATTTGCCAGCCCTGAAATATGTTATATCACAGCTTCCATCGTTCCCGACCGTGGTGATTTGGTTTGGAATGTCACCCAGTTGGAAGGATAAGATATAATGTACATTGAAGAACAGAGCCTTAGCGAGGGCTATTATTAAATTCAGGTTTAACAGTTCAACCTCTTATGTTTAATGGTTTTTACCCCCAAGTAAGAATACCTACAGTCTATTATGCAAAACTTTTCATACATCTTTGTTAGCTCTTCACCTTAGCCTGCCTTGATTTTGTGGCTTCTGTGAGATCAAAAGTATTCCCCCCCCTCAGAAACTCACTGTTAAAACAAATGCACCTTACCTGGGCAGGTGGGTGGGATAGGTTAATTTGCTTTAGCTCTCCTATGTTTACTGTCTGGGACCAGGACAAGCAGGAGAGAAAATGTCAAAGCCGTGTAACATGGTACAAGTGACATTTTGATTCAGTTTAGAATTCTTTTCCTCCCCCCACCTCCCCAATCCACTATTCTTCATATGGCTTGTAATGGCTAACCAGTTCTGAATATGAGGTGAATTGTTCCCTCATTTGTACTAGGGTGAAGTGAGAATAGAAATGTTTATCATTTGGGAATTCCATTTATTGTTAAAATGTCTGTTTTTGTTTGTGCTTTTTAAAATTCAGAAATGGGTGAAAACCTGTTATGCTTCCTGTCCCACAATTTTTAATACTTAGGAACAGACCAGTGGTGGGTTACGGATCCTGTTCCAACTGATATGGTTGGAACAGGCCTGGCGGTGTCCACATGGACGCGTGCAGCACATGCATGCATCTTACCACCTCCGTGAGCCTCCGTGACGCTCCAGCTGCTCAGCGGAGCATCGCGCAGGCCTTAAAAGACAGGTAAGGAGCTCAGGCAGGCGGGTGGGCCCTCTGGAGCACCATACCGGAATGGTATCCAGTGCCTGCAACCCACCACTGGAACAGACCCAAGTTATATGCTAAAGAACCAAAATAAGCCCTCCAGACAATGCATTTCTGGATCTTAAGTTGTCCTTATGTCATTTGTGAGCAACTTTCTGAATTTACAGGTATTATATTATTTTTTGCTGTTGCTAAGTTGTTTCTGACTCTTCAGGACTTTGTGGATCCTAGCACATCAGGCATCCCTGTCCTCCACTGCCTCTTGGAGTTTGCCAAGTTCATGTTCATTGCATTGAGGATACTACCTAACCTCATCCTCTGCCACCCTCTTCTCCTTTTGCCTTCAATCTTTCCCAACCATCAGGGCTTTTTCCAATCAGTCCTCTCTTCTTATTGGAGAGAACAAAGATGATTAGGGGACTAGAGAATAAAATGTGTAAAGAACAGTTGCAGGAACTAGGTATGTCTAGCTTAATGAAAAGAAGGACTAGGGGTGACATGATAGCAATGTTGCTAGATCTCAGTGATACAGCATGGGTTGCACAGGTAAACCCACCAGTGGCTGGCTAGGTTAGGTGGTCTTAATAGAATGGACCTTATAGATTCATTTTAGTTTGGCTTTTACTCCAGTGCCCTAGAGTCCCAAAGATGACTTTTAGCTGCAGTGAACCTTCTCCCCAACTTCCTCATAAGTTACAAATAGGGCTGAACAGTGTGGCAAGACTCTGTAAAGGAGGGGCACAGGAAGCCATACGTGGGGGAGAGATACAACAGAGAAGTTGCAGAAAACTGTTGGTATGAATATCTGCTTTTGTATTTTTCCAAGATGTACTTCCCTGTTCTGAACAGGGGTTTTTACGTTTTGTATGAAAACGCCCTCTTTAAACGCCCTCTGATTGACGAAGTTTGATTAAAGGTATAAAATCACTGCCCTGGGCGTAGCCAGGGCAGTTCAGATGTTGGTGTGTGAACACGCTGAACTCGATGCATCCAATAAACCTGTTTCTCTTCCTTCGTGGTCTCAAGTCCTGATCTTTCGTAAGTAGATTACAAACCTCAATCTGCTGCAACATTTTTGGCGAGCCAGGCAGGAGCTGAGGGGTCTTTGGGACCCTCTGGAACGTCCATCCCGGTGTCAGAGCTCATCTTGTCAGGGGGAACCTCCCTGGCGCCAACGGACCCGTTTGATCCGAGGGACTTCCCAGCGACAGAGGGCTCTGGCAGCAGCGTTTGGCGATTCCAAGAACCACCAGAGAAGGACCAGAGACCAGGCATCTAAAAGGCTGGCCAGCATCGCAGGAGGGAAGCCAAGTACATGAGGCAAGTACTGTGGGAACCCTATTTAGACCCGGACTCCTTGTTGAGCCGGAGGTGAGGCCTGATCTCCCTCACTAGGTGAAAGGTTTTGGGGAGGATTTGTCTAGTGTATGTGTGTGTGTGATTGAGGGGGGGCTACTGCATTTCCCTACGATAGCCGTGTCCATCCGGTATCCTGGGTCAGAAGCCTGTGTGGGGTGATTGTTAAATCCTTGTTGTCTGGTACCCTGGGAGGAGTTGGGGGGGGCAGCAGTGTTCCCTTGACCCCTTACAATGTATGTTAAATCATTTTAAAGAAGGATATGTGACTCAGGACTATGGCATTGAGTGAAGCAGGTATGAGCTTTAAAAGTTTTGTGAATCAGAATGGCCCACTTTTGGTTTTGGGAGGCCTAACAAAGGCAATTTTTGATCTCAACATAGCTTTGAATGTCCATAGGTTAGTGTTTGATCCTGATTAAACAGGATCCGTATATTGACGTGTAGTACAATTTGTTGAGGAGACAGCTTGGCTAAAAAAACAAATGCAAAAGACCAACAGTGTATTCTTATGGCTGTTCGGGTCGCACACCCCAAATGTCCCAAGCAGAGACCACCAATCCTAGCTAGTGCCCCAGAAGAGTTGCCAGAACAGGAAGAGGATCACCACGACCCTCACCACGACCATGCCAAAGGGGGGCTACACCTAGTAGCTCAAGAGACTTGAGGGCATCAACAAGCCGAGCATCTGTGGAGTGGATAGAGTGAGGGCTGGACGGTGTGACCTCTATGATGTCAGAAGAAAGTCCTGTCAGAGGGACAGAGGATGGGGACCCTCTGAGAATTTTGGGAGAAGAAGGAAGAGGAGATAGAGCAGTCTGAAGAGAGGGAGAAGATTAGAATTGCAGTGTCTAACATTCTAAAACCTGATGTTCCTGCTCACACCAATCTGGCTGACTTTACTGAGCAACGCTTCCCTTCAAGGGACCCGAGATGGAGCCCCTATGACCCCCACCAGTTGATTCTGCTACGTAATCATCAATAGTTAATTGTAAGGGCTGTCTGGCTGGGAGGAAAGCCAGCCACTAAAATGTCTAAACTCTGCCGAAAGCCCCGAGGTTTTTATTTATGGTAACCACTAACCTTCCTGAAAATGCTCGGATGCTAGCTATGGCCTTTATTTCTCAGTCATCCGACAAGCTGTAGAAGCTGGAAGGGGCACTGGGGAAGCCCCTCAATGAGCTTATGGAAGTAGCTAGAAAAACTCTCGTCAATAGAGACTTGTTGGAGGAAAAGAAGAAAAAAAATCAAAAGATGCAGAAAAAAAGCAGAAGTGCTCGCGGCAGCAATTAGGGAGGGGAACAGGGCCCCACCCTTGGGACGGAACCGATGTGCCATCTGTTATGAACATGGCCACTGGGGAGGGGAGTGCCTCAACCGGGACTGGGCTCCACCCCCTGAGGAAAGGGAAGATGACCGCCCTAGGATCCCCCCCCCTACCAAGCTGCCCCAGGAGACGTGAATCTCACAGGAGGGCCTTCAATGGCATGCAGAGGAGAATGGTTTTCAGTCATTGATTCAAAGGATGTTTTCTTTGCAATCCCCATCAATCAAAAAAAAAAAGTCAGCATTCGTTTGCCTTCGAATGCCCAGTCACAGGCAGAAAGCAGCAATATGCTTGGACACGCTTGCATCGAGGCTTTGGAAAAAACTCCCCCACCTTATTTGGAGCTGCATTAGCCATGGATTTGAAACTTTTAGACATTGCCCCACCTGATGTGGTTTTGCAAGATGTAGCTGACTTGTTGGTCACAGGCCAGACGGAGGAAGCCTGTCATGCCAATGCAGCAGCCCTACTGCTCCTCCTACAGGAGAGAGGCTACAAGGCCTCTCAGACCAAAGCCCAATTAGTCCAACTGGAAGTTAGGTATTTGGGCTACAACATCCAGCAGGGACAAAGGACTTTGGGCCATGAGAGGAAGGAAGCCATTTGCCAATTGCCAGCCCCACGAAATAGGAAGGAATTAAGGAGCTTTTTGGGAGCAGCAGAATTTTGTCGCATTTGGATTCTCAATTTCGCATTGTTAGCAAAGCCACTCTATGAAGCTACCAAGAGGACCGGAAAAGGAGCCCTTGAGGTGGGAAGAAGAGGAACAGAACAGCTTTTGGGAATTGAAGCATGCTGTGACTCAGGCTCCTAGTTTTCTGACTTGACATCCTTTTCAGTTGTTTGTGGACATTAAGCAGAATATGGCCATTGGGATAATGACCCAAGAGTTGGGAACATGGTATCGTCCGGTTGCATATTTGTCCAAACAGCTGGATCAGGTGGCCAAAGGGTGGCCAGCCTGTCTCAAGGCTGTGACAGGAACTGCCCTACTTACCCAGGAAGCCAATAAGCTCACTTTTGGACAGCAATTAAATATCTACACCCCCCATGCTTTTCGAGTTGTCTTAGACCAGAAAGGTCATTTGTGGCTTACCAATCCACGAATGTTGAAGTATCAGGGGCTTATTACACATAACCCCCTCATCAAGTTTGTCCAATCTATGCTTTGAATCCAGCACCCGTGTGGCCTGAACCAGACTCTGAAATTATTCATGATTGTTTGCAAACCATTGAAGAAACCTATGCCAGTCACCCAGATTTGAAGGATAAACCCCCATCGCACAAAGATGCAACTCTTTGTACAGATGGAACCAGCTTTCTACATGAGGGCGTGCGAAAAGCAGCTTATGCTGTAGTCACCCTTGATGATGTGTGGGAAGCCATGCCCCTACCACCAGAAACCAGTGCCCACTTGGCAGAACTACATGCCCTCACATGGCTTTGGAATTGGCATGAGATCTACGAGTCAACATTTACACAGAGTCCAAATAGGCCTTCCTAACCGTCCAAGCCCATGGAGTTTTAGGAAAAAGCTCTTCACAGGAAGAAGGCCTCATCACAGCTGGGGAAAAGGACATCAAATATGGCCCAAATTGTGCATTTGTTGGACAGTGTATGGGCCCCCAAACAAGTTGCCATTTTGCATGTATGGGTCATCAGAAAGGGGTTTCAACAACTGAAAGAGGAAACAACAAAGCTGATCAAGTTGCCAGAGCAGCAGCCTTGGATCCCCCTTCTTTACAGGCCACATGCCTTACTCTGTGGACCCCGGCCCAGGAAGAACAACCCCCATCGTATAGTCACTGAGGAACCCAGCATGCTGAAGCAATGGGGGTGGAACTACTAGATGGATGGTAGGTTCTGCCGGACACAAAGGTGTTTGTTTCCCAGCAGTTGGCATGGGATGCTGTCTCCTCCCTGCATAAGCATTTGCACTTAGGAAAAACGGCTTGTTGTTAAGGTAACTGAAATTAGGCCTTGGATTCACTGGACCTGTTTTAAATTGGCTGTGAAAGCTTACTGGAAGGCCTCCAGTGACCCTGCCAAGCCTCTATACCTCACGTTTTGGAAACACCAGGAGGAACGCCACCTCTTCTGCGGACACACGGGAAGCTGTCGCTCTACGAACAGGTGGTGAAGAACCAACGCCCTCTGCAGGTGTCGCTCCAGGTGCCGTCGACACCCATCGCACAGGCAACGTATCGCGTCTACCATGGACACTCCGCCCCGTCCAATGCCCAGGCACAACCATGAAGACTGACTAGCGCCTACGCCGAGCTGCGTGCATTAGGAGAGGCCTGATGCCGGCAGTTCTGATCGTGGTTTTTCTCCTATTCATTTCTATTCTCATTGACTCTCTTTATCTCTATCAGGCAATCTTGGCCAGAGCAAAGGGTGAGGCCCATTGGTGGTGTGGGAAGTTCCGAATGATTACGAGGACCCCCGCTCCATCCTTTCTATAGGGGGGAATGAGGATAATGAGGGTACTCCCCAACAAATGGAAGCTAGGCCCCTCACCTCTATAAATGACTCCCCTGCACAGGTAACTTCTGAGCCAATGCTAGAAGAAATGGGTTCAGGGCCTTTCCCCCTTTGCAAAGACTGCTTTTATCAGGGTGAACAGGGACTGCATTTTGTGTATAATGAACGCTGGTTATTAAATTGCCATCCGGAGGGGGGCTATCCCCCTGTTCAGAGGAGACGGGGAACTATTGGCAGTGTTGCATGAACCCCAATGTCACAACTTGGGCACCGAACAAACGGTACAATTCGACCATTAGGTGCCATCGAAAAAAGCCCATTCAGAGACCCTTCCCAGACCCCTTTCCAGAAAGGACAAGGGCTCAGGTGAAGTGGGCCCCCCTTGATTTCAGTCTGAAAATGGAATATGACATAACTTATGACCAGATTCCCATAATAGTGGAGATAACTTGTCAGCTTATTGGGGATGTAGGGAATCAGTGGTTTCTACAATGGTGGTCAGAGAATGAAAATCTGTCAAGCATGGATGCACAAGACCTGAGTAAGTACTGGCGCATAGGTGTAACGTGCAACACTAGTGCTAAAGCCAGTTGCCTGGAGGTCTGGATAACCCAATCCAACTACTTGGAAACATATCAATGCCATGCGGGGACACTTGACAAGAACCTCAGCAGAACAGCTATAGCCACCCTAAACACACAGGGAAAGGGAATGGTGGTTCTGGAGCCACTCCTACAACAAGGTAGGAACCCCCATCCCACATGGACCCCTCAGAAGGGTGGGAGGGGCGGCCCACAAGGGAAGGAAAAGGGAGCCCCAAGGGAACCCAGGGCCACAAGGGAGGCCATTACCCCCTCTCCATTGGAATGCACTCAATGCCTGCAGGATCACAGAAGGACAAAAGGGAAAAAAAGCCACAAAAACCCCATCTAGCACTTGGGAAGCCCCGGAGAACATGTATTGGATTCGTGGCACATTGGCCTACGAAGTCCTCCCTGTGTTCTTGGATGGATAAAACTTTCGTTCTTTCTGTTGCCCATCCAATCACAACAGGTGCTAGGGGTCCTGGTGTATGACTCAGTAGGCCCCATCCATCAGAAGAGGAAGGTAGACACAGCCTTCTCTAACTTTCCTTGTAAGGAACTGGCTGAATACGAGAAATTCGACATGTGGAGCTCAGAGAGAATCGTATGCACATATGGGAGGGCCACTTGGGCTGAGGATGGGTCTTGGGGTTACTGCACCCCAATCTACATGATCAACTGGATCATGCATTTGCAGGCAGTATTGGACGTGGCTGGGGAGAGGATTGATAAATCTTTGAATATCCTCTCCAGTGCCACTGGCAAACTCTGTACTGCAGTGTACCAAAATCGATTGGCTCTTGATTACCTCCACGCAAGGGAAGGAGGGTCTGTGGGAAGTTCAACTTGTTTAATTGCTGCCTTCACATTGATGAGACTGGACGTGTCATTAAGCAGTTCACCACAGAAATGAGGCAACTCACTCATTTCCCAGGGTAGGAATGGAAAGGATTTGATTTCACCTCCACTTCTAACTCCTGGTTCCCGAAATTGCCAGGGTTTCACCCCTCTTGATGGAGAAATGGGCCACTGCAAAGGTCCTGGCCCTGGTGGGACGCTCAGAAGAAGGACGCTCGAGCAAATATGTTGGGCTCATGCTTAATGGAGAGGAACCTGCCATTTATGAAACTACACAGTAATCTTAGGATTGGGTGAAGTTTCAATAGGGGGGAATGATACAGCATGGGTTGCACAGGTAAACCCACCAGTGGCTGGCTAGGTTAGGTGGTCTTAATAGAATGGACCTTATAGATTCATTTTAGTTTGGCTTTTACTCCAGTGCCCTAGAGTCCCAAAGATGACTTTTAGCTGCAGTGAACCTTCTCCCCAACTTCCTCATAAGTTACAAATAGGGCTGAACAGTGTGGCAAGACTCTGTAAAGGAGGGGCACAGGAAGCCATACGTGGGGGAGAGATACAACAGAGAAGTTGCAGAAAACTGTTGGTATGAATATCTGCTTTTGTATTTTTCCAAGATGTACTTCCCTGTTCTGAACAGGGGTTTTTACGTTTTGTATGAAAACGCCCTCTTTAAACGCCCTCTGATTGACGAAGTTTGATTAAAGGTATAAAATCACTGCCCTGGGCGTAGCCAGGGCAGTTCAGATGTTGGTGTGTGAACACGCTGAACTCGATGCATCCAATAAACCTGTTTCTCTTCCTTCGTGGTCTCAAGTCCTGATCTTTCGTAAGTAGATTACAAACCTCAATCTGCTGCAACATCAGGAGCTGCCACAAAGAAGAGGGAGTCAAACTATTCTCAAAAAGGGCAGGGCAAGAAGCAATGGATGGAAAGTAATCAAGAAGAGAAGCAATCTAGAACTAAGAAGAAATTTCCTGATAGTTAGAACAATTAATCAGTGGAACAACTTGCCTCCAGAAGTTGTGAATGCTCCTATACTGTAATTTTTAAAAAAGCGATTAGACAACCATTTATCTGAAATGGTATAAGGTTTCTTGTCTGAGCAGGGGGTTGGATTAGAAGACCTCCAAAGTTCCTTCCAACTCTCTTATTCTATTTTAATTATATAGACATAGTGGCCAATATATTTGAGCTTCAATTCATATTACACTTTATGGCCAAGAGCTGGCCTGCTGTTTTTCCTTTAAGGGACATGTTCACATAGTTGGACATGGAATGTTAAGTTTCCTGAACATAAACAAATGTCTATTTCAAGATTGTACCATTGCGTTAGAAACGGTCTTCATCTAATCCCAGTTGGAAAGGAAATAACTTTTGGAAACATGTTTCAGTAATAAGGAAACTGGATGGGGCGGGGGGGACTTAACCTTCCCCATTGTTAGCACTATTGTTCTATTTTAGCAATTGAATCCTTAATGATTTCTATATGTGTACAAGTGGAGTTTTAATTTCATGTATTGTTTATTTTGATTGCCCAAGCAGTTCTAAATTACAGAGTTCTAGACTAGGTCTAGAATGCAGCAAATAACATTTTCAAATAGGGGATATATTTCCAAAACTTTTTTTAAGGCACAGTTGAATAAAACAACACCCACAATTTCATTTTAGAAGAAAATGAAGAAATTTGGAGTAAAAGCTGGTTGAAAATTTAGACTTATTCATTCTCCCCCCCATGTAATATCTGAATATATAAAGCCACACATCCTGAGTGGCTTCAATGTGATCATTTAAAAACAAAAGGAGAGCCATATAGAGTTTGATATAATGGTTAAGGCAACAGGCGAGAAGCCAGGACACCAGTGGTAGGATTCAAATAATTTAACAACCGGTTCTCTGCCCTAATAATTTCTTCCAATAACCAGTTCACCATACTGCTCAGAAACTTAACAGATTCTCCTGAAGTGGTACGAACTGGCTGAATCCCACCACTGCAGGAAACCATGAGTTGTAGTCCCACCTTGGGCAGCTGGGTGACCTTGGGCCAGTCACTTTCTCTCAGCCCTAGGAAGGAGGCAATGGCAAATCACTTTTGAAAAATCTTGCCAAGAAAATTGCAGGGACATATTCAGATAGTCTGACAGTTGGACACGATTGAATGGAAGTGGAGGGGGGGAACCTCAAGACAGAGTTGTTGCTTACAGACTATGTTAAATCATAATGCGATTTGTTTAATTTGTTTAAAGTGTGAATCCAAAGTTTAGAGTTAGGGGTGCACCCGGTCATTAGGACTGGTTCAACAAACCATAGGATGTGAGCGTAATCTAAGTATTGTCTCCTTTGCCAGGTAAACTAATTTGAAAACATGTAAATATGTTTCCTATTTTTTTCTACATTTCTTCTCTTTGTTTCTTTAGCGTTTTACTAAGTATTTGCTCAATTTGCATTGCCAGCTGGGCCCAGACATGGGTTCCAATGCCTAATTGAAACAGGCAGGGCCATGGAGGTTCCAGGGGTTTCTTCTTTATATAGAAAGAGAGACATAAGGAAGCAGTTTGGATACAGTATAAGCCAGGCCTTCAGAACAGATGAGCACTTTGACTTTGTGGGCTTTAACTTCCCCAATTTTTAAAATATTCTTTCTTGGGTGAATCTCCCTCCTTCTCAAGTTTTAGCATGGCAAGGCTTTCTGTATTTAATGCATTGTTCCCATCTAGATTTCTGTTTGCTAGCTAGTGAAAACGTACTGACTCATTTTTTTTCATATATGCCGAGAATAGTGCAATGAAAATTTAGAAGTGATTTGTTTTATGTTTATAAGGAAATGTAGACAGTTGTAACAATATCAGTTTGTAAATGCAAAGATAGCTGCCCATTTTTATTTGATCTGGGCAGTTAAACCCTCTAGGGTAGGGCTGTCAAACTCCTAGCCCATGGGCCAGATGCGTCATGCGCTGGCCATCTACGCCCGGTTTAGCAAAGGGGGAAAAAGTCTTGATACGTCATGTGTTACCACCATGAGTACATGAGTTTGACATCTCTACTCTAGGGCATCTCCATGGACTATTTTCAAATGTTCAGGGTACCTAGGGAAAACCCACAGGAACATCTTCTTGGGCTACCAGAGAAGAGATACAGTCTACATGCAGTAAACATATCAATAATTATAAATATCTGAATCTCCATGCACGCTAAGCCTGGTTTATAGTCCACAAAGTCTGAATCCACAATCATGCTAAGTCAGAAACATGTTAAGAAGAATGTCTATGGAGGTTCTCAGTCATCTGTGTCATTGTTGTCTCAAAGGGGCTTTTTCATAAGGCAACTGGACTGTTTTTCCTTGAGGAAGAAGGAAAACATGTAATTTTCCATTTGTATTTAGATGAGGACTGACTTTGCCTTAGAAATATATAAGGGACGGAGCTTGTGAAATGGCATCATAATTGGATTCCAGCATTTTGATGAAATATCAACTGGTTGGTGTTAGTCCTTAGTTTGTTTAAGTATGTTTTTAAATAATTTGTGGATGTATTTTTATGCATATGTAACATTCTATTGTACAGGTATGTTTTTTCCACCTAAATTTTGTTGATATAGAAGTTTTACATTTTGTAAATGTTGAATTTAGTTAGCAATTAGTCAGCACCTGGGAAATAGTTCCTTCCACTCTAGGAAGTAACTTAGATATAATATCATTGATTTTGTTAAATAGAAATATTTCTTTCAAGGAACGTATAATGGTTGAAAGGAATTAAGGTCTGAAGAAAGTTTTTTTTTTGAGAAATTAAATATAATGAAGTCTGCAGGCTTTTTCCTTGCAAGAAATTGAAATTTCCTTGATGAAAACTATATTTTGGCTAAAAGCCTAGTTACTTGGATTTATATAAATAGACATTTGAATTCTGTCAAAGAAATAGTGATTTTAATTAAGCAGTTCTCTATGTTTTCTAATTAAATAAATAAATTTAGTCCCTGAAGGACATTATATATTATTGGTAATTAAAAATGGAGATTGCTGAATGGGTTTCAAAAATATGTGTGATCCAAACAAACCTGACTTTGTAAATATTTTGAGGTTGCTGGTTGTGATTAGTGGTTTTAATTCAATCGAAGATCCCTTTGTTGGTTGGAATAGGATCAAATATTGTCAGGGTTTATTTGGTTTTGCTTTATTTTTAATCCTATGTATGTTAGTTCTGTAAATTCCTTTGGAACTGAGCAGCACAGAACTCAAAGTAAACAAATAAATACATTTCAAGAAAATAAGAATTCCCCAGATTTAGAATGCTCTTCTAGTGCACCTGCCATGTTGAGTCCTAAACCTATTGAAGGTTGACCAGGTTGTATGTGGTAGATTATTTCTTTTTTGTTCAGCTGTATATCAGGGAGTACTCAAACCCTGTGGAGGAGCATTAGAGGCCCATTCTTACATCCCAGGCCCTAAGCAGATAAAACTTGTTATCCAGCAAGTTTCTGGCAACCCTAATAGGAGTGTGTCTGGAGCAAGGCCTGTTGTTTATAGCATCAATAATATTTGCTTTAATTGGTAGATGAATATTACAATTATTTCCTTATACTCTCAGGGTAGAGCATTTTTCCTTCATTGGTGAAGAAATATAATTCGAAACTGGTAACCAGAAAGTAGGGATAGGTCTTATTGTATGAAATATGGCATCCATAGTGTGATTCAGCTGTGTATTGATCAATCTGGTATAGCTATTGGACAATATTTGTCTGGGATTTTATAAGATCTCCACCTTGGGCAGAGATGGACTAGAAGACATCCAAGGTCTCTTCCAGCCCTGTGATTCTGCAATTCTGAATATTATATCTGATTGTGGAACAACACTTTATTGCAGAAGGAGACTAGGGCTAGCTTTGACAAGAAAATCTGATGGATTTTCCAGGAGGACATTTTACTGTTTTACATTCTATACTCCTTCTCAGCCAATACTTTTTAAATCATATATCATTTGTGTTTTTTCCATGAAAATTGTTATTGCATTCTTTACTACAATGCTTGAGCACATACATTATATGACACATGAGACAATGGCCAAAGAGAGTCCTTTGCTTCATAGGTATAGTCAGGGCAAACATTTCAAGGCCGGTCTCGTTACTCTTGGGATCTGTTACTAAGTCTCAAATGTCTTTTATGATGGAATTTATGAGGTGCTCTAGAAACTTTCTTATCAGGGCAGGGAAGGATTGTGGAGCCAGCTGTAATCTTGTTTAGGTTTCTAAAATACACTATGAGATGAGAGAGAGAGAGAAAGAGAGAAAAGCAACCTAATATTTTTAATAATGTTTGCTCTGGTTTTTGGAGAAATATTGTCTGAATTTCATTCCTTGCTTTTGTCCTTGTTGAAAGTCTGTAAGCAGGATATAAGAAAGTAGCACTCTTTTGTGCAAGCTTACTTTTCACTGCTAACTATGCATGGCTATTAATCTTGTTCTGATATAAATGTGAAGTCAGTTACATTTAGGTTATTAAGAGGTTATTAAACTCTTGATTGGTGATGTTTTGTTGGTTTATTAATGAATTATTCTGTATTAATTATCAAACCATAGCTAAATACTACCCATAAACACACATACAGGGATTATGCAAGTTATGTAGCAGCAAATTTCAGGTAATAATAAATGCTATTGGCTCTAACAAATATAACTATGCAACACATGGGTTTATAAATATATCCTTCTCTGTTTAATTCCTTTCTTCCTCTATAAAAGATAGGGCAGTGTCAGTTTACCAATCTCTCTCTCCCTTTCTCCTTCTCCCTGCCTCATATCTTTGTGTCACAGGTTCTTTTACATTCACCCAAGTCAGCGGGTTTCAAAACCCAAGATTGTCAATAAAGCCACACAGGTCCCAAGGCAACACACAAGCACTCAAAGGCTACTACTCACAGATCACTACTTTACTCTTTCCCATTACTACATCTCCTTCTCACTGTTCTTCCAACTACTACTCCTTATGAGCCCAACTGCTGGAGAAGTGTTTCTTTATCTATCTGCTTTAGGCTGCTTCATGCTGCTTTATTTCCACAGAGAAACACATACCTCTCTCCTGCACACATCAGCAAGACCACATCCAGCTGCCTCTCTGCTCAGCTTTTATAGACAACAGTTGCTGTGCTGGCAAAGGAGAGGCTTTAAAGGGACAGGCCAACAACCATTTTGTAGTCAGTCTGTTTTGTCATACTATATTTACTGTGTACAACTCAAAGAGGCATACATAATGTTCCCTTCTATTTTTTTCCACCACCGCAATTCTGTAAAAGTATATAACCTTTTATTAGAACTGAACTTTTGTTGTATAAACTTTCTAAACTAGCAGTCATATAGAAACTAATGGTCTTAGAAAATGTCAACAGATATTAGTGACTTCTCTCTAAAGAGAACCTGCTGTGATATTGATTCACAATATCACAGAATGAAAGTTTTCATGTGTATGTGAGAGTGTGTGGTGGAAGGAGCTGCTTCTGAAGATTATAGCAGGTATGATAGTGGCATGAGTGGTAAAAACATTGATCCAATGTAAAAGCAAACCTTTTCAGCCTTTCCTCCATTATTTTTATCCGGTGTTTCTTGCATTTTTATTATTGTTTTAGTAAGAATGATGTATGAAATCTATTGCTATCTACTGGTTTCTGGAGAATGGGCAGCCCAGGATGAATGTTAAGTCAGGTTAGAATGAGTTCTAAAACATGAAATTTTGCATGGAACAATAATCTCCTTACATCTAATGAAATTAACTGCAGTTTCAGTGGATAACACTGAACAATAAAACAACACAGGATGATTGGGCATTATTCTAACTCAAGATCAGCATGGTTAATGTGTCATGAGCCCATAAAGTTATCATTTGGCCATATCTAAACTCAGTTGATAGAAAAATCTTGGGTGTAGCAATAACTGAACTTTAAAATGTTTGTAAGTATTAGGTAACTTGTAGCTTGATATCAGAACTGTAGGGAAAATATATTACCAGATTCAAATGACCAGCATTAAAGAAAAATAAGCAGTAAAGTAATATTCTTCTAGCAACACATAAAACTCACTTTTCAGTTAAGATTATAATACATTTGCCTGGGCATTACATTCCACTCCCTCCTCAGTTTCATTACTAAGAAATTACGAGTGTTACACTCTTGCTTTTAAAAACATAGATAAATGTGAGTGGTGGTGGTAGTGTCATGCATTCTTATAAGCAGATTTAGACAGCAATTTCATGAAGAGATTCTAAACTTCATAGTTGGAAAAACTATGATCAAGACTTGAGGAAATGGTTCTGCTTTTATTTAATAATGTTTGGTGATTCCACAAGCTAGAGCAGCTCAACCCAGCTGGTGCTCATGCTAGGCAGGCTATAATTTGTACGATTCAGCCTGATTGGGGACATAAAATACATTTCTGCAGTCAGGGTAGAAATCTTTATTTTTGCCATGAGAACATCCTGGATATAAAAGTAATCTTCTTGGGACAAAGAAGAAAGGCCAGAAGCATAATCAGTTTCTTTATTTACAATGACTGCTAGTAGTTGGGAGATGAATTATACACAGTTACAAGTGGAAAAATTATGGATGAAGGCAACTGGTATGAGCACTGAGGTGTAAACACCCTCCCTATGAGAAAAGGTGGACTCCTTTGCTTCGAGGAAGGTGATCTGGGAGAGACAGGGTGCTCACAATAGCATGAAAAATACGGACAGCAGTTTATGTTCTCCAACTCTTGCCACATGCCAGGACCAGACATTTTCAATGTATGGAAACTAGAAAGAGATTTATAACCCAATTGTAGAAAGTTTTCTTTCAAAAGCTGCATAAACAACCTGTGCAGTTTATAGTAGTTTCACAAGACATGGTTGATGTCCACTCATCTTGACAGCTTTAAAGATGGGTTGTTTAAATTCATCATGGATGACTATTAGTCTTTATGACTCAATGTTAAATCTATACTGTCAAGAATGATGGGTGCAATGGCAGAAGGTTTGATTTTCATCCTAGAGATTATGTCAAAGAGCGGTCTAATCACCGTGTGAGACAAAATCCTGGAGTAACATGGGTGTCAATTTAATGTTCTTATGTTATATACTTGAAGCAATAAATGTACATTTTGGAGAACTCTAAGTGAAATGCATGTCTTAACATGTTCTTTGTGTCATTCCTAGCCTAGTTCCAGACCTATGCAGGCAATGTGGCAATAAAAATCTACCTTTCTGTTTTAGGAACAGAATAAGCAAAGGTTTCTCTAAAGGATTAGAATGCTAATCCCATTATCAAACCAGGTCATGGAGTAAATTTACCAAAGAATCATCTTCTGAAATAAATTACTCTCTCTTAATATTATTTGGAGTGTACAAGGGATGCCTTTGTAAGTTTTTTTTCCATTTCACTCTTGGAGAGAGATACAGGGGGAATAGCAAGAGAGAGAAGGATGTAGTTGAATTTCACAGATTGTTAGTGACTGCAAAGGAAACCTCTGGAGGCCTTACAAAATATATATCTCACCTACTGAGCCGAGGTGCGCAGTGGTTAGAGTGCAGTACTGCAGCCACTTCAGCTGACTGTTAGCTGCAGTTTGGCGGTTCAAATCTCACCGGCTCAAGGTTGACTCAGCCTTCCATCCTTCCGAGGTGGGTGAAATGAGGACCCAGACTGTGGGGGCGATATGCTGACTCTGTAAACCGCTTAGAGAGGGCTGAAAGCCCTATGAAGTGGTATATAAGTCTAACTGCTACTGCTATTGCTATTGCTATTGGATTTTTCTTATTCTGAGAACTAGAAAAACCAGAACAAAATCGGAAGTGTTTTGTGTGTCTGGGTGTATGTTTTAATACTACAACTGTCCTTCTACATTAGTTCTCAATTTACAACAGTTTGTTTAGAGACCATTTGAAGTTACAACATCCCTGAAAAAGTGACATATCATTTTTCATACTTACGAGTGTTGCAACATCATCATGATCATCTGATCAAAATTCAGATGCTTGGCAACTGACTCATATTTATTATGCGTCATGGGATCACCTTTTGTGACCTTCTGTCAAGCAAAGTCAATGGGGAAGCCAGATTCACTTAACAATCATTTTATTAACAACTGCAGTGATTCACTTAACCACTGTGGCAAAAAAGGTTGTAAAATGGGGCAATACTCACTTAACAATTGTCTCTCTGAGCAACAGAAAATTTGGGCTTAATTGTAATCATGAGTTGAGGACTACCTGTGGACTTTTTCTTACTTTCTAGGTCTTGGAAACTCTGGAATTTGGGTCCAAAAGGTATTATAGCAACATACTCAACATATTTGAACAAAGATTTCAAGAGTGCCAGGTTTCCAAAATTAGAGGGCTTTCTTACAGCTCTTCTGTAAAGTTAGTCCCTTGACTAAAATAGAAAGAGACCTATGGTACTCCCACCGTTGTGACATATGCGTCCATGTTATCCACAGATACAGCAGAACTGTGATGTTTATCTTATCTTGGGTTTTGTAACATATTGTAGGACTATAATACGCATTACAGCATGCGCCTCAACATGAGATATAACTACAGAAATGACTTTTGTTCTGAGAACAGAATAAGCAAGGTGGGGAGAGCTTCTCAAAAGGATTAAAGTGCTAATCCCATTATCAAGCAAGAATGTGGAAAACAGAACAGAACGGAACAGAACAGAATAATCTTTGAAGCATCTTACCTAATATTACTTTGAACACATAAGGAATGCCTTTGTAAATTTCTTTCCTGTTTCACTCTTGCAGAGAGAGATGGAAGGATGGTGAAAGGGGCAAAGGTGTGGGTAGAATCTCACAGGCTGTTAATGACTGCAAAAGAAAGCTCTGGTAGCCTTACAAAATATGCATCACTGGGATTTTTCCTTCCCCTCCAAATTACAAAAACATTAAATTTATCTGCAATGTTCTTTGAGGCCCCAGAGTCTGTAAGGGAGAGCAGGAAAGATCTATATGCAGACTTTGGGCACTTTTCTTATTAAGTTCACTTCCAGTTTGAAAGCCAAACAGGGAAAACAGTTTCAGGGTCACAAGGAAGCCAACGTTATTGCTGCTTTGATTTATGAACATGGCATATAAATAGGTGCGCAACTGGAGAACCTACACTTGGTTCTTAGATCCATGTTTGGAGGTCACGCTCCACTATAGGATATGAATGAAGAATCGGTGTACGGCAGAATTTTAGTTAAATTAACTTAAATTAAAATGTAAAATGCATTACACTAAGAACAGTCAATGTGGTTGTTCCCGAAAAAATATTTATTATTATTAATAATAAATACAACAATTTGAATAAATTTGATTCAGGATGAAGGCCCCTTCAATGAACATAAAAAAATAATGTTGGTGACATTAAAAATTATAATTTGGCAGCAACTTTTGCACTGTGTGTGGAAGTTCTACATTAAACAATTTATCTACTATTCGTCCCTCTGTACTTCTCACTTACTCTCTACTTCTCACTTACTGTATACCTTAAGAGTTTAGAGGTGTTGCCACGGACCCCCAGATGGAACATCAAATGCACTGTTACAAATTGGCAGGAACATTGCAAAGTCCTCCACTTGGACATCTCATTAAATTATGTCACAAGCTGTGCAGACTTTGAATGGATTCCCAGTTCTATTCAGTTCAACTGCCTGATCCACTATGGCAGGGGTCGGCAAACTTAAACACTCAAGGAACCATTTGGACTCATTTCCCACAGAAAAGAAAACACCGGGAGCCACAAAGGTCGTAACCGGAAGCCCCCTGTTCAATTCTGGAGCTGACTGGAAGTTCAGTTCCCCACCAGAGAGTCTCCTTCTAGCATGGCATACTTTTTCCTCTACCTGTCATAACCGAAAGCCCTATCAATTGTGGAGACAACTGGAAAACCCTCCCCTTGCCATAGAGTCTTCTCCTGGTGCACTGTGCTTCTCTCCCCGCGCCACCGGAAGCTCCTCTCAAAATTGTGGCGCCAACCAATGACAGAGACACAACAGAGGGAGGAAAGAGCCACATGCGGCTCCAGAGCCGCAGTTGGCTGACCCCTGCACTATGGCATATGTCATATTTATGACGTATGATCTATCCTAGATCTTGCTTATTATTATCTGGACATCCAAGTTTATTAAATTTATTTATTTATTAAATTTGTTTGCCACCCACCTCACCATGAAGTTATATTATGATACTAGGAAACTAGGTTTTCTAATCAACAGATTACTAAAACTACCGTCCAATGTGCTAAATACTATATTAGACAATTTATACAGAGTTGTCAAAGAAAATGTTAAAATAATGCCTAAGGAAAGTCTTTAAAACATAATTTCTTTGTTTAGCATAACTTATAAAAAATGATAATCTGTTTTGTAAAAAATGTTTGAAGTTCTTAAATTTATCCCTTGGAGGTTTTTAGAATTCCTTTAAGCTCCTAATCACCGCAAATCAAGGCCACTCAGGAGTTGAAATAGTTGTGGAACAACATTTGGGAGATTATGCCTTTTTATCTGAATTACAGGCATATCAAATGGACTGTGCATAATTGAGATGCAAACATATCATCTTCCAAAATATGTTTATGACAAATTTTACCAACTGGGACTTAAACAATACTACAAGTTATTATTTTTCTTTTTAGAGTGGTCTCATTTTATTTTATTTTTTAATGTAATGTAATTCTGATGATAGTGGTAAAATGTAATACAAATTAAATTCAAGAGAAGAGAGGGGAAAGAAAGAAATAATAAAAGCTGCAAGGTAAAAGAATAAAGAAGAGAAGAAAGAAAGAATACTATGAATAAAGAGAAAAGAGGTATATAAATAAAGAAGAGGCATACAGCCTTCAGTACAACAAGCCTCAGTGGGAAGAAGAGAAAACAGCAAAGATAATCTCGGACAGTAAAATGGAGATTGGCAGGGGACCGCAATGGGCAAGATAGGGAGGAGATAGACAGGGGAGGGGAATTGAAGCTGTTCTGTGGTCAGAAGTGCAGGGCAGTTATCAAGTGCCCAAATTTTAATCTCATGACTGAGGGGCTGCTGTGGCTCTAACCTTGGACCCCAGATATAAGTCTCATTGTTCAGTGCCATTGTAACTTCAAACAGTTGCTGAAAGAATGGTCATGAATTGAGGATTGTAGCCCATTCAAATATTTGCATAGGGTTTAATTTATTTTCATTTCTTCTTTGTAGCATTGCAAAGAGGCTTTAATAAGTCTCTTTTTAAAATCCAGTAGAAAAAAATTGTCCAGGTTACTCTCTTGAATTGTTATCTGTATCTCTATTTTGAATTTTAAAACATCAGCCAATTTTTTTTGTAAAACCAATGAAAATATTCTTTCCCCACTCATTTTCTTGGCCTGTCATCTGTAAATATTATTTTTGAGCCCATCTCTATATTATCAGATTTGGTTCTATATCTGTCATTTCTTCATAGTCTATTCATAAAAGCAGATATCATTACTGGCGTTGTTGAATTGTGGCTACAAATTTCTGACCACATTCTTCAAACATATTTATCAGTATTTTCATTGTTATAATGTTTTGCATTTAATGTTTCTCTATCAGGGCACAAAGAGAAAATATCTGCTACAAATTCCACATAGGCATTGGGAAGGGCATCCAGCCAGTAAATGCTCAGCTCCCTTCAGTTGCCCCAACTCCACCCTGAATAAGGGGATTAAAGGGTTGTAAAAAGAAAAATAAGTTTTGCATTTAATAGACTTGCATTTTTCTCTCTAGATGGAATATTTATGTTTTAGATAAAGTTCCATTTTTAAATCATGAAATTCTTTACGTCGGTCATGTTTCATTTATCCCAACCCTCATTTAACACAAAAGTAGTTCCTGATACTTTTCCAGGAATTCCAAACAATATTTACATTTTTGAGATCCTCTGTAAACTGGTTGTCTACCTTTTAGAAGATTTTTTTTAAAAAAAGGATAATAACAGAAGATAACAGAATTTGGGACCCTGTAAGATAGCTGATGTTGTTCATTAATGCTTTATAAAAACCAGTATAGATTCCCCTTGGCTAGTCTTTCTTCGGATTGTCACTTTGCAGGTTTTACTGATTTAAAGCTTAGTTTATTTAACCTACAACTTTTCTCTCTACACTGCACTGAGTTAAATTAGGAATCTCAAGTAATTCTCTTGATCCATGGATTTTTAGAGGTCACCAGAGAAATACATTTGATATATAATATTCTAGTGAGCTAGCAGCATACAAAAGAATACATTAAATACTTAAAAAAAAAAGATTCAGCTATAACCCATTTAGTTTCTGCTTGACATGAAAACATTGTGTGGGCTACCGCTTCCTTCATGCTTTTTTTTTTTTTTTGCAAACGGCGGAGTGGGGTGAACGGGTGCTATAGAAACATAATTATTAATATTGCCTGGTGGAAACTAACCTTGTAAATGTGTGCTTATAAATAACCCTTTCTAGTAATGCTGCATTTAGCAAGGAATCTGGCTCATATGAAGTGGAGAAAGACATGGCCAGATGCTCTGCATTAACATGAGAATAATATTTGGTATGAACTAGAACTATTAAGCAAGATATATGAAGCTGAGACGGATGAAAGAGCCAAATCTGGTCTTAAAACAAATCTGAAGCTTAGCGTTATAATAATGATCTCATTTTTTTTACTTTGGCCTTTTTTGTAATGAGCTTTATAAACCAGTTAATGATATTTATGGGTTGTGTGGCCTCATTGCAGAACTTTCATATCATTAGACAGGCCAGAGGTCTAATTTGAATGTTGTCTACTCTTTAGAAAAGACATTCACAAAGTGTTGCTTTCACTCTTATCACACTTCCTGTTCAATTTTTGATACACTTCTAAGCATTTTATCCCACTCTTCTCTTATCATATTTTGCTCCAATTTCATTGAAGTCAAACTTAGATTTATTTCTCCTCCAGAATTGTTTCCATCAACATCCCTTTATTGTATCAAAGGAAGAGATGAGATAACCATTCCATCAATTTGGCTAGGAGTATCTTCCAATTGGTTCTTCTCTCTAGAAGTGCCATCTACTGAAATCATCCTGTCTAGCCACTGTAATATTTGTTGTGCTTTTTTTAAAAAAAGAGTCTTGGATTCACAAGGCAAATGTCAGGGGAAAACACGGTTTAAATTTTTGTTGTATAGCTGTTATAGCCAGAAAACATTACAGTTTTCCATTTTGTATATTTTTTCCGCTGCTTTCCAAGCTGCCCCCCTTTTTTCTTTCTATGTAGCAGCATACCCTACATTTATCCCTGGGTTAGATTGAAACAAACAATGATAAAAGCAACTTTTCAAATATTAGGAAATAGTACAATTCCAAAGACAAACATACAAACCTACACAGAAGATTATACCTATTATCTCATAAGTACGCTGTGATGTGAGAAAGGTCTTCTAATAAGCCTGTCACTTTCTAATTGGCATCCCATAAATGAAATTCATCTCAAGAATTCTGTTTTCTTCTGTCTGGGCTCAAGGATTCCATATCCTGAAATGTGGGAATCACTACTTCAGAAATTTGAAATATTATCTCACTACATTCCAGCTGGGATGGAAGGTTTCTAAGAGAATTGATGTTTCAAAGAAAAACATCATTATCTTTAGAGTTAACCTGTTCAAAGGAAGTTATAGAAACATTCCAGAGAATAACACAGTGAACATTCTTGTATGCTGACTGAAACTTATCATCAGATAGATTGTTAGTGGCCTACCCTGTATCCAGTGGAGTTTATTTTTTAACACTAGGTTCTAAATCTAAACCCTGATATTTATGAAGCAAAATGTGTCTGGTTAGTGCATAAATGGGAGCTATAATAGGTCATCCCATGTAGGCTGCCTTCTATGATGGAAGAAAGGGAAATGTGAATGGCAAAATAAAGACAGAAGTTATACTTCTACCCTTTCTCCCCCCCCCCCGCCAAGATGTTTTTGACGGTGGGCTGTTTTGTAAAGGTGGAGAATGAAGAGTCCAAAGTACTCCTGTTCTTGTCAGTAGTTTGTCTCCAAGGTCAATAAAGATTAAAATTTGCTTTACTACAAGTAAAAGAATGTAGAAATAATCTTGCTGAAGAAATGGATGAGCTGTTAAGGGAGAGAAAATGGCAATATAGTCCCAGGGAAAGCAGGATGCATAAGAAATAATCTCAAGATAACCCCACCTTGATTTTATTAGGTATGAGATGGAACAGAGAGAAATTATGTTATTCAAAATTCTATTACTACATATAGCAGTACAGTACAACTCCTATAATCCATAGAGTATCTGTTTTTTTATTTGACCTACATTGATGGTCTCACACCATGAGAACAAGGGATACTAAAAACTTCAGTTAATCCCCACACCTATTTGCCGTTTCTCCACAAAATGGAGGGGCTAGCAATTTATACAAAATGTTGATGGAAGCAAAGTGTGAGAAGTAAATTCTGACAACCGAATTTTCAAGTAGAGTTTCAGCTTAGGATGGTCAAATGCTTAGTGACTACTAGCTAATGCAAAAGTAATTAATTTAAGTAGTAACTGATCACATTTTATCAGGAGATCATTTGAGTTATGGAAATATTTGAGAAAGAGAAGAAGGTGTAGGGCACAGCCAGCAATATCAGAATGGAAAGATTATGTCTTGATCTACAACAGCTGATAAAATCATCAAATGGATTGTCATAATAAAGCGTGGCTTTTGAAGAGGCCATGGAAATTTCATTTTTTATAGCTTGTATAGTTTTACAAGGGGATTCTATAGGATAAAAACTAGAATTATTTTTTTGTAGATTTCTGTGGTTAAGTCATGTTTATCTGAAGGCATTCAATATCTGGTGTACTCAAGAACATGTGCCATTAATTTCTCACCCTGTTTCTTTGTACTTTTTGTGAATCCTTTGTACATTTAGAGAGAGAGATGGAGGGAGGGAGGGAGGGTGGGAGGGAGGGAGAAAAGAATAAGATCAGATAAAAAACAGAAATACTGTGTGATTGCTACACAAATGCCAGTTCTATACTGGATGATTGCCACCAAGAAGGTAAGTGTGATTGCTTTTTAAAAGCACTCTTAAAGTGCTGACTCCAAAATTTTGAATTTTACCTGGAACGGTCATGGTGGAATTTAGACTGAAAATATATACCACCATCCTCAAACGGTATGAACAAAATTGATCCTCTTTCTGTAGTTTGCATGGAATATAGACATAGCATGAATGCCTTTAATTTTCCAGATGTATCCCTGGCAAAAGGCTGGGGAACTCATTGCCGGAGCGATATTCTTAATAGCTTTGCCACTGAGGGGGAAAAAAACCCAGGCTATTCCATCTCAGAGTTACAGAGATGGAATTCTGTGCTCTGAACATCTTTGACATCTGATTCTAAGGTGTCAAAATAAAATCTCTTTGGCCAATAGAATACTTTGAAATTTCATTTCATTTTTTAAAAAAAAGAATAATCTCAAAAGTATGCATACAAAAATACACACACCAGATAGGTTATTTGGATTATGAAGTTAAGCATTTGGTTTTTTAAAAATCCAATTCACTGCTTTTGCATTAGTATGGTTTGCTGTCATTCATGTACACTGCTTAGAGTGCTGTGTAATTGACACAACATTCACACACACACACACACACACACACCTTTATCAGTAAAAATGTAACACAAAATAGTTTGTTGTGAAAGCGACTGCCTGGAAGGCTCCTGGACTGGGGCTGAAAGGCGAAAGGGAAGGAGTGTGCTCCCTCTCATATTTGTGTAGACCAGGTGATCTGAAAGAAGAAACACACACACACATGCACACACACACAAACACACACATTCTAATTAACCTTCTTTGTGGTAATGTAGATCAGATTCAATTTCACAAGCTGAGGGAGAATTTAGGATGCTGTGGCCTCTACATGGCAACTTTCTTATTGCTCCCAATAAGAAAGTACAGGAAGTACTGGACAGATTAAAAAATTATTTAGAATAAGCACAATAAATTTGATTTTCACAGCTATATATCAACAAATATAGGGCTCCTACAAGGACATTCCTGTAATAATAATGTAGTTACAATAATGTAACTTCAGAATAAATAGAGCCGAGGTGGCGCAGTGGTTAGGGTGCAGTACTGCAGGCCACTTCAGCTGACTGTTATCTGCAGTTCAGCGGTTCTAATCTCACCGGCTCAAGGTTGACTCAGCCTTCCATCCTTCCGAGGTGGGTGAAATGAGGACCCAGACTGTGGGGGCGATATGCTGACTCTGTAAACCGCTTAGAGAGGGCTGAAAGCCCTATGAAGCGGTATATAAGTCTAACTGCTATTGCTATTGCTATTGCTAAATATTGGAGAAGCTAAGCCTTTCTAAAACCAAATCATGTATTATTGCTTTCTTGAAATTTCTAATTGGGAACTGAGCCAGAATGAAAGGCTGATCATAGTGTAATTTTAAACTGTACAACTTTTGCTTATGTGATCTACCAACTTTTGATTTTGAAAGATACATTCTTATCACCATAAATATGTTTGACTAAACTAATGTATCTGCTTAGGTGACACAGAAAATATTTGCCTTTCTTCAAAATCTGGAATCACAGAAGCAGCATTTTAAATGCTTTCCCAGCTTCTACATCCATTTCTAGTTTGCAGGTCTGTATTGTGTTGTATACGTGTCCTGACTTCCTTTGTATAGCTCTCAAACATTAGGACATCTTAAAACAGATCTGCTTAGTGTGCTGTTCTCTTTGCCTTGATGTTTTATTCACACACAACTGGGATGTAATGTCAATTGCATAACATGGAAAACATCTGACTCTACAAATTGATTGTGCAATTGGCAACATCATTGTACAGACAAGCACCAGTGAGTTAGAGGGAAGAAAAATATGGAGGTTTTCATTGCAAATATTATATAGGGCTCCTGGTTCATTTGGATATCATTTGGATACTGTTAACTGAATTAGTCTGTGGAACATAAATCCTATTTTTCCATCTGTTCTGGTTTACTGTGCAGCATGAATATATTCTGTATATATGCATGTATAATCTCCTGTCAGCATGAAACATTTTTCATGTACAGAGCCAATTTTTGGTGGGTGATCCACTTTTTGAACCTTTATAGATTTAAAAAACAAATCAACAGTAAAGAGTTTATCTTCTTTTGCCTCTCTTCCCTGCCCTGTTTTTTTCTTTCTTTCCCCAAATATGTGCTATTGTTATTGGAGGGCAACCCACCCTTTTTGCTATGATTATTGCGATGAGTTTGTGCTTTTTGCTAAAAACAATGAAATGAAGTGATGGAGCAGGTGCATGCTTACAGAAACCATATTTTGATTTATTCATTGCAATGAAAACACATCTTGTACAAACTAAAACTAAACTATGGAGGAAAGTCCTGTCTGATTTTTAAAAAAATCTTAGTGTTTTATGACTAAGAATGATCTGTATGTTTTGATGAACTATTGGAGATGATGTTTATGCCTTGTATAGATTTTCCAAGGAGAACATGGCATTTAGGAGCTCAGCTCCAGCTGAAGGTCAGTGAGATTTAGATGCCAGCTGTTGTAGTTGTGGAGAGCTCCCTAAGGAGCCTTCCCTAAAGGTTGTGTGTCACATTGGCTCCTCTTTATTACCAGTCTCTAGCATTGTTTCCATGACCATATATTGATGTAATCTCCCCATGAAACAGGATCTCAGGAACTATAACATATTTAGGATTTCACAGCTAGATACAAGGAAACTGAGGCAGGACAATACCTTTGGATGAAAACAGAGAGCAGATACTCTAAGACAAATTAGAAGAACTTTTAGTTTGGAAATGGGGAACTTAGGATGACCTTCAGCTCAAGAACAGATAAGAGTGACTGAAGGCAGGTCATCCTAACTCTAACCTTGCCTGAGAATTGTCCTGAAAACAAATGGATCAGTCATAAAGCTTTCGAAACTGATGTATACTGGTGATATATTTCAACATCTGTTGTCCAGCTACTTTGAAGGCAAGAAAAGGGAAGGGGCACTTCACATTGTGTGTGCAGCCACATGCAGAGCACCACAGTTTATTAACTTTCTTGAACGGGAAATATTATCCAGGGATTCATATGTTTAAATTATATTAGACAGTGGTTA
The DNA here is from genome assembly GCF_009769535.1 of Thamnophis elegans. Classification (NCBI taxonomy): domain Eukaryota; kingdom Metazoa; phylum Chordata; class Lepidosauria; order Squamata; family Natricidae; genus Thamnophis; species Thamnophis elegans. The sequence goes on from NC_045542.1 coordinate 86,283,118, forward strand.
AAATGGAGTGGCTCTGATTTTTTATATATATAGAACTAATCTAAGCTCAAACCTGTTTGAATTCTGTTTATTTTTCCCCTGATATTATATTGCAGTCTTGGACATGGCTGTGCAGAAGCAAGTCTGCCTTTAGGTTCAAGGCATGGTACTACATTGCAGCTTTAATGTTTTTAGTCCAACATTGCAGAATGAAAATTACAAGAAATAAATGTGAACTATTAGCTCTCTCTTTTTTTTGCAGTCCTTAAAATCCTTGCCTGACTATCCCATTATATATCAGTTGCAGGACTGTTGAACCCTGCTTACATGAATTTTCTCCATTTTGAAATGGAAACACACACACACACATACACACACACACACACACAAACACACACACACACGGAGAGAGGGAGGGAGGGAGAAAGAGATGATAGGGTTAGCTTCTAACATAGGGTACTTACAAACGACCCCATTTCTAACCCTCTCCAAACAATGCAAGGCCTATTGAATTAAATTATGGAGTTGTCTCAATTTCTGCCACCTTGGAATATGGAAACCCAGCAGAGATCACCATGAGTCAATCATGCTTTCTTGGTTAACCAGCAGAAAAGTGCCCTAATCATCATTTTGCTTCTGCTCTGTTCCCAGAGTTACAGTAGCTGCTGGAATAACATGAATTCCTTGTCTCCACTTCACATAGAAAGAGATAGAAAATAAAATGCTAGCATTCTCTTGTTTTCAGTGTAGGGGAAACGGTGTTCATTTCTCTGGATGATGATGATGATGATATCCATTCAGTGGTGTCCAACTCTTGGCAATTCTATGGGCCAAATCTCTCCACATCATCTAATCTTGTACTACTTCTTTGAGATTCTTTGAGTATTGTCCAAAATATCTGAACTGTAGATATAAGAGGAAATCTGTTTCACTCTTAAGTCTTTATTTTTGGGGTATATACTGTAAATTCCGAAAATTGCAATGGTCCCAAGACACCCTCATTAATAGCCAGATACTAATACTTCCCCTATCTTTTGGCAATTCTAGCATCTATTTTTTTTCTCAAAAGAGTTTCAATTGAGATGCAGGCACAAAAGAAAACCATGGCATGCATAGCTAGAAAAATAAATAAAAATTATGAGTTGATCAAAACAAAAGAACAAAAGGAGAGAGTTGTTGGTATCTGACCATTGAAAATCTCCCTTGCAATTCAATTCAATCCAAAAGGATATTAAATATTAAACATATCTGGAATTATGTTGGAGCTGAATCTCAACTTTTGCAGACCCATTCCCTTTTATGGCATTACAATATACTGTACATGTTATTGTTTTTGTTTGATATCTCCCTGTCTCTCAGTTCTCACTTACCATCCATTTCAAGACACATTTTACCTATTAAAAAGCTGCTCTTTTATAATTGCCATTGTTTCTGTTGTACACAGAGAAGTAGAATAGAATAACAGAATTGGAAGGGATCTTAGAGGTCTTTTAGTCCAACCCCATGCTTAGGCAGGAAACCCTACACCACTTCAGACAAATGCCTATCCAATCTCTTCTTAAAATTTCCAGTAATGGAACATTTACAACTTCTAGAGGCAAGTTGTTCCACTGATTAATTGTTCTAACCGTCAGGAAACATTTCCTTAGTTTTAAGTTGCTTCTCTCCTTGATTAGTTTCTACCCATTGCTTCTTGTCTTGTGCTTTGGATAATAGCACAAAATGGAAAATGGTAGATAGCACAAAAATTATAATGACACTGGCCTATTTTAGGAACAGTGGTGGGGAAAGTAGGAGAGAAATGGACAAAGTCAAAACTAGACTTGTTTCTAACCTGAAGTAGCCTGTAGACCTATTTGCTCAAGAACCTGATTGTATTGAGCTACAATGTGGTGAAAAGCTTTCTTCTGTCACATTTAGGTGGTGGTAGTGGTGGGGACATTGTTTGCCTAATACCACACAGTACCCTCTGCATTAATCTTCCACTGTCTCCAGTACTGCATAATATCAGCCACATCAAAGAGCGCAAAATAGTCTGTGTTGTATTACAGTTCAATCCATTTATATGTCAATGTTTGTCTGTGATATGTAGAACATGGAACTTGTTTTTCCCCTATACTATCTTAAATAACTTAACACTCTTTTTCTTTCAGTAATCTTCTGGGCATTTGCTATTTGCCATAGTTTGACTTATAAAACAAAATATTCAGACTCAGTATTTACAAGCTTTGAAAAGAACTCCAGACTCCACTGTCTTTTTAAATCTCTCCAACTCCACCCTTCAAGCTCTACAGCAGTAGATAATATGGGAATGTGTGGCATTCTTATATTCTTGAAAAGACTTTGATATGATTCAAGAGTATTTACTGCTGGGCTTTGTAAACAGTAATTCATGATAAGTAATGATAGCAGATGCCTATCTGGGAAACATGTTTGCATTTACATAGTCACATATGCTGATATATTTCATACTGGATAAAGTCTATGTATGAGGTTGAATTGAATTAAATTAATGTACCTACTGTAATCAATCAATCAATCAATCAATTGCTATACTAAGTGTTCATTGCCATTGTTACAGTCTAAATTTGATAATCTTGGGATAAAACTGAATGCATGAAATTAAAGTCAGATGAAGTAGAGATGCAGTTGGCAAAGAGAAAGGTGGATTTAGGACCGAGATTAAAATTTGTTCTGAATGTGTTCCACTCTTCCAGGAAGAGCAGGTCTATTGTCTAGAGGTGTTCTCCTAGAAGTATTGAACCCTGCTGTCACTGGATTTCATATGCAAATGCAAAGAGTGTGTTTCCATAATTACAGTATCCCAACTGTGACCTATCTAAGAAATTTAGATATAGCAAGTTCATTCCTTGGTAATGTGTTTTGATTGCTGTAATATGCTTCATCACTTTATTACTTGTTAAATCTCCATTTTTCTTTAAAGTTCCTGTATCCTCTGGAATAAGGGAATAGATATTTCCTTTATGTTGCAGTAAGTTAATGGCTATTCCAATATTCTAGCTCAGAAAGGTGTAACTGTGGCCTTCACGTTTGGTACTATCTCATATATATTCTGAAAATTGCTGTCTAACTGCTAATGAAAGATTATTCAGAGACTCTATGGAGAGCTTCTACCTGGAGTAAGGATATTATCAGAATGAAATCAATCCAATTTCATTTCAGTCAAACTCTCTTAGAAAATGAATAAATGGTTAGGGATATTTATTTTCAGAAATTGGAGTACTTTTCAGATCATTAATTCATCTTATAAGTATTTCTTATAAAAATCCATTCCCAGTAGTTACTTGTCTTGGCAAATTGGAAGGAGTTTGATATTAACTAGCTTTTTCCCTAGCCCATTTAAGATACTATATTTAGAGATATTCTGGTGAAAGTAAGGCAGGATTTCCTTGATCTTTTGAGCTCTCCATAAAATAGCTAAGAGTTGGACACAGTGGAATATAGTATTTAGTAATGTAATTCTTACGCTGGAACTTGTCAGAAGATTGCTCAATGGTTATTTATGTTGGGATAGTCTTTTTTTAAAAAATCCTGTTAACCTTTTATGTTAAGCTTATAATATTGGAAAGACAAATTTAGGCCAAGGAGTCCAATCCTTAGCTCACAGCAAGAATCCAAACTAAAAAAAAAAAAATCAATGGAGATATTAGAAGCTATTGTAGAAGATGACCAGACTGAGCCTGAGGGAAGGGTCAAATGTATTATAAGTCATGAGTCCCTGAGGGCCCACAAGAGATCCAAGGCCCCCTTGAATGCCTTCTTAATCCTGCTCATTTCCCTTGACCACTAGTAGCTCAGGTTCTTGTAGAGAGCTTAAACTTATAATAAACATTTATACTCATTTGAACTGCCTGCATCTCCTGATTTCTCTGGTGCTTGACAGCTGTTCCGCTTCTGCTTGAAAATATTGTATGCCAAATACTTATTTAATAATAAAATCAGGAACACCATTAATGATAGTTTAGATTTTTTTTGTCATTGGCAGTAAGAACAACACTATTTTGTTCATTCGATTTCACCTTCATTGTATAATATCTAGGTTTGATTTGTATTTGCTTTTATTTTTGGTCCATGGACTTACAATAAATGAACGTGATGATTAGACTAAAACTTAACTGCAAAAGCAACCAGGAAGCCTTTTCAACAACATGGAAAAATATGTACAGAGTAGCCATCATCACAAAATTCCACACCATTTTTTTTTTACATTTAATTATTTCCATACCTCCTATTATTTTTTTCCAGTTCTTGACCAAACGGTAGTCACATTATTTAAGATGTTGAAATGAAATGAGCCACTTGCTGCTGCTTCTATAAATAACTTCACGGGACAATTTCCTAAAATAATATTTGAAAGTGAAGCTGGCATAGAAAGAACTTGGCTCATGGATTATGTGACAGTTTTGTAAGTTGAACTATTTAACCAAATGTATTTAATTTCAGTGGATGAAATGCTATTTTAGCGTATCTGGGGGAACAGCAGATGGAGAAGCGATGTTAAACACGGGTGGCAGCTCATAAAAAAATCTTTCCTTTCGTGAAGTTGAACTTTCTAGACAGTGCCTGCCAGCTCATTTTTCAATAAAAATGCCGATTGAGTAAAACCTAATTCTTACTGCTTCTCACTCTTAAAACAGGAAATAATATGCCAATTTAAATTTAATCACAATTTATATTACGTGTGCATATTTTTAAACAACAGTCGAAGATGGAGAGTTTGGTAGCAATAATATTTATGAATTACACTTTTAGTTAGCAAAGGAAAATGTGTGACCTCTTACATTTTGTTTGACATTTGAATTTAGTGTCCAGCATGGGTGACACAAGTGATGGATGCTTATTAACCAACTGTATAAACAGGAAATGCTTCTAAGCTGTCCATTTATTAACACAGTATTTATCACTATTTGAAAATTTAACTTTTGCTTTATCTTTCTCCAAAGGCTACATTTAAGCTGGAAGGGAGGGCAGGTTCCAGGTCTAACATTTCTGTCATTCCAGAAGATACCCTGTGCTATATGAACATCAAAGGAAATGTTTGAAAATATTAATCAGAAACCATTCTGCTTTAATAAAGATAGATGGATTTGGGCAATGTGTGCACGTGTGCTTGACTTGAATGTGTTTGACCAGACAACCAATGTTTCTGTGGTCTGACAGAAACCACAGTTCTGAATAGACCAGAACTTAGCTTGAAATTGAAAGACCAGGAGGTAAAAATAAGAGAAATTCTTTTGCAGAGCCATGAAGACTTTTGAAGATAGGGGGAGTTTTGTGCACTGGAAATGAATCCACAAACATTGCTTGCTTAGTTAAACATTAGGGTGAAACTAAAGTGACAACTGCATAACTGTTTTTTTACTGGACTCAGGGGTGAGGCAATAGGTCAGTGGTGTGTTCTGGATCCCATTGCAACCGGTACAGTGCAATGGGGCCCGGCATCCGCCACATGCACATGTGCAGCACGCGTGCACATGTGTGCAGCACACACATGCATTCTTACTTCTGCAACACCTCTGCGATGCTCCAGCTGCTTGGTGGAGCTTCACACAGGCGCTCCGTATGCTCCGTGCTCATGTGTGGAAGCGCCGAAGAGCTCAAATACAGGTAAGGAGCTCGGTCGGTCAGGTGGACCCACAGAGCACCGTGCCAGAATGGTACCCAGTGCTCCCGGCAGGCACTGGTATGCCCGTACAAGGCATACTGCCTGCAACCCACCACTGCTGTGCTGTGGGTTCACCTGGTTTCAGGAGAATCCATAGCTAATGTTATGGCTGGTTCAGAGAACTTCCAAATCCCACCCCTGGCTGGCCCTGCCCACCTTCCCCTTCTCAGGAATCTCCATGCACCCTGTTTTGGATGTGATGTAATTGCAGGGCCCACGTGGAGGCTCAGGAAGGGGGAAAATGGGCCTCTCTGAAGGCCCCTGGAGCCCAGGGAAGGCAGTTTTCTGTCTTCCCAGAGGCTTGAGGAAAACCTCTTGAGCCTCAGGAAGGTGAAAACTCCCCCTCCTGCCATGGTGCAGGAGGCCGAATAGGCCACACCCATCATGGCCATGCCTACCCAGCAACCGAGCAGAGAACCTGTTGCTGAAATTTTTGAAGCCCACCCCTGCTGCAGCTGATACGCAACTGAGTTAGTTTCTATATCTTCTTGCATTCACAATCCCATCTAGAGGAGATGTAGAGCTTCTCAATTACAAAACAACAGGAAAGTTCCTGGAATTGGTCCACAGAGGTAACTTACAATTCTGAAAGGGACATGGGTCAAAGGATGTTCATCTAAGTTTCATTCATCTATAATTGTAAATAGATGGAAACATTAGTTTCATCAACATTCTGACAGACAATTGCAATAATTCATTTTTTAAAATGTTCCCAAAAATGAAAAATAAAGGGAAAAAATGGAACTTTTATCCGTAAACCATATCTAAACGCATTGGAAACCAGATCTAATGTTTCAAACACTAGATTTAGAATTGATATGTTTTAGGGAAGATTTTATGACTTGCATAGTTCTTTCTTAAATAACTTCCACTGCATTGAGAATTCACTGTAAGCATCCAAAATTCAGTTAATAGGAAGGTTAGAAACCTGGAAATGGAAAAATGATGGGTTTTTTTCTTTTTTTTTAAAAAAAGCTCTGTCCTTCAGTGGATGAAAAAGTAGTATCTTTATTGCTTGTGGTCAAAGGTTAAAATTTAAGTTGCATCAAATTGAAAAAACATGCTTCCAGTGAGGTTAGATTCTCAGGCTCAGGAGTGATTTAAGCTATAATGAAAGCAAACACTGAAAGAGAGAAATAATCCCATTAAAAATGAACTATTCACTTTAACCTCAAATATTTGGAAACTAAAATAAAGTAACCATATTACAAAAGGATGAAGCCCAACTAATAAAGAAACCTGGAACTGGGTATTCACTTTCAGGCCAATCAAAACAAAAAAGGTTTAACACAATCCTATTTTTATAAAGTAATTTTACTTAAAGACCACGCTATTCCATGAGCTGCTACTGTTTTCAGCCAGTAAAGAATCAGGGATAGTCTTTTATTTTTATAAACCTAAGTTCAATTGACATATTTGTAAATGCTCAAATTGGGATTTGCCCATTGAAGTCTTAGGTTTTATGCTGTATGTAGGAGTTTCTCATTGAAAGCAAGCAACCTGAATTTTATTCATATTAAACTTTCTCAAATTAATGCATTTTGATTCAATAGTAGAATAGGAATCTGGGGTTAGCTTTTTAAAATTAAAAATGAAGTTATTTTGTAGATCTTTATATATCACAAAAAGAGATTCTTGAAAAAAAGATTCATCAACTTCAAGGTAGACTAATAACTACTATGGTATCAGGTATTTGTTTTATTCATTAGAATGTTAATACTATCAATGTCTCATGGTGGTTTAAATTAGGGAGTGCCAGTTTAGTGTATTGTTTCAGATGCCAGACTAGAAACCAGGAGATTGTAATTTCTAATCCTTCCTTAGGTACAGAAACTGGTTAGGTAACTATGGATCAGAACAATCACTAAACTCAATCTACCTCATAGAGTTGTTATTGTAGAGAAAATAAGGAAGAGCAGTATAGGCTGTCTTGAGTTGTATCAAATAAAGGTGGGCTGTAAAGCTAATAAATTAATAGATGCACACAGGAAAATTATATAGAGCATTAAAATCAGAAGTGAAATTATGGTACAGCATGTTAAAAGAGATGGCTTTTAAATACTTTGAAGAAAGCCAAGAAGGAAGTTGGATTCTTCATTGTAGCAGAGACCCAGGATGGCCACAGAGAAACTTCAACCACAGTTGTTGCAAGAAAAACCTGTGGGAACTGTAGAGAAGAATAAGTCAACTCAGACAATGTGCATTTGTACAAGGCAGAGTATCACATCACTAAGGCAACAGACTGGTTGTTTTTTGAACTGGGTCTTTTCACAATACTTTAAAGACAGGTGTCTTTAAAGGTGTCCTCATGGATTTGTGCAAGTGAACTCTCTACAACATGTGATCGCTACGTTAAGAGGGGAAACCAGGGATAGTGCCCCAAATTAAGAGGGTGATCAATGGAACCAAGTTCTATAAAGAAAGTCAATCTGACATCTAGTGCCATGCATATCTCCCTCCCCCTCCCTCCCTCCCTCCCTCCCTTCCTGCTATATTCCAGTGAAAGGGAAAGCCTTATAACAGTGTAGTATTAGTTCAAATCTAACTGCAGCCAGTAATTGCCATTGCTACTTTATACTAGATAGATAGATAGATAGATAGATAGATAGATAGATAGATAGATAGATAGATAGATAGATAGGTAGGTAGGTAAAGGTTGCCCTGCATATGCGTGCTAGTTGTTTCCCGCTCTAGAGGCGGTGCTCATTTCCATTTTTAAGCCAGAGCCAGCGCTGTCCGAAGATGTCTCCATGATCATGTGGCCAGCATGACTCAATGCCGAAGACGCATTGTTATCTTCCCACCAAAGTGGTCCCTATTTTTCTATTTGCATTTTTTACATGCTTTCAAACTGCTAGGTTGGCAGAAGCTGGGACAAGTAACGGGAGCTCACTCTGTTACATGGTGCTAGGGATTCGAACCGCTGAACTGCCAAACCTTCTGATCGACAAACTCAACATCTTAGCCACTGAGCCACCGCATTCCTAATATATATATGTATGTATATATGTGTATGTGTGCGTGTGTATATGTGTGTGTGTGTATGTGTGTGTATGTATGTATGTATGTATGTATGTATGTATGTATGTATGTATGTAGCAATGTAGCATTTATGGTTCCCATTGTGACAAAACAACCAGCAATAAAAAATGTTTTACTTGCCTTCACTGCCTAAAAATGGCAATAAATTATAAGCAGAGGGCAGTATGAACCAGTCTTTGGGCTTCTGGGACTGTTTTATCTAGTTGTAAGTGAAGCTGTAAAAAGAAAGAAACTGTTGGCAGGCGATAGACTGAAATGGGGCAAGATTTCGCATCTGCGTCCTGCATTTTTTTCAGGGAAAATAAAGAGAGTGAGATGAAATGCCCACTTAAGGTTCAAGTGAGCTTTTTTGGCAAGGTGCAAAGACCTACGAAGACAAGTTGACTGCTGCAGGATTCATTAGTTCACCCTGATAAAACTCCTGACATCAAGGACTTCCTTCAGGGACTGACTTTTGTCAGAGTAATTGGGAGAAAGTCGCTATGACAGGTTTTGTTTTGTTTGCTTTATTTTAACACACAGCCTTGATATTAGGAGCTAAATGGAAAGGGTATTAAAATATGGTGCGAGGAAGAACCTGAACCAGTTTGTGGTGACCCTGGAAAAATGACCTGTTATCTTTACTTACCCCTGAAGGATGTATTACAGTGGCAGAGGAAGGTCCAAAAAAAAAACAACCCCAACAGTTTCTCAGAAACTGAATGGCAAATGGGTCACACAAAGCACTCTGTGCTCTCTCTTCTGTAGCAAAGTTTGGAAAATGGGGTCATTAATATGAAAAATAAAATGGAAAGATTGATGAACTGTTTTTCAACTCTTTCTTGCTAGCTAAATTCTGCAAACATCAGATCTTAAAAAATAAAATTGTTTAGCTTACCGAAACAGTGCCCATCACTTCTTGTGTTTCAAAGACTTTTTATGTGAAATCTTAAAAGTCTTTATACATGGTGGTTCTTTCTTGTAGAAAAGACAGCTGCTTTGAATTTGAGAGTTCTCATTATTGGAGAAAACATAAACCTAGATAAATCTGCTATTATTAGGCGAATATATTACTGTTTGAGGAATGTCTAATAAGAATGTGGGAAGTTTTCTTTTTTTCATATCATTTTTATTTTAAAAAAAATAAAAGAGAAAGAAAAGAACTGATAGAAACTAATATGAATAAAGAAAAGAAAGATAAAGACAAAGCAGAGAAAAATAAAAAAGAAGATATAAAGAAGTATATTTTCTTTACAGCAGTTATAAGTATATATCACTCTTATTCTATGGATACAACATAATTCTCATTTTGTCTTACACATCTGTTTTTTGTAATAATCAAAAGTTCATTTTTTTCTCATGCAAAAAGTATGTGAAAGTCAACACTAAATATGAAAATGGTCTTTTCTCTGATCCAAGAATTGAATTTGGTCATCTAAGCAAGTTCCATCATCTTCACCATCCATTCCTCCATGGTGGGTAGCACTGAATCTTTGTGAATATAATAATCTCACTGTAGTTATGTATATAAAAAAGTTCCTTCAGTTTTTCCCAACTGTTTATCCATCAGTCTGAAAAGAAAAGCCAGGGAAATTATTCTGTATTTCTTTTCATGACTTGGAAGTAGCCACAGGTAGACAGGAATGACCTTGGCTTGACTTGAAGTCTGCCTCTCCATTTTCTCTCAATCAAAATATAAGATATGCTGAATCACAATGGGATTGCATTGCAAAGAAGGTTTCAAAAACATCAAGAACACACTCCAGCATTATATATTAGATTTGGAAGATCCAATGGACCACATCTTCCTGTCTGTTTTGTCAATCATTAGGTTGTGTACCCAAGACTATCTGAATATTTCAATCCAATGAATTGTACCGAGTTACAAGTTCTAAAATTCAGAAGGGCCTTAAAACCTGAGCTCATCTTAACACACCCAACAGATTGGTAATGCAGAGAAAATGTAAGAGAATTCCTTATACGGTTAATCATTGTCTTTGCAATATTAGTACTATTGAAATCATAGCCTATATTTTTACTTTTAATAAATATCATGGCCAGGCCATTCATGTTTTTAAAATTATTTATTCCCCAGAAAAAAAATACATCATTTCTATAAACTTTGCCAAAATCTGTTATATTTTCTATAAAACACAGCAAGGGCTAATGAACTAATGTGTGTGTGTGCGCGCCTATCATACATGCTTTGTTTTTTATGTGGTTGATCAATGACTGTCTTAAACCATCAACAGAAACAGATGTCTTCTCTCAGTGGCACAATTCTGGGGCAATTTGAGGAGGATCTCAAATAATTTCAAGATATAGATGGGAGCAAATAGAAGAGATGATTCAAATCCATCCATTGGAAAGCATCTTTCTGCTCTCCAGCTGCGGGCAAGTAGGGTTGTGGACTCTAAAAGAAGCATAACCCCAACTATCTTGGAATGTATCTGAGAGAGGAACCACTAACCAATAGCAGCTCTACAAACATAGATGGAACAGTATAGATAACACTGCACTGTTGAGTAGACAAATATCCACACAGGACTGCTTTGGTTCCTGGAACCATTTTCAGCATCTTGGCAACATTCCCATTGTTTGTTGGGCCAGCTGGTGGTGTTCCAGATTGTTTTCAGTCACCTGGAAGTAGGTTGATAGAGCACTAGTATGCAACATGTCAGTATAGTATAAAAAGACTATAACCAGTCTAGATGTTAATGGGATAATCCAATCAGTCTGAAAGAAAATGACATATTTGCATATGGTCCAGAACCTGAGTCTTTCATTAGCCATGTTTCAGAGCTCCAGTCAACACTAGTTCTCTCTTGGGAATAAACAATAAGAATAAACAATAAACAATAATTGTAGGAGCAACAGAATAGGTTTAATGCAGCATACCCTGGTTGATTGGTATAGGATGCTGAATGTTTTGAAGAAAGAGTATTTTCAGGTCCCATTAATAGACAGTACTTACTCTGTTTCAAATATTGATTTAAAACAACATCCCCAACATTCTAAATGATTACATTCACAGAGATTTGATTTTAATGATTTTCTAAACAAGACTGGTTTGCTACTTTAATCACTCTCAGCTCATTACCTCTGGCTTTTAAAATCAAAACGCTTCATTGCATGAGGATGTTTGTAATGAAATCTTTGGCTTAAGAAAGGTTTCTGTCTCTCTTCCAGTTTAGATGTCAGTTGAAAATCTTAAGTTGCTATTTTACACCCAAGGACCTGTATATTAGCTGGCTACCCAAATTAGTTTTGGGCACTGCTGCAAATTTCCCAGGCTTTATAAACATATACTTTCTGTTAATCCTATCTTGATTAGTGGTTCAAAAACCTTCAGAAGAGCTGAACAACATGTGATGGGGGCTGGAATTAACACTAAATTGGGACTGTTTACTGCTGTCTTGCACCAATCTCTTGCTGAACTGCACCAATCACTTAAATACTAGGAAAGTACCAGTAACTAACATTTTTTGCAATGTATTACCTTGCATATTTAACATATAACTCCATATTTACTCCTATGTACCTAAAGACCCAATAGCATAACCTACTCTAGTTATAGGAAATAAACAGAGATGATAAGTCACTGTTACTTAAACATGTCTGAATCCACTAAAATCTTATTTTGAATCTCTGGAGATGATAAGCTATTATTGTATCTATGTGTTGTGTGTATGTATTTATGTTTGTGTATTTGTGTGGCTGTGTACATGCATGCATGTGTATCTATGAGTGTATTATCTGTCTATCATCTATCTGTCTATCATTATCATCATCATCACCATCATCATCATCCGTCATCATCTCCCTGGCTGCAGATTTTGAAAGCCAGACTTGCAGCAAGAACCAGTTAATCGTGTCAGCAAGTCTTCAATTAATCCATGGAATTCATCATGAACTATTGTCATCTGTTGTGTGGAGCTGCTGCTGTTAATATAAACAAGTTATCAACTCTTTTCAATTGTGTAAAACTAGATATAAGGCAATGAGAAGAAGAGTGACAGCTATCCAGAATCACCCATCTCTGCAAGTACTATTTTGATGGTCCTCAGGGACCACATAGGTGTTCATTGATCACTTGGGTGGGGGGTTATGTCACATCTGCATCTACACACACACACACACACACACACACACACACACACACACAGACACACTTTCTGCATCATTACCATCTAGGACTTCTCTTCCTTCTCAGCATCATTGATTCAAATGTTCAGGTTGATGCTATTTGGCTACAAGAATATGCAACCACATCTACCAGCTGGCTTGCAACAAATTAAGTTGAAATTCTTGGCAGTTTCACAAGCAGGATTTTTTTACCTCTTGCAATTTCTAGGAAGTAAGGTGTTTCATGTTAAGAAATAACACCTTTAAAAAAAAAACAGCCATTGGTCTGCTTTTATATCAGAACTACTTTAAACATACAGGCATCTTTAATTATTAATTTTGGGTGGAGGTTATTTATGAGTGGCTGAATCTAACAAAGCTTTAGAATCTGCAACTTCCATATATTTGCATTTTGATTTACTGCTAATAGGGATGTTTTACATTGAAAGATCACAATATTTAAAATGCTAAAGAATAAGGCTATGACCTTGGCATGTATAATGTTCACCTTAGACTGCCAACCTAAGCAATAATATTATATTACATTAATTATATATGTCCTGCTCTTTGTTTTTAAACTCTAGAATGTGTCTGTGGTGTCCCAATTTGAATCAGAAATATTGAGAGCAGTGCTTAACCTATTCAAAAATCCAATGGAAATTAAAACTAAAAAAGCCTGTTATCCTATTATTGGAGTGGCGTGTGACTCTGCAGTTAAGACACTGGGCTTGTCAGAAAGCCAGCAGCCCAGGTTCAAGACCTGAGCATCACACAATGAGGGAGTTCCCATCCTCCCCCACCACACTCCTGCCAACCTAGTAGTTGGAAAGCATGCAAATGCAAGTAGATAAATAGGTACCACTTTGATGGAAAGGTAACAGTACTCTGTGATGTCATGCTAGCTACAGGATCACGGAAATGTCATGGAAATGGAACAAAGGGAAACTGCCCCTTATAGTTGGCAATGACTAGCAGAGTAAATTCCCCAGGGACTCCTTTATCTATCTTACTAAAGAGTAAATAAAATGAAAATATAATGCAACAAGATACATATTATCTATTTAATATTTTAAATCTTTGAACCAAACTGGCATATTGAAGGGGAATTCCTTCAGAAAAAAGAATCATACCCACGCAATGCAACTTGCCAGAACCTGTCTATCAAGTCAAAACTGCTTATTTTTCGCAATAAAACTGAGAGCTGGCATGACAAGGATTTTTCATCCTTCCCAGTTCTCTCTGATCCACCAGATGATTCCTGGTTTTACTCAGCCCACTCAGTTGAATGTCATCTTTAGTCCTTTCCAGATATACAGCATATTTAAATTAAAAATTGGCAACCTTAAACCATTATCTGTTTTCCTTGTACTTTGTAACCATGCACATGTCTACTCTGGAGAAAATACAATTATAAAGCAACTGCCAAATTCAGAAGAATCTGATTCAGACATCTAAATAAATGAACATTTAATGAGATATATGGATGCATCTCCTTGTTTAAATTGGATCTCCGGGAATTGGTTTGGTTGGGTCTCCTGCTAATGACATCATTTACAGGATTTGTTCCAAAGTACTTACAAGAAAAATAACACAGATGCTTTTTTTGTTTAATAACTTATCAAGGAAAAAGAGAAAGCCATTTGGAGAAACCCTTCCATGAGCTTTAAGTAGCAGTTCTTTTGGCGGAAAAGTATCTTGGCTTCTCACCATTTACTGGATGTGTTCAAACGACATTGGCTTATGTGAGTGACAGGTATATTCTGAGCAAATGTTTCTGCAGAGTTTGCATACCTGAATAGAGCTTCAATTGCAGCGATGGTACAAAGTTTCCCATGCAAACATGCTAAATACTGTGTTCAGGGACAGACATTAGACTGATTGAATGTGCCAGAGCAGTAAACCACAGCTTGTCTCAAACAATACTTCAGAAGTCCACTAAAGACTGTAGCAAACCGGGTTTCCACTGGGTAGAAAATCTTACTTTGGGATTTAAATGTTGTCTTTATTTTCAACTAGCCGATAATCCAGTGTTGCCTGGGTATTTATTTATAGGGGAGAAATGTATGGACCAAATGTAATTTCTAATGTTTGATTTTCCCCCTTACCAGAGGGAGGCCCCTTGTGGAGTACGGTGCAGCTGTTACCATGGCAACTTCATTGCACTGTACAGTAGAAGCCAGTACAGCAGTACAGCACAACAGGCTGTATCTTAACAGAACCCACATCCTGAGAGGTGTTAGGGTGTCTTACCCGCACAGTATTTTTCTCCAGAGAGTAAATCATCTGTGTACCAAGTTTGGTTGAAATTTCTCGAGGGATTCCATAGTTATGCTGTAACACACACACAGCCATATGTATGTATGTATGCATGCATGTATGTATGTATGTATAGATTCATTAAATCCCAAAGAGATGTTGCAAGTATTAGCCAGTCATTCTTTAATATTATAGGCCAAATGATTGAGAAAGGGATGTGAAGCTTTCTCTAAAAATCAAGAAATAATCAAGAGCTCCTCCACAAAAACAGGCATAGGCTCACACACTCACACTCATACATTTACACACTCACACCTCTATATAGTCATATTTGATGATTAATACTGACACATACATTACATCTTTTAATAGGATGATAACTTAAAGAGGTTATAGTTTCAAAAGTTCTAGGTCAAAGTAGACCAGTTTGAGAAAGGAAGAAAACTGTAACTTTTTAAAAACTAAAATGCAGTCATTGAGGCAAATTTAGTAAATGTTCTCTAATTCAGTCGTTCTATGTCTACATGAATTTCTTCTTTTTATGATATCCTGTATTCCTTTGAAGACATAACCAGTTGAGATTTTTTTTGGTACGGCTCAATGCTGAAAACCTACCCTTAGAAACTAATTAAAACAGAAATATTTAGCGCCACTATTCTGAAGCCTGAAGGATATTTTTGAAGAAATAATTGGCATATCATTGGAGTGACTATCTATTATATCAAATGAGGAAAACATAAAAAGAGATACATATTTCAATAAAATGTACTTCTCTTAATGGATACAGCCAGATGCATATTTCAAATATTTAAACAGAAACAAGAATAATAAAGAAGAAAATCAGTAGTTGAGATGTGTTTTTGCTTATTCAACTTGCTATCCAAATTGGTTATTGTGGGTGTCATGATCCAACAATACCTTCATGACCTGAACCTTCAAAAAAATACCCTTGATGTAGGCAGCTGCCTCCTTTTTTGATGAGCGTGATTCACCTGTCTCTTCTTGGAAAAAAATAATCCTATGGAAACGCTGGGATTATATGTCCAGCATATGAATTTCACTTTTCCCCCTATTCTGTTTCAGACCTTGACAAGTTAGCTTTGCCCTCACTGAGCCCTTTCTGGTTCTTTCTCTCTACATATTGAATCCAGACTTCACAGAGAGAAATGGACCTTTCCATGCTGTCAGTAAATCCTCTTCTAGCTCTCAGGAACAACTTAAACATCTTTTGATTTGATCTGAATGAAAGAATTCTTCTTGTAGCTTCCATGTAATTATCGTGTTCTGCCTTTATGAAATTTAAAACTAAGTCAACATTCCCTTTGAGCCTCATATAATAAAATAGCCATTTCTTTTGGAAACAGGTTTAATGCCATCAGCTATACCAGACTTAAAAATGACAGCTGGGTCTTCATGCCCATGAAGTTTAAATTTCAATTTGCCTTTTTTTTTCTATAGTTCTTCTAAATTCCTTAAAACTGCTAAGTGTTTCTTCTGTTGCACTGTATTCAGATTGCCTTGGATTTTGATTTTCCTTTTATGTATATAACTATATCAATGCAATTAAAACTAAAGGTTTCCTGCTTCCAAAACTATTTTGCTGAATATTAGGTGATAATAAAATGTAGGCATAGTAAAATATAAATAGAGACTTTAAATACATTTAATGTCCTATAAGATAAAGAGATTGAGGCATTATGTGTGGAAAACATGTTCTAAATGCTTCCAGGACTACTAGCTAAAAATCATTAAATAGTAAATTATTTGGAATACTCTACCAAGGGCATACATTTCTTGTTGGATAGATAGGATTTATAACTTCAAATGCTTCCATGCTTACTGCAGTGGATTGAAAGCATATAGAATGAGATGTTGCATATTGCATGCTGGTATTACAAAATGTAAACTTTATATAACCATCCGATAAATGAATCTGAGCACCAGTTTAGTGTAGTGGTTAAGGCACAAAACTAGAAACCATGGTACCATGGTTAGAGATAAGGCTAACCTTGGGCCAATCATTCTCTATCAACCTTAGGAGGAAAGCAATGGTTAATCACACCTAAAATGGTGCCAAGAAACTTCAGGGACTAGGCCTGGTATTCAACAGTGACTTAAAGATGTAAACACACACAAACACACACACACACACACACACACACACACACACTGGATTTAAGCAGTTGGTTTAGTTTTGAGAGATTTTCAGATTTATTTCTGGATCCCAGTAGCACTGACAATATGTTGAGACTTCCACATGGACAGAGTTAGAGATAGTCATAATTTCATGTTGTTAATATAAGTCAAGTTCTTTATCTTATAAGCACCATAGTTCACTTGGTAGTGAATGATTTTAGTCATTTTAGCATATGAATAAAAGCCCGATTGAAAGCTGAAATGGCTGAAATAAAGCCAAGTGCAGAAATGTTGAAAGTGCACATAGATAAATGCACATAGCTAGATAGACTGTGTCAACATTCTGACTGACGAACTGAACCAAAGCAACCACAGCCGAGACAATCCAACCTCTTAATGCAAAACTTTATTGAGTACATCATTTCGGGACAGATGAGGGCAAAACCAGATCTAACTATTTCCTGCTCAAACCCACATAGTTAAAATTTAGATTCTCTCTTCCCCTATTAGACCAGGTCACACTGTCAAATTGAGTATCATGATATTGTTTTGAGAAAATCTTTTGGCTCTGGAAAACACTTGCTGAAATGTCTTTGGTTCTCTTGATGTCTGCAGCCTACATTCTATCTCTCCCTTCCCTCCCTGGTTCGTTGGCAAGCTGAGAAGCAATAATGGTTGCAACAGCAGAAGTGCATTTCGAAACTTGACAGACTGGGGAGAAAAATGGAGAAAAGTAAAATAGAATGGCTTGCAATGTCAAGAGTTCTACTAGAAAAATGCCAGATCCTGAAAATGTGGTGACCAACCAGAAGGAAAAGAGCCTAAATGGATAAAAGAAGACAAAAGTAACAAACCTTTTGTCAGTAAAAAATATAAGGCCAAATATGCAAGTTATCATGGTTAGATGTAAACATTGAACAATCTTAGAATGCTGGAAAGATTATTTAGTTGTTCTTATAAAAAAAAGATAACAAACATCCTTTCCAAAGGTGTGAATACATAAAAAATAGCAAAGACTGAATCATATGAAAGCTACATAAATAAACACACAGCACACTCATAGACATCTATAGAAGGTTGGCCAAGGCTGCTTGTTACTATTAGTCCATGTTTAATGTGAATTTCTGGCCATCATACCTAAATAGGGTAGCCATTTATGAGTCACCACCCAAGAAATGGCATCACTAAAATAGATTAGTATGCAGTAATTCTTTCAAATCTGGGCAGAATTATATTAATTCTCCATGTTCGGGAAATTTGCAACTTAGTGACTCTTAGTCAGTTGTAAGTTGCTTCCTTCTAAACATTTTTGAATACTAAATGGGACTTGATAGGACAACCTTTCGAAGAGAAATTGCCCTCTGTAAGACAGAATACGTAGACCTTCCATGTGATAATAGCCAACCAACTCCATTGTATCACTCAAATGATATATGGATTTTCCTAACAAAAGGTAGCGTTGTAGTTGCATCTGAGTCTCTCAAATGCTTGGACTTAGAGATCTGCTGGTTTGAATTTGGAGTTTATATTTAGAAGTGTGAGTCAATATTCAGTGTTGGACATGTCCTCTTTAGTTTACTCAGTATTTATTTATTCATTTACAGTGCTGCCCAACTCCAGATTGACTCTGAGATAGTGATTACTCTCATGACCCATGATAGTAAATTCCAAAAATTAATTGAATATTATATCAGATTTTATTTTCTTTATGTTTATACAGGGGAAGAAGTGCTTTTTAAAAATAACTGTATATTCCTAACAATGTTCTGAAGTGCAAGCTTGGTTTAAGCTCAGTTCCTGAGATAGAATTTTAAATATTTCTAGCAGTCATTCTGAAAAGTAAATAATATTTGTAAAATTGACATATAGGAGGAACATACTGGTTTCTACCTCTTAGTTTTTGTTTTTGACTGTATTATTTATTCTATATTCACAAGGATTCTTCTATCACTTTCTCACATTGTTTATTCAATTGTGTATTTATTAATTCAACCCATTGTAAAAATATACTTTTCTCAGTTGCACCTCCTTTTTCTATTAAGGACAAAGTGTTTTAAAAATTGCCATCCATTGAGGCCAAACTGAAATATAAAACCTGGATAACAGTTTGCTCTTATTTACAGACATGCAGAGTTTGTGCCTGTTCATTAGATTTGTGATATATTGCCATCTCATATTTCTCTCCTTGGAATTAATAAATGTTTTGGCTTACATGGTTCTAATAAAACGTACACAGTGACAACACAAAGGATCTAGGAAACATTATTGCTGTAATGGAAACATCATATATCTCATCTCAAGTATTGCCATGCACTCAGCAATTACATGAAATCGAATCTTTGTCAATGTCTTTGAACTGGGCTTTTGCACTTACCATGAGAACTGGGATTACTGAGATATTTGGGTGAGAAAACCTTGCAGTTGTTTCAATGATATTTAATCCTACAGGATTATAGTTCTTTTACTGCCACTGATCTAGCAGTTAATGTAATGAAAACAAAAGTCCTTACACCAGACTGGGTCACTACATACCAAGGATACTGTAGATGTCAGAAAGGCCCATAAATTGAATGGCAAGACTTCCGGAGGATGGAACATGATAACCTCATGAAGGTGTGGAAGTTGGAATGGGTGGAAGGAAGATATTGTGCTGCAAGAAATTTCAACCAAAGCTAATAATAGGCATGGCTACACTGTGTTAGGAAAGCCTTTCTAGATGTTGGAATACTTTTCAATAAAATGAGTCACAAACATAAGATCATAAAAAATCTCACTTTTTATCACTCTGCAGTCCCTATTCAGAGTAAAGTTGAGACAACTGGATGGAGTTGAACATTTACAGGCTGGATGCCCATTCAGATGCCATGCAGAGTTTGAAGCAGATTTTTCCCCCCTTAGGAGAGAAACATCTGCTATTGCCGAAGATTGAACTCTCAACTTTCTGAATGGGAGACAAGTGTCTTCACCACTTCACCACTAGGTCACCACACTGCTCAAACACAAGATCATAAAATTACATTAATTAATGTTGAATATTACAAAGAATACCTGAAGAGCTTTATAGTTACAGTATCATGTCAATTATTTGAAGAATATTACCACCCAATTGTAATTAAGCTTTCTTACCAATCTCTACTTGGTTTACCACAATGTGACATAGTGGTGGTAATGGCAATGGGGGTAGCAAAGGAGAAAATGAAAGATCAAATTAGGGACAAATATTTATGGAGAAAATCTATCTATGTAGTTGCTAAGAGTCAACTCCAATTTGATGGCACATGATCAATCCACCAATCAACATGGCCCACAATCCGTATTAGCTAGGTATGAGATCTAGAAGAGAACTTTGAGAATTTCTGAAGCTAACTACAGTATGTCTCCTGTGTGGCCTTCCATGAAGATGCACAAGATCAAAACATAGCATATGAATTTCAGTTTATGGTTTATCTGCTCTGAGGTGAGGTCAAATATGTGGCATAGGTCAATCAGCCACTATTTTAGACAAAGGCCATGGTTGTCACAAAAGGTTGAGCCACCTCCAGACCCATGGAAAGATAATGAGAATTCAACAGCCCTTGAATTCCCAACCACCACAGGAAAGATATCACAGATCATACTGCAGTATACATGGGAAGACAGTGAACAAGCAAGTTTCCTAGTTTGTCCTAATTTATGTTTACAAATAACAACTCACATGTAGTCATCTGCAGAACAGTGCTTCTCATGATTCCCAGGATCTCCTAGAAAGCAAATGCTTATCTTCTCTTTCCTGAGTCCTGGCTGATGTTGTTCTCAAAACTCAGCCAGTTAGATCTCCAGGAAGGAATCCTCCCTCTTCATCTATTCAGGCCTTAGTTGAGGTTATAGACAGATCTACCATTCAATAACATTAGTTGACATGGTAGCAGTAAACATTAGCTATAACATTTTCAATCATTTTGTCCCCATAATGGCTTTGATTTACTGTAAGCTAAGGATACCATTAAATTGCACCCCTGTGGCTTTAAAAAAGTTAGATTTATTGTCTGCCTGCCTGCCTGCCTGCCTGCCTGCCTGCCTGCCTGCCTGCCTGCCTGCCTGTCTGTCTGTCTGTCTGTATAGCTATTTATCTAGCTGTATCTTTCTGTCACCTCTCTACAAACTAAGAGATATAAAAGGATACAACAGGAAATCTTTTGGAAAACGAAATCTTCACAAAAAACTCAAAGGAGCTCCACAGCAAAAATTCTACCCAAAACAAAAATAACTACTGGTATATGAAAAATTAGATCCATAACTAAATGAGGCATTTTTGTGTTGTAACATTTTCACTGCAATTCTGGACACTTTCATTGCAATTCTGAAGGAGAGTCCTTTAGGACTCTGACAGAATGGGATATGCTGACCATTGTGTTATAACATGAAAGGAGCAATTATGTTTGCAATAGAAGTTAGAATTTAAGAAGAGCTGGGTTAGATTAGATGAAAGGCTTCTCTGGATTAGCATTCTTTTTCCAGATGCCCATGGGAAGTTCATATGCAGAAGGGCAGTAGCAGCTGTGTGTCTTGAACAACTGGTACCAGCAACTAATATAATTCACAGTCTATAGATTGAGAAGAGTGGAGGGATATATAATTTATCATTGACCCAACATTATGTGTCCAATCTAGTGATTTCTAGATGTATTACTCAAAAATTGTAATGATAAAAGTATAAAAAATAAAAAAAATATTCAGTAAAGCTAAAATTGAAAAAAAAATACAAACACTAAAAATGGATGTATACTAAATAAAATATATGCATATATATACATGCATATATACATACAGTATATTAGTATGCTTCCTTCTGCTATTCCTGCACTACTGCTAGTAACTATTATACCAGTTGTTGCAGCAGGCAAAATTCTACATTAACAAATGTCATAAATAAAACATCACTCAAATCAGGGACAAATACAGTAGGGAAAATATCAAATGCTAACCTGTTGTAACTATTCTGTGGCCTATAATATTAAGACATTTGAGAAAGACAGGCTGAAAAGCAAAAAAAAAAAAAAAGCCTGACAATCAGAATGATAAGAAAAAGGGAAGGAACAAAAAGAAAAAGGAGGAGAATATTATCATTTATAGATACAGTATTTCCTGGTTCATAGTGAGAAACTCTCTTATATATCCACAGAGATCCAAGTCAGAATAGCTGAAAGAAATCACTAACAAAATCCATTTGTTTATATCAGCGTTTCTCCACCTTAATGGCTTTAAGATGTGTGGACATCAACTTCCAAAATTTCCTAGCCAACCTGCTAGGGAATTCTGGGAGCTGAAGTCCATCCACCTTAAAGCTGACAAGGTTGAGAAATACCAGTTTATATGACTGAAACTGGGCATCATTTTGCTCATTTCTCCTGCTCCACCTTGACACAACAGAATAGGATTAATAATTTCTCCTCTTTTTCACTTAATTCTTCTCTGAGAGAGCTAAAAAAAAAAAGAATCCCTACTAAATCCAAATGCCCCCTTTTCTCTATAGTGTAAATTGGGAGGGACTTACTGCTTTGCCCGGTGTTATAACTGATAATGGAGGTTGAAGATTAGACTCACAGATTTTTCATAATGTTTCGTAAGATTTACACTGAGCTGAAGGGGAGAAAGAGAGAAAAAAACGTGCAAGTTCGACTGACAACCAGGCATGACGCCCAACACCCCTATATTTGATGCATAGTTATACCCCTATTATAGCAACGCTGAGAAAAAAGCTACTCACAGCAGTCTGCAGGGATAAATTGCTGTAGATACCGCAGATCAGAGGTGGGACTGAGGCTGATTTTTCATACGCAGTTAAACATCTACCATGCCTCCCGGGTTGCAGCCATGGGTGGTCTTCTTAAATGATCTCTGAAGAGCTCCTCACAAGCTAAATCAGCTCATTCTGAAGCATTGGGCTTTGTTGACATCTGTGCCACATGGGTATGCTTTTAAATGTTCAGAAAGTAAGCCAGCAAATAAGGCAGATGATGTCATATACAAGTTAGTGCTCACTTCTCTTTTTGTTTTTTTTAAATAATAACCCTAATCACAGGTAACACCCACCCACCTGGGAAACCCAGATGTATTTTCTGTTTCACCTTCTTATTTTGCAGATTTTCTTACATCATCCACCACAACTAACCTAGGTGTCAAAACAATTCTTTGCCAAAAAACCCAAAACAACACAGGAAAAGCCAAGCAGCCATTTTGAATGTGAAAGAACAAAACAAAAAGCTGCAATCTGCCTTGAGCCAATACTTTTATTATGGGATCTCAAGGTTTACAAGGCAGGGAACATGGCTTCAACTTTGACAAGAAAGTGAAGGGAAAAATAAAAATGGAATTGTGAGTGGAAATTGCAGCTGGTGTTTACGGCACGCTTGCTCTCAATTATAGGGCCATTTCATGTTGTAGGAAGATGATGTTCTGAAAGCTATACTTTCATAGTGTGCATTCTCTTCCTGTGAGATAATCAGATTCAAACTGTTTATACATCGTCTAATCATACTAAAGCATTCAAATTAATATTAAGATCTACCAATAAAATCGTGTTCTGCTTTCTATCTAATGAAGGAGCTGTGCTTCTCTTCCAAAGTTTAGATGGTTTTTCAAGTGCTTCCTTTTTTTTTAGTTTCAAAAGGGGGGGGCAACATTTTTCTCCTTTGCTTTTAACCTGCAACATTTGGGGAAATCCTTGATGTAGGATTTAGTCCTAAGCACAATGGGAAAATTTCACTTTTGGAGTCAAAGGACTGATCACCTAATGCAGGCCTGTCAAAGACATGGCCTGTGGCTAGAAACTACCCATGCAGGCCACACACACTCCAACCCCACAAAGGCAAAAACAATCCCAATATGTCACAATCCCAATGCAATTGACACCCCTGACCTAATGGGCAGCTCTTTGAGTAGCTAAAAAAAGAAGATTGCATGTGTTAGGTTTCATAGAAGGATATCATGTCTGGGTACTGGAAAATAGCAAAAAATATAACCATGGCACTGGGCTAGATTTAAATTTCTGGGGTTCTTCAAATGAACACAACATTTCCATTAGGTCCTCACTTAAATTTGAACTTATTGACTGAAAAGAGAGTGATTTATAGAAGAAAACCATGAGAGATTGCTCATAGTGTATTAATGCACTTGGAGATATGGAGCCTCCCAGACTGAAGATTTTTGTTAAAGTGGGTTAATTTTCTTAGTGTTGGAAATACTTGGCTAAGAGGACTTGAAGGCAACTACCCAGACTTAGAATTCCCTCTGTCTTTATATGAGAAAGGCAATTTTAAAAAGTTACAGGAAACATTTGGAAACTGACACAGGGCCACTAGAATGCTTCCTCACCCCACTTTCAGTTGCATGGGCCTCTTGTCCAAGCACCACATTGCTACTATGAAGTTTCTGGCCTCATTTTGACTGAGTGATGAACAATAATAGGCTCAATATTCTTTGATTCAGGGCCACCAGAATCCAGTGTGCAAATCATGCATTGCACAAAAGAGCCGGTGGGTGTGGGTGTGTTATTGTAAAAAAATAGTTCAGATGACATTGTTATGTAGAAAGAGATCGCCCCCAAAATAAGATATATAACACTTTGACTATTTATGTCTATGGAGATTCTCAGTCATAGTTACCCCAAAGGTCCTTTTTCAAAAGGTAACTGGACTTTTTTTCCCCCTTGAAAACATTTATCTTCTCATCCAAGAAGCACAAGAACTTCTGAACTGAAAAAGAAGTCAGAGCAGAAGAAGCTTCTTGAATGAGAAGAGAAACATCTTCAAGGAAAAAAGCTAAGAAAAGTCCATTTGAGTGTACAAGTATGGTTTGCGGGGGATGTGCTAAATGGAGTATTGAAGAAGGACAACTTGTGTGTCAACATGGCCGGCTTTTATTAGATGAAATAGAAGTTTCAGATTTTTTTTTTCTGGGCCCTGTGACTCAGTAGAGTTTATGGAGTGTGCCAGCTTGTGAATAAAGAGCTGAAACAAAGATCTGAAGCTAGTCACTAGGGATGACTTCATGTTGAATGCCCAAGAGTGCATGATTGCTCACTTTTGAAAAGGAAAGCATTGAAGAAAGAGCTGAGCTAGTGAAGAAAGAGCTGAGCTAGTCACTAGGGATGACTTCCTGTTGAATGCCCAAGAGTGCATGATTTCTCACTTTTGAAAAGGAAAGCATTTATTTCTGCCTGTTCTCCATTTATCTTCTTTGGCAATATTGCCAAGTCCTCCCTTCCTAAGTCATGTACATTTTCTGATTATGATCACTTATTTTGCAATAAAATATTTCTCCCTCCTCCTCTGACATGCATGTGTGTGCATATAAAACTTTATGTTCAGAGACCCATACTGATGTTAAAAAACCAGAAGTCCATTGTTCAATCAATCAACTTAATCCTACCTCTCGCTGATAACTATGGCTATCACATTTCAGAGTGATTTTACTGGATATTATCTGGGATTATGTATGGTAGCCATTCAGTCTAGACAGGAGTTTCTATTACAGGGAACACAGACAAAAGACTAATAAGAAATATTAATTCCCATGTATAAACTGCATCTAAGGAGATGAATTCTGTTCTCCAGGATCTATTCAGTTTATTATTGATTTGCTGTATCTCGTAATAAGGCAATGGTTCACTTTTTTGACCAGATTTCTGCTAGGAAAAAGAGGTGTGCTCCTGCAACCAGGTTACTAGAACTAGGTTACTTCTGATCCATTGTCACAAGGAATGATATTCCAAGTTCAAATTACCACATTTTATAGTTGCAGAATGGATCAGTATTCACTTGCCAAAATGAATTAGGGGCAACAAAAATCTGAGTCAGTCTAAATGCATTTGCATCTCAAACCAGTTCTCAATAGGCTGGGCCATTTTCACAATTAAGAAATGGCACCAGTCTTTGATGGGCTTGGGAAACGTTATGCCAATTTGATTTAGGCCATCAACTCATCAATATTGTGAAAATAAATACAAATTTATTTTCAAAGGCTACAAAGGATCCTAAAAGTAAAAAAAAAGTCATTTTTATAAGGAGGGCAGGATTAGGTTTTCAGCATTGGTATTAGTACATCTGCTATGGAAATTTCCTCTCCTTAAGCAATTGGTAGGGGATTTTTCTCCCCCTGCTGGAGAATTTCTTGAAAATTGATAAGCCATACTCCCAGCTCCCAACATGGGCATCCTACTGGTTCCAAAACTATTCCTTCACTATTGAAGTGCAACACAGTACAATGAGGGATTTATTATACATTCCTAAGGTAAATGTAAAGGCTCCCCTCGCACATATGTGCTAGTCATTCCCAACTCTAGGGGACAGTGATCATCTCCATTTGAAAGCCGAAGAGCCAGTGCTGTCCAAAGACATCTCCATGGTCATAAATGTTGAAAGTGCATGGAACGCTGTTACTTTCTCACCAAAGTGGTCCCTATTTTTTTCTGTACATTTTACATGATTTCAAACTACTAGGTTGGCAGAAGCTGGAAGAGGTAATGGGAGCTCATTCCATTACACGGCGCTAGGGATTGAAACCACTGAACTGCCGACCTTCTGATCAACAAACTCAGCATCTTAGCTACTGAGCCACCATGTCCCATTCATTCCTAGACTTCTTCAAAAAAGCAAATAATTGGAATAAAACAGGGATGGTTAATAGTTGCTAGAATTTAATGTTTACTTTCACGGAGATGAATATACTAAGAAATTCGGTCAGTGGAAAGACAACTTGTTTAGACTGCATAATTTTATTCTTAACAGGACAAAGATGAAAACATTTGAATCTCTTACCACACAATGCTCTGCTATGTTTTATTAGCTTCACTGTTTCAAAATAAGTAGTGCTGCAATTAAAGAGCAACAGAAACAAGCAGAAACATTGAGACCTTTGACCAAATTTGAAAATCTTACAATTATTTTCTACCCATGTGGTTAATCAATCCTAATACTGAACATCTGTTAGCTATAATTTATAAATTATTATGAAAGTATGATTCAGAATCTGAACAAGTTGACGATTGTGTGATTCAATGGATGCAGAACTCAAAGAGTTGATGCACAGTGGGAATTTCAATGGACTAACAATATTAAATCTCTCCTGAAAAACATACTTAGAGCATATTAGTATAAGATATCCTAGGATCGGTACTGCAGTCTTTATTCTACAGCAAATAATTCTTTTTCTAAACAATGGAATGAAGCGTAACAAATAGGTGGATCCTTTATTCATATATGATACAATGTTGTACAGCCCCAAAATACTGGAAAATAATTCATAGTAGAATGAAATAGATTTTGAGGATTGTAGTTCCACTACACCTTGAGATATTTTTTTTATTATCACCGTAAAATTCATCCATTCAAAATATATCAAAGTACTAGCATTGTATATGATCATGATTGCAAGTATTCAAAATTTTAAATTTTTATATTGGAAAATATTCTTCCTTCCTTCCTTCCTTCCTTCCTTCCTTCCTTCCTTCCCTCCTTTCTTCTCATCAAGAGGAGACTTGGGGCCGCTTACAACATTAAAACCCAATAAAATATTAAAACAATAAATAACCAAAATAACAAAATTTACAATTAAAAGATGGGGAAGAATGGAGCAGGATGCACATAGGATCATGTCTTCATCTATCAGTCACCTCCAGAATGATGTACCCCTGTTGGGGCTCCAGGGTTTATAGAAGGTCAGAAGGGTAGATGCAGATCTCTTTAGAAGAATAGTCTAATTAAACTATAGGAAGATGCTTCAATGTTAAAAATGACTTTGTACATAATACGTAACTCTGATGCAAAATTTAATTCCAATTGGAATTGACTCCAGTCCTCCAGTCCATTTGTTTTCCCTTTTCGTGGATTTTAATATTATATAGAATTGTCCACATCAGAAATTTCAGTTTCTCTATCCACTGGATATAATTATATTTTAGTTTGATTTATAAATATTGCTTATAGTTTACAGTTTTGATAGTGATCTGCACTGTGCCAAGTTGTTTGATTTAACATTTAATAAGGATATGATAATCTGTACTTCATTTGTTGTTTTTATATGTTCTATGTATATATTCACATTTTGTTATTCCTTCCAAATATTACATTATTACATTATTGTTAGAGTTTTCCAATCCTAGTCTTCTGCTTACTCTAAATTGCTTGGAATAGCAATAAATTAGGAGAAGGGAAGATTTAAACATTTAAAAACATATTTTAACTGTATTTTATTTTTTTAAATATACCCTTTATCCCTGCTCAAAATTGTATCATAGCCTTGCTTACTTTTTGAAATTAAATTTTGATCAAATAAAACCAAGTACAATCATTAACCACTAACATTTCATCTGACAACTCTGTACAATATGACAGAGCAAGACACAAACTGTCCACCTAAATGCTAATATTTTGGGGAACACTGGAGAGCTGCAAGTTGATCTGTTCAATTACTCATGAATATCCAAAAAAGTTAATTCACCAAAGATCAAAGAAACTCTGAAAGGGAGCCTTCAACCCTGGCAACATATTTAGCAATATGCAGTAAATAAAATTAGATTAATTATTCTCCAGGATTCTTTTTATTTGTGCTATAGCTATTCCAGTAAAACAGACCATAAAATGAAGCAATATTTTGCTAACAGTAAAATAATGCAATTTAGTGCATGGTCAATCTCTTGGAACTGAATCAGTGGGAATGCTGAAATAGCATCAAAGGCATCATTTCATCAAAGTATCTTCTGTATTTCTTAACCACATGGTTTTTATTTTTTTGCATGTCGGGAAAATAGAATAGTTGGGGTTGGGCTGGGGGAGATAATATAAAATATTATTAATGTTCAGAATAAAGTCCATGGTAACTGAAAACATTTCTTCTCATTTGACTCCAGTCCTCCAGTCCATTTGTTTTCCCTTTGTAAGAGGTTTTGTTTGTGTTTGTGGTATCAGGGATTGGTGATTGTCCACAAAACAATGGCAGCTCATACTATTTTATTGCCTTGAATATCTGCTGTTTATAGGATCAAACTGACTCCATGACCTTTGGGACATAAATTGCTAGCAATAGACTGAAAATTCCTTTTTTTTCTTCCTAGCATTTTCCCGCAAATGCAGTCTGCAATCAAATGTTGATCCATTGGTTGTGATAGGAATTGACCAACCGGCTTGTCACCTGAATGTGATGTCATACACTGAGAGAGAGTGACTGGCCCAAAGTCACCCATCCAACTTTCAAGCCTAAAGTGAGACAATAACTCATAGTCTCCTGATTTCTAGCCTGGTGCTTAACCACCAGACCAAAATGGCTATCTTAATAGCTTGAAAATGTGTGCCAATAAAATCCTTCAGATAAAGAGAGAGCTCCTTCAAATAGAATTGAACCGGCTGAACTCATGGAGACCCAACTGCAGTTCTTGTACTTTCTTACATACGTTCGTATTCAGAGATGTCCATAAAACCCTATACTACTTAAGCACTTGGAAAGAAGATCTGAACTCTTCACTGTAGAGGGACTTAAATTGTTCTTAGTACAAGATGCCAGAATACATAACTTCAATCATGCATCACTTAGTGGGAATTTGCTGAATAGATCTAAGAACAATCCACAGAAGTAATTTTGGGACCATTTCTCAATAGAATGTTTCTCTAGCACGTAGTTCTCACCAGTCTAAATGTCTTCTTGGCTTTCTAGCCAAACAAATTAACAGAGCAGAGCAATACTTTAAAGAAAAACCTGAGTGTGGAATTAAAGCAGCTAACTTGGCATTCAG
The DNA here is from genome assembly GCF_009769535.1 of Thamnophis elegans. Taxonomy (NCBI): domain Eukaryota; kingdom Metazoa; phylum Chordata; class Lepidosauria; order Squamata; family Natricidae; genus Thamnophis; species Thamnophis elegans. The sequence goes on from NC_045542.1 coordinate 86,313,087, forward strand.
GATCCTGGCTGGGGATTCAATAGTTTTCACTATCCTTCAGAGAGATTGGAGTCCAATGTGTGCATATTTCAAATCCAAGAAAATAAGGCAACCAGAAGAAACTCCATCCAAGTCCTACTTTTTTAGAAGCACGGCTAATTCTTCTGCATTTTTCAAAGACACACAGGAATTTTCTTTTTAATTGATTAGATTTGTGCAGCCCCATTTCTTTTTGAATGAACTAAGAAGCCCTCTTCTTTTCTTCTTTCAGGATTAGTTAATCCATTTTCTTCTGCAATTTCTCAGTTCCCACTGGGCCTTACCAGCTCCATGCCTTGTTGAATTCATCATTTTATTTTTATGCCCTCTTCATTTATCTTTCTTACAGGCACTATTTACGTGCCAAGATGTTCTGCCACAAGTCAGCCTTTCCCATCCTCATGCTTCCACAGTTGGCTTTCACATTTTGCAGTTCACAGTCAGAATGACCTTTTCCCGTGCTACCCAGGATTGTAATCCAGGATGGAGAATTTCCCCAAAATGGGGGAAACTGCCATAGATTTTCTAGTCCAGTTTTCTCCTGATATTATGCAACCATCTTTAAGGACAGCTAATTTATGCAAGGTGAAAAGCAAAGCAGGCCAATAAATAACAATAGTGAATAGATAGTTCCTAATGTTTCAAGTGTATATGTTTTTCCTGAGCAGGCATTCTAATAAGGGGACTTCATTATAATTAGCAGCAGCAGTAGCCTCCACTGTTCAAGTAAAGGAGAAAAAAAATGGAATCTTCTATGGGGGACACTGATGGATCTGGGAATGAGGGAGTTTTGCCTAAGCACAACTCAAAGGGGGATGTTCTTGATTCATAGTTCAGAATCTCATACATAAAGCAAAGCTTTATTTTTCCACATGCTATTTTACGAATCTTTCTGGACAAAGTTCTTAGAGCAGAAAAAAGTGGTTTTTTTTTACTTTGGATTATTATTTTGTACTTGTTTTTTCTGCTTCTTTCGTGCATATGTTGCAAACTCTATTTTTATGCTGATTTTACACTCCGGTTTAGCTTCTCATTTTAGTTGCTGATTTAGTTGCTTGGAACGCTCTAAAGTGAGATGTCAATAACCAAATTAAAAAAAAAATCTACTTGCAGTCAGTGTCTTCAGCAGGTTTATTTTCTGGGAAGCACAAACAAGAGAAAACTCTAAATAGCCTGCTTCACAAATCTTTACTGGATCACTGCTTTGACATAACACCATTCCTTAACAATGACAAAAGGATAACGAATTCAAACCCTCATCCTTAACGAAGTACCTTTTTACTTTCAAAGGTTGGTTAGGCATGAAAATACTTCTGCTCCTCTTTAAATCTATTAAGTCAATGAAGTGCAAACATATTACAAGTTCACTTTCCAGGTTACACAAATCTATAAAAAAGCTGTTCAATTGGAGTTCAGAGGGTTTCTTGGAGACAAATGAGCCTTTTCATAGGTATTAGCCACCTAGGTGGTAGTAATCCACAAATGGTAATTCAGTTAAAAGAAGTCACTCAGCTTTCATGCCTCCAGCCAGAAATAATGCCAACGTATCGTGTGCCTCCAGCCATGAAGGAAGAGGCGGCTAGAAAACATTAATTGGTATTATTTCCTGGAACTTGGATTCTACCTAGGGATACATTTATTGAGGTCCTCAGGTTCTAAAAGTTGCCATGTAATTATGATAATGACCCAATCAAACTGGCTTGCAAAACTATGCCTGAACTAGTCTCACGTGAAAATAGAAATAAAGCATTTGAAAGCAATGGGCACTTTAAAAAAAATAATCAACTCTCCATCAATACCACACTTAATGTTGTTACAGAAATCCAAAAGATGGCATATACAATCAATAACATCTTCATTTATAAGACTTAGCTTGATCAAGCTCTGTTGAATAAAGACTAGATTTGATAACACTTTTGCACTTGCTAGAAAGCAGGTTTTTCCAAGATTTCTGTCAGTTAATTATTAAGTCAGATTCAAGTTTTAGTTATTGCTCCAACCCATACAGACTCTGTGTAGCATATAATAAATCAAACTGCAATAAAATCAGAGTATTGAAAATAATGATATCAAACAAATGCAAGGCCATGAAAAATTTGGAATCAGGATATTTGTCAGATAGTCTTCAGCTTCTGAGATCAGCTGGGATGTTTTGGTCACATACTCTAATAGCTGGGATATCATTTGTCAGCATCCTATAGATAAACTTTCTGGGTGGTGTATTTATGCACTAGAATATATTCACCCAAACTTAAGAAAACATTTACCATAACGTCTTTTTGGCCTAGGTTGAACTCACCTTTTCACCCATTCCCTCCTATCCACAAATATTTTTAGGGAATATTCGTTGTTTCTCCTGCTACTTTCATAATGCCTCCTTAATTCAATACCATATTTTCTTTCATCTACACCCAAGGTGTTTCCCAACCATGGCAACTTTAAGAGATGTGAATTTGAATGCACAGAATTCTAAGAGTTGACATTCATGTATCTTCAGTTGCCAAGATGAAAAACACCGATTGACATTATTATTATTTAACACTTGACAAAGAGAAGCCCCTTTGTCCACTTCAGATCTGAATACTAGACTACCCTATTATATAAATGTAGTTATACAATCAAGAAACAAAAATAGACAAGGCTAGTATAGACATAGATAGAATCAGATAGGATGACTGTGTCCAGCTTTGGAACTAGAAATGGAGAATATTGTTTACCTTTGGGACCTTCACTTTTCTATGATTCACTTTTCAGGGAATGAAAATGTGAAGGGTCTGGAAAAGAGACAGGAAAAATCCACAGAACAGCTGGAGCTAAGACTTTCAAACAAAAATATGCCCATGGCCCTCTCCTCTTTTTTGATAATATCTGAATGGTAATTCAATAAAAGACTTTAAGTTAATGCCGAATGCTCCAGATTTTCTTTGAAACCTTTAAGATAGTAGATCCCAGAAATACTCCAGCCAACCTCATCCATTGCCCAATTGCATTTACGGTTAGGAGCCCTTTCTCAATATCTAATCTAAATCACTTTTCCCGTAAACCCTTTCTTAACAGTGATGCTTCCTCCCTTATCTACAATATATTCCAGACTCCAAAGCAAAAATTGATTTGCATGCTATGCATTTTGGAAACAGATTTTTTAAAAATATTGTACAACATTTGGACATTTAAAAATATAAAATACTAATTATCTAGATTATAGGGTTTTTTTAGGTTTATGAGTTCTGTGAAGAACTATTCTAAATCTAACATCTGTAGGAAAAAGACATTAATACAAATGAAACAAAACAACATTTTAAAATGCAGAATAAAAGACAGAGTGCGAAAGATTCCCATCTGGCTTTTCAGTTGTCTTATCCAAAAGATTTTCAGTGGAGAGAGAATGTAAAACTCACACGCATACTCACCAATCAAAGCTGTGTAAGAATTACATACAACTCAGTAACTTTAGCCCTTGAATTAATTGTTCTTATGTGCTTTCTTGGATAACCATATCCATGAGTAATAATTTTCTTTTCTTCCCCAACCCAGTTGTACCACTTGCAATCCTGATGGTTACATCCCAATGATCCCCAACATCTCACTCTTCCTTCTCCAGATTTGATTTTAAAAAGTAACATCTCTTGAGAACATCCACTTTGATATTTAAACATCATGACAAGATCATGAGTACAGGAAGGTGTTTCTGCTGCTCGGATGCCAAACCTACTTTTCCAGGGCATAAGTAACATTTTGTAAGAGATAGGGATAATATAGATTTAAAATTGGGAGGTCCTGCTCACAGTCACTCATGTCCTAGTCACCTCCAGATGGGACTACTGCAATGCTGCCTTTAAGAATATCCAGAAGCTTCAGATGGTATAGAATAAAGTGGCATGGACAGTTATGTGTGCTTCTGGAACAATATGTGTCATACCTCTGATCTTTGAGCTGTTTTAATTGCCTATTTGCTTCTGGGTCAAATTCAAGGTGCTGGTTTTAACCTTTAAAGCCTTTCACAGCATGGGACCAAGTTATCTGACAAACCGCCTTTCCTTAGTTAAATCTCCCCATCCCACTGCAGGGAAGACATGCTACAGGTCCTATAACTGTAATCTGGTGGGTCTAATAATCAGCAATCATAAATCAGAAGAGTACCTTATTGGGTCATGGGTTGCCTTGCATTAGGTGATTTCTGATGGCAATTGGAGGAAATTGGATGATCACTGCTCACCAGGTTGTTTGCTCTCGTCCTGTCCTTTCCTTGGAGCAAACTGGTTTCTCTGAAATTTTTCTTTTGAGAGAATTGAAGGATTTGACTTTCTTCATTTCATTTGTGCATTTGTGCATGTTACTTTGATACTACCTTCTAGGGATATGTTGTTAATTTTACAGGTCAAATAATTATGGAAATAATTATGCCTTGGTAACCATCAAATTATTTAAAGCCAAAATTTGGTGTTCAATAATATATGGAGGTCAGATATGTATCTATAACAGAAACCCAAGCATAGAAGCTATAATCAAGATTTGTGAAAACTTTACTTGATTTCTAATTCTTTAAAATTGTCAGAACGAGGCTTCATCCCCTCTGGGGCTTGACTAAAAATCTGCTGGCTTAAATTCTGGCTGAAGCAAGAACCTTGGTAATCTCCTTGGTCCGTCTCTTCCCACAACAGGTTTAGAACTACCTCAAGGAAACAAATTAATGATATGATATAATGTCACGTTTCCTTAGCAGCATTTTCTGCCTTTGACCCTGATAATACTTTGGTTGAATTGAAGCAGAGGATTTGGGACTTAGATATTCAGACCAATCAAGGCAGTGTTTCCCTTTTTTTTCTACAGTGTAATTGGCACCCTTCACTGGACTGTGCCTAGATATCTCTTTACACTCTTACTTGGTCCTCACATGATACAATCTGGGGTGCCACCCATTAAGATTATCAGTAGACACATTAACCTCCCTTCTGAAACCCGCACCTGTCTGTGCTGAGATATAAAGGTTGAATCTATATCACATGCTATTCACATGACCATTATATGCTGTCCCAACAGCAATCGAAACCCTTAGTCCCATTTCTCAGTAATTCTAATTACTCCTGGGATTAGGGAGGTTTCTGCTCTTTTTTTATGACATCAGTCCTCAGAAATCTCTAAGAAGGTTGCAAAATTCCTTTTGATAGTCATAGCTTTCTGAAATGTCTGGTATCTCATTCTTTCTAATGGGCTGTTTCATAATCTTATCTTGTTATTTACTATATTGTTGAATTTCTTTTTTTATGAGCAGTCTTGGGATCTAATTAAATAAATAAAATTCGGTGTCCCTTTTTATCTAAGGCAGAGGCACATGAGCAGAAGTCTCACAGTTGCATGTGACGCTGGAGATCTCATTCTAAGCTGTAATGTGGGATGTTCCAGAACAGGGACAGTGGTTATATCAATCAATCAATAAAATGCAATGTAGTTGATATGCTCAGTCAATATGATCAATCACCATATTGACTATATTGCATTTTAATTAAGATAAAGGAAAGTAAAATGAATTAAATTTTGTATTGGCTTCCTCCAACTTGGAAACACCAAAGCCATGAGTTGTGATGGGAGTAAAGTAATAACCAAAAATCAACATGGGTTTGTCAAAAACATATCATGCCAGACTAATCTTACTGCATTCTTTGACAAAGTGACAAAATTAATGGACCAGAGGAATGCTGTCAATATAATTTACCTGGACTTCAGTGAGACATTTGATAAAGTAGACCATAACCTATTACTAGATAAAGTAGAAAAATATGGATTAGACAGCATCACCACCAGATGGATTCGTAACTGGCTGACTAACTGCACTCAACGTGTAATCCTCAATGGAACTGCATCTACATGGAGAGAAGTATGCAGTGGAGTACCCAGAGGCTCTGTTTTAGGCCCAGTACTCTTCAACATCTTCATCGATGATTTGGATGAAGGAATAAATGGGGAACTCATCAAATTTGCAGATGACACCAAGATGGCAGGAATAGCCATCACTCTGGAAAATAAGATACAAAATGATCTTGACAAACTTGAACATTGAGCGCTATGTAACAAAATGACATTCAATGGTGAAAAAAGTAAGGTTCTATATTTAGGCAAGAAAAACATGCACAGGTACAGTATATGTGGTAAAGAGCTCAATAGTAGTAACTGTGAGAGGGATCATTGCAATCCTAATGGACAACCATTTAAATATGAGCCAGCAGTGTGCAGCAGCTGCCAAAAAAGCCAACACAGTTCTAGGCTGCATAAACAGAGGGATAGAATCAAGATCATGTGAAGTGTTAATACCACTTTATAATGCTTTGGTAAGGCCACACTTGGAATACTGCATTCAGTTTTGGTCGCCACGATGTAAAAAAGATGCTGAAACTCTAGAAAGAGTTCAGAGAAGAGCAACAAAGATGATTAGGGGACTGGAGGCTAAAACATATGAAGAACAGTTGCAGGAACTAGGTATGTCTAGTTTAATTAAAAGAAGGACTAGGGGAAACATGATAGCAGTATTCCAATATCTCAGGGTTTGCCGCAAAGAAGAGGGAGTCAAACTATTTTCCAAAGCACCTGAGGGTAGAACAAGAAGCAATGGGTGGAAACGAATCAAGGAGATAAGCAACTTAGTTCTAAGGAGAAATTTCCTGACAGTTAGAACAATTAATCAGTGGAACAACCTGCCTCCAGAAGTTGTGAATGCCCCAACACTTGAAGTCTTTAAGAAGATTTTGGATAACCATTTGTCTGAAGTGGTGTAGGACTTCCTGCCTAAGCAAGGGCTGGACTCAAAGACCTCCAAGGTCTTTTCCAACTCTGTTATTCTATTCTATTGTATTCCATTCCATTCCATTCTATTCTAGTGGTGGTTGTAGTGATGGTTGTGATGGTGGGATTAAAACTGTACTCTTGAGTGAGCAATTGTTGATAAGACAGTCAAAAGTCTGGATAGTAGATATGGTAGTACCTGGAATCAGGAGAAAAGATGAGAAGAATGGGAGAAAAATCACATACAAAAACCCTCAAATGGAAGTAGAACAACTGTGGCAAAAGAAAGCAAAAATGGTACCAATAGTAATAGATGCCTTGGGTGCCATTCCAAAATATCTGGAGCACCACTTGAATGACTATAAACATTGACAAAATCACCACCAGTCAATTGCAAAAGGCAGCTTACTTGAAATATTTTACACCCTGTGATGATACCTTTCATATTATTAAACAACAACATCTGTCAGATTCTTGGGAAGGACTTGGTAAGTAGGGAAAAAAGCCAAATTCAGTCTAAACATCTGGCTGATTGTGTGATCAACCACAATAATAATAATTTTGATAAGCTGTTATTTTTTTCCATAGCTTCCTTTGTTCTGAGAAAACTCCTTTATTGATGCGATGCTGTAATTTCTTCTAAATCAAATAATGCTTTCTTAATTATACTAGTAAAAGAAAGCTTAAAGTTCTTCATATTTGCAGTTATGTCAAAATTTATTTGCCTTTTTAAAAAAGTATTTTAAATATAGGGCCATTTATAAATAATGTCTGGTTTGATCCTTACCAAAGCATATTCTGCATGCAATGAGAAAATTCTAAAGAGAGAGAAAGAGAGAGAATAGTTTCCAAAAGCTAAATGGAGCTATTGAGATTGTACAGGTGATCACTGAAGAAAAAGTGATGAAACTCACCATCTTCATGATCCCAAAACTGTGGAGCTGTGTATGTTTCAATGATGGATTGTGATGGGAAAAAAAACACAATCTGGGATACATTATTGAGATCCTTCAGTTAGTACCGGCATCTAAAAATGTATTCACATATTTTATATTGCTAAAAGTTAGCATTAAAAAAACTCCACATATTTTAAAATGACTGACATTGTTAAATATGTAAAACATAGCAATATTACTTGCCCTGGGATAAATGTGTGTTTGCTGATAATAAATTAAATGAAATTAAATGAAATTAAATGAAATTAGCAATCATAAATATAATCAAGTTGATCCTCGAGGCTCAGAAGAAGAAGCCAAAATCTATCATGAACATATACAAAGAAAATCGGAATAGATTGCCAATTAAGAATTACTAGTGTTGCATTTAAAGCCTAGGTGAAAAGGTCAGACTTTACCACTCATTGTGTTTCTGTTTACACAAGTTCTGTCAGCTTCCATGAAGTTATTCCTCCTCTATTGCGAGAAATGATCTCATGCCTGAAGGTTCATTAAGAGAAAAGGGCAAATAAACCTTTGGAACCGTGAACCAGAGTCCAACACAGCTTAGTTGTTTTGTACTTACCGAGCTGTTAGGAGTAATGTTATCTCAATGTGCATTCGGTGGATTTATAGAGGACCACTGCAGATGTTGAGTTTAGACAGGTCGCTAGACTGAACAAACATCAGGCGGAGACAGGAAAGGGGGAAATGATGGAGTTTCATGTGCGCATAGGAAGACTAATTGCTTGTGGAACAGCTGTGTGGTACTTGAAACTCAAGATGAAGCATCTGCTGCAGGCACTGTCTGACGACAAAAGGACCCTTCTAAAAATCATTTGCCTCCACTATGGAGTCTAATTAAGAGGAGAGCAACAAGAAACAAATGCAGAAGCTCCTTGTGGAAGCTTCTTCTTTGATGTTCTGCTAACTGCTAGATGGTTAGGAAATGAAGAGGTTTTACTCAGGGGTGGGTTGCTGCCAGTTTTACTACCAGTTCGCAACCAACTCGCTTTGCTCGCACACGTATGTGCACTTTTCAATGTAATTATTCTTCATGCATGCGCAGAGCAATTACAGTGAACTGTGCACGTGCAGTCACTAACATCCAAAATGGCGGCAGCCCAGCGACGGCGAGGGAACCGGTTTGAGGGCATGGCAGGCTGGGTCACTGCCAGTACTCTGACCCAGGTCTGAATTCCTCTACCGGTTCGGCTGAATTGTGCCAAACTGTGAGCAACTCGCCTCTGGTTTTACTTCATGAGACCAACCACCACTGGAGCAACTTCTATGCTCTAAGGACTGTCACCGCAAAGGGAGTTTTTGTAATCTCCAACACCATTCAGAGCAGGGAGGCGAAACAGCACAGCCAAGCCATGTCTACAGTTTATATTCTCCAATCCTTTTGGCAACTTCCTCAAGAAAATGTTACCATTGTCCCGCTTAACCAAATGTGCCTTTTTGTCATTTTCTTTAAAAAAATAATAATCTGGCCAATTGTGATATTTTCTGCAATATGTTTCTAGAAAAGTTGTGAAATGCCAACAACAACATTGGCGCTTTCATTTTTGTGGAATCTGAACCTTGCTGACTGTTTTGTTGTCTTATCGCCTTCTGACACATAGCCCAAATATATTTCTATGAGAATTAAAAATACTTGCACAGTTAAGGCTTCTGGTTAATACATGCAAGGCTTCTGGTTAATTCATACAGTGAAAAAAGTTACGTGTATTAAAAATGAAATAATAAATACTATAATTCATTATGACTTAAAGTTAGGGAAATATTTTCTTAAAACTAAAGAATATCCAGCTTTATCTTGGACTTCATTATATGTGCATATGCATACACATACATACACATACACACACTATATGCATGAAAATCCCCCCCCTCTATATCTATATCATCTATCACACCCACACACCTGGTAAGGTATAGGGAGGAAAGGGAACTCTGAAATGGAGAAAACCAATGGTCTTTCTTGTATTTGTCTCTAGACTGTTTATTCCAAAGCTAACAATCTGTTGCAATCAGGCTAAAGAACCAGAGTAACCTCTGAATATTGTAACCTAAGATCAATGCATATTGCAACATTTTAATATTAAGACAATTCACTTTACTTCCAATTTTCTCCTGATAGTTACATCATGCTTTTATGGAAAACATTCATTGCGGTGGTACAATAATTTGGCAAGTTCCTGCTGACAAATTTCAGGTGAAGAGAAAGAGTAACTACACCTGTTTCACAGTTGACTTATTTTCAATCTAAAAGTCTTCAGCATTGAAATCCAGATTTCAAAGAGAAGATTTTTCAGGGCATTTGCTGAAAAATGTTAACTAGGAAAACTCAATTTGCTGTTTTGATTTGCTGCGCCAAAAAAGCTAGGAATAGTGCAGCCCTGTGAGATATCCAATTACAGTTTTCATAAAAAGTCTCTTAAAACAAATGATTAGCTTAGAAATTAACAGTCTAGCAGAGTTAGAGATGGCAGGGGACAGTCCTCAGGTTTGGTGTTATGACATGGGCTCCCTCTTCTGTGGGAAGCTATAATTCTTCAGGAGAGGAGTTATAGCAGTTGTCTGGATAAATACATATTGAGAATGGATAGTTGTTAAAGACAGACCAGGCAATTTGTTCCTCAGTTTTTCATCCCCCACTTTTCATTTTTCCAAAGTCCCCCCCCCCCACATTGTTGTAACTTTTTGTTCGAAGCCTTTTATGTACATTTTGTAAAATATTTCTTCCCAATGTGCACATTTTGAAAAATCAAATCAGCCTGATTTTATATTTTGTGTTGAAGCCTTGCATTAAATTGGTTTGGTGCTCCTAATCAATCTAAATCATTGAACTGCATCAATCAACAATATATCACCTAATACCTAATAATATCACTTAACACCTAATGAGAGTGAGGCTTCCAGATCAAGTTATAGGCTTTCTCATGTGATTTAGTCTAAGAGCTGTGGTGGTGCAGTGGTTAAAATGCAGTATTGCAAATTAATTCTGCTGACTTTCCAGGAGTTCAATTCTCAGTGGCTCAAGGTTGATTAAGCCTTCCATCCTTCTGAGGTTAGTAAAATGAGGACCCAGATTGTTGGGGGCAATAGGCTGACTGTGTAAACCTCTTAGAGAGGGCTGTGAAGTGTATATAGGTCTATTATATACTGATTTTTAGTAGTCATTGCTAGTGCTATTTCTGTTCCAGCATCTTTCCAAGACAGGAATGGACAGGTCTCATTTTCAGTATTATTGTCATCAGCTCACCCAGGTTAATGAGTGTTTCTCAAAGCTATAAGTAATTCCATCAACACATATCAAACTCCACACCTCATTTGCACCTGACGGAATGCTTTAGAACCCCCAAATTTTTTACACCATCATATTTTGCTTATTGCCAAGATGCCACCTAAAACTTTTTGTGACTTTTGTTGCAAGTAACAATGATCTTTCAGCAGAGAAGGTCACATTATTTTGTCCAGTTTCCAACCACAGAGGAGATTTTTGTGCCTGCAAACATTTATAGGATGCAAAGGAGTGGAGAACTCATGATTTCCTTCTAGCTGTGTGGATAAAACTGTAATTCAAGCCTAGTGGAGCTGTCAACAGCTGTTGACAAATACATTACAATGAAGTTAGGTTAAGTGAAAATGTATTTAGTATTAATCCACATCTTGGCTGATATTCATCTTTTGCACTGGGAAGAATGTGCCAGCAGGGATGACTATAATTTCTGACAACATTCTGAGAACTACCTCAAGGTGGAAATTTGCAAATAGAGCTACTGTAGTAAGTAATGAGAAGCTACAGGGCTTTCAATTATCCCACATAGTCTGTCTCTTTGCAACTTGACTGACAGCTAATTATGCTGGTGCCATTTTTTTGGCAGTAGAATTTAATCTCCCAGATGGAAAGCAAATCAATCTGCCCATCCACTGCAGCTGAGGCATACTTTGGCTCAACTTTAATTTATTCTCCTAAGCCTAAGAAGCCTAGTCATTTCAAGGTACAGAAATATCACCTTTCCTGTGTTAAACCAAGTCGGCAGAAAAACACATGCGGTGGAGCTGGGATTTCATAGGCTACGCTGGGAGATGTTGTCACTATTCATTTGCTATTAGAAAACAGCAAATATCATCTCACCTTGATTCCTATTTGTGAGATCCAGCCCAAAGCAAAGACACTTATGAACCGGTTGCTAGTGATAATGGTTAAACATGAGCTGTGAAGGCATTAAGTTGGATTCTATGGAGGAATGAACTAAATCTCCAAAGAGCAAAACACAGAAAGGAACTTGTGGCAATTTTCAAGTTTTGTAGCCATCATGCACCAGCCTTGTTCCCTGTGGAGTTCAGAGCAGGGATGTAAATACAATCCTTCTACTTACCTGCACTCTTCAGGCCTATCAATTATGCTGCTGTTGCTTCTGAGTTGCAGTTCCAGATTTAGGTATTAAGGCTGCCTGCAAAGGACATACAGAATGAAGTATAAGGCTAGTTAGGCAGAGGGGAAGACTGATACTTGAATGTAACTAATATCCAGACTAAAATGATATCATTCATATCAAGTAAGTCTTGTCAACTTGCAACTCTGAAACAAAAAAATAAAGGACACGCTTTACGCTCATTGAACAATTAAGTTCTGCAGTATAATGAATTCATGTTGCAGAGTTTGTTGATGACTTATCCCCGTAAGGCAAAGTAGGCTGAGCCAAATTCAGCAGATTATCAAGACTGTGATGGCTTGAGTTCCTGACATTTACCAACCAGAAAATTTCATTTATCTAAAAGAGCCAGCCTCTAATTTTGCACGAGCAGTAAGATTGCTACTTCCCAACCTGTTAACTTCTACACAGATAGGACTGTGTCTCTTTTCACCTTAGGCCATCTTCAGATGACAGTAGTTCTATTGCCTCGGTGGCCATTCTCTCCATCCACAGATATTCTTAAGCACTTCCTTGTCTAAATCATCAGATCCGTCTTCTTAAAGGGTGGTCCAAGGACCCATGCTCACCCTTCAAGACCCTTTCAGGGCTCTGCAAAATCAAAATTATTAGCCAGAGATTGAAGATATTTGCAAAAATTTAAAACTGTTACTCTTTTCACTATAACTTTTATTTATGGAAATATTAGCATTATATTAGTATCTCCTGGATTCAATGTTGTTATTTTTACACCATTCAATAAATAAGTATTCTATAAATGCATCAGTTTTAATTTTCCTCCATACTTTTTGTTTTATTTAATAGACATTTTGAAGAAAATGCACAAAATGCAATTGGGCCTAATATTGCACAAGTAACTAGCTATTCAAGGGGCATTGGTATGATGATACTACAGATGTTGCCTCAGTACTAATGATGGGGTTCCCTCTTCCCACATTAGCACATTGCATTTTAATGCTTTTCTTCTGACACTCATCTGCCTGAAATAATATCCAAGTTTCATGTATCATATTAAGCTGAGATGAGCCATTATTTTATCTGTGCTTAAGCTTATAGTTGTCCAGCAGAGGTGGGCTCCAGCAGGCACTACTGCAGGTTCGTTCATGTGCGTGCGCATGCGCAGTGCAATAAAAATTGTTCTGCACATGCGCAGAAGGAAAAAAACTAGATGGTGGCACCTACGATGGTACCCGGAGAACTGATTCGGGGGCATAGCAGGCCTGGGTCACTGCCAGTTCTAGCGACCCAGGCCGCCAAACCACTACCAGTTCACCTGAACTAGTCTGAACCGGTAGGAACCCACCACTGTTATTCAGTGATAAACCTGTACTGTGAACTAGACATTTCATTGAGTTATATAACATTGACATTTTTATTCACTGAATTGCAAAATACAGTATTATAGCGGAGTATAGAAATGGTCTTAAAGGAGGAATTCAATAGCAGAGCTCTAAAAGGGAGGAGAGAATGAGAAAAAAAAAACCCTTGAGATGCTCTATTTTGATTTAAGAGTGGGGGGAGAGAGAGGGAACCAGGTCATAGATTTGAGATTTTAGTATTACATTCTGCAACAAAAAAAAAAGAATTACAGAGTTTGTGGAGTATATTTCCTTCCCAGTTCTTCCTTGAAAGGCTGATAAAACTCTGTGTGGGAAGAATTGGAGTGTCATATTTTAAGAAGATATTGACCCATCTTCACAGAATTCATCTGCCTTACATTTAGAAAAAAAAACACTAAGAGAGCTATTCTTTCTAATGAACAAGCTACATTACAATTCACAATTTTGCTGATTATAAGTCAGTGGAAAACGGTATTTTCATGTTCCTCTTCTATAAATTCTTTGTTTTGACCTTAATGGTTTGCTAGTTTTTAAGCGTGATTTAAGTATGATACGAGAGCATCCATGGGAGTAGGGAGTTCACAAAAAGCAAGATTGTGGATGTGACTGAGCAACTCCTTGTCCTGTATGTACTGATGTTACACACACATACGAAAGAGCAGGGCTGCAATCATAACCTCTGTCATGTTTTTTGCCTCCCCTGCAGATCTTGATGTGACATGATTAAAAAGGGAATGATTCAATATGAGGTTCTGATTCAGCAGCAAACTTATTCTATCCAAATTGTGTTAAGTTTCATGATTTAACCTGAAAAAAGAAAAATAAACTGTGATCTACAATGGGGAAGAGATGAAGGCTTCTTTCAGTTTGGACAGATTGAAATAAAAATGGCAGGGAAGGTTGACCACTTAGTTGGCATTAACCCTGCCTTGATTCAGCTGGATGTTTTCAAGGAATTCACCTTAATATACCTTTGAAAGCTCCTCTTTAAGGCTGGGGTAGAAATGATTGATCAGCATCCAAATTATCCAGGAAAGTGATCAAATTATATACAACCAATGCAGAACATTTCCTATCTTAACAACATAAAATATTAGGACAAAACCTAGTATAAAATACCACTTTATGATGCCTTGGTAAAGCCACACTTGGAATGCTGTATTCAGTTTTGGTAGCCACGATGTTAAAAAAAAAAAAAAAAGATGTGGAGACTCTAGAAAGAATGCAGAGAAGGCAACAAAGATGATTAGGGGGCTGGAAGCTAAAACATCTGAAGAATGGTGCAGGAATTTGATATGTCTAGTTTAATGAAAAGAAGGACTACAGGAGACCTGATAGCAGTGTCCCAATAACTCAGGGGTTGCCACAAAGAAGAGGGAATCAAACTATTCTCCAAAGCACCTGAGGGTAGAAGAAGAAGCAATGGGTGGGAACTAATCAAGGAGAGAAGCAACTTAGAACTAAGGAGAAATTTCCTGAGAGTTAGAACAATGAATCAATGGAACAACTTGCCTCCAGAAGTTGTGAATGACCCAACACTGGAAGTCTTTAAGAAGATGTTGGATAACCATTTGTCTGAAGTGGTGTAGGATTTCCTGCCTGAGCAAAGGGTGTGACTAGAAGACCTTTAAAGTCTCTTCCAACCAGTGGTGGGTTCTGGATCCCATTGCAACTGGTATGCTGCGACGGGGTTGGGTGTTCACCATGTGCACATGGGCTGCGCATGCATGTGCACCCACCACCTGCGATGCTCCAGCTGCTCGACAGAGCATTTTGCAGGCCCCGTACGCTCCGTGCGCATGCGCAAATGGCCAGGTTGGGTCAAATCCAGGTAAGGAGAACGGGCAGGCAATTGGGCAAATGGTACCTGGTGTTCCCCGCAGGCACTGGTACACTCGTACCAGGGCATACCGGACGTAACCCACCACTGCTTCCAACTCTTCTATTCTCTTCTATTCCATTCCATTCCATTTTATGCTTGCTTTCTTGAATCTGATCATTATTTCTGGGGTGCCATGACAATTGGCACAGCTGGTTGGCAAGCTAATTGCTTTTTTGGGAGATGAGTCCCTTCATAAGACACCTCAAAGTGTACCTGCAAAGTTGCAGCATTGCTGACAATACTCTGTTATTTAGATAATTGGCAAAAGCAGATTAGTTGCAGAAGTAGGTTGACATGATGGGATAAATAGACTAGCAGAGAATAAGAGGCCTTGTCAAGTAGTCTTGTCATGCTAACTGGCTAACTCAAGTGGTGGCCAACTGAGGAGCAAACAATGGCACCTGTGATGGTGTCATCATGGGTACCTAGGTCAGTGCTGGGATGCAAGTACTAACAGTGGCATTTACTTAAGGAGAGAATCAGGTGTAATATTAATAGCAATTCAGGAATTAGTAGAAAAGCCACTGAATGTACCAAGGACATCAAAAGACCATATAGTGATTTGGAACCCACTGATGTGATTCATTCGTTTGAAGTACGTCCCTGCTTCAGTTCATTAATCTCTTCACTTTGACACTTCAATCAGTTTCATCAAGTCCAAACATTTTTTTTGAAGAATGGCACAACCCTTTGGTTTTAATTCTGTAATGCTTTGCATGTACTGAAGTGCATACCAATTGTTTTCTCTATGCCAATAAATAATATAGAAATAAAATGAAACATAAAAAATACAAATAACATTTGTCTGTGTGTTTGCTTATGTGTGTGTGTGTAAATCTATACAGACAGATCAATTCAATTATTAGACATCCTCCTCATTTGAAATATTTGTTTATATATTTTTCTTGTTAAATAAGGATGAAAAAGTTTATAACTGTTTACAGCCCCATTAGTAAAGTCAAGTAAGTTTATTACAGTTTTTAACTGATGGACCCATTATGTAAGACAGGGGTGTCAAACCCACTGCCCACGGGCCAGATGCGTCATGCGCTGGCCACGTCCAACCCGTTTTAGCAAAGGGGGAAAAGTTGCAATACGTCACGTGTTGACAATTTGATGCCATGAGTTTGATATCCTTGATGTAAGAGGAGGGAAATTTATCAGTTTTTTTTTCTCTTCAGCATCCAGTCAGAGTGATTTTTTAAAATATTTAATGTTGGAAGTTTGTGTCATTTTTTTTCTTTTTTCTTTTTTTGCTATTGTTTTGTTACTGTTGGATGTATGTTTTTTTTGTTTTGTTTCTGTTTTGTATTTTATTCTTATTGATAAAACATAATAACTATATACATTCTATATACATCGTCCCTTTGGAACGAACTCCCCGCAGAGATTCGGACCCACACCTCTCTCCAGGCTTTCCGTAAAGTCGTTAAAACCTGGCTGTGCCGGCAGGCCTGGGGTTGATGAGTTCCCTTCCCCTCTCGAATCGTGTGACTGTTGATTGTCTTTTAAATTCCCTTGTACCTTCTTTGTTGTATTCCTTCGTGCTTACCTCCCCCCCCTTGGGTTTGTTAGCCGCCCTGAATCTCTCAGGGAATAGGGTGGCATATAAATAAAATAAACCTTCAAACCTTCAAACCTTCATTAACATAAGAGATAGAAAAAAGATAGAAAGACAGATAGACAGAGATATATGTATGTATAGATAGATAGATAGATAGATAGATAGATAGATAGATAGATAGATGATAGATAGATAGATAGATAGATAGATAGATAGATAGATAGATAGATAGATAGATAGAATGATATTGGGTGATGCTTCCATACATCTGAGGTACTAAAGTATGGGAGACAAGATTTAGAAGTATGATGAGAAGGCAAATGATTTGGTGCAAGAAAGATATTATTAACCAGCAGGATTCCAAGGTCCCCAATGTACTGAAACATAAACTGTCTTTTCAGAGAAAAATGTCTCAATGAATAAACAAATCAATACTCTTATTTTGATTGAATTACATTTTGTTCAGTCCTTGAGAATCAATAGACTCATTCAGCAGTTATCAAGAAACAGAAAAGCGTTCCATTCAAGTCATGAAGAAGCTGATCTCCCTATGCTTGGCTAACACAAGTTCAGAACACTCTGAGGAAATTTAGAAACCAACTTGTTAATACTTTTTCATGAATTTGCTTTTTCTCTTTTTGCCTTCTTGACAGAGGCTTTATAATTCAAAATATCGCTTTTTGCACCTATAACAGCTGGCAAATTGTGGTCTGAACAAAATTCTCAGGAGCAAAGCAATCATTTCATCTTTGCTTACTTGGAATTGTAGAATATAAAATTTTGGTATAATATATACTGTAAATAAGTTTTAAATCTCCAACATTCGAAATGGCACAGAGGATATGAAAATTGAAGTCTTTTTTCAGCCACAAACCCAATGAATGACTTTATATACTAGTCACAGTATCTTTTTAAAAAAATATTTAAAACTTACTTCAAAACATTGAAGGAACCAAATAAATACATAAAAGGAAAAAAGGAGAAATATTAAAAACATAGTGGATAGAAAAGAAAATCTCAGTAAATGAACAAGAATTTACAATTGTTGTAATATTTAAAATTCATCATTTGATTAAATAACAAACTGAATATGAGTAACCACTCATACCATCTTAATAAATATTTGAAAATCACTAGAAAATCATATTTATACTTATTTAGATATCCTCACTATTTATCATTATTTATTTAAAAAAAAGTGCACATGGCCTTGTTGAAAAGAAAAGAAAAATGAATAAATGGTAAAGAAGAATCAATAAAAACAATTTAAATTCTAAATTACATTCTACTCTGCTTGACTGGTGATTATATCAAATATTCATAAATGTTAAAATTGCTTCACCTTTACATTGAATATTTCTTCCATAAAAACCATAATCTAAATGTTTGAAATTGATTTGTTGCGTGATATGTAATATATTGGGAAGCTCTGCTTGCTTAAATTTAGTCAGACCATTAATTTAGTCATTCCAGCATATTTCTCAAGTTTGCTTTCTGACTTTGATATTGTCAACAAGTTACAAATTCACTTAATATTTGTCTCTGCTACCTATTAAATTCTTTAAATGCCGAGTCTCAATATATTTATTCCAAACTATACATGAGAATGGAAATTAAGAATTTGCATATATATGCGTGTGTATACAGACACACACACATATAAATTGTATGCAAAGGTTCATATTGATGAAGTAGGTTTCATACGAAGATAAATAAGGTACTAAAAGAGCTTGAAAAAGCGCAACCGCATATATTGACATATATTGACATAGTATCCAGTGGTGGGTTGCCAATTTTTTTACTACCAGTTTGGGCGTGCTCACGCGCACTTGCGGTGCTTCTGCACATGTGCAGAAGCATCCAGGCGGGTGGGCAGAGCCTCCTGCTGCCGCTACTACTAGTTCAACCAATCCGGGCCGAACCAGGAGCAACCCACCTCTGATAGTATCATGAAAAAAATATGATAAGCTTAAGAACAAATGAGAAGTTTTTTCCCCACTTGGGACAATGAAAAACAACTTAGAGATGTCTAAGAATCAGTATAACAAAATCATTTCTCTTAAAGCTGTTTATCTCTGTTCCTACAAAGTCCTTTTCGCAGAAAAGCAAACTAAAGAGAAGTATTTCTTTTCAAGAACCTGAATACCTAATAGTGTATAGTCTGGTTGTCAAGAAACAAATCTTTTTCCTTTTCCTGCTTTAACAGAAATTCATTTTATACGGACACAAAAAGGCAAACAAGTGAGATGCTCAGTGTAAACATGTAGTCCAAATGCCTGAATACAAAGCACTGGTGTAGTATGGGACTCCCAATAGAAGTTTACTTGTTTGAACTAATTATTTTTATCCAGTAATTCAAAATATCTTCATCTCTTCTATCCTGCAACTTTAGTGTGTAGTATTCCCATTATCTGACTGCTAAGGCAAGTGTATCCATATTTTTACTGAAGTTTTTCAGGAATCTGAACTTAGAAAGGGCCAAGGCCTTTTTCATCTAGATGGTAATAACAGCCAAGATGAAACATTATGAGCCACGGTGGTGCAGTGGTTAGAGTGCAGTACTGAAGGCTGCTTCTGCTGATCACTGGCTCCCAGCAGTTTGGCAGATCGAATCTCACCAGGCTCAAGGTTGACTTAGCTTCCATCTTTCTGAGGTTAGTAAAATGAGGACCCAGATTGTTGGGGGCAAGATGCTAACTCTGTAAAACTGCTTAGAAAGGCTATAAAGCACTATCAAGTCTAAGCGCTATTACTATTACTTGGACTTAAGATCTCAGCTGCTCATAGATAAGGGCTTGAACAACAGCTGTCTTCCTGAATGATAACTTACTCTGTACTGTTTGTGCAAATAAAATCTCTAGCGCCTTGGTTCTGCTGAATCTATCACATGTCTTCTGTGTGTAATTCAGCCCTAGTTGGCTTATTCGGTGTCCTCAGTAAGGCCAAAGCACTTTTATAGAGGACCAGCCTCAGATGAACCATTAAGCAAAGGTTTAATATTTAGGGCACCAATGGAACCACAACTATCATTCTGTTAATTTTCATCGTTGCACTTAGTTTTACTGGGTTTTAATATCCTGTCAGTCAATATGTCAGTCAAGCAATGGAAAGAGAGAAGGGTTTCATAGTTGAGCTGTGCTTATGGCATCAGTTAATTTGGCCCTGTAGAGTACATTATCTTCAAATTCTACAGACATAAGAGAGTTCTGCTAGATCTCACTAAACACCCCGAAAATACTCATTCAGTCCCCAGTATATGAGAAAGAATAATTTGCCTTGTCATGATCTTGCAAGAAAAATAGCCAGAGAAAGCTGTGAATCTACTGTGACTTTTGTTATATTGGTACATTAGCTTAAAAACAAAAACCAAACAGTTACAGGATGCAAGTACTGGTCTTACTAGAATCCACAAAATTGTGAATTAATCAGTTATATTCAATTCTTATTCAGGAATGCACTTTGTAATCCCCAAAGGGAGAAAAAGGGCAATGTAATGTTTTAATTTTAGAATTGTAGGAAACAAATTCCAATAGCTGGTTTCCCTTTGTCATAACATAATACATTCTAAGAATAGGATTTGAAGGATTAATGCATTGTTGTCTGTATTTCATGTGTATTTTCATGTGTATTCTGGTTTTTAAAGACTCGAGCCTGAGGTAAATTCAACTCAACTTTATTGCAGGAACAACACAGCAACGAACAGAACATGAACAAACAACACAGCCCGCCTGACAGCTATTTATACTTGACACTGTCAGGCGGGTAGCCAATTGGAGGCTTGTATTTTTCCTGCCAGCCGGCAGGCGCGCCAAAGCCAATCAGAGACCTCGGGCTCTGGCTGCAGCTGCCAATCGCGTCAGGAGGACGCAATACTGGTTCTACAAAAAGACTCTTTGATTTTGCCTATAATAGAAGGAAATCCTATTGTCTTCTTTGTTCTTTACAAAACCACATTCTCCTATTCAAGCAGCTGAGTATATCAGTGGCTACCCTGCTTACTGGGGAAAAAGCACTGTTGCCTGTTAAGGCATAGCTTCTGGATATTCAATCCAACATCTGGGATATTTGAACATGCAAAGGCAATGCCAGAATGGAGCTAAAGCAGAGGTGGGCTTCAGCCAGTTTGGACCTGTTCAGGTGAACCAGTTGTTAAGATTCTGTGCAGTTTGGCAAACTGGCAAATCCCACCACTGGCTGGAGTCACCCACTCCACCTTGTCATTCCTCATCTTGCCGGCTTGCCCAGCATAGTTGCTGTCTGGCTGCCTCATTTGCCTCGACCACATGGTCTCTGTGGGCCAGCCAGCTTGCCTGTCTTTACCGCGGCTGCATCCCACATAGCACTCTCCACACAGCCCAGCTGAGCAGCCCTGATCTGCCTGGGTGAGTCTGCGAGCAAGGCCCGAATCACAGCCTAGCTGCCTCCCACTTGGCCCAGCGAGCTCGCCTGCTTTCCACCATGGCTGCATCCCATGTGGTGCTCTCCCTGTGGCCAGCTGAGTGGCCCTGATCTGCCTGGGTGAGCCTGCAAGCAAGGCCCAAACCCCGGCCTAGCTTCCTCTCATGTGACCCAGCCAGATTGCCTGCCTTCCATTGCAGCTACGACACAGCAGCCACGGCCAAGCTCTCTGCTTCAACTGCCTTCTTTTGCTGATCTCCGCTCCTCCTCACTTGCCTAGAATAGACTCAGACAGCTGCCTCAGCCTGCTCCCGCCCGTTCCAACAGCAGAAGCCTTGCGACAGAGGTAAGTGGGGCTCAGGGAAGCGGAGTTGGGAAGGGTGATCGTCTCCAAAGCCTCTTGTTTCTCCCGCCACCTCCTATCCCTCTGCTCCAATAGTTTCTCTCCCTCTGCCCCCTACCACTTCTCAAGGCCTGAGACAAAGCACCTGGTCTGGGCACACAACCCTCCACAATGGAGTCCTTCCAGAAGACTAAAGCCTTGGATGATCTGATCTGTCCCGAAGGCCTCGAGGAGTTCGACTTTGCCTGCACCTCTGCTGGCCTGAGTGCCCTGCCCTTCAGATCCCAATGGGGCAAGCACTTGGTGGTGGCAGCACTCTGGAGGATGGATGAATGTCCCAGGGCTATACTCGCACACCGCAGTGGAGCAGCGGTGATCCCGGGTCATCTGTCCAAGAGTGATGTCTCCCCTGAGGGCTGCCTTCTGTTAGCCTTACCTTCACGGGGAGCTGTGTGCTGGACCCATTGGGATCTGGAAGCGCATGGAAGCTCTGAAAAGTAAGGCTGACACCGATGGCAGGGCAGAGAGACCTGCTGCACTTGGCCGAAGTGCACTTCACTTGCTTTTTGGGCCTGGCGCACTTGGTTTCTGCAGGGCTTCCGGGCTACTGTAGCCCACTCACCTTAGCCCTCTGCCTCAGGTCCCACATCCTCCATGGGAGGATGCTGCAGATGGGTGGGCAGCTCTCAGGGGAGCCAAGACTGCTGCTCCACTGTGGTACACACATGTAGCCCCGGGACATCTGTCCACCCTCCTGGAGTGACACCACTGTCATCACTCGAGCGCTCACCTTCTGCCTTCCACCGCCACCTTCCATTGCTGCCGCTCTGAAACTCGCCTTCCGCCACCACTGCTCTGGAGCTCGCCTTTGGGATGGATCAGTTCGTCCAAGCCATGCTTTGCTTCCCGGGAAGGGCTCCATCATGGAAGGCTATATGCAGAGAACAGGTGCTTTTTCTTGGGCCTCCTGCCTCGCATGGGGCAGTGAGAAGAGGAAGTGTACAGTAAACAGCATTCAAAATATTCGTATGTGTATTTGTTGGAGGTATTGTTGTCAACTCAAGCCATAAATGTCTGAATAGCTTTGTATGTTATTAGTATGTTGCATATAACCCATTGGAAGATGGGCTATGTGAAAAAAAACATCCTGAACTTTTTACCATGACCAATAAAGGCATGTAAAAACAACAGCCAACCTTTCTTTTGAGAGCGTAAATCAACAGAGTCCAGCAACCACAAAGCTCTTAGATCTTATGAAAAGCTCCTTATCCTTGTGTAGCTGTTAAATCCCAATACTTTCATTTTACATGCACAAACTACTTCATTACTCACTCATTCATTGGGCTGGGTGTGGCCTGGGCCAGTTGGGCTTCTAGTGTTTGTGCAAACACTAGCAGATAATTCTTACCTCATGTACTTTCCCACTAGTAAGATTAAATACAATCCAAGAACACAAGGCTTATTTTTATTAGATCCAACCAATATCAGTCTGACTCAGCATCTCATTTCCAATCTCATTAAGACAAACGCCTCTCCTTAGTAACATTTGCAGGGGAAGGCTTTCATCTCCTTTTGTATGGTGGCACATAGTATGAGAATTATGCTGCATCCATTAACTAATAATAACTGACGTTAAGAAAGCCATCCTTTATTAATTTCCACAAGAGAGGTCATAAACAAATCTAAACTCTGCCCGCCTTGTGTAAGGCAATTCTCTTGAGCATTTTGCAAATTCTTTCAACTAGGTGGCCCCGGGTGATTCTGTGAACTGTCATTCTTCTACAGTACAAAGCTCCATGTGAGTCTGATCTCCTACAGAAACTGTGGTAACATCTTGGTTTCTTTTCCACTGGCCCTGTTTTACCTGACAGAGAGTACTGGTTAAAAAATGGGAGTGGCCAAAAATAAGTACACTTTGGTTTTGAGTTTTATTTATTTGTTTGGTAAATTTATATAGCCCCTCATATCACTTTTTTTGGGGGGGACAATGTACAAAGTCAAAGCAGTGAGTTGAAGTTGACTGATAAGCTACGTTTTACAATAGCAATAGCAATAAGACTTATATACCACTTCATAGGGCTTTCAGCCCTCTCTAAGCGGTTTATAGAGTCAGCATATCGCCCCCAAAATCTGAGTCCTCATTTTACCCACCTTGGAAGGATGGAAGGCTGAGTCAACCCTGAGCCGGTGAGATTTGAACCGCTGAACTGCTGAACTAGCAGTCAGCTGAAGTGGCCTGCAGTACTGCACTCTACCCACTGCGCCACCTCGGCTCTACAAATCGTGAAAAGGTAACCCCAGAGTTTCTACTGTTTCTAATGTTAGCCCCACAGCATTGGTTCTATTTGTGATCCCTAAAGACAAGGATTGGTGCAAACTGGTGGAAGCCCACTCCTGAGAGCTAGACTCTCCCCTTTAGTTATATATATGTTTTGACTTAACTGTATTAGGTTATTGGTGTGGATCAGAGAAATAGCACATGTATTTTCCTGTCAAAGATGGAACTCCATACAAGTATCAGGACATATATGGTAGGTATTTTTAACCTACAATATGTGCCAAATGTCTGTTTCAAAAACATTTGAGAGTTCTCAATATCCTCGCGGTCCTTGTAACTGTAGAAATACACATATGTATCAAGAATGTATTCAGGTTGCAGGATAATATAAACTATATTTTATTCTTTATTGTATTTGAATTGTACAATGAGACTGGGCTGAAGGGAGAACATTTGCTTTTCATTTACTGGCTAAAAATGATGTAAGACGGCATCCAGTTATTTCACAATTCTGACACCCAATATTATGGTTTCAAATTCTAACACCCACAGCATTTTCTTCACAAATAGCATATAAGACATCTAATTCTCCATTTGTGTTTGGAAAGTTGCAAATATAACGTTCATCTGAAAGCTACTGACAAACTAAATTTGGCCTCTTATAGGAAATATTCCAAAGCAGTAATTGATATTTTCCAGATTCTTACAATCCCTCTACTGACATCTAGTGGACTTTAGAGGATCAAATACAAGTAGATATATAACAGCTTATGCTAGCAAATTATTATTTGTTAAATAATCCTCTACTTTCAAATATATTTTAACATATAATTACATTTTGATTGTAGTAAAAAGAGGGATATAAAATTAAAATCTCAATTAATTTGATAAACTATTATATTACATGGGAACTTTCACAATAGTGCAATGTAGCCCAAATTAACAGGCAATTTAAGAGGCAATTTAAAAGCCAACAAGACACAATTATGGCCAAGGGATGGGTCAACACATGAGGTGGCTCCATTATCAGCTTGCCTCTAGAAGTTGTGAATGCCCCAACAGTGGAAGTCTTTAAGAAGATGTTGGATAGCCATTTGTCTGAAATGGTATAGGTTTCCTGCCTAGGCAGGGGGTTGGACTAGAAGACCTCCAAGGTCCCTTCCAACTCAGCTATTGTATTGCATTGCATTATCATTAGCACCCCTTCATCTCTTTTTTTTTAGTTCTGCTTTCATAGTTTTTCAAACAAGTATTATTATATAATGGTTTTAAAGTAATGATTGTTTTACATTAATAGGAATTGATTTATTGGATTATTGAATTGTTGTACACAACCCAGTGTCATTTTCTATGAGATGGGCATCCATATAAATTTGATTAATAAATAAATAAATGGTGAAGAATTATTTTTGAGAGGTAAGAGAATCTGGACTACTCTGAGCATTAGAGTTTTCTTGTCAAAACAATGGCACTTCGTATCTTATCATTAAAGCTAAATGGCTAGGTTTGCTAAAGGTTATGTGAGCCCTAGATCTCCAGTTCTGATCCAGTTTTTAAGCAGCTCCACTGACTTGAACGGGAGCTCCAATTAGGCATCTGGAAAGGCAGGATTCCATTCTATCTTGTTTTTATTGATTTTGTTGAATTTTAGAATATGCAAGAGTCAAATACGTTCAGGCCCACTGATTCCCAAATGGTTTTAATTGCTAATATATTGTTAAGATTAATACCATTGAGAACATTATGAATAATAGGCTATAACTTTGTAATAATAAAAACAAATGCTTTATTTGTGAGAATATCGGATTTTAGGGACAAATAATAGGGTACCACTATTTCAAGTGTAAAATTTGAAAAGCTATAGAGCACGGGTAGTCAACCTTTTTATACCTAAAGCCCACTTTTGTATCTCTGTTAGTAGTAAAATTTTCTAACCGCCCACCGGTTTCACAATAATGGTGATTTATAGAGTAGGGAAGTAAATTTACTTTATAAAATTTATAAAGCAGAGTTACAGCAAACCCCTACCGCCCACCATGAAAGCTGGAACGCCCACTAGTGGGCAGTAGGGACCAGGTTGACTACCACCGCTATAGAGAATTCTTGCATAAGTTGGAAAGAAGAATTGAACTACCGTGGATATTCTTGCATGACACCTAAAACACGTTTATTAATTCTGCAGCTGACATCCCAGAATCAACTGGGCGATCATTTTGGAAGAAAGATTCTTGATTATATGGACACTTTATCCAAATTATTTTGCTTTGTCTCGGAATCAGGATTTCATCTAATGGGCTCTTCCTTTAGAATTCCACTAGCTTAAGGAAGCAACAGACAGAAAAAAAACAGAGGAAAAGTGGTATCATTTTGTGTGTGTTTGTGTGTTTGTGTGTGTGTGTGTGTGTGTGTGTGTGTGTCTGTAAGAGAGAGAGAAAGAAATCAAGATGCTGGCCATAATCACATGATCAAAACATTTGCCCTTTCCAAATGTATCACACAGGCCATATCCTGGCAGGGTTGAAAATGTGATTACTCGGCACAAACCTCCATTCTTTCCATAAGCTATGAGAATTAATATGAGTATTTCATTGAAAAACTCAGTCATTGTTTGGGAGCACCCAAATAGCAAACAGATTGCTACAGATTTTTAGCTAAAGATAAAGGTAGTTTCCCCTGTCCAGTTGTGTTTGACTCTAGGGGGCAGCACTCATTTCAGTTTCTTAGCTGAGGGAGCCAGCCATCTTTGGATGAAGACATTTCAATAGTGATGTGGCCAGCATATCTATACATCGAGGAGCACAGAACACTGTTACCTTTCCACCAAAGTGATACCTATTTATCTACTCGCATTTGCATGCTTTCCAACTGCTAGGTGAGCAGAAGCTGGGGCAAGTAATGGGAGATTACTCCATCATGTGGTGCTCAGGTCGCAAACCCGGGCTGTCATATTTCCAGCTGACAAGCTCAGCATCTTTAACCGCTGAACTATTCCCCCCCCCCGCATTTTTACCTAAGACTTACAAATCATTAATTCAGACAACAGCAAGACCATTTCAAACATTTTACTAAATCAATTCACACAAATTCCAAATTGCAAATATAATTAAGGGCAATGGGGTATTTTTCTCCTTGGATTCATCATTAAGACATGAAATAAACACAAATTAAGATATGTAGCATGTTTTCTTTCTTTAAAAAGATGAGAAAGTAATGCCACCTGATAAAAGCACCACAACACTGTTACAAAATAGGATCTGCCAGTTTCTTTCACAAATAAAAGACTATATACTTCTAACAACTTTCCAATCAATCCATAATTCATTAAAATAAAACTATAAAATCTCCTAGATTACACTAAATTCAGACAATGCCTGGAATACAGTGCATTAAACAGCAGTAATGTCAACTATCAGTGCCAACATAAAACATTTTTAAAAGTAAAAAAAAAGCCCATCTTTTATTCCCTAGATGAATGAAATTTAAAATAAGGGGCTCTCTGTTTTACAATGAGGAATTTAAGGAGAGGAGCTGGGAGAAGAGGCAAGTATCATTTGCTTTCTAGACTTAGTTGGCATCTAACTTGGCCATTTCTTGCACGTAAATCCCTATACTCTCACTATCAAAGAGAACAAAATAGACTGTCTTGATTGAAGAGGACATTGTTGATACAAAATAGCTGGAAATGGCTTTCAGGATCAGCTGAGCTGCAGTCTGCTTTGGGAAACCATTCCTATTCAAAGAATTTTGGAGAGAAAAGATAATTACAATTTGTTTAATAAAAGTTGAAAGTGGCATAGATATCTCATTGTATGTTTCAAAAATGTGACAAAAACCTAATGGGGCTTGCAACAAAATGTAGTTTCCTAGTACCAAAGGCCCTATCAATGAATTTTATAATGACGTTTATAATGAATTCCTATATCTCCATGCTTGGGAGTATGTGCACTGAAATCGCTGAAACCCACACACCCACAGAGGCATGAGCTGTGCATCTTACTGACGTTTGAAGGAGGAATATATGGGATGAGTTTCAAAAGGAAATAAGGGAGAGCCTGGTTCTTTTTTCACTTATCTGAAGAGCAGAGACAACACAAATGGCAACCTTTTCCTTCCTATCTTCTCTTTGTAGACCTGTTTCTTAAACCACCATGGCTTATAAAGTAGCCATTGCTAATAACCAAACATAAGCTACAGAAAAGCTTGGGAAACCTAGACTTAATTCTACTTAGGCAGCAATATATAATCAGTGGATCCCTGGAAATTTTATGATCAACGCCCCTTGCAAACCTACTCCAAATGTTCTGAATGAATTGTAATCTTTAATGTGACAGAAGGGGAAAATATTCCAAACTAAATTTTAATTAACTGTATTTAATGTCATGTTAAATTGAACATGTGTGAAACAAATTGTTATTATTTTGCTTTATTTATTTTGAGGGTTACGGAATCTACAGTATGTCATTTATCTTCTTGGCCTAAAAATGTTGTGTGCCGTTATGCTACAGTAATGTTGAATCTATGGTTGGAAACAACTCAGGTACGTTTTTGCATATTTTCAGGAAATCCCTGAAGGAGTGATTGCAAATCTTAAGGAACAAGCAGTGGAGAAAGAGGATTTTTGAGCAATTCCAATACGAATAGTTGAAAAGGCAAGCTTTAAAAGGACTTTGAAGATACATTGAAGTCTACATTTAAACAACAGTACTTATTGCTTTGGAGAAGCAAATTTGGTTTTGCTGAAATTAGACATTGTAGAACATCTGGCATAACGATTATAGATTGCACATTGTGCCTCCTCCCCCCTTCCCTCTTTTCTTGAAATACATACACTTATAATGAATCACTCCATGTAAATTCATGTTTTATCCATAAAATTGGACAGAACTGTTTATACAGACTTAACGAGTAATGTCTGGTTGACAGATGTCTGTCCTGGAACAGCTGTGTACATGTGTTGGGACTGGGAAAAATGCTGCTCTTAAAAAACATTTTTATGTTTTAAGATTTTTATTTACCATTCTTCAGATTTGTTGAACTGAACTGACAAGATGAGTATGCTATTCTTTAAAGGGACACATTTTCACTTGGAATGTAAATCCAGTTCAATACCATTTAAACTCCCCTCTATATACATACACAGCCCCACACAAGAGAACTTAATCAAATAGTAAATATTTTTTTTCATGCTGTAATTAATATTTAAAATATTAATACATTCCTCTTCCTGGTCATTTGGGACAATTTCTTATAATATAACACTTTCAGGGATATGAGAGAGTGAGAGAGAGATTAACTGAATTCATCAAGGAAACATAATATTGTTTGATAGATATTTTACCTGCAAAAATGTTTTTCATAATATTGGCTCTTCTAACTGCACTGTTTCCTAAAACTTAATCATTCTAGCCATGGCTAAAATGTTATCAAGGTGATAGGTGTGACCTCACTAGACATTGTAGACAGAAATGAATGGCATCATTATGGTTTGCACTGCTAAAGATAAAAAAGGCACTGCTGACTCAGCCAGCTTAAGTATTTGTCTCACTAAGTGGCCGTTCAAAAGCATGGCGAAGCAAAAAGTCAATATTAAAAAATAGCATATAGTCAGCTGTAACATATAAACTGCAAGCGTTTAATCATTTTGCAACGTTGCATTCAGAGAGATACAGAAGCCACTATAAGGGATCATCATAGCTATGGCACATTTGTATGGATTTAGGTTTTATAGAAAACAAAAGTATTTTTTAGCTCTACGTTTGGAAATTATAAGGACTTCATCCTAAATCAACAGAAGGAAATGGTGGCTTAATATGTTTAGGAATAGTTAGCAATAAGAAGCAATCAGAACCGTCAGAGATCATATTGACAAATCATGGTTTGCTGAATTTTATAGTTAAGTAATTGATCATGCTCAAACACAATCCTTGGATTATAAACCACAATTTTGCCAAGCCACAAAAAACAATCACTTTCTTGCCTAGCATGTTGTGTGAATATAGATTTGAGGGGCAAACTGGGTGAATTCTAGGTTTACCTGCCACTTCCAATGGAAGGAAATGCAATTGACTTCAACTTCTTTTCATCTGCCAGTGCTAAGCAGTTTTTCACTGTCTTTTCCAACAACTCATCACATTTGTCTGAACCCCAACTGGGGCTGTTGCAGTGGATGACAAATTTTGCAGGCAATCCATGTCCTGAACTGACAACAGCTGGTTGAGGAAAAAAAATAAGAGTGTGTTTAACATTTTGGAAAATACTATTGGAACAGTATAATTCAGCAATGGCGGATATACCTATAGTTCTTTACTCCAATGATCACTCATACTACACACTGAATGTGACTATATTTATGCCCGGTGATAAATTTGGACATAACATTAAATTATAATTTGATGCTGGTGAGGGGTAGGGGAATATGCCCTGTACTTATACTCTTTGGTCGTATTCACATGAGTTAGATCAATTGTGAAATACAAATTCACATAGAGTTTCCCCTCAAATGGTATAATGCTTACCATTAGCATATAGGTAATGCTGTATAAGTAAGCTCTACTCACTTAGTTTTTAATTTTTGATTACTTAGGATTCTATACTCCTTCAATCATTCACACTCCCACATGCAGTTGACTTGCATAGGATTACCGTTTCCCGAAAATAAGACCTCCCCGAATAATAAACCCAATCGAGCTTTTGAGTGCATGCGCTAAAATAAGCCCTCCCCAAAAATATTGCAACACAGCAGCAGCCATGAGGTGACCACACTCGCCGCCTCCTGCACCTCAAAAAAAAAAAAAAAAGACGCTTTCCCATGGAGGGCCAAGTGCTTATTTCGAGAGGTCAAAAGAAAATAAAACCCTGTCTTATTTCCTGGGAAACATGGTATATGCCTCTAATTCTTTTTAACTTTACAAACATACTAGTTTGAATTAATGCATATGCTAGTAGTGATTTAAAATTGAATGTATGCATAGTTTATTTTCTTTTTCCCCATTTTTCTTGTTTTTATTATTTTCAATGTAGTGTTAACGCCTTCTTATAAACCCAGGTCTGAAGGCCTTTTTGACACACTCCACATCAATGACATGCTGAGGAGATTCTGGCTATTTAAAAGAATCCCAGCTAAACTGAACTACCATCTATGGTACACATAGGTAAAACGTTCCCCATTTCCCAAGGATTTAAACTGCACCTCCTGCTGTGTCCAATGGGCCGTTCTTTTTGCGAAGTTCAACAACAGCCTCCAGGAATTCTTTTCCACCCCGCTTCTCCAATGTGCTCCCTGTGCAAGAACAGAGTAGTGACTGTTCCACATTCAACACAGCATTTATCACTTCAGGTGGCTACACATTACAGATTTTTCTGAGCAAAAAACGGGGGTGGGGTGGGGGACTGCAAAGTAAGATCTAAACCTTTGAGGACTGGTCCATAAGTAACAATTCCCTCTTGATCTTCCCTCTTTTTAAAAAAAATTCGCCCTCCCACGAGATTTATCCCGATGCAATTTGCAATGCCAACCAGCAGGGCAGCAACATTTCATGCTGCTGCTTCCATAGAACCAACAGTAGACATGCCTTCCAGAGAATGGGCCAATGCAATGAGACTTGACTGTTGTACCAACGCTTTCCCATGGAGGGAAAGGTCCCCCTTTCTGTTACAGACTGTTTTAAAGACAAAGTTGCCATAAGAAGAACTTGAAACTCACCTCATCTTCATCCCTGACCCCAACAGGTGGCCCCCGGGAGTGTAACAGTCTTGTGAGTGCAACTGGCTGCTTTACTTGACAACTGCCCGGCTTGTTGAACCACCTTTAACCAAGAGGAAGAGCCTCAGAAATAAGGAGATTCTCTAGGGTACCCCCATTCAACCTCCTCTGAATTGCTTCACTACAGCTACGGAAGTGTAACAAATGCTGCTCGAGTTAGGAAGGGAGCTGCATCATTTCCATTATGGGCTGAGGTTTGCGCAAAGGCAGTCCATCGTGAACTGGTTTAGATCTTATTTTGCAGCTTTGACTTTAATACAGAGGAAATAGAACGTAGCTGGAAAAGGTTCATTCCCAATGAAGCACCCAAATCACATTGCATTTGTTCCAGGATTATACAAGGAGTGAGGCAAAGAAACAGTGACAGTGACACTGGATTAATTCTGGATTAAATCAGTAACTTTGTAAATTGACCTCTGCAGCCTAATCATAAACATATTTACCTAGTAAGCAACTCAGGGCTTATTTCAAGAGAATTTGTGATGTTACATGGGAACAACACCTCAGGTTGCAACTTTTGCCAAATTCAGCAAAGCTTACTTCCAGGTAAACATGCGTAGGGTCAGGCTTTTGGTACTTTAGTACAATATTTCCAAAATGAATTCACTCAACTGGTACAGGGGAGGGGGCTGTAATTTCTAATGGAAGTCCACATATTATATGCCCGTTCAAAAATACTTGTTAACTTGGTAGTACATACTGAAGCCAAGTATCTAGAACTACTGGGAATCTATTACGCTTTACTTGATATCACAGCCTAATCTTTATTGGTTTTACTTTGGCTGGCTGGGGAATTCTGGAAGTCAACTGACAAGTTTGAAAAACACTGATATAATACATTCATATCCTGCCTTCCTTCTATTATGGGCCCATTCTACCATTAAGGAGGGTCCCAAGTGTTTTCTTCTCCAAACTTGGATGAGAGCCACACATCCTCAGCTCCTGGAAAACTGACGGAGCAGCAAAATCAAGTAATTGAATGAAATGACTATAAAGGACTCACATATTTTTAAACTATTAATTGTTAGTCTACGATCCCTAAGCTGTGGCTCCTGACCCTTTTTGTCTGTTCGTTTGTGCTACTTCTCTGTTCTACAGGAATTATACTGCAGAACCTCAGGTAGGGAACTCCAGATCAGCAGATTGACTCCAGAGTCACCTTACAGGTGAGATGGGCGGCAATTTTTTTAAATAAATAAATAATAAACAGGCTCTTGAGTTTCAAACAATTTTTGCAGTAGTAACAGCAAATAGAAATGAGGACTGTCTGTCATATGGTAAGTCATATGTTTTGCATGTAAAAGCTTCCATGCTTTTTCCCTAATATCCGAAAAGACAGGGAGACCTTAAGATATAGAATAGAATAGAATAATAGAGTTGGAAGGGACCTTGGAGGTCTTCCAGTCCAAACCCCTGCCTAGGCAGGAAACCCTACACCACATATGTAATGTGTGAAGCTTCTAACACTCATTGCACAGAACTCTAAATGAAATGGTCTGACTCAATCCAAGTTGACTCAGTTTCAGTAAATTTGACAGAAATGTTTCTGGGAACAGTGACCATTATTAGGAAGTGATCACACTGACTAGAAAGGAACGATGTAGTGTAAGTTCCTCAAAGCTGACTGAAAATACTACTTGAAAGATCCTATCTTGGCCAAATGCAAACATTCAGAAGAACCGGTTTTGAAAATCTGAAATGGTTTTAAAGAAAATATATATTTGACTTTTCTTTTGTTACTTTAAAATGGGAGACTGGAGGAATGTAGAGAGGGCTAATATCAATTTTCTAAGGCAATATTTATATACATGGTTTGCCAATTAAGGCTAGGCTGACAAAAAAATTAAAATTATCTTTCAAAAATCTTCCTGGATCCTCATTTTCATAAGACTTTAAAATCTATGAGGTTTTTAAAATTGGTGAATACATAATTGTATTGCAGAAGCATTAACTGGTATTTAAGGAATGAAATGCTGACTCCATTTTACATTAGAACTGGGGAGGGATCTTTCTCCTTTCATCATGCTCTACAGCTTTCAGCTGAGTGGTTCTTTGCTCAACGTAAGCATAAATATATGTGAAACTCCCATAGAATGATGTCACTATTTCATGCTGTCAAAGCAGGCATTGGTATAATGGTGACAACAGCAGATGTCTATAAATTTTGTGAAATATTTCCCCAACATAGACTGCAGTTAGAAAGGTCTTTATAGAAATAAAAGTTAATCATTTGAAGCTAAGCATGTATGCACTTCTATTCTTTCTTCCAGCAGCCACAGGCATTTAGGAGACCAAATGTTACTGAATTAAACAATTCAGGTCTTCCTCTCCCAAATCAAATATTGATACTCAAGCACATCTTGATATTTTTAGAAATGACAGATTCTGCAAATCAGAATAAAGGACATATTGCAAATGTAAATTTTCCAGCAATTTCAATGGAAATAAGCACCATTAAGGTAGAATGGATCAAACCATTACTTTAAAATGTATATGGTTTCTGATCTATGATATTCCATGTGAAGTTCTGCACAAAACTTAGCTTTGGACATTTTTCCTGCATCCTTACAATATACGGGGGGGGGGGGAGGAGGTGGCAACTGGTTATGGTAGCTTAATGAAAATTTACATGGTTCTCAAAACTGTAAATTTAACTATAGGGATAAAACTTTTCCAAATGTAACCAAAGTTATTTTCTTTGTATTGAAGAATCAGTTACCTACAGTACTTTACCACAGGGATTCTTTAAGAAAAACTTGTGTTTTGTGACATATATTGAGAATGTATATTTTATGATGGACTTAATGTTGGACTTTATTTACATCATTGAAATGGCATACCTGATTAGGTTGTCATATATTTTATGAACTCAGGTATTAAAGCATTAGAATACCTGGTAGTAAATGCACCATGATCAGATTGCTAACATAGCTGATTTAAGGAGATTAAAGCTATTGGCATTCAAAAACTAATGTTATTATATCTTGATCTTACAGTGGTTCCTAGTATTTCTGGGAGGGAGGGCTTACATAATTGCAATTTGCTATGCTATGAATCCTTGCCTCCCAAATATCATTATTTTAATATTGACGGCCCCTTAATTTGATAATACATTTGAAGGCTGTCATTCCATACTTCCCACAAGACCATTACAATATTAATAATTAATATTTGTGTCGGTTAATATCTATGTGTGGTCTTTAAGATGTCACATAATCAAACAATCAAAACTGGATTTAAGGTTGTGCAATTAGCATTCACTCAAAAAATTACACTTTGGTGAGATGCTTCTGTTAAATAGTGCCTCTCTTAAGTGTTCCACATGTAATTAGTTTTCAGGGCAAGGAGGTCTCTTAAGTTATATGCTCAGAGACTTACTACACAATGAGGCAGAATCACTATGTCTATGTAACAGAGGTAAAGTTGAAATCTCCTAAAATTAATGAAGTAATTAGTAACTACAAAAACACACCTGGATTTTCTTGCCTTGTGCTTTTTCTAGAACTCCTTTTTTAATTAACAGTTTATTATAGAGAATTTTTGATTTCAGAGCGATTTCATATAGGCACCAATCATGTCCAACCTTGCTTAAGTCGTCGTCCCCCCACCCCCCAAGTCTGGTCAAGGTTGTTTTGCATTGATCAAAGAGATTTTTTTCACTTAACCATTTGGAATTTGCTCTGGAATTGAAGTAGATTGCTGGAAGTGAGAAAAGAATGCAGCTCTGCAGAGCAGGGACAAGGTTGCTGCCTCTGATTGGACATGCATACACACACAAAGTCTGCAGCACTGAACTCTCCATTACCTACTTCACCACCGGTGTAGAAGTCAGAATTTGTCGGGTGAACGACAGCATCACTGTCGATTGTGGCAATGTCAGCCTGAACAACTTGCAACTACAACAGGTAAACAAATGTGTATCAACCATGTTGGTCAAAGACCCAGAACAGGATCTACATTTATGTACATACCAACATCCTTCTTTATCCTACCTTTTGGGCTCCAAAATAAGTGTAATAAACCATCACAATAAAGCCTAAGAGTCTGTGTACAGGTGTGTGCTGAGAAAAGGGAGAATGAAAGGAGAAGGTAGAGAAACATCAAATACATAACTTTTAGTACTTGACCAATAGGTCAAACACACTGCATTTCAGGAAGGAAGTATAAAGAACAGCTAGCATCTTCTTGGTTTTGCAGAACCTGTAAAAATGTAATCTTAAAAAACACGATGATAACACCATCCAATCTGGCTCATCAAATCTAACAAAGCAACTGTTTCTCCATTCTGATACACTATCTTTACAATATTCCTTGATTTTTATAAATATTCCCAACATGATTTTATTAATCATGTTGGGAATATTTATGCATTAAGACCTACAGAAACCAATGTGTACTTTAACTCCCCAGAGGTTCTGGGAGCATTTTCAATTTGCAATGCTATTACTACTTGCTCAATGTGTAACCCCATTGAAAGGGGCAGATATCCCGAATGGCAGGTGGTATGGAATGAAATGAAACATGGCCTTTTGCTTTGACAGTCTTTTGGGCTCATTCTGGCTGAATAAGCAATGGCCATGTTATTCTGAGGCAAAATTCTTAAATTCTCCCTCTGAAACTAATAATAGGAAACAACTATATGACCGAGTGCTTGATCTTCGAAGGATGTGAATAATTTGCAAACAATATATTATAAGGTGCCTTAACTCTAGAGTTCCCAGAAGCAAACTTATGACTAAGGAACTATAGATTCAAGAATGAAAATATGTAGAGATTTCAGCATAATATTTGTTCTATAACTTCTAAATAAACAGAAACATAGGACTATATGGATTTCACCATAGTAGTTGTTCTTTTTAATGAGAAAAAAGTGGTAATTTCACAATTTATGTTCCAAAATATGATACTTTTAACTTTTAATTATTTGTGTTTAATTTTATCAAGCCTTTTCTAAGTTTATTTTTTAAGTTAAATTATATTTTACGTTAAATGTTAAAATAAAAATATTTTAACCCTATGTTCTGCAGCTTAATATACATTAATGTATTTCAGAAAAATGTTTAAGTAGTTAACATTAATTTCACATCTTCATTAAAAGTTCAATCAGGATATACAGTAAAATGCACTTAATTAGCCTTGGCAATGAATGGGAGATGGCTGTTTTTTTTAATTTAAAAAAGGAACAATATTTTGAAATGGAATGCTCCAACCATAGAATACAATCTCTCGTTCAAGATGGTAAATGTGGTTGAAGAAGTTATTCATAAAACACATAAATCAAGACAAACTACTATTTTCACTTTAGTCAACTCCCATATAATGTGCGAATTAAATACTATTCTCTCTCTTACCTTGTTCTCATATAAAAAAGAAATGTGTGTGCCTGATAACTTCTCTCTGATAAAATGATACTTAAAACTACAATTAACATAGATCCTTTTAACAATAATAAAAGCTATAACATAGCTGATAAAGACGGTTGCCTGGAGAAAAACTCCAGAAGGATCCGGTATTTATAGTGCAATCCTAACCAATTGCTTCTGTGAATGCAAATGTAAGAATTAAAAATTAAATTTAACTCTATGTTCTGCAGATTAATATAGGTGGGTAGCATTTCAGAAAAATATCTAAGAGTCTGTGTGCAGGTGTATGCTGAGAAAAGGGAGAATGAAAGGAGAAGGTAGAGTAATATCAAATACATAACTTTTAGTACTTCTGTGTATGCAGAAGCAATGCCCATTGTATTCAATTGAGTCTGTTCTCATGTAAGTCTGTGTAGGACTGCATCCTTAACTGCCTATGTCTATCCATTTCCGTCTTTAGCTAAAACAAGGAAATAGAAAACTGAAATCAGAATGGAGAAACTGCTTAGTCTGAAGCCAACTTGATGATATAGAGAGCTATTTCAGTCCTCACAGAATTTATATGCAAAATATTCCCAAGGGAACCAACAGTCACATCTGATTATTATGGAACAACATTTAAATGATTTCAGAGTTACTCAAAGAGTCATTTTCATGCAAGTAGTAGCTACACATATTAATAGTCTTTCCGTTATGCATTTTGAGTACTAAAGATTCACTCCTCTATCTTCTTACCTGTGTTAAGTCCCCGTGCAATCAAATGGGATTTGTATCCGAGGAACATGCATTGAGTTGCACGATAAAATATCAAATTTATTACATGAAAATAATCTGCAAATTCCATAATTTTCATGTGACTGTTAGTTATAGCCACCCATTCCCCATTTACCTAGATCATCTTTAAGGTCAATGTCAGCATTGGTGGGATTGATAATGGCCTCCACTTCGAAGCCGGCTAAATTACTGATTTCACTGTGAATTAGGTTCAGCTGAAAAGAAAAGCATGAGGTGGGAAATAACAACAGGACAGTTGGGAAATCACAGAGAAGCTGCAGTAAAAGTAAGCTTTGCAACATAGATGAGGATAGCATCTCTGAAGGCAAATGTGCAAAAATAAACAGCAGGTCATAAAGAAGTTGCTTATAAATAAACATAGAATATGTTTCAAACTCTAGACACTAACATGATTCTCCATATGGGAAGTCCAAATTTGAAAGAAAATGGCTTAGTTTACAAATTGTAATGCTAGACGGGGGAAGGGACTGCAAAAACCCAAGGATGCTAAGTTGCTAGGAATTGCTACTACAAACTTGAGCTTCTTGCTTATGCAACCCAGGGGCATCTCTTGATCATAATAGCTGGAATTAGGCACAGCATCCATTTAAACTGAAGTGAAAATAGCCTTCCTTCACATTGTTCATGTTTTATTTTTTGTGAAAATTACCTACAACTAGGTAATTTTGAGTTAAACAGTAAAAGCATCTTAAAACTCAAGAGTAATTTCAGCTGAAGCCAGTAGGATGTAATACCCAGTAGATATGGGATGGACTGCATTGTAAACAATTCAGAGATGCCCTGAAAAGTTTGATTGTAGTACTTCCACTCTACAATTTTACTTATGAATTAAGATAAATGATATAAATATCCATTCCATCAGAGATATGGCAAATTATTTTATTCATTTTTAATATTTTCTGGGTTTTTTCATGTTCTGTTGTTTGAAACTTGTACTAAGATTGCCAAAAAAAAAAGTGCGGGAGAAATAGGAGAAGAAAAAAATCAGACTCATCTAAAAAGAAAATGAAATATTAATGAAGGAAGGGTTCATGCTGTTATATATGTATAAAATTCTTGCTGTCTTATAGCCTTAATGATTACTTTAATATTCCATTTGTAACTAAATGAAAGGCAAGATAGCAGACTTGCCTAAAGCAAAGAAAGCATGGAAATCCAGTCCTCTATTCCTGCTTTCTGAACTTCAGTTAAATCAACAAATGTTATGTCTGAATCAATCCATTGCTTATATTCCACTGTTTTCAAAATGCCACAAGTAATAAGCAGACACTGGAAGACAGCCTACTGTACAAATCCAGTAAGAGGAGGATCTTAATTTGAAAATAAATGTCCAATTATGCATTTAGACTCAATAAAAAAATACAGAGGGAAAGAAAATGTATTTAGCCTGTTGTATGTCTAGTGGAGAGTTTGCACACTTAAGCTTGTAAACAACAAATTGTATTTTGTGCAAAACAATTCTTTTCTCAAAGGAAATGTTTAGTGGATACACAACATTTCCCTGCTCTCTTCTGCCCCTCCCCCCCGCCCCCATTAAACAGCAGAACATTTGCCTGCTTGTTGAAAGGAGTTCTTTTGAATGGAAGCATGGCAGATGGCGACATTCTTCTTTAGGCTCCCCACCACTGTCACAAAAGACGTTTTCCTGTTCAATATTAATATAAATTTATACTGTAAAGCACATGATAGTTATACAGATTGATGATGTCATGGATAAACATTAGTTGAAACCAGCCTGTACATGATATAATTCCAATTATACAACAACTTAAAAAAGAGAGGTATTTCTATTATTATCTGCTGCTACCATTTCAGATTACTGTCTTTCCAAAACCCATACATTTCTTAAGGGCTTCCATGTATGTAACTAGCAGTTTGTGAAATGAATGTGGTTAGAACACCATCACATTAACAGGATTAAGAGGGCTGAGATTAAGAATGATCCACATAACAGTGTTTGGACATCACTTTCATTTTACCACTATCAATACATAACATTTATTTTGGCCTCACACAGACTAATAAAGAATATAATAAATTTAAATATAATATAATATAATATAATATAATATAATATAATATAATATAATATAATATAATATAATATAATATAATATAATATAATATAATATAATATAATATAATAATATAATAAATATAATATAATATAATATTATAATATAATATAATATAATATAATTAGTATAATATAATTAATATAATATAATTAATATAATATTTTAGCTCAGTATTCAAAGCTTGTGATAACAAACAATAATACTTAGCATAGCAGTAAGTCATGGAAAGTTTATGGTTAAACTTTGTAAATATGGCTAAATATATACGCAAATCCTTCTGTGATACAAAAGAATTTTCTCTTTGAATATATGGATCCTTGCTATGATACTTGTATCATATTATCTTGGATTTCTCCATACATCATTATTTATAAACCAGTATTTATTGTTCAACCTTTAGCAAATAGCTCTTAATATTTATGGATGTGTCTTGAATGAAGAATTTCAATTATCATCATGCCAGTACAGTATAATAATATGATTAGAAGCTATATTAATATAAATCATGTTAAAAGGTAACTCTTTTATGTACACATTTACAATCGTCTCTATTCCTGTGAAAATTTCTTTCTGGAGGTTTCTTGTACGTATATCACACTCTATTGTTTCAATGCAATATAATTAGCCAATGAAACATGACACTGTGACACCAGAAGAAATCTGTTTACAATTTTTGTAACCAAGCATGGCACACTTTATTTTTAATCATTTTTTAAAACGTAATTCAGGTTGGAGAAAATTGGCCTACACTTTTCAATTGCAAGGGAAATATGTAGCAACATGTGAATGGTCAAAAATGCAGGTTTTAAGTCCACATATGCCTTGAAAAAACTAAGAAGTGGGGAGATCAGATCTGAATTAGTTAATGTCTCTCTCACCCATCAATCCCTCCAATGTTTTCCCAAATTCTTTCTTTCCTTAGATCATACAGTGTATGAATTGGGATTGGCTTAAGCCTATGTAGAAGTTCTTTGGATTGTGGCTGAAGAATCCTCTTGCAATATCCCTCACCTTACCAGCATTATCTTTTACTATATAGTAGCATATCTCTTTTAGAAAATGATGCACATTTCTTTTATTGCCCATGTATTCTATTTATGTTAATTTGTGATTCTGAGTTACGACGTCAATCCCTTCCTGTCTCTATTACAAATTAATTCCAGGAAGATAACCTTAATTCTAAGCTTGATTTCACCCACTTCCATCTTTCTTTCTCTTGTGTTAAATTATTGCTACTCTGGATTACTGAAACCTTTTTCTTACAATTATAGTTTAGGCTTTTTATCTCTATTAAATCATTACTAAAAAAAAATCAGTTTTATGAATCATTTATTTGGCCAAATGGTGTTCATCATCAGTATCCTTTGCAAGATTCTCATTCTGTTTTATATCAAAATTAATGCCATGTCCTTACTTTTTGTGGCTGTGTTTTCATCTATTTTTGGAAAACTTTCTGCCAAACCTTTGGTTTCTTCTACTCTGCCAAGACTACCTACTACTTGAAGACTACCTTCCTATCTGTCTCTTCTTAGATTTCTCAATAAATATATGGCAGTATGTCTTCTTCTTTTGAATGCCTAGAGCAGTGCCCCCCATAATTTTGGATGCCAATGACTGGTTCCATGGAGAGCATTTTTCTGTGGACTGGGGGGGAATGTGTTTTTACATGCTGTCCACAGCCCGGGAATTGGGAATGCCTAGCCCTAGACACCTGTATTTTCTGAGACTATTGGATTAACCCCCAAATCGTTATTCCCAATTGTAAGTCAGTTTCAAGTGTGTATAACTATATTCATTCATATTTATTATTAATCTTGTGTCTCTTTAAATTTTACTCTCTTTCGAAGTGGAGCCTTTTTAAAAGTCCATTGCATTTTATAAATTCTGTACTTAATATATTAAGTGCATTCTGTACTTAATATATATCATTTACAATGTTTGTAAAATAAGTTGAGGATATTCCCTTTTATTCATAGAAATATATCTCTATGTTCAATTAACACACACACACACAGAATATTTTGAATAAATGCACAAACCTACCTTTTGCCCGAGAAATAGACTTTTGGTGGATAAGACAGTGAAACCATCTGTTGGGGTGCCTTCTGTTGTGCTGTCAGCACTTGCTGATTTACTGACTTCTCCCTGTTTCTTTTCACATATAAATCAGTTAACCAATCAGCCTATTAGCAAATCCAATTTTAAATAAACATTACAGAACTAATATACATACACACACATCTGTATGTGTACAGAGAGAGAGAGAGAGAGAGAGAGAGAGAGAGAGAGAGAGAGAGAGAGAGAGAGAGAGAGAGAGAGTGTGAGAGAGTGAGAGAGAGAGAGAAACTATATGTTGGGATGAGCAAATTCCATCAAGGAAAGAAAGTTAGCAAAATCTTGATTTTTAGAACTTAAATGTTGAAATCAGGTTATCCCTCCTACATCTCTGTTCAAGAGCAGCATCTATTTTCCTATGTCAAAAAATAAATAGTAAGTGGTGTAACACCACCAAAAAAATAGCTGGCCTTTTGGACTCTATAGCTAGGAATGAATGTGCAGATAAACCAGAATTTGAAAATGTAACCCTGCACAGCTGTACAGTCCATCTAAATCTATAAAAGAAGTTGAATTTTTATTACTATGTATCTAAAAAGTCAATATTTCACATATCCACTCTTGAAATACCTAGATCTAATGTAGATATTCTTATGAACCAGAATAAATTCAGTGCAATTGCATTTTACTTTACGTTAGATTTGAGATATATTTTACTGGTCATCTAGCCACATAATTACTTTATTTCTGAGCAAAAATGCATTAGGCTGGCAAAAAAAAATTGTAGGCAAAACAATTGTAGATATACCTTAGACTTTCTTGCTACTTTCTTTGTGCTTGCTTTCTTTGTTGTGGTTTTCTTCTGTGACGGTGACTTTGCTTTTTTAGCTGGGGGTGGAGTGATGATTGCTTCCAATTTTCCTTTTGAACCCCGCTTTTTGGCCAACAGCTCTGGGTGAATATTTGGTAATACACCACCACTGGCTATGGTGACACCTTTCAACAGCTTAAAAGGAAGTGGAACAAAAAGGTATCTCTGAGGAGTTTTAAAACTTGAAAAAAGTAAGACACTGATTGTGAAGAAAAAAATAATGAAATGCCTAAATTAAGAGTTGGGCCCCTACCAAGTGATGG
This sequence comes from Thamnophis elegans, assembly GCF_009769535.1. Taxonomy (NCBI): domain Eukaryota; kingdom Metazoa; phylum Chordata; class Lepidosauria; order Squamata; family Natricidae; genus Thamnophis; species Thamnophis elegans. Next base: position 86,356,254 of record NC_045542.1, read on the forward strand.
GACTCTATGTCGATTTTAGAGTTAACAACTGCTGATATATTTTCTAAAGGTATCAATCAACTGAAGCAATTTCGACTTATTTAACAGATCATGAGTTACATTTTTAGACAGACTAAGCAGGAATTTAAAAAAGAAAGAAAAACAAACCCCTAAAATCATGGTATGTATTTTCACCTGATTTAATTCTTCATCATTTGCTACAGCCAGCAAGATATGTCTAGGGGTGACACGACCTTTCTTGTTATCTCGTGCTGCATTTCCAGCCAATTCAAGAATTTCCGCTGTCAAAAAAGATAAAATTGTTTTGATTCGTCTTTTTTATTTTCTAAATAAAATGCATAACAGTTATTCAGGAATTTAAAACATGCAATCCTAAAATCAGTAAAAGAACTATAACTGCACATTAAGGATAAATAAATGGGATAAATAAATGGGAAAAGACATTTGATAAGAAGTAATTGCACATAATCTGGTAACATCCTATTTAAGCATAAGGATGGGGCACAGTATACATATATGTGATATCAGAGGTATTCAGCTGTACTAGTTTTCTCCCAAATGTTTTCCCAAAATACTTTTAGGAAGTATTTTAAATGCATTTAACACATCTGACAATCTAGAACATCAACCATATTTTTAAGGATTTTGCTAATAATAACTTGATCTGGACAAAATTAAGAACTGTGTACAGAAATGATACATAAGATATGTAAAGAAAGAGAAAGATTAGCTGTCCAGCTAAGTAAACAATGGAAATACCCCTAAAATTTATGTTTTGTGGCAATGTACACTAAAAAGCAACTGCAGGTAAAGGAAGCAAGAAGTCTTAAATGGAAAGGGCCAGAGAGATAATTATAAAGATAGTGAATAGATAAAGAATGCAAAATCAGCAAGCAAAATATTCAACGCATATATAAGATTTAATAAATAACTAAAGTATGCATACTGTATACATAAACCTATTTAGTTACTGGTATATTTAAAAGCAACAATAGATTTTGTTTAAACAACTTCAAGTAATCACTCTATTCTTTGGAATTTTTGTTAATTATTTTAATGGCACATTTTAATGTTGCTTTTAATTATATCATTTTTAATATCAATATCAATATCTTAAACTTATTTTCAAAATTGGAGTACATGAAAATTGAAGTATAAATTCAGTAATAAATGAATATGGAATTTATTTAACAATATCAGAGCGTGTATATATCTATCAGATGCTTTTTGGATTTTTTTTAAAACTAAAAATCTGGTCATTAAAGTTTATTGGGAAATCTGTGACTGCTTTTAGACAAGCTGTGGATATATTTAATTAATAACAAAATAATTTTTCAACCTTTTTTAAAAAGAGGGCAGCAATGAATACTACTAAACGATGAACACAGTCAAAATGATGAAAGTCTTACTAATTTTATCTTGTACCTAATTCATACTTCACTGTACTTGTTATGATGAATTGTACTGCTCAATTTGGGGATCAGATTCTCTGCTATAACTATATTAATAACTACATGTTAGGGACCATTTCCATTCATTTTCTTTATTAGAGACTAGGAAGAACTTTTCATTTAACAGTTGATATAAACATACACAAAGTTATATCATACAGTATTCTCTGAAATTCTATAGGAATTATTTTTTTGTCCTTTACCCATCTCTTAAGATTTTCTAAGGTTACCTCTGTAAAAAGACCCCTCCCAAAATAATCATTTCGAGATCTTTAGGTATCTCAATCTCTTGACAGATACATGATGAGTATCTCAGAGAGTTTAAATTGAACATATAGCAAAAAGAATGTAAGTACAGAAGAGAAATGCATGCATCTCCTTCTCACAGCCCTTGACTGACACAATATAACAACAGTACATGTTTCTATCTAGTTTAGGGAATTTTATAGATCGTTCGAGGAACTTTTTTTTTAATACAAACAAATGGCCAATAGTTTTATATTTTACAAAAAGCAAACCAAACCTGCAAACCACTACTTAAAAACCTGACCACCCCCACAAGCCAGAAACTTCTACAAGATAGGAAACAGACACACAGAACTTTTCCAGCTTGTAGCAAACAGGAAACTTCACATGTAACTTACACCTGCAACTGTTTGACTGGTTCTCATGAAACCTTCTGGTTTTTATACCAGATTTCCATTAATATAATTTGACACAGGCCTAGCCCAATTGGAAAGTATGTATTAAATATCAGAGCAGGGAAAGCCTACGAGATTTAAAATCCCAAGGTTTAATAGGGGTATATTGGATCACAGGAAAAAAAGATACATACTGTGCACTTACAAGACATTGTTCCACAAACACAAGCTTAAGAATTTTTCAACAACATGCCTAACAGTTGCTAGGAATTATGACTTCCCTCCAACTTCTTTTTCTTTGCCCAATTCTGAGGAGTTGGAGGTGAGGGCATTTTATCTTAGCAGTTAGCACTTAGATTTATATACCGCTTCATAGTGCTTTTACAGTCCTTTCTAAGCGGTTTACAGAGTCGGCATGTTGCCCCCAGCAATCTGGGTCCCCATCTTACTTGGGGCTCTTGAACGGAAAGCAATTAATCAGATCAAATTTGAAGAAAGTCAGTAACAGCAGCATTACAGTAGTTGCTTATATCCAGGGAGAAACAAAAATTAGGCATAGTCAGTTCTCAAATCAGGGTTGAACACAAACTTGAGATTCAAGTTGCTAGCAACATACCAGGGGAAGGCAAGGCTACTAGCAAATGTTTGAAATGCAGATATTTCCCAGTTCCACATAAAACTCAATTGGAGAGGTTCCTACTCAGGAATCAGATAACAATGTCACAATTTTAAGGGTTCCATTTTAAAAGGGTTAAATTTGTTAAGAATTCTTTTAGATGCTCACCTGGTGTTGTTGTTTTTTGTCTGTTTTAATCATTGTTTTAAAAATTAAATAGAAAACACAAAGTGGTTATAATCAGAATTTGGAAAAAATTTCACAATACTTTTCACAATAACCATGCTCTTATTATTTCCTGTAGTCTAAAATGGATGGGGGAAATAGGCATTTTCTAGAAACTTTGGTTACAAACCCCATAAATCTGTGGTTTTTGTGAACATTTTTACATACACAATGGATTTCTAACTAGTTTCATGATATATGGCATTAACCAAGGTCAAGGCTCTGAACAAACTCTGTTCATTCTTTTTCACAATGGTGATCCAAATACTGTAGAACTCCCATGATGTTGTAAAGCAAAGTCTTACATATAAAAACATCAGTACTGAAATGGAAGTAACTGATCAATCTCAAAGTTTAATGTATATTACGGAAATTTATATGGAATGATTCTGCAATTTCATACTTTTGAAATTTAAATGTAGGTTAAATGTCAGCTCTCAAGTTAAATCTGTTGTTCATTATAGAAGACAAGTTAAATGCTAAATTTGCATGATGGTTTCTTTTCTCAATACTTAGTTCAAGCAAAAAGTCCTTGGTAATTGTCAGGTGTTCAGGACCTGGACTTTTGCTATGCAAATGTGAATATACCTGACAGCTAGTAATTCTGACTTCATCCAAAGTCTGATTAGATTTTGTTTCCTCTTCTGGGTAGAAATTTTATGTCTTGAGTAAAACCATTTCTCTGATTTCAAAAACATTTGCCTTTCTTTACTTCATTGCAATGAAGTCATAATGTAGAAAATTTAGTTTGTAACAGCTAACAGATGACATGCTGAGCAGTTGCCAGCATTTCTAACTCTCCCAAAAGCCAAAAGAGAAAAGTCTAAAAAGTGTGTGAAACTCAACCATTCAGCCAAAAAAATCCGAGAAAAACTCCAGAAACTAAGAGAGGGACATTAGCATTCAGAATTTTTTTTTTTAAAAAAAAACCGTAATAAGAAAACCATATATGGAATAGACCATTTTTAATCCATACAGGTCTTTTACTTTTATTCCCTTTCTCTGTTACACACGTACATAAATCAGTTTTCTATAAGAGATTAATTAATTAATCATCTTATAATTTTGAATTATTTTAACAGAATTAGCATTGTTTTTCTTGCACATTCTTTTATTTTGAAAAAAAATACTTATTTTCTCTAGAAATACTTCTTTAAAGAACACCAGGCTTACCTTTGCCATAATTAAGAGTCAATAATGATCACTCCAAGGATGTATTTTGTCAAACCTGTTCACCCAGTTAATTGCCTGTGCATTAAACGTTTAAGGGACAGCTTTTAACAATGCAGCTGACTGAATGGTGTTTAATGGAATTCATAATTTTACTTTAAAAACCTCTCAGAATTAAAATCCCCCCAAACCAAATTTCTATTCCATCCTTTCCTTCAACCTTGCAGGTGTTTCTAAAAGGTAGCCTTCCAGAAAACAAAGGAAGGTAAAGGAAGATTTTTTTTTTAAGACTGTGCTATAGAGTTCAGGTAAGTGTTTTATAAAATATGTTGATGAGAACAAAAGCACTTCCCTTTGAAGCATAAAGTAGAATCTGTGAAAGCACACATGCAAACCAACCAGGGGTAGCTTTTGAAGCAGCCATAAAAGCTATACAAGGACACGGTTGGTTTAATGCTTCAAAGAAAGTTCTTTCTTCAGGATAATGTACTTTTTGAAACACCCCTTTCAAATGTTTTGCTCGGTTGTATTCTACTTTCCATCTTAATTAGCTATAGAAAAAGTCATGGAAAAATATTAGTTGGAAATCTATTTTAGGTTTCTTGTGTGAATCTTATGTCACTAGGACACAAACACTCCTGTGAACTTTCAACAATAAGCAAGGAGACGCACATGGTAGAAACTACCTGGAAACTACCTACCATCACACAATTTTGTTGGAATCTCAAATTGTATTTCTTTGATATGTCTGATGCTGGGTCTTAATCATTTTATGACAGGAGTGTGACCCTGTACATATTTAGACATTCAATTATTACGTATTGCATTTCTATCACATTTTTCACCAGAAATTCATGATAGTATACAGAAATTTCAAATTCCATTTTTATCCTTGCAACAACCTAGTGTGGTAAATTGGGTTTAGAGAGATCAATTGGCTAAAATCATCCAAATGGGAAGGTGACTATTAAACACCATATTAGTTTAGGAGTTCAGTGGAGCTTCTTCTCTCATAAATTAATTTTGAACTGTAGCTACAAGAAATAGGTAGTGTAACTATACTGCACTAGTGAAGGCACATTTGGAATATTGCATCCAGTTCTGGACACCATGATACAAAAAAGATGCTGAGACCCTAGAAAGAGTACAGAGAAGAGCAACAAAGATGATAAGGGGCCAGGAGGTTAAATCATACAATGAACAGCTAAGGGAACTTCATTAACTTAATGAAGAAAAGGCTCATAAGAGACATGATAGCAGTCTTCCAATATTTGAAGGGCTAACATAAAGAAGAGAGTGTTGATTTATTCTCCATTGCACCTAAAAGCAGGACAAGAAGCAATGGGTGGAAGCTCATTAGATTTAACATGGAAATGAGGAATTTTCTGACAGTACGAACAATTAATCAATGGAATAGCTTGCCTCCTAGAGTTGTGAGTGTTCCCTTATTGGGGGTTTTCCACAAAAGATTGGATGACCATATATCCATGATGGTATAAGGATTCCTGCCTTGGGCAGGTGATTGAACTAAAAGATCTCCAAGATGCCTTTCAGTCCTATGATTCTATGATTTTAAGAAGATGCTTTAAAAACAACAACAGTTGAAAGGAGGACCAAAACCTGATTAACAAATGTAAATATAAGTTGTTTTTTATAGACCCCAATAGAAGGAAGTCAAAATCTTCATCCGTTCATACTGGCTTCCTATGTCCCCATTCTTTCTTCTTCCTTCTCTCAATTAGTCTGTAAAATGGTGTTTCCTTTGCCTACCAGTTTACACTTCGTTGTTACTCTTTAACAGTTTACACATGCCTTTCCCCCCTTTTAAACACATCTAAACATGATTAGACTAAGAACTGCCAGATGTTGCTTGAGTGAAAGCAGTATGCGAGTTTTGGCTCAACTAGTTTACAACTCAAGACAGGTCTTGTGCTCTTAAATTTGCTCTTGGCTTACATCCTTAAGTTCCAAGGGCATTTGTTATAAACTAGTAATTACACAAATTAGACACCAATCACATTGCATGTGTGTCCCCTGTATGCATTACCATCAACGATTACAAAGTACTAATTTCTTTGGATACAACACTGAACAAGTCCTTGTAGCAGAGGGTTACCTCTTTCACACTTGCTTAAGGGAACATTACAGGTAGAAAAAAAAGTGAGGCCTAACTTTAGCCAGTCATTCGTTCCTATTATGTGCTTATTTCATGATTTGAAGAAATTAACAAATCTCCCAGTAACATATTTGCCATTACACAATTGGGAATAGGTGGATTTGTACTACCAATGGCAAGAATTTTTCAATAATCTAAGCCTACTAAAGAAAGCTAGTCTTTGAGCTTCACTTTCTTTTTCCCTTCTCCCAATTAAAATTGGAAAAGAAGTTACCAGTGGCACAATTATGGTTGCTGGCACCACAGGAAGATATGGGGAAACCTTATCCATTTCTAACCTCATGGACCTAGTAAAGTATTTCACAGAAATAGGGTTTATGAGTGATTTCCTTACTTTAATGATCTAGGATAATTCAAAAAACAGCAGAAACAGAATATTGAAATATGTGGCTATGAGGCAGGTGTAGGTGTGTAGGTGTGTGTGTGTGTGTGTGTGTGTGTGTGTGTGTGTGAGAGAGAGAGAGAGAGAGAGAGAGAGAGAGAGAGAGAGATTGTTCCACAACCTAGTCAATTTTTCAAAAACAAAGAAAAAACAATGAAATATACCACTAAAAGATAGAATATTTAAAAGTTATCAAATAAAGGTTTATTTTAATAATCAATATTAATGCATTGCTAAAAGACCCAAGGGTCTGTTATTAAATTTAAGCATAGCATTGAAATATCAAATCAGAAAAAAAATAATCAAATTGAAATCAGTCTTATAAATAAGACTTTTTTGCAAGGTATTTTTTTAATATGATGAATATAATGGAAGGGATCTAAAGTTTAACAACAGAGATGTTCTGATACTAAATACAAAGTGTTTCTATTTTAGATAGCAAGAAACATTCTAATCTCAAATATTTATATTGTCTATTAACCCTGATGTCAAAGTGACCATGAGACATTGGCAAGCTATTATGTTTTCTAAACACCCTCAATGCAGCATCCATCAGCATTTATGTTGCAACCACAAAAATACTGCTTTTTAGATGGAATAAATAGTTGTTGAAAAGACAGGATGAAAGTTAGGGAAAAGATTAAAACAAATATTAGAATTGAAAACTGAACAAGGAAAGCATAGTCTGGAGACAGAAAAGTAATTATTAAAACAAACTGTAAAGTTCTTTGTTTTTGTGCATTTTTAAAGCTGTAAATGCACCTAATCCATACTTTCTCACTGGCTTTCACTTCAAAGGAACAACAATGGAATACAGGTAGTCTTCAACTTATGACCACAATTGAACCCAAAATTTCCATTGCTAAGTGAGACAGTTGTTGAGTGAGTTTTGCTCCATTTCTCACCACAGTTATTAAGTGAATCATTGCAGTTGCTAAGTTAGTAACAAAATTGTAAAGTGAATCTGTCTTCCCAATTCACTTGGCTTGTCAGAAGGTAGCAAAAGGTGGTCACATGATCCTGGGACTCTGCAACTGTCATAAATGTGAATCCGTTGTCATGCATTTGAATTCTGTTTGCATGATTATGGGGATGCTGCAACAGTCGTAAGTGTGGAAAATGGTTATAAATCAGTGTTTTCAGTGCCGCTGTAACTTTGAATGGTCACTAAACAACCCAAGGGTGCTTTTCCAAAAAGCAACTGGGCTTTCCTGTTTTTCCCCTTTGAAAATGTTTTGCTTCTCATCCACTAAACAAACGACTGTAAGTCAAGGGCTACCTACAATGAAAGACCAGGTACATGACTCCTTTTTCAAAGACAGCAGCAAATCAACTTCAAACATTTTAACTATAAAGATATTTTGCTTGTTCTTGCCACATTAGAGAACAGCATAGAGAGCCAACAGTTTCACAATGGCAATCCTTGCCTAGAGGCCCTGCATTTCCTCATCCCAATTTCACTTCATCACCTTTTGTAATTTCCTCCTAATTTCTCTGCTTGTTCTGCTCTCTGGTCCCTGCTTGATTTATGTGATTTCCTTCAAAACAGGCAGATCAACTGACTACGGTGGAAAGCCTTCTGGATGGGGGTTAGCAATTCTGAGCTCAGAGATTTCAGCCCTTTAACAACATTCCCTGTTAAATATAACATGGAACCCACTGTAGACTTTTGATATCAGAAAAATATCCTTGCTGCTTATGAAGGGATTCGTCGGCTGTACCAATCTGAGAATGTTTCAAGTAAGTATATTTTGTTTTCGGTATTAGTTGATCCATTTAACTCCGACATGCATAACACAAACAGAAACCATACACACAACATATGCAGGAATGACACGTATTCAAAAGGATACTGTCATTTTTTTCACTGAAAACTTTTTATTTCCTCTTACGATGCATTTTAAGTAATATTCAAAACCTTTAAATGTTATTCATCAAATCAAATTAGTTTTACACATCACAGAGATTGCAACAAACATCCTTTAAAAATTATGTTTTATGACTCGGATACAATTACCCCAATGTTTTTAAATTACTTCAATTTTTCCAGAGAAGGAAAAAAGTAACATTGTGGGTTAAGTGAGTTCAAGATAATGACTTCTGACAACCAACATAATAAGGACTTAAATGACAAGTAAAACAAACTGGCAGGAGAGTGCTTTATTCTTCAAGCATTCAATGACTTAGCATAGGTCTCCATCCTATTAATGAATTATGATTCAACAGAAATCTGATTTTTACTTACTAAGGCTATTTGAAGCTTCTTGAGGATTTTGGTGATGCCATAACACACAAGAACAAAACCTCAAAATCAACAATTCCAAGGAGAAGTTACAATACTGTAACATATTGGGATGGTTCTTGACTAAAGACCAGTAACTCTCGCTTAATGACTGCAGTGGGAATTCCCTAGATTGCAGCGGCTAAGTCATCCTGTCACCTGATGTTTTGCTTTACAACCGCAACCAAAATTCTGGTACCAACTGTGGTCCATAAGTTGAGGACTACCCTTAAGAATTCAAAAGATATCATCAAGAGCAGGGCTGTCAACTCCCGGCCAGCAGGCCAGATGCACCATGTGCCGGCCCGGCCACACCTGGTTTAGCGAAGGGGGAAAAAGTCCCAATACGTCATGTGACACCACTGTGATGATGTGAGTTTCACACCCCTGATCTTGAGCAAGTAACAACCAATTGTTTTCCCCAGTGGAGATAAAAAATGAACATCCCTCCTCTATCATCCAATCCAAAGGCCTGGAGAAAAAGCCATGTTTTTAATGTCTGCTGGGGATGGAGGTGTGTGTGTTTGTCCTGTAAACCTTCGAGGAGATGCTGTTTCAGAGAACACATGCTGCCACAGACAATGCTTGCTTGCTTACTGCTAGGTAATATTGCTTATTTACAGGGAACATAAGCTGTACAATGGATGGATTTTACTTGATCATTTAGACTAGTTTCTCAACCTTGACAACTTTAAGATGTGTGGACTTCAACTCCCAGAATTCCCCAGCCAACATTCAGGTGGGCATTAATTCTGGGAATTGAAGTCCATGTAACTTAAATTTATTTAAGTTGAAAACACAGTGCTCTAGACTGACATTTCAAAGGACCATGAAACGAAGTACTTCTTGTTTGTTTGTTTCATAAAAGCAAATGACACATTCCCACTGCAAATAAACATCTTCACTTTTGATCATAATGCATTTTAAATGGGCACAGCCATCAGTGTAATGAGTCAAATGAAAATGTCTTTTTCTGAACTTTGCTTCTTTAAAAAATTAGTCAAACAGAAAAACCATGCAGGCAATTAAAAGAAAACATGTGCATGAATACAAGCACAGAGTAATCACAGTTCCTCATAATGGAACTAATTAGAAGTAGACAATACCTTCTTCTTAGTTCTTTCTATAATACCTTCCTTAGTGATTGCAGACCTTGTTTACAAATTCCCAAGTTGCCGGATTCTTCTACACCACCACTACCCCATCCTTGCCAACCCCCCCCCTCCCAATTTGATCTTCATGCTTCATTTTGTTTCTCTGCTCAAGATACTTCAGCTGACAGAAGTGAGGAGAACAGTTACATAATTGGAGGCATGTGTTGCTCCTAAACATTTCTAGCAATGCATGTTGTTGCAAGTTGTTCTTTTAAATAAGACACACGGTGAAGATTATTTTTAAAAGGGCATGCAATTTTGAATATTTTGATTTAGATTTCATGTCTGATGTACTCCTTTTACTCTTCAGAAAAATGCAAAATGATAGAAATTTAGATCACAATAATATACTAACTCAAGAATACACTATTTTGATCTCAAATGACATATTTAGAGACTAATAGAAGACCTGGCAGCTTTAACAAGTGGCAATTTCTGATGACCATGGTGGTTCTTGAAAAGTTAAGCAGGGTCAAACCTGATTAGTAACTGGATGAAAGATTTAGATGTCAGGTCTGAAAAGGTTGGGGAGAAAACCAACCCAAAGGGAATAATTTGCATATTTTATCAAGAAATAATATGGATGCATCCATGTAATCAAGGGCACATAAATTGAACAGTAGAAATACTTTACCTTTACCTTTATATTATTTATTATTAATCTACTTAATATTTAAAAGCAGCTCAGTATTATAACTTTTTAAAAATAAACATGTCAGTTTTCTTAAAAGTTGTATGTTTAACTTTTAAAAGCTTACAAAGAAGCTGAATCCTGTTAATCCCACCTACCTACACCTCACAAAAATGTAGCTCAAGTGAAATTAACAAAATTTCATTAAAGATATTTTACAACAATGTTTTCATTGTTTAAAGTGTACCTTTTTAAAAGGTTGTTTTTCAAAAAAAATATTACCATAGTTGCTTCTATTTTAAAAGTTGACTTAAATTTCTATTTGTGGACGTTTTCTTTTGTAAAATCAAATTATGAGCAGAAACTTTATACGCATTAAACATCACTGTTACACTCTGACCTTGATTCTTATTATAAGCTTATATAGAGTATGGGAGCATGGGTACTTACAAGCAATTATTCAAAAGCTACAAAATCTTCAGAAAAATCTATTGTAAATTCAATTTAAAAAAAAAACATTTACAACTGCTCAAATGTTATGGTACTTCCAAGAATTAGAAAAAAGAAATCTGGATTAAAATTTAACAAACTGGACTGTGTGAATAATGTTTCTATACCAAACCTCCTCCTCACTTTGTTCATGAATTCCTTTTATGATTATTTTATATTTTTATTGCTTTCTCACTATTGTCTTATTAAAATGAACTTACCAGTCAAGTATTCAAGTACTGCTGCCATATATACTGGAGCACCGACCCCAATTCTGTATTTTGGATGACCTTTCTTAATATAACGAAGCATTCGCCCAACAGGGAATATGACCCCAGCCTTTGCTGAGCGAGATGTTTTGGTTGACTTTTTCTTTCCACCCCTGCTGGACATTTTTTTTCAAAGGGGTCTGGATCAGCACACTAAAAATAAAGAAGAAAGTAAGACTACCTATAGGTTCCATAATATTTATTCCAAATAATAAATAAAACCTGAATATTACAAAATATTAACAGCTAAATAAGGTCTATGACTTCTAAGTGCACTGTGCAATTTCAATTGCCATATTATTACAAATATAGGATATTTAGTGTATTTCAACAATGGTAATGGAATTAAGCATTGTTAGTATGCAAGCAAAATCAGCTTCCAATATTTCACTGCACGATGCATCTTTTTGGGTAGTAGATTTTTTAGCTTATGTGACAAAGAAGATATAATAGAAGAGAGATAAAAATGCCTGGTAAAATCTCTAAAGCAAAAGTAAAATGTAATTCAAAATTCTCAAGACAAACATATATATATATATATATATGTGTACATATGTGCATCAAATGCATAAAAGTTGCCTGGGGTTTGGACAATGTGCCAATAACATTTCCAACTAATTTCCAGATCAGACAAACCTGTTGATACAAAAACACTAATTTTCCCTAGCCTATTTTTCCACCTATTATTTGTTTCTAGAACTGGGTAATTTTGCTTCCTGTTTTTATAAAGACATGGAAACTTCATCTACCATTTGTTGCAAGAGATACAGAGGGAGGGAGGGAGGGAGGGAGGGAGGGAGAAAGATAGGCTATATAGTATGGTTTTGGTTAGTCCCACTTGGATAAAGTTTGCTACAGGCACTTTTCACATGAAAGTACACTAGTCTTCAATATATCTTTTAAGTTTTTGGACTGACCTTTAAAGCAAATTCCAAGGCTAGCAAGGCCTACTTCCTACTAAGCCCTGTAAACAACACTTGCATATACAATATATAGTTCTTTTATCTTTTTGGAAAGGATAAAGGGTTGCAATTAAATTCCTGGAATGTGGAATGGTGGAATTCATCTCCTTACCAACCAGACTTTTATGCCATTCCCCAGATGGAGTTTCATAAACTTCAGTTTGACAACTACTTTCCACAAACGTAATTGCACTTGACACCCATGAAAGATGGCCAAAACCTGCAAGTTAATTTACTACCACGCACAACCTTTTTATGGATAATTCTGCAGAGTGCCTGTAATTTTTACCTTGCATTTTTCTAAGAGTATAGGCATTACCATAAAATGCTAAAAAGCTCCACGGGGAGGTGTAGTTTACAAGCTCAGAAACTGTGACTCTGCTGGGAACTTAGTGGTTTAAAAAAAAAATCTTTCCAAAGACTTTTTGATTTCGTGTTGTGGCTTTTTTCCTTTACCGGTGTGGAGGTAGACAGTTCCATAAACAAAATTTTATAAACCAAAGGAAAACATATTGGCATTTACTGGCCTTAAGAAAACCCCTTTCTCAGGCAAAACTGACATCAAATGAAATTATTTCACAGTAGTTCTTCTCACTCTTCCTTTTATTTTCCCTATTATTAAATAATGGTATCTCTATTTTGAATTTTTGATTTGCTTGCTCTCCATTCTTTTTTGTCCCCTCTTGGTTCAATTTCACTCACTATGTGTTTTGTGTATTTGCAACCAAGATCTATCAAAACACAAGTGCAGGCATCTCCAAATAAAATAGTTTCTTCAGACTGATCCAATATTTAACCATTTCTATGAATGTTTTCATACAAGGCTGAAATGTCAGACAGATTGTAGTTAAACTTTTAATTATTCTATATATGGAAATTTGTCTATATTTCAGAACAAAGGTACTATTTCAACTGAGGTTATAATGACAGTCCTAATTGAATATACTAGCTTGTCACAGCAACAATAATTGTTCAGAAACTTAAGGAAACATTGTCAAAAAAGATAAGAAACTTCACCCCATCCCATTATTCTTTTCATTTTGGAATTAAAATAAAAATGAAAACTGGCATGTAACTAACAAAGCATCTTGTTAATTCTGGCTCTTCAACCAGTCTTTTGAAACAATAGAGGCTTCAGTCAATCTGGAAATTGAGTATTATAAAATCATTCGCCGCTAAGTAAAATAATATTGGTAGTAATGGATATTTTTCATATTTTGCAATGAAATTTCAATCTACACCATTTAAAACAATGTTAAAGTTACAGATACCCTGTTTCCCTGAAAATAAGACCACAGCAACAGCAATGAGGTGACTACACTTGTTGCCTCCTGCACGCCAATGAGAAGGAAGGACTCACTGGAGAAGAGCCTAATGCTGGGAAAGATTAAGGGCAAAAGAAGAAGGGGACGACAGAGAATGAGGTGGCTGGATGGAACACTGAAGCAGTAGGCGTGATCTTGAATGGACTCCAGAGGATGGTAGAGGCCTGGAAGGCCTGGAGGAATGTTGTCCATGGGGTCACGATGGGTCAGACATGACTTCACAACTAACAACAAGAAGACTGGATAAAAGCCAAGTCGAACTAGAACTACATTTGCATCTTCTTGAACAGCCAGCAGTGTGTGAATTCATATGGCTACCGTTTCAACGTAGCCCATAAGTCATTTTATTCATTTATCTGGTTTTCCATATTAATAGTGTGAAATGAAGGGAATGTAACTACCGCATGATATCTTCACAAGAACCATGTGAAGTTGACTATGGAAAGAAAATATTTCTGCAAACTTAAGAGTTAAGATTTAGATTCAAGCTTCCACTGTGTAGCACAGTGTACCTATCTATGATACTACATTGATTTCTGTGTTGTTTTATTCAGCTAAACTATGTTCCTTTTACAATACACTACTGCCAATCAAGTTCTGCTGTTCAGAATTTCCTGTTTTTTTCTCCATGGTGCAATGCTGTCTCCTGCACTCTTATTGACAGGTAAGTTAGAATTCCAGTTTAACACTGCATTATAGTTTTGTAATAGCATCAAGAAAGTTACTCAATGTAAAGTGGAGCTGTGTTTTAAAAATGTACATACCATTCACTACCATTTCTTCCTCTTTATTCAGCTCTTAAGACACAGTGCTTGCAACAGAGACTATGGTAGAAACTGCCATTCTCCTCAAGAATTGTGGAACTTGAAATATTTTGACAGATATACGCTCAGCTTTCTACTACGGAGACTGTTCAAGAAAGTTCTACTTCCACATCTATGCAGAATCATTTGTCTATATTGTATATTTAAGGCAGTGAGATCAAAGCAACTTTCAAGCCGTATAAACCCTGAATGTTCAAATTATTTATAGAATCAGTATATTTGGCCCCAACTAATTACTATGACACAGGAAAACTTTGTCTGACCATCATAAATTGGCAATTTTAAAAGAAGATGCACATCTCTCTGGAACTACCCACACATGAAAGTCTCCATTTTATTCCCTGAACTGTTTAAATGCAGACAAAAAGTAATCACCACTGCTGATTTCTTTTTATGTGTCCTTGAGAAAATCAAGTAACAAGTTTTAAGAACATAGGTTACCCTTGCTGAACCAAACAAAAGACTTATCTTATTAGGAATCTTGGTGACCAACTAGACATCAAGTTGAAGGTCACAAACTGAGTACAATAGCAGGCTCTCAGTCCCAAGTCACAGACAAGAAGATATATAAAATACATCAGTGATGATAACCAAGCACAGGCATATTTTTCATAAATTCTCTATTTTCTTTTTAAAGTTTCCTAGTTTGGTGGAGACTTGCTTCACAGATTGCACTTCACAATAAGGTTTGGATTTAGCTTAGGGTTTTGTGTGAAATCAGTGATTCAGGTCAATTGAAAAAAGTCCAGGGTCCCTTAGGTTCAATCCTTTGTTTAGTGCAGGAAGAATCTTAATTAAAGCATCCCTACCATACAGGCATTAAGTTTCTTCTTGAACTTATGTAATGACGGGGATCCCACAACTTCTCCAAGCAATTGGAGATTGTCAATATTCAATCAATATTCAAGCTAAGATCTGATCAAGCGTTCTCTTGATGCCACCCACATTGCATTTGCTTTCATGCAGCCACATTATATTGCTGACTCATATTCAGCAAGCATTCAGCTGCACTACATATTCCAAGAAATCTTTCCTAAGTATTATTTCCAAGCTGAGTAACTTTCATCTGAGAATTTGATTTTTTTAAATGTAAACTGCTAAGCATAAGTCTCTGTTAAATATTTTGCAATTTCAGCCCATTTCTCTAACCCATCAAAATAACCCAATTTACTTGTCTTCTAATACACACACACACACACACCAAGTCATGAAACAGTGCAAGGATTAGAGGAATTGTATTGAATCTTGAGACTTTGGCAGTTTCTCTCTTCCCCATCTTGGTTGGTTTGGTTGGTTTATTAGATTTATATGCATTTATATGTTCGGTATAAGATAATATAAATTTATATTTATATTATCTTATACCGAACAGAATCAAAGTAGGATTCTTTTGAGTTCCTTTCTCACACTTTCCCCTTTTCCAGAACCAAGTTATCTTTTATTTTTCCTTACTTCTTCTCACATGTTTTCTTCAATGTGTAACACACAGTTTGGCATTCTACCAGTAGCATTACATTTTAAAAGACAATTGGAAATGAAAGCGGCACACCATTTAAGAATTGAAAGAAAAGTGTGTATGTGCCTATAAGCAACACACCACATCATAGTTCTCCCTTTTTCCTGATTTTGAAGACAGGGAACTTTATACTTTTCCATTTATCTGGTACTCACCACTTCTGCAGATTTCTGAAAGGTAATATGTAACATTGGACCCAGATTGTTGGAAGCCATATGCTGACTCTGTAAACTGCATAGAGAGGGCTGTAAAAGCACTGTGAAGTGGTATATAAGTCTAAGTGCTATTGCTATTTCAGCCAGACTATCAACATTTCTTCAGTATCCTAGAATACACTGAGATTTAAATACATTCAAAAGAAACATTCTCTATCCATGGCTCTATCAACCTCAACTTTAATTCCTGTTCTTCAAAGTTTCTTAATGGAACATAAATTCTCTTTGTTGAAAAAAATGAACCAAAAACAAATCTGTTTAAGTATTCTCATCTTAATTTCCCTTAAAATCAATAAACCACAGTTGAAGCGCCTTACACTTGATACTCAACCTAGCCATTGATTGTTAGTGTACATAAAGCTCTTAGGCAAACTTTTAAAAAAAATGAATGTGTAAAGTATTTATAGTCTCACAAACTTAGTATAAATCTGCCTTTCTGAAGCTATTAACGAAGCATTAATGACATACACATATGGAGGTTGGAAAGCATATTTGGTAGAATAACAAAGGTTTGGCTTACAACACAGACAAGTGGAACTGGGGCTTTCCATTTTATTGCTCTCTGCTGAAGGGAAAACATATGCTAATAAACATAACTAAGTATAATCAGGAAGGCAAAGTGAAAAAAAATGTTGATATGGTTGCAATATTTATGGTTGAAATATATATGCTATGTACTTCCTCATTCTGCAATGTTTTTGTATTTCTCTGTAACTGTGTCATAAAACTGTTCTAGCTGAAGATATATGTTGGCTACTTGCTTACTTATGTATGCACTTTAGTGTGAGATTTTGCTTACATATACTCTCAGCATGAGACAACATAAATACATAGAATGCAGGAAAAAGCTTAGCACTATGACAGTTATTCTATATCCATTCATCCTCCTCAAGTTTGTAAAGTAGTTTTTATTAAATCATTTTGATATTCTGTGATGGTGCTTTCATGCACATTCTTTTTCAATTCTTAAATAGTATACCCCTTTTATTTCCAATTATCTTCTTGTAGAGTCTACTAATGCAACTGGCAGAATTCCAAGCCGTATGTCTTAAATTCCAATAACTCTACAACTGCTGGTATATTCCCTAATCAAAGACTATGTACAGACCGCATTCAGATGAAAACTCCAAATCTGTCACTGTCACTTGAACCAAGTTGTTCAGATTCTGTTCTCAATTACATAAGTGTAAAGCTACAGTAGAAACAGTTGAAATATATATGGTAGTTGATAATAATCAATACATAATTAAAAATTTTAATTATACACAAAGTATAGGCATTACTGCACATTTTCTATTTGTAGAATCGGGTTAGAGAGAGAAAGTCAAGTATAGTTTTAGTTAAATCTAAAGAAAGATTTAGTTAAATAAGAAAATGGATGAATATGTGTCAAGAATAAAACATAGTGCAAATCCATAACAGAATTTCTTAGAAATTAATGTATTATCAGACATCAGTAACTACTATTCTGGTTTGTGACTGTCTTAAATATTAGGGTTATGCCATGTTTTGGATATGATTTCAAAAAAACTGCTCTGGATTATGGGGATGCATGAATGTAATACCTATTACAACTCTTTAAAGCAGTCACATCTTTTCAGGGTTCATACAGCAGTTACAGAAAACAGCCACGCAATACCAGAAGAAAATGCGGCTGCTTCAGAAAGTTGCACACAGATGCCATATTTATTCCGCTGCATGCTCCAAATGGCTATTTTGAAATCAAATCTAAAGTATATAGAGTCCTACTAAAGATTTCTCTTCACCTACCCAGGTAATTCTTGCCTGATTGAAAGAATGAATGACTTTGGGGCTTGTTGTTGACAAAATGAATGACTTTGGGGCTTGTTGTTCTTTTCAAACACTAAGAAACTAGAGTAGTCCCCATACACCTGTTGCTAAGTGACATTCTCCCAATAGATGTAAGGCATGAATATTAATACTCTAGTGAGGTGAACAAACTCTCAGATCGTGAAAAACTGATACAACTTGACACTGCAAAAATCTACCTATGGAGTTATGAATTAAGTCAGGTACAATTTGGTCCCCAAAACTGAAAATGACAACATACATTTGCCAGGAAGTAAGTTTAAAATTTCATGCACGTTCAGAGAAAAATCCAAATCAGTAAGAAATGTATTTCATACTTTGAACAGATTCAAACCGTATTTTATTAATATAAACAAGCAGAACTACCTCAATTTTGACTTTATTCTTTTGGATGGGCTACGAGTAGCTTTGAGACTTAATTTTTATTCCCACTATTTACTTCCTTCTACAGCGTTTTCATAAACTGAATATCACAAGTCAAGAAACAGTTCTTCTAACACATTTATTATTCATTTTATTATAGCTGCCCTCTCCAGAAGACAGGGTAAATGTTGCAGCTTCAGCATCACAGCTTTGGTTCAGATTTCTAAAATACCCTCTAGAGGTTTTTCGGGGTTATTTCCCCCCCCCCTTTCCTGACATTTCTTTCCACTTTATTTCATCCATCCCTTTGATAATGCGGGTTAAAAATCTACTTTTGAGCGAAAAATTTTGGGGCAGGAGCATCCTTTGCCCTGAAACAGGGAACATGAATGACCCCCAGGGAACTCCCTTCCCCCCCCCCCGAGCATTTCCATTTGCAACCCCTGTTCGTGTCCAATGACCCGAGGTGAGATGAAAAAGGAAAGTAAAGGACGGTCGAAGGGAGGGATGAGAAACGTAACCGCAGCAAGCCAAGCCAAGCCATTGCTTTTAATTGTTTAATATTATGGTGCAACGGAGCTGTTTCCCACGGGATTTGTGGATCGCTTCCCCATCCGACCCTGCTCGAGCTGAAGTCAAAAAGAGAACAGATGCACCGATCTTACGAGGGAAGAGAGAGTTTATTTCCTGGTTCTCTTTTAAGGGCACAGCGGGGAAGCCTTCCAGCTCTCCCTTAACCCTGTCGATCCCGTCCTCAGGCTCCTGTGCCCCACCCCCCCACCCCTACTGAGAGCCCAGCTGCCAAAAAAAGTCGCGGCTGGGCTCTCCCAAAGGTCGCCCAAGAGCTAAACTTGACGGCGGCTCCCGGGCAGGTGCTGCCGCCTGCAAAAGAGCCGCCTCCGGGGCTGCAAAAGGCAAGAGAAAGAGAGCGGAGAGCCAGCCGTTCCCAACCCCACCTTCCCAGGCGACCGAGAGAAGAGCGGCGAGCATACAAAGGACAAGCCCCGCCGCCGGGCAGCCTTCGCGTCCTGGAGGCTCCGGGGAAGAGACGCGGCGTGGATCACTTACGGCGCAGCGGGGTCGGCGGCGGCGGCGGCAGCAGCAATATGTCCCCTCCCCCCGGCGTCTCCCGCTCCCCTCTGAGCTCCGTCGCGCGTGAACTGGAACGACTCGGGCAAACGTGCAAGCGCTTCCCACAATGCACAGCGCGCAGAGCTCGTCACATCCCCTCCTCCTCCTCCGCCGCTTCGGTTCGCTCAGTCGGTCGCTCGGCGGCGGTCTCGGCTGCACATCTCCTTCCTTCCTTTCCCGTCTTCCTTCCTCCTTCCCTCTCATTCTCTTTCTCCCTCTCTCATTCATTCATTCATTCCCAGCTTCTTTCCTCCATTCCTCTTTTCATTCCCATCTTCCTTCCTCCCTCCCTCTCTCCCTCCCGTCCTTCCTCTCATTCCCATGTTCTTTCCTCCCTCGTTCCCATCTTTGTCCCTCCCTCTTGTCATTCCCATCTTCCTTCCTCCCTCCTTCCTTCCCTCCCATTCCCATCTTCCTCCCTCCCTCCCTCATTTCCATCTTCCTCCCTCCCCCTCCCTCATTTCCTTCCTTCCTTCCTTCCTTCCTTCCCTCCTTCCCCCTATCTCTCTCTGTCTCTCCATTCACTGATTTTTAAGCACCGCAGCCTTGCTGGGCAGCACTGCTCTCTCCTCCTTCAACTGCCTCTCTCCCACCTGGCACCCCCTCCGCCACTTGCCCTCTCTTGGCTCATAAGTGGCAGTGGATGCTCCGTGGGCCAGCAGGGGGATGGATTGCAGCTAGCGGTGAGGTGGGCGCTGGTGCTAGGTCACGCTTATGGGACCACAGGTGAATCCCCTGCAATGACGCCTGCTGGGTCTTCCTTGATGGCCACCTCCCTGGCCCTCTACGGCCACCTGCCAATACATGCCCTGGCAGAGGAGGGAGCGGCCATCAAGATGGTAGAAGCTACAGTACATCACTGGGGAAAAGGTTGAAATCTGAAAGGCAAAGCACATGTACACATTTTCCCTCTGCTGCACAGTCTTTTATTTCCTGAACAATCTAGGCTGTTTTCCAGAGGATTCTGCTTCTCAGGCTCTTAACTGGTTCCAGCCCTTCTTGGCTCTGAGTTCTCTTTTCAGAATTGGACCTCTTGAACAGTTATCAAACTGTCAGGACATTAGGATTGGTTCATAAGAGCCATGTTTAGTGGCAGTGATGTTTTGTAAAAGCAGTTTGTTTCATCCCCTTTTACTATGATATGATTACATTCCCCACTAGGGTTTCTTCCCACCACAGCATCAGTGTTTTTGGGATCAGCAATAGGAATTCAGAAACAGAATAAATAAATGGCCCTGACCTATTTAGCCGATGTAACATTTGCAAAATCATTGCAACAAATGACCATATCCTAAAGTCGTCTCACTATTAAATTATACATAGTTTAGAAATCCATTTTTATACCAATCTAGTTGAAATATATGTATAAACAATGCTGATCAATCTGTTTAAATATGAATGTTTCTAATCTGGTAAGACCTTCAGGCGCTTTTATGTGGCCACGATTGCATCTTTCCACATATGCAGCAGCAGCAGCAGCTCCTGTTATTGAGAGAGAATGCAGGAAATAATAATATTCAAGAAATAAAAACTTTAAATGTGGATCCATGGATACTTTCAGGATTTCATTTATAGTAACTTGTAACAAAAAATAAAGTCCATTAAGAGTCTATTTATTTATTGATAGACTTGGAGGAGCAAGTACCAGCATCATCAGAACAAAGGCCAAGCAAATGAGGGGCTAAAAAAAAACCCCATTTAAGGTAAAGAAATGTCCTGTACTGGAAGTATTAGCCGATTGGAACCTAATGAAGGAGGTTTTGAATAGAGTCCTGAGGGGACTTGGAGTTGTAAAGAACAAACTTTTATTATGCCTGAAAAGAGATGAAAGGTGTAGATATTCCAATTAAGGAGATGAAAGCATGGATGGAGCATGTTATGTTTAGAAGTGAGACATACCCCTCCGGCTCATGTATTAATCATGAATATAGGTTCTATGCAATTAAAGAAGATAGTACTGGGCTTCTGCCAATTCTGATAGTTTCCCCAGCCTCTAAAGTTCTCAGAAGGAAGATTATTCATGTAACACTTTTTGTGCATGGTCAAACACACACTTCACCTTCTTTATGCTATTAACATATTAAGGGGGCATAGAGACCAGTTGGGCTCTTTATTATGTTTTAAGAATGATGCCTTGTATTGTCTTGACTTTATTGTTGTGCTTGCTTATAGTTTTAGATAGAATAATAAACATCATAAAACTATGTTATTTTTTTTCCTTTTTAATTATGTAACTTATTTTGTTGGTACCCACTGTGGGCCAGCTTGCAGATTGGGAATGTGCGGAATCTAAATGAACTCGCTAATTACATCAAAATGAAAGATACAGGATATATAGAGCCAAGGTGGTGCAGTGGTTAGAGTGCAGTACTGCAGGCTACTAGCTGCAATACAGCAGTTCAAATCTCACCGGCTCAAGGTTGACTCAGCCTTCCATCCTTCTAAGGTTGGGAAAATGAGGACCCAGATGGTTGGGGGAAATATGCTGACTCTGTAAACCGCTTAGAGAGGGCTGTAAAAGCACCGTGAAGCGGTATATAAGTCTAAGTGGTATATAGGATTAAAAAAGAGTCAATACTAAATGTGAATTGGATATTACATATATATAAAGTAACAATATGTGTTTCAAAATGAATATAATAGTCCTCAACTTACGACCACAATTGAGCCCAAAATTTTGGTTGCTAAGTGAGACAGTTAAGTGAATTTTGTCCCATTTTACGATATTTCTTGTCATAGTTGTTAAGTGACAATCATAGTTGCTATGTTAGTAGCACAGTTGTTAAGGGAATCTGGCTTCCCCATTGACTTTGCTTGTCAGAAGATCGCAAAATGATCACATGACTCTAGGACACTGCAACCGTTATAAATATGAGTCAGCTGCCAAGTGTCTGAATTTTGATCACTTGACCATAGGGATGTTGCAATGGTTGTAAGTGTGAAAAATGTTCATAAGTTAGTTTTTGTTCCGTGCCATTGTAGCTAAAAGAATGTAAGTTGAAGTTTACCTGTACACAATATGTTGTGTAAAAGGTTTTCCTTTATCTTGAAAAGGGAAATGCTAGCAGAAATGGTGCAGTTATTCTTTTCAACCAGTAGAGGGCACTGTGCATACTTGCATACATCATTAGAAAATGTTTTCCCCCCTCAAATAACAGAATAACAGGATTGGAAAGGACTTTGGAGGTCTTCTAGTCTAGCTAAAGCAGAAGATCCTACAAGTGGAACAAAATACAAATTTTAAAAATACAATAGATTTGAAAAATACATATAAATCAAATGAAACCTTTATTGTCAAAGCACAACATGTGTACAATGAAATTGAATGAGCAGTGATGCAGCCCTACCCCAAAAACACAGAATACATCTCAATAACTCAATAAATAAAATAAAATGTAATCCATAAATCCAAATAAGTAATAACTAGCACACATTCCCATATACATATGTGTATATATGATGATATAATAAAGTAGAATGTAATATTGCCCACAAAAGAAATTCATAATCCACTCGTGACTAATTGTGTATTAGACATGTAATAAGACTTTCAATAATTACTGGCTAGGTTTCATGCACTGTATGGATTTTCTTAAAGTGCTTCAATATTTTGTTCCTTAGCACTAGATTATTTTTTTTCTAGATTTTTCCATAAACTGCCAAAATTTTGGTGCTACAAATAAAAGGGCATTTCTTTGCATTTAAAATGACACAACTGTGTTGTGATGAAGAAGAAAACATGTAAGTAAAAGGTTCATTATCAGGTTAACTCTTCTTGTACAAAAAGCACTTGAAACTAAAATTAAGTGGATATGAGGAACTTTTCAGTTATAGTACTTGAGTTCAGGATACAATTTGCTTTATAGGAAGTAAAAAGGAACGAAAAAAGCAAAAGCAGAAGAAAATAGAAAAATGTTCAGAAACAGCCGCAGGCATCACTAACTGAAAGCTATTGTGTACTTATTTGAATCACACATCATGATATGGTTGTTCCAATTTAGGTGGGTGACACTTGCCTGATGCCTTTCATTAATCACTGATTGGAGAAATCCTTCACAATAAGTTCATCTTCTCATTTGTGTCCAGGTGATGAAATGGAAAAGATATTAAAGAGACTGTTGGAACAAAATTTAAAAACTGCAACATGGGCATTGCTACTAAACTGAACATTATTCTTTCTAAAAGAAAAATGTGCACGACTGCATTCTACATCAGTTAATACCTGTGAGTGGTTTTCAAGGGAAAGCCTGTATAGAGGTGTAATCCAATTGGAACTGACTAAGGTGCGAGTGGTGGTGAGCAAGGCCTTTTGATCCAGGAATGGTTGCAATTGGCACAAAAGATATATTTGTGCAAATGTCCCCTAGTGCCACCTCCTCCTCAAGCAGGAGCTCTTGAGTCCAGGAGCACCCCAAATTGTGCACAGGCTCAGTACGGGAGAGTGTAACACTATCCAGTAGGCAGTATGCAAGCAACTGTAATCAATCAATGCCTTTCCATTCACAGAGATATTTTCTTCCCCCGTACTATTTCCATGAATGTCTGTAGAAAGTCTCAGTCATCCAAGTCATGGTTGTCCCAAAGGTGCTTTTTCAGGAGGCAACTGAACTTTCTTTTGAAGATGTATCTCTTCTCATCCAAGAACGTTCTTCAGCTGTGACAAGATAATGGGGAATGACTATTCTGTCAGAGCTGAAGAAGGTTCTTGGATGAGAAGCAAAATGTCTTCAAAAGGAAAAAAAAATAAGAAAGTCCAGTTGCATCTTTAGAAAGCACCTTTGGGACATTTCCATGAATGTTGATGAGCAGAAGAGGATGTCTACTAACTTTGGTGCTAAATAACTTTAGAGAAAGTCACAATTATTCAAGCAAGCGTCGGCTGTTTTGGTTCACGTTTCTTTTCTGATCACACAGAAATGATGGCCTGGGAAACTGGTGTTAATAATTACGGAGTTCTACACAAAACTCTGAAAACGCAAAGGTGGAGCAGATGAATGGTTTGAATAAAAATAATTTAGAACAAATCATGTGGAGATTAGAATTTAATTTTGAAAATACTATCATTGCTACAGTGCATTGGCAATTTGTGTTGATTGATTGGTGCTTTCTTTCAACTTCAGGGTTTTGGTTTTTTTTTTACTATCTGAGGAAATTAAAACTGAGAGCTGCAGCCGGAAATTCCATGCCACCAGGTGTTTTCAGTTATCCAACAAATAATTCCTTTATAGGAGAGTCATAGTGTCTTGGAATCTATGTGGTGGCTTATACCTTAGTACAATACATCAAATGCTGGCATTCTGATAGCTTTTTTAGTTCTTAATTCAGTTTGCAGTTATTCTGCTGGGCTGACCAAAAGATGTATAAAATGAACAATTTAAGAGAAAATTAAACTTTGGTTCATTGAGAAGTTGTCCTTTCCAAACTTAGTGAAGAACTGCTCATTCTAAGGGGTCTTCTACACAAAATAGTGAGCTTCTGTGATTTGATCCACTGGCCAAATACACAGATAATGTAATTATAAACTACATTATATGGAATAAGCTATATAGCTTTGTTCAGACAACAATAAATCAAATTACGTGTTGGTCAGACAACATTTGATCATTTCTGCCCATTATGGAACAGGACTGAACAATTAATTACAAAACAATTCTATTTAACTGAAAAAGCAAAAGTAATCCCAACGCACTGTATTTTTCAGACTATAAGATGTTCCGGACTATAAGACGCACATTAGCTTTAAAGAAGGAAAACAAGAAAAAAAAATCTGCCTCTGCCTCCCAGCATCATCTGGCTAGCATCCTTGCAACAAACAGCCAACAGCCTGGTCAGCTTCAGAATATTATCCAAGCCCCACCAGGGCTCCACTCAGTTGCGCCTACCACCGGTCAACTGAGCTGAGCTGCTACCGCTGCCATGGAACACTGGAACCTTCACTACCAAGCAGCTGATTGGTGATAGGATCGGCTCCAGGAATACCGCTGATCAGCTGTTCTAGGCAGTGGGGATTGCTGCCACCAGCCGTTCACCGTTTGTGGTCCGTTTGTTGACGGCGACCATTTGTCGACGGCGACCGTTTGCTCTGGCCTGCTCGCCGCCAATCGTTGATGAGCAGGCCTCAGTGAACGGGTGGTGGCAGTGATAGGTGATGGCAGCGATCACCGCTGCCTAGAACAGCACTGCACTAATCCCCCCCCCCAATATTCATTCTATAAGATGCAGAGACATTTCCACCCACTTTTGGGGAGGGGAGTGCATCTTATAGTCTGAAAAATACTGTACTTGACTGTCTTTTTTTGTTATAGACTATTGAATTGTAATCTGACTTGTTTGATTTTGACGTTGTAGGAATGTAAACACCATACTGCACAAGTTATGCTTTATGAATTCAAACTGCACAGGATGCATTCTCGTAAAACCAAATGATGGTTCAACAATTTAACCAAGCCCAGGAAATTATAGTTTATTCAAAAATTCATGACAAAAAGCAATTAAGATGTATACTGTTGTGGATTAGAAGTACATTTCTTCTCTGAGTTCTGCCTAGAGGCCACCATCATTCATGGAGGGGGAGACTGGAATATGTTTGAAAAAGGACAAAATATTCGTCATCACATTGCAAGTGAAACCCTGCTCCTATGCTGCCACCATTTTGCCTGTTTTGACCCTCCCTTTGCAGAAAGGGTTCCTGAAGGCTCAAGGGGGCATCACAGCTAGTGATTCAGTGACTAGCTGCCTGGAATTTGATGGAACTATAGTTCACTATCTAGAAGGCAAAAAGTTATGGAAGATTATCCAGGTTTTCTGATACAGAACAAGAGATCTCCCAGAGAAAATACGTATTTGTGTATTGTAATACCCCTTAGCAAAATGGTTGCATTTTGTGTTTTGAATTGCCACTGGGATTTTTTTTTTTTTGAAATGTCAAGTTGAAGCCAATAAAAATGCAGGCAATTCAATTTAAAATAATAATTTTGCTGAAGGGTTTCGGAAAATTAGCCCTCTCTTCATGAACTACTTGATTTTAGTGCAAAAAATTTTTATATGTCCTTAGATCTCTAGAAATGGTGACTCTAGCCCAGTAAAGTTTAAAAACACTTTCATTTTTAAACAATCTCCAATCTTGAAATGAAAATACAATTGCCTGTAAAGTCAATTAAATGAAAGGACCACTTAAACTGTACAATGTAATTTGTAGCCTTGTATCAATTGAGAAGGCATTTTATGGCATATAAGCCAATTCTGCCAGCCACATGGAAACACTTTTACCATTTACCAACAAAGGTGATGACTGTTAGAGATTATGGGAAATGTGTAATTTAGTCTTTAACCTTAAATACCAGCCATATCAAGACATATTAAAGGGTTTTGGAGTGCTTAATAATGCTAGAACTTCTCTGCAATAATTTCAAGTATAATTAGAGGTTGGGGCAGGGTGAAGAGGTGGTGTAATGGAGAGATTTCAATAAACCAGCTGATATTTTACTTGCAGTATTACATTATGACTGATTATAAGAAAATAATGTTGCATTTGCTACAAATTGTCCTTAAAATGCCTGGAATAAATCTGCACATTTCCCCATTAATTAAGGTGATATATAAATAGCCATTATTTCTTCTCAGAGGGAAACTGGTCCTCTGGAATTGTTTGCTTCTGGTGGTTCCTGAGAAGATCAATCCCATTCTAAATTTAGACATTTGAATGCTTTCCAAAATCTTCTCTACTGGACCAACTTTCTTCTTTCCCCCATTATATAATAGCAGTCTACTTTGATTTTCTAGGTTATTTCACGATTTAGCTAGACCACAGTTGGAATACTGCATCCAATACTAATCACGATACAAAAAAAAAGATGTTGAGACCCTAGAAAGAGCACAAAAGAGCAACAAAGTTAATAAGAAGTCTGGAAGCTAAACCATATGATGAACAAGGCAGGGAAACAAGTATGTCTAATCTAAGGAAGAGAATGACTAGGGGTGATATGATAGCAGTCTTCAGTAGTTGTCACAGAGATGAGAAGTAATTGAGGGGATATCACAGAGAAGAGGGGTCAACCTATTCTCCAAAGCACCTGAGGGCAGGACAAGAAATAACAGATGGAAACTTATCAAAGAGAGATCCAACCTACAACTAAGAATTTCCCCCCCTGGCAGTGGGAAC
This sequence comes from Thamnophis elegans, assembly GCF_009769535.1. Taxonomy (NCBI): domain Eukaryota; kingdom Metazoa; phylum Chordata; class Lepidosauria; order Squamata; family Natricidae; genus Thamnophis; species Thamnophis elegans. The sequence goes on from NC_045542.1 coordinate 86,384,066, forward strand.
AATTAATCAGTGGCTTTGCCTCCAGAAGTTGTGGGTGCTCCATGACTGGAGGTTTTCAAGAAGAGACTGGACAGCCATTTGTCTGGAATAGTATAGGGTCTCCTGCCACTGGCAGGAAATTGGACTAGAAGACCTCCAAGGTTCCTTTCAACCTTATTATTCTTATGTTTTATATTCTAAATAAGTACATAGTGCATAGATATAATAATTTACTTATTCTCCCCAACATGCCTTTGACAGGAATGGTTTGCCTCTTCTTGAACAAGGGCTCACTGTTAAAGATTTGAATGTAACAAAGAATGATGTAGCTCTGCTTGATGTTTAACTCAAAACAGATGATGAGAATAGCAGACATGACTAGAAGATAGTTTTTGTCAGCTACATGCTTTAAAAAAAAATTACACTGGCATCTGTCTAAGATCAAGCAATGGGAAAGAATATATAGTATTATCTAGTTAGAATCAATTTTAGCTTAAAAAGAGTCTTCAACTATCTCAGTAACCACTGAAATGGTTACTTTTACAAAGATGGCAAATTGGGGTTTTGTAAATTTGGTCATCTCAAGGGCACACATCTGGATAAAAAGATGGACTAAAATTAGATTAAACCTCTTTTGATAACATCTTACTTCCTTACTAGTAGCTAGTTGAATTATAGAATGTTCAAAAAAATGTCTGATGGAAATTCTAATAAAATAATAAACATATTTGTACAATATCCTCTAAAAACAGTTCAGATAATGAATATGTTGCCATTTTCTACCTTTCTCCATTAAATATGGCTTTTTAATAAATTGTTATGATTTATCACATTGTTAGATCTTGAAATGGATGCCATTCTGAGTTTGAAGAAACAGGCATTTGTACCTTGTGACAAACTAAATAAAAACCCAATTTGTCAAAATCTAGAATAATGATCATTTAAACAACATTAAAGATCCACCTATGACATAATCAAACTTTTTTTTAGGTTAGCACGCTATGAAAATACATCCAGCATATTGACGTTTTTCTGGATCTATACAGGATTAAGTATGATTTATTTTAATGTGTTGCAACAGATCCTCACTATAACGTAAGCATATGGACAACTGAAACTCATTCTCCATTCTAATGCAGCATTCTCTATTGTAACTGGCAATGGCCCTTGATGTTTTTTGAGTGAAGTGTTCCCTGACCCTACTACCTAAATGTCAAATTAGTTGTAATATAATTGATATTGACAAATATCAATACCAAGTTTGGCTCACATTGTGAAATCCTACCAGTGACTGGAAGGGGCTAGACCAGGGGTCAGCAAACTGCGGCTCTGCTGGTCGGCGCCACAATTTTGAGAGGAGCATCGGGGGGGGGGGAGAAAAGCACAGTGCGCAAGGAGAAGACTCTATGTCAAGGGGCGGGTTTTCCAGTTGTCTCCACAATTGATAGGGCTTTTGGTTATGACAGGTAGGGGAAAAAGTACGCCATGCTAGGAGGAGACTCTATGTGGGGGGAACTGAATTTCCGGTCAGCTCCAGAATTGAACAGGGGGCTTCCGGTTAGGATCTTTGTGGCTCCCGGTGTTTTCTGTGGGGAACGGATTCAAATGGCTCTTTGAGTGTTTACGTTTGCTGTCCCATGGGCTAGACTTAACGACAGCATTGAGGGACTGACCATAACAGTACAAGAATAGGCACTAAGTTCCGTTACGTAGAAACAACTATCTATCACACCAGACAGAATCTGAAATGCAGACTGTGCAGAGAGGCTTCAGAAAGAGTCTAACACATAGTGGCAGAGTATAAGATGCAGGCAGGCACAGCATACATTGAATATCACAACAAGCAGCTGGCATTGTGTACAATAACATCTGAACAGTATATGGGCTAGACTCTCAAGTCCAGATGGGAGATTCCACAAAAGGTCCTGAACAGCGGTGGGATTCAAATAATTTAACAACCGGTTCTCTGCCTTAATGACCATCTGGGTATGCGGGGCTCAGTGTTCATGTGACTGGGTAGGTGTGGTCAACTCAACATTACTCATGTCGATGGGTGCTTTGCCTTAGCTGTTACAATGTAATAAGGGTTAACTGGAGAAGCAGTTTCTGTAAGCAGAGCACTAAAGATTAGGCTAGAAACAACACCATAATGTTTCCTTCATGTCTTCCTTACAGGATTAGGCCTGTAAAGTAGGAAAAAAAACAAAAGGAGATTTCTTCCAACAATCAGTTCTCCAAACTGCTTAGAGGGTTAACAACCAGTTCTCCCAAATAAGTGCGAACTGGCTGAATCCCACCACTGGTTCTGAAGAATAAATGGGCTAATTTTCTGTGGAACTTCTGGTCCAGATGGACAAGCAGGTACTAGCCAGTCAACCAGACATCATAGTAGACAAGGACCAGAAGACTGGTGACAGCAACATGAAGACAAAGGAGTTTGAGAAATTGAGAAGTACTGGAGCCTCAAGGAGAACTAGAGAGGATATGGAAAGTGAAGCCCAAAGTGGTTCCAGTTGTGGTAGGGTTACTTAGTGCCATGATGCTTAAACTGGGAGAATGAGTCCAACCGATTCCAGGAACAACATCAGAGTGTTCTGTCCAGAAAAGTGCTGGGAACAGCTAAGATACTGTGTAAAATCATCACTCCCAGAGGACTTGAGATTGAGGAACACATACAGCCATCCACAGGGAAGAGAAGAGAGTGAGGTTAAGAAAATCTTGATACAATAAAGGATAGACCTGGGATTGAGTTGGATTATGATCTAAGATTTTCTGATTGATACACATTTTGCAAATTCTCCTCTAAGTTAGGTATTAAATTATGCCTTAACTGTGCTTATAGCTTATTGAAAACAAGGTAAAAGAATGAAACAGTTATAACATGAATCTGCTTAGATCCACAAATGAAAAACCTATGCCTGATGACAACGGTATCAGAGGATATTCATGATGACTGAACCATTGGCACAAGATTGAGCAGCATCGTGTATCAGTTCTTCCTGTAGAGCAGGGGTGTTAAACTCAAGGCCTGTGTGCCATTATCTGGCCCATGGGTTGCTTAGATCTGGTCCATGGCTCTGGAAACAGCGAAGGATCGGCCTGTGATACCTCTGCCAGCAAAAACGGAGCTCCATCCCGCTCGGGCCACCATATGTGCCCCTGACACAAATGACCTCAAGATGGCCATGTCCACCTTGGTCATGCTCACCCAATCTCCAGAGGTCAAACACAACCCTGATGCAGCCCACAATGAAATCGAGTTTGACACCCCTGCTGTAGAGGAATCAAAAAAGTCAATATGGTAATCACAGTGGCACAACAAAAGGTCCTTCCCTTTATATGTACATCAATTTTATATGCATGTATAGTGGATTGAGACTACTATATCTCAATCCACTGTCTTGATCTCAATCCAACGTTTCTAGACCTTGAGCTTTTTTTTTATGGTCTCCCACATGTTGAATTGTCTGTGCTTGTATTCCACCCCAATCCCAAAACTCTCTGGGTAGCATGTAATATTAATACCATATTAAATATGCAATTTTATAATGAATAATAAGCTGCTGACATGTTCAGTGTTCCTAAAACACGGTATCTGGAAATACTTTTCTCTTAATTGGTTCGCTATCCCAAATTTTGGGCTGACCAACCATCATATTATTTTGAAATCATCTGACAAACTGGAATATTTCAGAAACTTGGTGGCATCCAGTGCATTCAATAATATATACCTTCAGTCAAAACTATAAATCCTTTAAATTAATAAATAAATTAGTTATAATAACAGAAGGGAATTCTGAGTCACCAGGGACCTCATTTATTCAATAACAAGGTAGCAAGAATTGACATCTAGGAAGGAAGGTCTAGGGGAAAGAACGCCCTGCATATGGTTCCAATTATTAGTCATTGGTATAAAAATTTCCCACCATGATCCAGGATAATGATCCTCACATAGATGCATAATGGAAAAGCCCCAGGATGCAAGCACCTAATGGTATTAATTTATCTTGTGAAATTTTATCCAAACTCTCCATCATGCCTAATCTTATGTATTTATGATTCATCAACCTTTAGTAAATTGTAGCAAATAAAAATGTACCTTCAGATTAATTTTTTTAAACTCTGAATGTTCTGTCTTTGCCTGTGTCTATATACATGTGAAGCCTTGATATGCTGCTGTGCAATACTGATGGAGAGAAAGTGTATATTTATTTCAATTGCATTCACATACTCAAGTTGTCCTTTTTTCCTCTACCAAATTTACCATTCTGAATATCTAACCGTATAGCAAATTCCATCCCATTCTACTTAAAAAAAATAGTATATATTGGTTCCACGTAGAGCCTTTTTAGCCCAATATATCCATCGAGCAACAATGGATGAAATTGATTTTGAAAATAGACAATCCATTGATTGGATTGAAGCCATTACTCTGTATCCACCATTGCTTAATCCATCAATTCCTCTGGAAGTCCAGGAAAGTCAGAAAGCTAAGATAGAAGAGGTGAGGGGAAAAAAAGTTAGAAGTCACTGTCACGTGAGGTTCTTGCTTAATGATCCACAATTTTTATTTAATGGCAATGGGGACTTCTGGGATTGCCATCAGTAAGCAATAGAGTCACATGAAATCACGCTTTCTGACCATATGACTTAGTGTTGGAAATTCCAATTATCTTCATTAAGCAAGGATTATCTGTAATAGTATCTTTTCTGATGAGGTTTACATCTGTCCATGAGGGAAACTCAGAAACTCAGTTGAGAGAATGATCTATCTAACTCATTATCTTAACTCCAACACAGGCTGGCAATATTTGAAGCTTCGAAGTCTTGCCCTTTGCCCCATCATCTGCCCTTATTGCCTTAGGGTAAAATGGATTCCAATAACACATATAGCTGTATAATTCTGAACAGGGAAAACATAATTGACTTCCTATACGAAAGCTATCTAGAATAGGCGCTATGTTATTGCTTTAAGATAAATCTCTTTTATTAATCAGCACAAATGCCAGATAGATTCTGCCTCTAATGAGTAGTCTATAATCTTTTTTTTTCTACTTAAAATATCACATATCCTAAAGTTCTTAATCTCTCCTTGGTCCTCAGTTACTCTCTGCTACTCCATTAGGGTATTTTGTAAACCTGATTGCCTTTTAAAGCACATTTTAATAATGTGCTTTATCAACCAAAGGATATTTTTTAAGCCTGTGAAGCATGCTATTCCCATTTTCACAGATACTGTCAATGTTATAAATCATTTTGTCACAAAGATGAAAATGTATATTCTAAAATTAGAAGTGTCTTGACAGTACTACGTAACCGCAATTGAACTGGAGTATATGAATGTTTCTTCCACTTCTGTTATGTCCTATCATTATCTGACATATTCTTTTATAGCCTTAACCATTCTTGATCTTTTCTAAACTAGTGAACATCCCAACCTTTAAAAAATGGGGTCAATTTTATGTACAAGGTGTTTTTTTAAAACACTATCCAACTTCCAGAAATGTGAAGCTGGCAAGTACATAATCCGGAGCTGCTTTGACAACTCTCTACAAGATCCTTTCCCCTTTTCTCACCTATTGTTTTACACTTTTTCTGTCCTTGTTGACCCTGCTAATCAAAAGTTAATTATTCCCAGTGGCAAAATCAGCCATCAAAATTCCTGCTTCCCATGGTGTGACTGACAGACCAGCTGCAGCAGTGCTTGTCATAATAAAGCCAACAAAAGCTACGGCTGGATCACTCATTTTCATTGTTCAGGCTTAATGCCACTGAAATATTTAATTTTGTTTACAGAGATCAAAATGATATTGCTTAGGTGAGCTCAGAAGAGGAAGTACTAAAGAAAGCCAAAAATCTTTACTATAGTTGTCAGCCCTGCTCAGCCATGCACCAATGCTGTTACTTTAAAATATAGCATTATGTAAACATTTTATTCCCAGGGTAAGTGACTGACAGACAAAATCTTTGGTCAGTATTTTGCTGATACTCATAAGAAAAATGATTCCTGTTTTAGGTTATTCATTATTTCCTTCATTTAAAGCAGCGGTCACCAATCTGTGGTCTGTGGACCACTGGTGGTTCATGAGAAGGTTTTGGTGATCTTAAGGAAAAATACTTGCATTTTGATATTGCACTAAAAACTATTTATCTTTTTTAAAAATTCATATTAGTGGTCCATGAGATTTAAAATTATGAATTTAGTGGTCCCTCAATTCCGAAAGGCTGGTGACCCCTGATTTAAAGCATTTATGCACCATATCTACTGATCCCAGATCTGTAAAAAGAGGGAGGCCCTACCTTCATTTAATCTATAGTCTAAAATATAGAAATAACTAGATAAGACATATGAGACAATCAACAACATTATCTAAACAAGGACCAGCAGAGTACATCCACAAACACCAACTGGCTGCTTTACATGACTGTTGTAAGCATCTGCTACAACAGCAAATTCTATTTCTAAGGTTCCACCACAAAACCGCGGTAGACTAAAGCGCGTGTGACTAAAGCGCGGTGACAAAACCGCACCGTCAAAACCGCGCGCCAACAGCGCGCCAACAACAGTGCGCCGACAGAAGCGCGCTGTAACATAACCCTAAAAATAACCCTAAACCTAACCTTAAACCTAACGCTAAACCTACCCTAAACCTACCCTAAACCTACCCTAAACCTAACCGTAAACCTAACCGTAAACCTAACCGTAAACCTTACCTTAAGTTAAATCGCGCTTCTGTCGGCGGGCTGTTGTCGGCGCGCTGTTGTGGGCGCTTTTGACATCGCGGTTTTAGCACCGCGGTGTTGTCGGCGCGCTTTAGTCTACCGCGGTTATGTCGTGCCACGTATTTCTAATACTTTCAGCGATAGGATAAAGTGGATAAGAAGGTATGCCAAATTGTTAAAGAGACTATAATAATTCTAATATTTAAGAGTCAAGTAGTCCATCAAAGTTCTTTATCAGGGAAAGGAGATTCTGTGATAAGAAGAAAATAGCTGATGGGGTACACTTTCTGCCTGGGTTGTAAAGTTTTTTCAATATCCCCTTTCAGTGCATTTTGCTGCTTGTCCTGAAGTGTAAAAGGACCACTGGAGGGAGACTCTTCCAGCTATGCAGAGCATCTGTGGTGCGCAAGTACTTTGGCTCTCCATTATCCATAGGCTTGAGAGGATGGGTATAACTAAATTATTTTGGGAAAAGCACAATATTAAAACATTTGGGTTAATGGGTATAGGTTTCAAACTAAAAACTGGCTGAGCAACTTTATGTGAAGAAAATATCCCTATTTGCTTGGTGTGAATTGTATTTATAGTATAGTTAATTAGTCCTGGCAGTATCCTTGAATTGGGTAACAAGTGGGATAAGGAATGAATAATATGGAGAAAGTAACCCTTTGAGTCAATTTAGGTAACTAGACTTGGATTATTAAGAACATTAGCTTATTTTTTATCAGGATGTAAATGCCAGAAAAAATATTTGCCCCTTTCAGAAGGCAGCAAATAGTCATGTCAGCAAATAGCAACAGACCTGTCAGCTCCATGTCTTTCGGGTTTTCTACTTTATTGTTTAAATACTGTCCTTAAGTTGGTATAAATCAGTAGGCATGCTGTAGTTTCCCCATTTCTGCTTCCTAAATTAAGCCTCTGAGTTGAATTGATTCAGGACTGATCGTTAGCTTGGTTCCACCACAAATGTGCGCACAACAAAAGCGCGCCTGACTAAACCGCGGTGACTAAAGCGCGGTGACAAAACCGTGCGACGAATGAGCGACGAATTAGCCCTAAAGCACGCCGACAAAAGCGTGCCGACAGAAGCGCGCCGACAGAAGCGCGCTGTAACGTAACCCTAAACCTACCCCTAAACCTAACCCTAAACCTAACCCTAACCCTAACCCTAACCCTAAACCTAACCGTAAACCTTACCTTAAATTAAATCGCGCTTCTGTTGCCGCGCTGTTGTTGGCGCGCTGTTGTTGCCGTGTTTTTGACATCGCGGTTTTAGTGCCGCGGTGTTGTCGGCGCGCTTATGACGTTAGCGCTTTTGTCGGGTCACGGTTAGCTTTCTGGCTTTCTTATCCTTGAGTTTGAGCTTATCTTTTCCATGATCATTTTCTTTATCAAGAATAGTTTATCTTTTTTTTTTAAAAAAAAAAGATTTATCTTCCTCTTTAATTTGCAAGAGTTTTATTCCTCGTGATTTATTTTAAACTTCCTGAAGTTTTTACTTGATCAGTTACTTGTTGTTCAGATGTTCCATAGTTAATGATGGAGTTAGTGAAAGAATAATCTTAACTGGAATCCTTGCTCCATTTTACACAACTTACGTGTCAATGGATCTCACCTTTTTGTAATCATCTCAGCTATAAAGGCTGGCAAAGGTCTGCAGTCTGCCAGGCAAGGCTTTATCAGTGGGTTTTCCAGGTCCCAAACAGAAACAAGTCCCTTATTACTTGTCTGTTGCTTCCCTATATACCAGTATGAAAGATGAACCATAAACATGGTTGTTATACATGCTGTTCTTTAGACTGAGGAGGCTCAATCACAGTCTCCAAGGGCTTATTTTCTAGTTCATCTGTCTTATTCTGTTCACTGTTCATTACTTCATCTTGCAGCCAACTCAGTAGAGTCAGGCAGTGCTAAGCAAGATGATCCTCAAAGTTTAGGAAAGAGTAAAATACTGATCTCAGGCTGACAAGGCACCTCATCATTAATTTATCAGGAGTTTCCATTTTCATGTAGACAAAATGTTATTTGACAGAGTTTTTAAGCAAACAGAACTAGCACAAGTAAAAAGAACAAAGCTATTCAATTTAATTTCATTTAAGGTATTATAAAAAGGAGGTACATGCCTGTAAAGAATTAAACCATATCTAAAAGAAGAAAAACCACAACAGAAGAAAACATTAAATGATAACAGAAAAAAAATCAATATTACAAAAATGCTATGCGATTAAAAATTTTGAAATTGTGGGGGATTCTCTATGAAATTTAATTATCATGTTAACTTTTCACTTCAGTTTCCCCTGTGGGATAAAAGCTTTATTATTTTTATTTTTTGGGGGTTTTTTTCTGTCTATATGTGTTATTTTTGAAACATGTCATGCTGCCTCCTCCTGTTGGGAAACAGATAAGAAACAAATAATATCATTCAAATAAATAAATAACTTTTCCAGTGTTTTGTGAAGTACTATCTTAATTAAGCCGCCAATAAACTTTTTTATGTTGTTGCAATGTTATGTGGGTTCCTTTTCACTACCATTTATTTTAACCATTCTTTCAAAATAGGATCCCAGGGGAAAAGAGAAAAGAGAAGCCCTTTTATCATATAGTCTCATATTTGATTCTTCTGGTTGCTATTTTCTTTTCTGAACCTGTGGGAATGTTCTATATAAGAAACCTGTATTGGCTTCACTCTCAATCGACTCTAAGAAAACAATGATTCAACCATAAAATAAACGATGGTACAATAGAACAGAGTACAATAAATATTCCCTCTCTGTGCATATATACAGGTACAGACACATAGAAACACATACCCTGACAGCTAAGAGAAATAGGAACTGAACTCCATGGAAACTTCAGCTGCCATAAATAATGCTAAAAGAAATTTTGGCTTGTGCAAAACTCTTTTGCATTAATCCTGCTGTTAAGTATTTGATTGTGCATTTTAGAGCTGTATGTACAAGAGTAATCCTAGAAAATGCAACAGGTGCCCATAAGTAAACTAGGTACAATTGTATTGTTTCCAAAGGGTGTATTTCCAACACCTCTGGAGGTCATATATTTGGAATACCAAAAAAAAAAAAAGCAGCCAGAGATCTTAAGGACAGCAATTAGTACCGGCTTTTGACCTCTCTGACTCCGTTATCAAAAAGGGTCATCCCTGCAAGCAGTTGCTATTAAAGAGGAGGGGCAGGGACAGGAAGGAGCATGACCTTGTCCATTAAAGGAAGGCACTTGCCTAAAGATCAAGGGAAGAGTCCGAATAGCTTTAGTTGTCAGCCTGTCTGATTGTTGATGTTACCATTAGGAAGAAATGCTACTCCAAAGATGAAACGTGGATCATAGGCTGAGGTCTGTATAAAAATAATCCATATTACTTGTTTTATTGGTGGTCAGGATCCAGTGGTATCTTTTTAGCTAGCCCAGCGCTGGAATTTTAGCAAGGAAGAACTGTGCAGTCTTCCATGTCATAAGAAAAATTGCTATCCAAGGGGAAATGGAATGAAATTACCAGTTTTTTTTTAAATATATTTTATTCATTTTTCACATTCCATTTGCAATCACTTATATACAGGGTATTTACTATAAGAAAAGAAAAAAAAAAGGAGATAAAACGAACAAAAAAAGGAAACACAACTCATCATTCGCAACCCCACCTAACCCTTCCATCCTCCATACACCCCATCTACCCCCTCCAACTTTCCTTTCTCCCTCTAACACTCCCCTCCTACTTCCCTTTCCCCTCAAGCCTTCCTTCTCCCCTTACTCCCCACACACCCTCCTTACATTCCCCTTACTCCTTCCTTACTCCTCCCTCTTCTTTCCCTCTACCTCCCTCCTTGGTGTATGCCTTTATTCCAGTGTTGTTTGATCTGATAAAAGTAAAATGAACCAAGGAAAAAAAAAAAAGAAAAAAAAAGAACCACTGTATATAAATACATTCTTGTTCTTATTAAGACTATGTTAACACCCCCCCACCCCCCCACCCCACAAATCCCCATCCCTAATCCTCCCGACTTCCCAGGGCCCACACCTGGCACTACCTTCTGTCTAAAATATCTTGTATACATATGGATTAAAAAATAAAAGTAATATGTCAAAAGAAAGAAAAACAGAAAAAAAGAAGAGAGAAAAGAAAAGAGAAAAGAAAAAAAGAAAAAAAAAAGAAACCACTCTTTGTGTTGATCTCAGCCCCCCATCTTTATCTATGCTTAAATAGTATAAATCATTCTATCTATATTTTATTCTCGTCTCTTACTTCTTTGCTATTTACCCCAACCTTCTGTAGACTCTCCCGTTCCTCTTCCTAAACCTTATGATCCCTTCCGATAAAATTTAAGCAACGTGGTTCATGCCACATATTCAAATTACTTTGCAGAAGAGTAATCAAGCATTCCCTTCTAGTAAAATTTAAACAGCGTAAATGATCTTTCTTAACCTCCTTTTCAAACAGTAATTCAAAATAATCTAGCCAAGCTTCCCCTTCTTAGTAAAGTTAAGCAGCGTAGATCAAATATTACTTTACACAGAAATCAACTTCTATCTTAAGATAATTCCAACCGACTTTCTCTTCTAATAGGATTTAAATAACGTAGTTCATTCCACATGCATTTTACCCTCATCCCTTACTTGTCTGATATTTACCACTATCAAATTTATGCTAACATTTGTTTAAAATCTAACTCAAAGCAATTTCAACCAACTTTCCCTTCTAATAAAAGTTAAATAGCATGGATCATTCCACATATTCAAATAATACTTTCAGCAAGAGTCAGTTAACCTTCTGTTTTAAAATAGTCCCTTCTAACAAAGTTTAAACAACATAAATCATTCCGCATTCTTTTTACACCTATCTTAAGATAATCCCAACCGGCTTTCTGTTCTAATAAGCTTTAAACAACGTAAATCATTCCACATATATTTTACCCTCATCCCTTGCTTGTCTAATGTTTACCACTATCAAATTTATGCTAACGTTAATTTAAAATCTAGCTCAAAGTAGTTTCACCCAGCTTTCCCTTCTGATAAGAATTAGTCCGCTTTTTCTACCGGAGAGAGGTCTCAAACCCCCATTCAGTCCTTAACTTTGGCGAATATTTTGAAATGTCTAAATTCTCGATCTCCGTTTTTCTGCTTCTCCGAGGGAGGAAAGGCTACCCCCTCCATCTTGCAGCCACATGGCCTGCCGCTTGCCTTCTTCCGCTTGTCTCTCCTCTCTTCCAAGTGAGTCAGGAAGTCCCGCCTTCAAAGTCCTACAGTAGAAATCTTGAGCCTCCGAAACAGAGTTAAGACGAAATCTTTGATTCTCAAATGTAACCGTGATGCCGGCAGGGGCCTCCCATCTGTATCGAATCTGTTGACTCCTAAGCTCTTTAGTTAAAAAGGTGTAGTCCCTTCTTGCTTTCAACATCTGGAAAGGTATATCTTTGAAGACAATCAGGTCCTGGTCATCAACTCGGAGACTGTTGTTATGAAACTTTTGCACAATCGCGTTTCTAGATTCTTTTGTAGAGAAATGTATAATTATGTCCCTCGGGAGCTGTCGCTGTTCCGCTATCAATGAGTTCTGGCGATAGATTTTCCAAATCTGCCAATCAAAATTAAGTCCCGGGCTTCCCACCGCATGGCTGAAGGCTTCAGCAAAGGTCTGTTTCAGATTCTCTTGCTCCTTTTCACGGAATCCTCTGACTCTTATTGCAAATGCCTTCCTATTAAAATTTATCATCATAAGCTGTTGTTCAGTGTCTCTAATTTTTTGTTGTAAAATTTGAATATTGGTAGTCAAATTAAAATTAGCCTTCTCCAAACTTTCCAATTTGTTCTCTATTTCAGCAGAATAATCTGACAGGGCAGACACGGCTGCAAACGTATTCGCCTTCATTTGATTAACTTTAGACTTTAAATCATCATATAGTTCCAATACAAATTCCTTAATTTCTTGTTTAAAATCATTAAACATTTTAAAGAAATATTCCTGTGTTAAAAGTTCTCCAGTAGAAGGCATAGGAGACAAAGGCTGTGGTTCCAGTAAAAATTCTTTAAATTCTTTAGACACATTTGTAGCAAGGCGCTTCTTTGACCTGGGTGCCATAATAAATAAACAAGTAAGCAGAGCTTTGCTCCCCTCTGTTTCCAAAGAAGAAGAGTTTATTTTGTTAAGGAGCGGTCTGCAGGAAGGTAAAACCGGCTAAGTATATCCACTATCAATCATCCACGGAGAGAAATCGCCATTTTGAAATCCATTTAGACAAAGAAGTCTCTAAGACAAATGGTGCTGGTATTTAAGATAGTAATAAAAACATAAATCTCACAGGGGTGGGACCCGCCCGTATCAATTCTAGCTTGAAAAAAACTTTGTTTTGTCCTGGGGGGGGGCTAGCCTGTTTGGGGCTGCCAAAAAAAAAGGCAGCTGAGAAGAACTGGCTGGAGATAAAAGCTCCGCTCCGGCTGGATCTAATCTCTATCCACAGCCAAAAAAAGAAAAAGGCTGTGGCTTACGAATAGACCCTAGCCTACAGAGCTACTCCCTGCCCCTTTCTTAGCCAAAAAGGGGTGCTATCTATGATCTTATTTAGATATACAGACCAGATCTCTGAGGAGCTCGGTGGAGCCCTCCTCGGCAACAGGACACGCCCCCAGGAAGTCCGAAATTACCAGTTTTATATCTCTCTCTCCTTCTGATCTTTTTACTCTTATTAAATTTTGACCCCTTTTAGTTTTTAAGATATTTCATTTAAGTTACCAATGTCCTTCCTTTGACAGAAAGCTTAATAAGAAATTAACTCATTTCTCCTATGTCTTCCACAATCTGTTCCACAAGTATCTCCATTCTTATGATACAAAGGTCCATAAATAGATACCCACAATTGATAAAGGCTGAGAATTTCAAGTTATGCCCTCTGGATTAATTTTATTAGATATAAGGTTTTTCTTAAAACAAAAACAAAAAATAGCCTTATATCTACTAATATTAATCCAGAGGACATAACTTGAATTCTCAACCCTTTACCAATTGTAGGTATCCGAGCCAGTAAATGTTCAGCTCCATCTAATCGCACCCATCCTACCCCAAATTAAGGGATTATAGGTTCGTAAAAGGGAGTCCTTAAGAAAAGAAAAGAAATATCTTATGAAATGAGATGATGGACATATCTTTTTCACTCCAATGCATCACATATTCTATGTCATGGACTGCATAGACAAGAATGTGGACCAGAGAGGAATGATGTTATAACTATTCAGAAGTTGTGGGTGCTCCATCACTTGAGGTTTGTAAAAAGAGATTAGACAAACATTCATCTGAAATATTGTAGGGTCTCCTGCTTCAGCAGGAGGTTGGATAGAAGACCTCCAAGGTCTCTTCCAATTCTGTCCTTCTGCTGTTCTATTATATCTGTAGACTATATAGATTTATGTCCTTTTAAGTTCATAGTGTGGATACATCTGGGCAGAGCACTGCTATTGAATGGTTCAAATAACTCCAGTGTTCAGTGAAACGAATGCTGTTAAGAACATTCAAAATTGGCTGAAGTCAGAGAGCAGGGTGTTATTCTCTACTCTTTCTGCCTTTCCTCCAAAGAAAGGCCTGAGATCTAATCCTGATTTCTTCCCTGCATTATAGGCTTCCACGATGGAAGGTTGGAAAGTCTTTGGCTCCTTCAGATGTACCATCTTCCTATTTCTATTTATGGTATGATCCCTATTTCCCCTTCTTCTCTCTCTGATACTGTTGGAGGGTTGACATTGTAATGGGAAGAAAGAATAGCCTTGAGGGGCAGAAGGAAGCACCTCAATCAAGACAACACTCAAATAAAAGAAATCTGAGTCCAGGATAGAAATGTAATTTGAGAAAGCATCTCAGACATAACCCATCCTATTTCTCATGAAGATACAGGAAAGTGAGGAGACACAGAATTACCAGATCCTGTTACTGTCACCTTATAATAAAAATAATGCATCAAGAACTTTGCTTTCCTAGTCTGCGTCTACCTTGAAGGTCTGACCAATATAAAGAAAGGTTTTAAAAAAGCTTCCATCTCTAAATTTTCCAAGATCACTTAAAAATAATTCAGCCTTGGAGAAAAAAATCTGATCCATCCTTTGGTTCCAGGAGAAAATGATGGTTACCTTTAAGACCCAAGGTCACAGTCTTAATAATTTAAAACAAAGGCAATACTAAACCTATGACTGTGATTGAGCCTGGAATTACAGTTGTATGTCATTGCATTTATAAACTGATGCAATGCATCACATGCCAAAATTGGAACATTTTTTTCTGATGGTTATTAAGTGAATACCATGGTCATTATGCAAATCTATTTTACCAATGGTTGTTTTTTGCCCCAAATAAGAACTGAGCTCTGTAGACCAGCAAAACGTGTCAAAAATTGTGGTCATGTGACCTGAGATGCTGCAAACAGCCACAAATGTGAGTCAGTTGCCAAGCACCCAAAATGCCTTCATGTGGTTGCAGATGTCTTTGTGTGGCCATCAAAGGTGCAAAGCTACCGTAGGTCTTAAGTAGCCTTTTTTGTAACTTTGAATAGTCTCTAAGTGATGGCTTGTAAGTCAAGGACTATCTGTATTAATTCCATTCAGATTTAGCACTAAATGATCATTTTGTTTTTATTTAAATGTTCAATTATTCTTTGAGTTTGAACAAAGCAGAAAGTTTTTCATGATTATTTTGGCAAAATGATTTTTATTGCCTCCCCTTTGCGCTCACTAGAAACAACTCTATACACTCTTACTTTTTAAACATCTAAATATCTAATTCATGATTTAACTCATAGGGACGAGCATGAAATGAGTCATACGCAACTACAACATGACAGTCCATATAATTTTAGAGACAGGTTTCTCATCTCTGACACTAAATGATGATGGTTTTGCATGCCAAAAATAACACAAACAAGTATAGCTATGGGATGACATGAAGACAAGATTCATTGAAGCACTAATCTTTTTGGGATATGGTATGTGGTTTGTTTTTTGTTTCCAACAAAAATAAAGAATGTGGCATTAGGTGTTCTCCTTAATATTGGCAGAATATTTGTATATAATTTTTGGTTCTGCATTAGTCTGTTTGTTTGTATATCTTTATCTATAGATTAGACATGATTTTCTCCTTTTTAAATTCTTGTTTGCTTTGCTATTGAAGATCATTTAGTTGCCTCAGTGCTGGAGGTGCTTCATAAGCTCCCAAATGTTATTAGCAATTATCTGTTAGGAGATAGAATTAGGAAAGAGATATGCGTCATTGGATCAGACCAATTTTATCTACTGAAGAATAATCTTCTTAGTTAATGTGGAAACCCTTACACAGAATGATGGCAGCCTCCCAAATCAGCAAAAGAGATACTACAGCTGGGGTGGGTTCTGGCAGTCACTACTGCTGGTTCACTCATGGACGTGCTGCGCGCACGCATGCTTGATGCAGCGCATGCACATTGCATTAAAATTGCTCTGCGCATCTGCAGAACCAAAAAACAAGATGGCGGCACATATGACGCTGCCTGGAAAACCGGTTCAGGGGTGTAGCAGGCCTGGGTTGCTGCCGGTGCTAGAGACCCAGGCCGCCAAACCACTACCAGTTTGGCCAAATCGGTCTGAACCAGTAGGAACCCACCATTGTACTACAGGTAGTCCTTGACTTATAACCATTAATTTAGTGATTTTGCGAATTTATGACGGCATTAGAAAAAATGATTTCTGACTGTTTTTAAATAAGGATTGTTACAGCATTGGCCTGGTCATGTGATCAAAATTTTGATGCTTGGCAACTGGCATGTATTTATGACAGTTGTACTGTCCTGGGTGATGCGATCACCTTCTCACAAGCAAAATCAATGGGGAACCTAGATTCTCTTCAGTGTTAAGTTACTAACTATCATAGTAAGTTACTTCACTTACTAACATAACCACTACAGTGATTCACTTAATAACTATGGCAAGAAAAATGGCACAAAACTCATTTAATAATTGTCTCGCTTAGGAACAGAAATTTTGAGCTCAATTGTGATCATAAGTCTTTGTACAACATGAATTACAAGGTTACATTTTACAGTATGTTGAGCTAAATAATAGCTAAGAGAGAGAATCCAGATTTATGAGGGAAGGAGAGGACCCTAAACCACTAACTGAACATGATTTTGATCTGCATTTATTTTGGTTATTTCTGCAGAATTGATATTATGATGTGCATTGTACTAGTCATGTTGTTTTGGCTTTATTGGGACAGTACAAAAAATGGGCAGCATTTATTTGAATTTTTGGGGAAAAGATAAAAGCATAGTAGTCCTGCCTTTTATATCACCCTTTGCATGTAAAAGTGACCATTTATGCCCAGGTTTTCTGTGTAATATTGGACCCAAAATTTAGGAATTCACTTAAAATACCCTACGGCCTTTTGAGATATTGATGTGAAATTTGATGATCAGTTTTAATCCTTTTTCACCTTCAGATTCTTTATCAAAATGAGAGATTTATAGTTGGTTATGTCTCCAGCCTTGTTAAGTAGTTGGCTATTTGAAAAAGAAAAAAGAAAACTAGGACCTTCTCAGACCTTACAATTTGATTGAAAGGCTTGTATTTTCTCCCATTAGGAAAGATCAGATCAGCAGCTACCAAAAGCAGGCGTCATTAATGACTCCATGTATAGGAACTGTTGTGTCCAAAGAACATTTCAGTGTCCAACAGCTGCATGGGGAGTGGCAAGCCAGCAGCGATGGGGAATGGGGGGGGAGGCAGCTGACCCCACATGGGTGGGCTTATAAATCAAATTAAATGGAGTGGACATTCCCATTAAGGCAGTTGGACCCCAAACACTGCACATGTACAAATATCATAATTAGCACCTTCTCTGAAAAACATTTTGTGCTCACACATTCCTCCCATATAGGAACTGCTTTGCTTTTTAAGATCACTGTATAAGATGGACTATATAAAACAAAGCCTAATAGATACTGTATGTTTTTTTTTCTATTCATGCATGTTACTTCTTTATATCTTTGCTGTCTAATGGTCTTCCTCCCTTAGCTGTGATCATTCTCTCCCTCTCTCTATCTCTATCTATCTATCTATCTATCTATCTATCTATCTATCTATCTATCTATCATCTATCTATCTATCATCTATCTATCTATCTATCATCGTCTGTCTGTCTGTCTGTCTGTCTGTCTGTCTATCTATCTATCTATCTATCTATCTATCTATCTATCTATCTATCTATCTATCTATACACACACATACGCATACACATCCCACATTTTTTTGCCCTTGGTGTTTTGCTACTCACAGCTTTCTACAAGGTACATACATTCTTTTGTGTCTAAATTTGGGAAAAGATATATGCTTTATTATTTCACCAGACCAAAGAAATAAATGATTGTTTTCAGAAAAAAACTTAAGAAATGTTTTAATCTTATCACCATCAAAGGTTTTCTCTGAAAATTTTGTGGCTTCCAAGCTTTAGTTCTTATTTCTAATATTCCTAATGACTATTCAACTACACTAGCATTTTTTCTTGACTATGAGATTTTAAGTTGAGCTAGGCAGGTATAGGAACACTCTGCATGCTGGCAGGATATGTAATACTCTCTATATGAAGAAGGTCATCTTGGATAAAGAAGTCTTTTTCCAGGTAAGTGCTCCTGTTGTCTAGAATACTGTTTTTCTAGACTGCCACTGCTTCTTAGTGTTTGCTTTCATCTTTTTAAACCAAAGAATGTTGATTGTTCCACTGTAATCCAGATATACCTAGTATAAGTAGTCCTCTACTTACAACCACAATTGAGACCAAAGTTTCTGTGCTAAACAGGGAAGTTAAGTGGGTTTTGCTGCATTTTATGACCTTTTCTCCACAGCTGTTAAGCAAATCACTGCAGTTAAATGAATCATGTAAGTCTAAGGCAGAGGTGAGTTCCTACCAGTTCGCACCTATTCGGTAGAACTGGTTCGTCAAATCTACCGAACCAAAGTGGTTCCACCAGTGGACCCGGAAAGCAGGCCACACCTACAGAAGAGGTTCCAAACTTTTTTGAAACCCACCACTGGTCCTTGGATATGATTATTCTACGCTATCATGCTCATATTTATAAAACTCAGTGCCTCTGTGAAAGGTAAGGATGACTACTGCGTTTGTGGTGCAATCAGAACATTGCGTGTGTTGAAGTTGTTTTAACACAGACCAAAGATTCCTTATAAAAAACAAGTTTACATCATATTCTTATGCATGCCAGTGCTGTGTGTGAGGTAATTTAAGATGGTTCTGACAAGTGTCGTCGGCATCTTCATATCCGGTCACATGGGCGGCAAGCCACTCCCATCCGGTCACATGAGCAGCAAGCCACTCCCACAAAGGAGGCCACACCCACAGAGTAGGTTCAAACAATTTTTGAAACCCACCACTGGTCTAAGGGTTTCAAACCGGTAGCCCATGGGCCCAATGCATCATACGCAGGCCACACTTACCCCAGCTCCGCGAAGGAGAAAAACATCACAATACATCATGTGACGCTGCAAGTTTGACACCCGTGATGAATTTTAATGAATTTGGCTTTTCCCATTCACTTTGCTGGTCAGAAGAAGCTGGTCTTCTTCTTGTTGATCACATGATCTTGGAACAGTGCAGCCATCATAAATACCTGCCAGTTGCCAAACACCTGAATTTTGATCATGTAACCATGGGGATGCTGCAATGGTCAAAAGTGTGAAAATACCAAGAAGTCACTTTTTTCAATGCCTTTATAACTTTGAATGGTCACTAAATGAATGGTTGTAAATTGAGGATTACCTCTGTACCCAATACCCAACTTTATTATTAAACATCCTTACAAATTCTTATAGTAGATGCTACAGAATTGGTTTACCTGGTTTTCCAGGACAGCCTCCGAAAGTGGCTCTGTTTATGATGATATTTAAAGCATAAGTGAATATAAGAAGTGTATAATATTATTGTGACATTGATTCATAAATTGTTTTCCTTACTTATTGGCTCCATCTGCTGGAATAGATTAAAAGGAAACTAGGGTATAACATTCCCCCCCCCCCCCCCCCGCAACCTCAAACATTTTCCCCCTCATATCTGTTCATAATAATCTCCTCCTTCAGCAACAGATTCTCTTTCAACCTGCAAATTGCAAATTTTCTCCTAAGACTTAAACATGTAAGCATATGCATGGATTTTCATTTAACTGGTAGAGATATTGTTTGATCTTTGTAAAACAAAACCATGAACAACAATCACAAAGGTCTGGCCTTTATTTTAATCAAAAACTTCTACATTGGTTAAAACCAAATCAATAGAAAAAAAATCTTTCCAAAGTGATAATTTTGTTTAATGCAAAGCAATGCAATGTCCATTAGGGCAAACATGTACAATATATAGATAGTAATTTTCATAAAAAGAAAATTCCAGGTGGGAGATTGCCTGGTAATCAAAGATTATGATGGAAATAAAAAAAGTAGCTCCAGCCTAAGATGATAATTTTTGAGGGTTTTTTTTACACATTAGCGAATGATTCAATAAAGATTATAATGGTAGAACCAGGGAAAACCAATGAAATTCTGTGTTCAGAACTTTGAGATTGAGCTACTCAACACAGCACATAAGCTAACTATAAAACTGATAATGATATTACTGAGCTGATTTAAAACAAATTCCAAATGATTGTGCTAACAATACTAACTAGTTATTATATGGTATATTAGTCCTTGCAATGCTTTGGATTAAATTTTTAGAAGCTGCTATGGACTGTATGGGACATGATAAGATATATGATAAGATATAAGATAAGATGGTGTATTTTCTGGGCTTTCAGGGAGCTGCAGAGGGCAATCATTTCTGAGGAAAGACGTGGCTGTTTTAAAGAGCTGCAGACTGCTATTATGTTTATGCCCTTTGCACTCTTAGATTTGGAACTAAATGTGATGCTTTGCACAAACGTAATCTTTATTAACTGATAACGACGGACTAGGGGTTCGAACCGCTGAACTGCTGACCTTTCTGATCGACAACCTCAGCATCTTAGCCACTGAGTCACTGCATCCCATGTAATAAACATCATATAGGGTCTAATGCACAACTGTTACATTTTTAAAAGCAGATAAAAAAGAACCTGAAGAAATCAAGTTATGTGGGCTGAAGATTTGTCTTCTGTTATTTCTCTATTATTGATATTAAAGGGCATTTTAACTGTATTATTGGTTAATCTTTTATGCTCATCTAGAGGTAAAATTTGAAAAGGTATTACCAAATCCAAGATAAATGGATAGATAATCTCAAATAGGTAACATGTAGAACATTATATTTACTTATTATCATTCATATGTCTTTTCTCCAGGAAATCTAGATGAATATACTGCATGTGATTATATTTCTTTTCTGTAAATATTGTATTAGAAATTATAGCCAATCTCTTTGTGTTGTGGATTGACAGACATGTATTTAGAAAGAAATAAGAGAAACACTTTTTAAAATTAAAAATAATTAAAGTGAAACATCAACTTTTCTCTAACATGGTGTTTTCCAGGCACCTTGGATTTCAACTCCTGTAACTGTATTGACTCTGATGCCTTGGAGTTATGGAAGTTGAAGTCTAATTCAGGGCTGCACAAAATAGGACAAAGTTATCTTATACAATCTAATTTGTCTGAACTTTCTATTATCTGCCTGCCTGCCTGCCTGCCTGCCTGCCTGCCTGCCTGCCTGCCTGCCTGCCTGCCTGCCTGCCTGCCTGCCTATCCATCCATCCATCCATCCATCCATCCATCCATCCATCCATCCATCCATCTATCATTTTTTCTCTCTCATCACTTTCTAATCTGTTATTTGTCTCCCGCCTGTTTAATCTGTTTATCTTCCACGTATCTATCTATCTAGAACAAAGCAGATAATACGTATAACTAACTGAGAAAAGTTTCACATTGTAATTTATTTTTCTGCCACTAAGTGGTGTGCAATCCACATTTTCAGTACTTTTAATAGCCTTAAATGGAGCTGTAGTTCCAGGCAAAAATGTTATCTTTTCTCTTGTAAGAATTGCAAAAAATTAGATTGCCACAATGCTAAAATAAAATAAAATAAAACCATATAGGTACAGTGGTGCAATTCACAGAGAATAGTTTCACTGGAGCATGGTACGCAAGGAAATTCAAACAAATGGGTTATCATAACAACAACAACAATCCAGAGTTTTCATTGAGGCATACATGACCAGATACATAATGTGGATGTATTTGGAGAAGGCTCTGGAGAAGGCTTCAATGCTGGAAAAAGTGGAAAAGAATGACAGCAGCAAGATGTCATTGGAAGGTCTGGAAGACCAGATTAGGGAGATTGTCATGGAGAAATTCTACATATGTGGTTGCTAAGAGTCAACAATAACTTGATGTCATGCAATCATTTGTCAAAATATTGATGCTTGATAGATCTCTTCTTGAAGGCAATCATGACATTATGACATTTTGAGCTCTGAAAGTAATGGTATTATCTTCCCTGCACACACATACTCCTTTACATTATATTGCATTGTTTACTTTAAAATGTAGCAAGGCAACCCTGCTACATTCAAAGTCTTCCTCTACTGTCTAAAAGCCTACATACTTTCATACTTAGAAGCAACACGTGGTGCTCCAATCTATATAAATTTCATGCTCATTAACTAATCCAAGTTCTATTGAGAAGGGTACAAACTGCAATGGAAGAAGGGCCAGAACCAATATAATATCTCCCAAGCCTGTTTCTATACCATGTTCAGTGATATATATTATTTCACATAATATGATGACTTACCATACCCTTGCTTCACATTTATGGTTTGTATTCATATGGGCAGGAACTTGGAAGAACAATGGGTGATGGATCATGTGCCCAGAGAGATGGCTCTGCGTACCACTTCTGGCACATGTGCCATAGGTTTACCATCATGGGTATAGCCTAAAATTTCACAATTATTGGTCCCATCCGATACAATTTATATGGTGGGGCAATTACTGAATACAACTGACTATTCATCGTTGTAGTTTAGCAAAATGTGGATATCTATAGGTTCCTCGCCTCTATCGCAAGGCCATTTGAACCGTGACCCGTCAAAACCGCGCTCGACTAAACCACGCCCGATTAAACCGCGTCGCTGACGTCATCAACAGGGCGACAACAGCCAGCGCGGAGAAAGAAGGGCGCTTTAAATAGCGCTTTGAAAGCAAGCCGATTCAACTTAAGGTAAGGGTTAGGTTTAGGGTTAGCTTTAGGGTTAGCTTTAGGGTTAGGGTTAGGGTTAGGTTAAGGGTTAGGATTAGGTTTAGGGTTAGCTTTAGGGTTAGGTTAAGGGTTAGGTTTAGGGTTAGGTTTAGGATTAGGATTAGGTTTAGGGGGGCTAGGTTTAGGTTTAGGGGTTAATTTTAGGTTTAGGTTTACAGCGTGCTTCTGTGTCCGCGCTGTTGTCGCCCTGTTGATGATGTCAGCGACGCGGTTTAGTCGGGCGCAGTTTAGTCAAGCGTGGTTTTGTGGGTGAACCCATTTGAACAGAGGGCTGTTTTTGAATGAAAGGAACCTGTACCCCTTTAAATACCTGCACTCTTTGAATGAAGAACCATTGTCTTTAAATGGTATGTAGTCTCAGGGAAAGAGTTGGAGTATTTTATTAGCATTCTGAAAAGCTGTGGCTGGAAAAAACAGTACATGCATCTTTGAAGAGACAGGTTGCTCATGTATAAATATTCATTTATTAAATTTAAGTAGCTTGAACGCAGAAAATACCTATAGGAAATGTGGCAGATCTATATCTCATGCAAACTTTTAGTTAACCAGCATTAGAAAGAGCCTATGCCTCTGATTTAGAATGGAGCAGCTGTATTTTTGGGCAACAAGCCACAAAGAGCCATACTATTGTCTACCATCTATTGTCCATGAAGATTTTATTCACTGCCCTCTAGTGGTCATAAAGATTATTAAGGTAACCCCACCATCCCATGGTAAAGTTCCTTATATTGTGTAAAGCCACGGGTCCATTAAATTTACAGTTGTCTACGCTCTCAGGCAACTGTTCTTTTAATTCAGAGGTAGCCAAGTATACATATTTATCTCTGCCTTACCTGATCCTAAAGCTTTCCAGCTTACCCATGCTTTACTTATATGTAATATTAATAAATGGGAATTTAGCATTCTAGGAAGCAAAGTCTCAGCCTCTAGCATCATCTTTAAATACAGGAGCACTTCTTGGCCCCAAGGTCAATGGATATATTCTTAGAATGTAAAAATGGTATATAGCTGCTGTAGCCTTGTGGGGTGTTTGGAAATGTACTCAGGTGCCCAGAAAAGAAAAGGGGAAAAAAAAAACGGGGGCAGGGGGCAGAGAACATTTGTGGTAAGCTAAAAGGAGCTGAAGTGGCGCAGTGGTTAGGGTGCAGTACTGCAGGCTACTTCAGCTGACTGTTATCTGCAGTTCAGCGGTTCAAATCTCACCGGCTCAAGGTTGACTCAGCCTTCCATCCTTCCGAGGTGGGTGAAATGAGGACCCAGACTGTGGGGGCAATTTGCTGACTCAATTTGCTAAAAATCTGTAAACCGCTTAGAGAGGGCTGAAAGCTCTATGAAGCGGTATATAAGTCTAATAAATAAATAAATAAATAAACAAACAAACAAACAAACAAATAAATAAATAAATAAGTTTTTCCTTTAGTTCATGGGGATTTGCAACTCACTATCCAATGGCACTCATTTTGTGAGATATCCACTGGGGCTTAAAACATTGTCTATCCCAATATAGGTTCTTTTCCCATTACTTCTTTGCGTTAGCTGGAGATGACACCAATGATTATGAAAACAGTATGCAGAACGGATGTCCTATTGATCTACCTGCATGAGTCATCCACAACTATCTATCTACAGGTGATTGAACTGTATCCTTTACCTGACCATAATATCACTGTATCCCCTATAGCAGGGGTGTCAAACACGATTCTGTTGCGGGCCGAATTGTGACGTAGCTCAATGTTTTTTGCCTTTGCAGAGCTGGGGTGGGTGTGGCCTGCACCAGCTGTATTCCGCCCGCCAGTTTGACAAGCCTGCCCTATAGTCTAAAGATTATTATTAGAAGTATCAGTGCACGCACAATAGCTAATTTGAGCAATATATGGTACTAAACCAGGCTAGTATAGATTTAGTGGTTTGTGATCCAGCATAGTGGAATATCTGAGCTGAGGTGGCGCAGTGGTTAGAATGCAGTATTGCAAGATACTTCTGCTGACTGCTGGCAGTTTGGCAATTCAGTTCAAGGCTGACTCAGCCTTCCATCCTTCCGAGGTGGGTAAAATGAGAACCCAGATTGTTGGGGGGAAATATGCTGGCTCTGTAAATCACTTAGAGAGGGCTGTAAAAACACTATGAACCAATATATAAGTCTAAGTGCTATTGTTATTGCTAAATGTCCAGCCATAATTGTGTAAAAATAGCCATTCTGTTAAGCCATAATATGGTTTACTGGTAGTTCTAACATGCTGTATAAACACATTTATTGTTGGGTTTTGCTAACCTGGTTAAAACCTGGTTAAAACCTGGGTCTGGAATTCACAGAATTGTGCACAGTATTCAAATCTGCACAAAAGAGTGATGGAAAATATCAAATCACGTAACTGCCATGGAAACTTACAACTGAAAAAAGATAATTAGCACATTCAAAAATATGTTCATATACACTAATAAACTGTATAGACGTTCACATGAAGCCTATTGTTCATTCATTTATTTTTTAAAATAAAATATATATTTTTGACAATGATTGCGGCAATGGCATTTACATTCTGTTTTCCTTCCAACTATTAGGAGAGGAGGAATTAAGTTGTCTGCAGTTTAATCTGAACAGTAACATTACTATAGCCATCAGTTAAAGCCTATGTAGAAAAAAATTATCCCCATTTAAAAAAACCTGTCCACATTTACATAGTCATTAAAGGCATGCATTTTAAACAAAGATCTGCCTTATAGTAGTAGTTGCATAATCCAATTTTCCTTCAAAGAACTTTCCTTCTCATGAAATACTTACACACTCATGTGGCAAGAGTCACCTTTTAAAATAGTATCACAGCAACGACAATAAAAAAATGTCATCAATTAATTAAAATAAGCAACAGGTTAAGAGGGCAGATGGCTCCATTGTGTGCTTCAACCCGACCCATTTGAAATCCCAAGGAAGGTAATTTTTTGATCAACAAACAGAGATTCCTCCCCTTTTCCTCCCCTCCAGAGATCAGCTCTTGACCGGCTTCCATGGCTGAGCATGAACGTGTTTTTAGGTTAACTGAAATCCAATAAGATATCAAATCAGTTTAGCTTTTATTTACTGAGCTGCAGAGTGTCCCGGGGTGTGCTGTAGAGTACAGACTCTTTCTTCCTATCTCTTAGCCCCATTGTGCTTGGGTGAACAAAGCCAAGAGGTGTAATTTAAAAGTGCTGTGACCTCCTCTGAGCTGCTTCACCCATTGTGGCTTGTGGATTACTTTTCCCACAGAGACCTTTGCTGATCATAAATATGCATGAGGAAAAGAGCCCCCACGGGAGGCTCCATATTATCTAGTTTAAATAAAACCCTTTCTGAGTTGTTTTTTTTTTTTTCATTTTCAGTTTCCTGGAGCATCGAAATTGGAGGACCGAGGGACCCGATTAATCCACCAGTGCTCAACCTGGAATCATAACGATCATTATAATTATCGGTCACAGAAGGGAAGCTTATCATATAACAGGCTCGCCCTCCCCCTCCCATCCTCTTTCTGAAGGCGGCAGAAGGGATGGGTGGGGAGATCCTTCCAACCACGGAGAATTGGGTCTTCATTCATTGTTTTCCAAACAAATCAGTGGAAAATTGAGGTCCCTGGGCAATTTTCAGATTACACACTCTGTACAACTGAGCTGTAGGTGTCTATACAAACTGTTATTTTGCCAATTTCAAGTTTGGAGCAGAAAGCAGGTAGGTTTGGAGAAAGGAAGGGACTGCCCTCCCTCTCCACCCAAGGATGCAAATGGTGTTAAGGCAGAAGGTTGTAAACAACCTTGCATTTTAAAGTATACAGATTCCAGCCTTCCTACACTGCTTCTACTGAATTAATTTCTCTCTCTCTCTCTTTCTTTTTCTTCTTTGGCTCAATGAACTGTGGTCAAGGCCATTGTAACGTGAGCACTCCCCAGGATGGGATTGGCTAAAGGAGTCTCCAAGAGGCCCCTTTTCACAGGGGACTAATTGCTTTAGACCACCAGTATTTGGGAGCTACAGATGTCTTCCTTAATTTGCCTAGAGAGCACAATCGGGCCCATCTGTTGCATTTTCCCTCTTCCCTCCCTCCCACCCTCCCTCCCCTCTTCTCCTGTCGTTTCTTTCCTTCTATCTGCAAAGACCTAAATTGAAAACTCATCAAAAACTAATACAAGAGCTGTTTGGCTGGAACACACCACTGCCGAGGGGCTTTAGCTGTTCTTAAGAGCTCTTCTGCTACTTTTGCACATAGATTGAAGACCAGAAAAAGAAACAGGGGAAGCAGAAATGTCCTGGGGGAAGAACAGCAGTGCATGGGGTAGAGTTAAGAACCAACAACCAGATGGACAAGGAAAGAATAACTTGATGTCATAACTTAATGGAATAAGAATAGGAAACCATCTTTTGTTTTTATATATATACATAATCATCATTCGCCCCCTCCCACCAAAAAAGTAAAAAAAGAGAGCTTTATAAAAGGGTTGCTTTTCCCACTAGTTCAGTCTCATTCATCTTCGTGGCCTTTCTGTCCTATATCTTTTCTTAGATACCTGTTCCTGTTCCTTTTTACTTTTTCCAAATCCAGATAGCTGCATTGTATTGTATTTTGTATTTGTATTTATTAGATTTATATGCATCTTTGACAATGGGGAGAAATCCTTGAATGAGTCTTGCTTCCCCAAATCCATGCAACTGAAAAACTAGTATAAAACAGAGAGTGCTACATCATTATTATTTTCTCTGGCTTCCATTTTTCCATGTAGATTCTATATATAAGCAATCAGTACAATGATCTGGAGGAAATATTGTTTTCTTGAGCTCCCACCTTTAAACTGAAGAGGTATAGCTCGGAGTCAGGTTTCTTACTTCTCTGAAGTGTTATTGCTTTCCGAATTGTCTCTTCAGAACTAGTTCTCTTCCCTTCCTGCTTATCTGTGAGTCCTCCACCTCATGTCATTTTATTTGCAAGGTTTCAGCTTAATTAGGGCATCTGTCCTACTTATTCTCTCTCCTTTTCTCAATGATAGCAGAAGCAGTAGGTAGTAATAATAGCTAAAAAGTCGGAGGGGAAGCAGCCATTTCTAGGTTTGCAGATCTATTCCATTTGTTGAGTTACAATATGCTGAGCAACACTCAGAGCAGCTTTATTTCAAAACAAATAGTAAAATATTTGTAGTCAAACTGACTGATTTAAATGCATGAAAATGCATTCTTTAAAAGAAAAGGAGGTAAACGTTCATTTGAATCTTTAATCTTGTGATGGACACTTCCTTAATTCTTTTTGTATTTTCCCCTTAATTACATTGTGAGGATCAGTGCCCTGTAGAATTATGTGGTTGTAACCATGGAGTATGCCAGAGTGAGGTACTGGATTAGTTCATGGGATAAAATCCATCTCCTCCTTTGTCCAGCATGCTCAATATTATCAGGGGACTGGGCTGAATGCAGGGAAGTCCCACCCCATGGCATTCCCTGGTTCTGAGGAGAACATTCACCATCAGCAGCCCTCTAGAACACACTTTCCCATATCATGTAATATGGATGCTAGACAAAGAAGCAGAAGTATGACCTATTCTGTATTTCCTCTCCTCCCATAAATAGCTTAAGGGACAACTTCAAATGAAACTGGTACATCTGCAGAAGAAAAGGATGAAGTACAAGCAAAGCCAAGATGGTTGGTGCAAAGGGCATAGAAGGTGAAGACTTTGAGATGGGGCATCTTCAGGAGATGGTGATTGTGACTGCACAATCCAAGTCCTCTCTCACTTTTGTTTTACTTACTTGAATAAGCTTATCCTTACTCTGCAGGTGATCCGGTTAGAAACCAAGAGGTAATATCATAAAGTTAGAAACCAAGAGGTAATATCATAAAGTTAGAAACCAAGAGGTGATATCATAAAGTTAGAAACCTAGAGGTGATATCATAAAGTTAGAAACCAAGAGGTAATATCATAAAGTTAGAAACCAAGAGGTAATATCATAAAGTTAGAAACCAAGAGGTAATATCATAAAGTTAGAAACCAAGAGGTAATATCATAAAGTTAGAAACCAAGAGGTAATATCATAAAGAAACGCTAACTGGAATAAGAACATTGCTATCAAATAGGCTGTTTTACAGCCTTTCGGAAATCAAAAAGAAGCCCACTTTTTGAGATGAAAAAAATGCACAAAAATAGAGATTAGTTTAATCTCTGGGTATAATATCTTGCCAAAGACCTTGTCTTCTTTCAGCCTGTAAAAAATTCCCTTTATCTTTTTGTATTGCATCAAAGGGAAATAAAGTTAAATGCATGCACATGCATTTCTTTCATAAAAATACATGAGGATGAATTTGGACCATAGCTGGGTGGGTTTCCGTATTTAACAAACCATGCCAAACCATGAAAAAATGATTTATAAAACATGAATTCTGAACAACTAATCCTTCTCTCCTCCTTTCTCCTCCTCTCCCCCATCCTGCTTCTCAACCTAACAATTGTAGAGATAATGTAGGTAAGGTGATACCTTTTAGAAGCGACATCTGTTGACAAGTAATTAATCTGACAACCTGAGTCTCCTTTTCATTCTTCACCAAATCCCCATCTGAGCCTTGTACAAGTCAACAAATACAAACCAATTTCTAAGCATATACCACCTATAACATCATTGAAAGATGCCATCTACAACTTTGTACTACAGCGATTATTTGTATCTCTGTGAAGCTCTAGCTCAGGGGTGTCAAAATCAATGTCTGATCCACGGTGCCTCTGCCAGTGAAAACGGAGCTTTCCCCGCTACTCTCCTGAGCTCTGTTTTCACTGGCAGAGGGCTATCATTGCATTGTCCCCAAAACAGCACACGATCAACAATCAACCTTTGCCGATGTTAAGTTCCGGTAAAATAATGGTAATCATTATTCTGACTTTCTCTTCTGAGACAGTAGACTTTCTGAAGTGTGATTTCTTCCTGCTCAGGAATATCTGATGCCAGGAAATTAGATAAGGAAATTCCACACAATAAGTCCTTCAACTAACAGTATTACTTCTTTGGGGAAGAGAAATAACATTAAACAAGTGAACATCCCATAAGGTGGGATTTCTTTCATTGGACCCCGGAATTTCCAATATTACCAATTCATGCTAAGTCAAAGGCATGAAGGGTTTTCAAAATATTGACAGACAGAGCGACACATGCTGGCCCTGCTCCTTTTGAACACATGTGTGATGTTAATGTACACAGAAAGGGGGCAGGGCTTGCCTGGCAATGTTCTGTCCACCGCCTTGCACATTTTAACACCCTCTGCAGATGCTACTGTGAAGGAAAGAAGACGTTCTGCTGAAAAGCTCTTTGTATTTTTCATTAAAACGTCATTTAAATACTCTTGTATAACAGAAAAAAAAAGATAATATGTGAAGTCCAATATCGTCCAATGGCCACTTTGATTTCACAATGTTGGGAAGAAAAAATAATACTAAATGTATATGGCAACTGACTTCTGGCTATATATATAAACTAGCATTACGTTGCTCAAGTTTCTAAATTACCGTAGCAAAATTCGTCACAGTAAAATGCTTATTCAATAAGCAAACCAGTCATTCAGAATGGATATAATTTGTGCAGAATGGAATTATTCCATGCTTGTGTATGTATGTGAGATAAATAATATCATTTCACTTGCTCTGTTCATTTATTTTTTCAATCCATTGTTACACTTTGAAAATAACTAAATATGCACACACAATAAACCAGCGAACCATCCAGAATAAAACTGATATATGGAGTATTTTCTGGGAGCCACTATGCCTTATCCTACTAAGTTTGAACATTGGCCTCAAAGAATTAGCTCAGGTCATTAAGTAATAATTGCAATGGCTTAAACATATTTTTAAATTTACAACACACAAACAGCAAATTTATCTTCCATTATAGGGGCATGATGGCTCTGTGGTTAAAGGCACTGAGCTTGTCAGCTGGCAAGACCCAAGCACTCTGCAATGGGGTGAGCTTTCATTACTTGCCCCAGTTTCTGCCAATCTTAACAGTCCAAAAGCATGCAATTGCAAGTACAGTAGAACAAATGCTTCCGACCATGACCAAATTGGGTTCTGACCAAAAAATTCACAATTTTTTTCCCTGCAGCTGATTTCCCCTTCTGTGCCATTTTTTTTGTAAGCACCAAATTTCCAAAATTAGGTTTGGGTCACGATCAAATCAGTTTGTGATCAAGGTTATGGAACGAATTATGGTTGTGACCAGAGGTTCTGCTGTAGATAAATAAATAATCAAGGACAGAAACAACCTAGTACTAAGGAGATATTCCCTGCCAGAACAATTGATCAGTGGAACTACTTGCCCCCAGAAGTTGAGGGTGCTCCAACACTGGAAGAATTTTTAAGAAGAGTTTGGACAGCCATTTGTCTGAAATAGTTTCCTGCTTGACCAGGGGCTTGGACTAGAAGACCTCCCAGGTGCCTTCCAATTCTGCTATTCTGTTCTGTTTTTCAGTGGCTACCCTGGATAGGGTGCGCATGTCGCTGACCAAATGGTCTTCCTGTGCTCTGGAGCACTGGAAACCTGAACATGCCTATTTTGGGGGAATTTTGGGCTGTTTTGGGGGCTGTTTTCAGGGCCATTTTCCAGCACTCTGTTGCCCGCAAAGACCAGCTGGCTGGACCAGCTGCACATCGGAAACCAGAAGAGCAGCTGGCAATGGCACACATACCCACAGAGGGGGATCTGTGTGCCACCTCTGGCACACATGCTATAGGTTTGTCATCACGGGCCTAGGACAAGCTCATGAACTTACAACCTTCTTCATTGAACAACTCAGATACATATGATCCTATGATGCAGAGAGGCTGATCCAAGATCAGCAAGCCTAACTTGTCCCTCAAGCCCAACCTCACAATCATGCTTCATATCACATGTTCTATACTAATCTCTGATCACCTGCAGTCTCCAACCATAACTTTGTCTTTGCTAACTTGAAATTGTATCTGATAAACCAGCTGAAACCTAGATCTCTGATACGCCAGGTCTACCCTTTCCTCAGTTATTATGAGCACCCTTGGCACTTAATAGCAACAACCAGCGATGAGATAAGACACTATCACCATACCTTTTGTCAAAGTGTTAATTAAACAGCAATTCAGTTAACAAAAAAAATGTATTTTTAATTGATGTTAAAGATTCTTTCCTCAGGTTCTCCAACAAAAGGATCATCTTCCTAGTTCCAAATTAGGATTCCCCAATATGTTTAATTTAGTATGATCATATAAGGGTGATAAGGAATAGTGGATGGAAACTGAAGAAGGAGAGATTCAACCTAGAAATAAGAAGAAATTTTCTGATGATGAGAACAATCAACCAATGGAACAGCTTGCCTTCAGAAGTTGTGGGAGCTTCATGACTGGGAGATTTCAAGAAGAGACTGGACTGCCATCTGTCAGAAATGGTGTAGAGTCTCCTGCTTGGGAAGGGGCATTGGACTAGATGACCTATAAGGCCCTTTTCAGCTCTGTTATTTTGTTATTCTCCTCTACCGTTGTACCCTGCACATGCTTTGGAATGTGTGGATTGGAGATGACTGGAATTGGAGTACAGCATTTGGTGGACCCAGCAATAGGAAAAATTACCTTAATTCCTCAAAATTTCCTAACTTATCACATAAGACCTGCATAGGACTTTGGGTGAATAATGAGTATTTAAAAATCTCCTCAAAACTTACTCTCAAACATTTTAATATTGGTTTTAAGGAAGAACATTGTTGTATCTTAGGTGTTAGGGAAGAAAGGAAGGAAGGAAGGAAGGAAGGTAGGAAGGAAGGAAGGAAGGAAGGAAGGAAGGAAGGAAGGAAGGAAGGAAGGAAGGAAATTCTTGGCTAGTGGACAGAAGAAACAAATGATCAGATTGGAAAGATCTCGGACCTTTTACTGATAACAAAAGCCAGTGAGTTTGACATTTTCAAGCAAGGTCTGCGTCATGAGATCTCTTTACTGACCTTGCTATATAGAAATCACTACAAATGCTTCTCTATTTCAGTGGCCCCAGGAAAGGGTAGGAGGTTGGCTACTTGTTTCCTTGGGGACAAGGTGTGAATGACCTTCCTTGAGTGAGTCATTGTCTTGGGTAGTTCATATGACTTCCTATTACTGGGTGACGTGGGCTTGCCTTGGCTATTGAACACAAGTTCTGTTCTTTTTTTTTTAAGAGACACATTTCAAGAACGTCACAAAATCAATAGCTTTCTCCAGCGAGGGACCGTCATCTAGTGTTTCAAAATAGGCATATGTGAAGTTAGCTGTGCCATTGAAAACAAGGACGTTGAAATAACAGACATACATGAGATCCAACTACATTTATTCTGCTAGGTAAATATCGACAAAACAAGGTGTGCTGTGAAGTATCCAACACAGCTCATGTTCTTCTAGTTTCCAAAAAGATAAAAAAGAAACAAGGTGCTGGGAGAGCAGCTTGTTTTTTTTTAATCCCAATACCGTCTGTGATAATAATTAACTTAGAAAAGGCTGTCCTTAAAGAGGCTTTGGCTTTTTGTTCACCAGTGTGGAGGGGAGGAAAAGGCAAGCCGAGGCTTTTTTCGTGCGAAGAACAATGTGAAACCCAGAAAATCCCATTATTTCCCCTTGGATCAGCAGCCTGATCTGCTCCACATTTCCTCTTTCCAAAACAACATCTCTTTCTCTTGTCCATCCTGTGTTTCTGCAAGATCTGAATCCTTATGATATTGATCTGCATATGCATCCTTATAACTCCATGTACCAGTTCTTTCTTTTGAAAGTCGCATCCTCTGATTTGTAACTTTTAAAGAAAACCTCTGGCAGCATCCTTCAAGAAAAAGGAGGTACTATACTAGAAAAGTATAGCGCAATATTATGTGCTAGAACCAACTCATTAATGAGGGGGGAAATACTTATGGGCATATTAATGAAGCAAGTACGGTAAAATAACTTTACTATTTATTTATTTCATTTAAATGGAGGCTCCATTGGTTTCTATGTGGCAAAAAGTACTTGCAGAAAATGTTGGTGTGTAGAAGCATTTCTAAGTTTTAACTGGCTACTAGTTCATAGATTTAACAAATTGAGGAAGAAATACAACGTATTAGATTGCTCAGGGAAAACACAAGTCAGTGTGTAATTGTCTAAAAAAAAGCCAATTCCTTGTTGTTTCAGAACTCCAGGTTATCTTTGAGGATTTCTGGGTAGCCTTCAATGATCTTCCATGTTGTGTACTACAGTTTCCTCTCTGGTCCGTTTGGCTAGGGGGGCGTGTCCTTGTTTCTGATTGGTTACCTGTTTGACAGCTGGGGTATATAAAGAGCTGTCAAACAGGGCTCAGCTGTTGCCAGTTAGCTAATATGTGTGAAATGTGAAGTGCCGCGTTTGGCAACCTGTTAGAAATAAACTGTTAGCTGACTTGAAGTCCTGGCTCGCCTCCGTTTGTCTGACCGCGTTCTCCCAGCTAGAACATTCCAGAGTTGTCAACACATTTCCCTTTAACTGAAGGTAGGAGAAACACATTAAATATCTGTCTGGATGTTCCCTCAGCTCAACCGAATTCACAAGATTATTGTGGAAAAAATAGGAAGAAGAAATAGTATGTGTAACACCATTACTGGCAAAAGTTCTTGAAAATAAAAATTTGTTGGAAAAATATTGCAATTGAAAAACCAGAAATTATACATGTTGTATGTTATTTAAATATACACCAGTAATAAGAAAAGCAGGATATCAATCTAATAAATATGTAAATATTTAGCTTTCATAAAACATTTGACATATTTAATGAAATCACATATACTTTTTCAAAGCTGGTATAAAATACTATATATTATAGTAATAGATAGATAGATAGATAGATAGATAGATAGATAGATAGATAGATAGATTGATTTTATTTTCTGAATTAAAAGAGTGCTTATTTTCCAACATGATTGTCTAAAAGGAAACTTTCATAAGACCATTATGTCCAAGATCTAAAATTACTTATCTTCTCTCTTTTACTAGAAAAACTCAAAAGACTCCACGTAATCATGGTGTCACTATTAGGCCACAAAATAACATTGGCTCAAACATGCCCAGAATAATATTGAAGTGAAAAATGAAACCAGGGAGACTAAAAAAAAAAAAAAAAAAAAAGTGGTCTTGTTGACTGTAAATACTATAGACTAATTTATCCTAGACTTAATGAAACCATTTTACAAAGAAATAATATTTCTACAAAGGGTATCACTTTGCTCTTTTTTAAATATAAATTTTACTGAAAACACAAGAGAACAATACAAATATTAGAAAAATAAAAAGGAATAACGAATAAGTAAGCAAGAAAAAGGTGGGGGGAAGATTACGGTGGTGTCTATTAACAGTGAATAAATGCATTTAGGGTTTTCTCTCTCTCCTTATTTTCTTCTTTCCATATCTATCTTTTCTGATCCTCACCCATAAATCACTAGCTCATTTTTTCTCTTTTTTTCAGCAAAAATCCATGTTATTGGTCTTTCTCCAATCAACAAGTTAATTCTTTTGTATTTGCAAGTTTTGTCATCTTCACCAACCATTCCTCTGTTGCAGGCATCATTCTACTTTGCAAGTCCACCAGATATGATAAAATGGCCCTTCATGTTGTCCACATTTCCAATAAAAATTTGAGGTACCTTTATAGATTTCAGACAATTTTGGAGTCATATACCAGTGGTGCATCATTTTAGAAAAATCCTCTTCTTGTTTATGTCTAATCCTTTTAACCACATATTTTCCCACTGTTCCAGCAATACACTGTATTCAAAATCCTTAGTCCATTTTATTGTTTTTCCATTTCAATGGAAGTTTATACTTTGAGCAATTACATATTCATCATTTGTACGCAGTTCAGATGCTGCCTTCTACTGCTCGGCTCCAAAGGTCATATTATCTACTTTAAATCTTTGACTTGACCTGAGCATAGGAAACTATTGAAAAGTAAATCCCTCTGCAGCCAATTGCTCTTTTGATTCCATCTTATATTCTTCATGTTCCTGCTCTAACAATTCTCAGTAACATTTTTCTTTACTGTTTCTTTCTTATAAAATGTTTCTTGTGCTGTGTCTCTTAGAGGCATTTTTAGACACAGGCTTGGTTTATATCCGACCTATATTCTCAAAATGGCACTTCTTAAAATTAACGTTTACCTTAATTATATCATACCATAGAAAACCATGTTGTCTAAATGTCAGATCGTGTCCTTTAATTCTATTTTTTTTAAACATTTCTTAGCAAAACCCACTTTTTCATCTGGACTAAACAGCAGGCTATAAAATACATATTCAAACTATAGAAAAGTTTGCCATATAAACTTAAATATAACTTTCAGTATAAATGGTACATCATTTGTGTGTATTGTTTAAAACAAAACATTGTTCTTGACAAAATATTTCTTTTAATCACAGAAATTCTCCCCAACAATGACAATTGTAATTTCTCCCATTTTAACAGATCCTTCTTGATTTTATTCCATGACTTAACATAATTATTTTGGTATAACATACAATTCACCTTAGTTATAGATATACAATCAATTATCAATTCCATTTGTTGTTCCATTTTCATATTCTTTGTTAAAGTTTTCATCTTTTGGTGGTTAAGTTTTAACCAGCTCACATCTCAAACTTCTTTAGTTTTACCATTAATATTTCTATCCTTTCAGGAGGATCTTCCACAATTATCACCAGATTATCAGCAAATTTTAAATGTTTTTATGTTTCTCTTTTGATCGTCACTCCAACTCTCCGATCTCATTTTAATCTCTTTTCTTATCTCTTTTCAATACTTCCAAAGCTAAAACAAACAGCAATAGTGACAAGACCCATTCTAGTTCCTGTCCATATCTTACAGGATTTGTTAATTTTCCATTCACAATTATTTTTATATTTTGTGAGGTATAATTAATTTCACCCATTTGATAAAATCCATGCCAAACTCCATATGTTCCAAGGTTGTTGTTTTTGAAAAATTAAAAGTCCAGTTCAAATTGTCAAAGGCCAAATCTCGTCGCTGTGCTCTTCACTTTGAGCTAGAGAAGCAGTCCACCTGTGCTCAATTATAATTTGCCCCCCAAAGACTTAATCTGTAATTATAGCTTAGATGAATAATTTGTAAACAGTGAGAACAAAATAAAACAAATATCACTGATATCTTGCCAGGAAAATCAAACATAGAAATCTTTGAACTGAACAGAATGAACGGTTCAACAAAAGTTGAAAGGCTCAAAATGAGGGGTCCTTGGTGCTCTCTGAGATTGCTTGCTTTCTTGCAGATTTTTCATTACCTTCAATCAGTTGGCATCCTTCAGTCTCAAAAGACTGTGGTATCATGTTCTGGAAAGAGGTCCTAAAACAGCATCTGATGTGGCTAAAAAAGCCAATTTGGGAGTGGCAATCTCTTCCACGCTGAGGGCAGATACATTCTGTCCCCTACTCAGCTAGCCCAGAATTCACTGGTTCCGGGACTGCCTCTTTGCCTCAGCCTGCTGAACAAGTGTCTCTTCGAATTGGAGAAGGCCATGCTGCGTCTTTAGCTTCTAAGC
This sequence comes from Thamnophis elegans, assembly GCF_009769535.1. NCBI lineage: Eukaryota > Metazoa > Chordata > Lepidosauria > Squamata > Natricidae > Thamnophis > Thamnophis elegans. The sequence goes on from NC_045542.1 coordinate 86,421,571, forward strand.
TGAATGATCAGAGGGCAAGGTTTCCCAGCTGTTAATGTCCATTCCCAAGGCCTTTAGATCCCTCTTGCAGATATCCTTATATCACAGCTGTGGTCTCCCTCTTGGGCACTTTCCCTGCACTAATTCTCCATACAGGAGATCTTTCAGAATCTGACCATCAGCCATTCTCACGACATTCCCACGCCAGCATAGACGTCACTGTTTTCAATATGGTATACATCAGTGGTGGGTTTCAAAAATTGTTCGAACCTACTCTGTGGGTGTGGCCTCCTTTGTGGGAATGGCTTGCCGCCCATGTGACCGGATGGGAGTGGCTTGCCGCCCATGTGACTGGATATGAAGATGCCGACGACACTTGTCAGAACCACCTTAAATTACCTCACACACAGCACTGGCATGCATAAGAATATGATGTAAACTTGTTTTTTACAAGGCATCTTTGGTTTGCGTTAAAACAACTTCAACACACGCAATGTTCTGATTGCACCACAAATGCAGTAGTCATCCTCACCTTTCAAAGAGGCACTGAGTTTTATACGTATGAGCATGATAGTGTAGAATAATCATATCCAAGGACCAGTGGTGGGTTTCAAAAAATTTTGGAACCTCTTCTGTAGGTATGGTCTGCTTTCCGGGTCCACTGGTAGAACCTCTTCTAACCGGTTTGGTAGATTTGACGAACTGGTTCTACCGAAAAGGTGCGAACTGGTAGGAACCCACCTCTGGTATACATGCTAGAAATTCCAGCATGAACCAAGACTGCGCTATTTGGAACTTTGTCATGCCAGGTGATGCCTGGCATGTCATTACCCTAATAGGTAACATCATCATGACACAGCACGACAAGCAACCTCAGAGAGCACCAATGACCCCTCATTTCAACCCTGAGGTACAAAATGTCTCCTTTATTAGGCTCAAAATCACTCTCTGTACAGAATGCAACAGGGTAGCCTGTTCAAAATGCAACAAGCTGTTATATGGCATGCGGCCTGGTTACTTGAGGGACACCTTGACTCCTATAGTACCTGGCTTGCAATTGACTTGGCTTGCTATGGGTTCCATCAATTAAATAATGTCACTTTTTGGAATTCCCCAAGTGTGCTTTTTCCTGTAGCTCTGTCTGATCTTGGAATGAGCCCCCCACCCCAAATGTGAAAGGCTCCAAAGCTGTAGCTCTTTGCCCAAGTTTTCACAAGCATGACTTAATACCCCCCCCCCCATTTTCTGTGTTCCCAACCAGGTATTTGTTTTCTCTGCCATCTTTGTTCTTTTGTCTTGTGCTGTGTTTCTGTGTTATTTTTTGTTTTTAAATGTTTTTAGCAATTGTAGACACACACCCCATCCCCCGGAGTCACTGGGAGTTAGTTGGGTGGCATATACAGTACATTGAATATAATTTATTATTATTAAACAAGAATATAACTTTGAATTGCTTAGAAAATAAATACTGAACATAAATAGGAACACCAGAAATAAGCAACTCACTATGGAATTGGGTAAACTTTAGAAAAGAATAAAAAAAGGAGAATGAAACTGTAGAGGAAACAAATTCTGTGTCCATGTTCTCTTTAGAAGAGAATCGGAGAGATTCAGACAAATAATGGTGGCAAATTCTTATTAAATTTATTTTTAAAAAATGAACATGGAAGTTTACAACTTCTTGTGTTATTCATGTGAAACAATAGAAGTATTCTCTCAGACATAGGCCCTGTGTCAAGGCTTGGGATTTTTTTTTTAATGAAACGATGCTTCCAATTTGTTTTTTATACTTATGCTAAAGTTGGATGTCATGGCAGAAGAGTCAACATTACAGGCTCTTGGAAAGGTCTGAGAGCTTTTGCAGAGAGTCTCAAGTGGATGAGCTCTGAGAAGACTGTTATCGCAGCTTACATTGGCAGCTGAAGGGACTTTGTCTCTTGCCAGTGCCCTGAGCTGACCTTTCACCTCTGCATCTTCCCTCTGTAAAGATCTGAAGGCTGTGTGACCAGGGTCCTAAGGAATGGAGAGAGCTTTTGTGTGGGAAAGAAAGAAGAACACAAACATGGTGTGTTCTCAAAAGAATCAAAAGGGAAAAAACCCACCATGAATAGGGTTTGGAAACTGGAAACACACACAATGCTATGTATTTATGCATGTGCATTTTCATGTACAGTGTGTGCATGTGTGAGCGCGCATAAAACATACACATACACCTAAAGGAAACCATATTCAGTGCAGAACTGCAGATTTGCCTTTGAATTCAATTCAAACATGAAATAACAAAAAGAACTAATGTTATGCCTGTCTTACTTAATGCCGCTTAAGACTAAGAGGTGTAAAGAGAACATGCTTAAAATATGTCACAAAAAATAGCTGTCTAAATCCAAAAGTTGAACCTGAAATCCAGTCACAGGTTTCTGTATAAATCTCAAGCTGGTGATATTACAAACAGTGGACATTTGGCAAATATGGATATGTGGGGTTTTCGATGACCTCTTAGGTTGGAGCATCAAGGACACTGCAGTTCAAATCTGAGCTACAAATATCTATTGTTAAATTGGAATATGATGGCATTTTACTAGTATTTGCTAATGAACTGCAGCAAAATTTGTTTAAGAGTCAATATGGATCCAATGTGGTTGAGATATGATTAAGATACTGGGCTAAAATTGCAGAGTTTCAAGATCAGTTACCCACACCAAAATGATTCTGGGCTAGTGTGTCACACGTACTGTAAGTTGTCCTGATCAACCTGAAGAAAAGCACGATGTTAATCTAACAATATTTTGAAGACTTAGCCATCATAAAATAAAGGTAAAGATTTTCCCCGTCCAGTTATGTCCAACTTGTAGTGGATGGTGGTCATCACCGTTTCCTAGCTGAGGAGGGAAGCACTGACAAAGATACTTCTGTGGTTAAGTGGCTGGCATGTCTATATGCTGCTGTGCACCTTTCCACCAAAGCGTTACCTATTTATCTACTTGCATTTGCATGCTTTCAAATTGCTAAGTTGGCAAGAGCAGGAGCAAGAATGGGAGCTCATCCTGTCACATGGTGCTTGGGTCTTGAACTGCCAACCTTTTAGTTGACAAAGCCAGCATCTTAACCGCTAGGCCACCACACCCACATAACAAGGAATTTATGCATAGTTTGAGTTTATGGCTTTAAAAATGTTTCTTTGGGTTACTATCAGAAACGTCAAAATTGTTAAAATTTCTCATGATTTCCCATTTACATTTTGAGAATTCTCTCATGCAGATAGAACTCATTCCTGAAGTGTAAAATATAAATTCCACGTTTGCATTCCTTTTTTTGATTTGTAAAATTCAACAATGATTTTACATTTTGTATTCCATTTTGTGATCTAAATGTGAGAACATGAATCTCCTGGGGTGGGGGTTGACATAGCTTTCTACCCTACCTCTAAATGAATAATTAATTCTTCTGAAGCAACCCATCTAAAGATGTAACTTTGTGAGTTCCTTTGATGGCCACACCACTTTAGTTACCTACTATCCATAGAAATTTATGGGAACAAAAATAAATTTACCAGGTTCTCTCAATGATATGAATAAATAAATAATCCCACCTACTTTCCTCCTTCAACTTCCTCTCCTCCGCCGCCTCTGTTTATTATTGTGACCCATCTTTGTTTGAGTCATTAATCTTGGGCAAGGAGTTCTTGTAGGTTGTTTTACAAACTAAAGATGATTTAGTACAGGTAGTCCTCAACTTACAACAGTTCATTTAGTGATCATTCAAAGTTACAATGGCACTGAAAAAAGTGACTCGTGACTGTTTTTCACACGACCATTGCAGCATCCCTATGGTCACATGATCAAAATTCAGATGCTTAACAACTGGTTCATATTTATGATGGTAGCAGTGTTCTGGAGTCATGTGATCAGCTTTTGTGACTTTCTGACAAACAAAGTCAACATGATTCACTTAACAACCTGTTACCAACTTAACAAATGCAATGATTCACTTAACAACTGTGGCAAGAAAAGTTGTGAATGGGGCAAAGTTAATTTAATAAGTGTTTCACTTAGCAACATAAACTTTGGGCTCAATTGTGGTCGTAACTCAAGGACTACCTATATTGCGAAGTCTGCTAAACATCAATCTTTAAGATTGATATCTGCTTTATCCATGTAAGTTTCTATGAGTCCAAAAGTGATTTGACATTGCTTTCACTGGGATGTTTTTGACAACTTTCTATACACCTTGAATTTCTTGGCCATTGCCCATCCAAACATAACCAGGTGCTCTCTACTTGTCTTTTCAGATCCGGTTCTATGTTGCTACTTTAACTGAACTTGACTTACCTGCCCCTTCGGTAGGAGCTATTCAGTACAAAATGAGGGTATTGCATTGACACACGTGGCCTGCTTTCTCTTCCTTCCCTGCTGATCACCTCATTGAATCTGGAGTCAAACGTTAAGCCATCAGTCTATGAATGGAGGGGGGTGGGTGGGTGGTTTTAGCTCTTAGCTCTCCTTCTGCATGGATTTCACACTTTCTATCCCATAAGCATTCCTACCCTTCACTCCAACAAGGAGGAGGGCTCTTTTGACTTGGCCTTTTTGTGTCATCGGGATTTAATCTGGTTAGGAGATTTGCCGCCCAAAACTGCCCTGTTAACTCTAGTTATTGAATATTTTGACCAATAAAGAATGCTTTAGAATTGTCGAGGGTGCCCTGCTTTGCCTTCCTTCCCCCTTCCCCGCCCCCAAACGTGTCTGCTGCTTCAGCTTCACATGCCTCAACTCTGTTCCAGCTGCATAATTTTGGTTTAGGACCCAGGGCTTTTTATTTTTTATTTTTTTAAGGAGAGGTGATGTGTGTGTGTGTATGAGAGAGGGGGGGAATTGAAGAGGGCGGAGGCGTCTTAAAAGCCTCCCCCGGTTGTCTTCAGAAGCACAAACAGATGCAAATGTCTCTGCAAACTGCAAACATCCCTCAATGAGCCGGAGGGAGACTCGAGCCTTTCAGACGGGCTGAATAGGTCTTCAAAGCCAGCCTAATTAGAGATACGTAGAAGTAATAGGTCCCACTTGGTATTTCCCGTCCCGATCCCCCCCACCCCCTCCCCTGAAAAGGCTGCTAGGACGAATGAGAGCCGCGGGTCCCGGGGGAGGAGGGAGGCAGAGCCAGGGGCCTGCTAGATTCGGTTCTTGTGAAGTCATTTGTACTTGGAGGAACTATTCTGGGAGGGGGCGGCCGGGTTGGGGAGACGCGGAAAGACTGGCCGCCGCCTTCGCCCCATCCCTCGGTATGGGCAGACAGGTCCGAGAGGGAGGAGGAGGGGGGGAGAGGTAGCTCGGAGCGCAGAGGGGAAAAGGGGAACGCTGGGCTCGTGTCACTTGGATCTTTGGAAAGTGAAAGAAAGAAAAGCAGAAGGTATGGGCTGAATACTTGGGGTAAATCAGTAATAGAGCTAAAGGGCATGTGCCCGTAGGGAATATGTTGGCATAAAAGAGCTTTGAGAGGGGCCATTCATTCTGACAAAGGGAGATTTGAATTGCGGGCTGTACAATAGCATGAAAGGATGAGCTCAGGGTGTTCTGAAACAAAGTGGAAATCATACTGCCCTGAACGGCTCTAATAAGCTTTTAACTATTTTACATTATGGCATTACCTCTCTCTCTCTCTCTCTCTCTCTATTCCTGCCCCCTAGCCCCATTAAAAAAAATATTGTGAACCAAGTGCCAGGCTCCCCTAAAAATGTGATTTATACTCCCCCTTCCTCTTCATGGTCACTTTGGAGAAAAATAGACCTCAACTCAAAGGCAGTAATTCAGCTTTTTCAAAAATGAGACAAATGGGTATGGGTGAGCAGGGGGAGAGGCAGTGCAGGCCTCCCTCCATGAAAAGCAAGAAAACCTATGAGTGTTGCAGTGTCTTGATTTATAAGGCAGCAACCACGTTACTGACATCAGCCATGGCTCCCTGTGCGACCCGCATGATGTCCTCTGGTCCAACTCGAGTTGAGTGGACTTGTTTATAATAGAGGTTAGAAGGAAAAAGTGGTGTAGAGTGCACGAACTTGCATTTTTGCTCTGATTTCGCAGCTTATGTTCTCACTGTCGTTTTCAGGACAGTATAGTATAGCCTTTATTGTTATTGTACAACATGTATACAACAAAATTGGTTCTTGGATGTGGTACGCAGTATTTCCTGTGTTACAGGGTTCAAAATGTTGATGCTGAGATGCTGCATTCCTTATTCCGTGTGCAAACTCACAGAGGTCTAAATCTTTGATGGGAGGACTGAGATGGGGTCATAGTGCAAATGCCCAGAAGAACAAGAAAGGGATTTGAATTGTGTTACTTTTACTAGCAAATTTTATTGATCTGAGCTCGGAGGGTTCAAATTAGGGCACGAGTAAGTGTCAAGCTAGTTTTCAAGCAAGCTAGTTTTCAAGCGGCAACTTGTTTCTTCCCAGCGCTATGAAGACAATAAGTTGTTCAGTTGTGTATATACATGGGCTTGTATTGCCCATGCCATTTTACACTGTGAGAAATATATCAAATGAAAATATTTTTTATTTTATAGTAAATCTGATAAAATCTAATCTAAAATGTTACACACAGTAAATCAATAGGGCAGATGATGGTAATTGGTATCACTATGCAAAGCTCTTGTTTCCATTATGAAGGCATTTGATCTGAAAAACGAGAATAAGTTGTAAGGGAAATGATTGTTCATTTACATTGTTTATGTACAAGCCAATATATGAATATATTGATTTGGACAATTTAATATGTGAAAAGCCACTTGTATTCCAAAACTCTGTAACAAAACTCTGTGCAAAAAAATTAGTTCTGAAATATGTGTTTTGTGCTTTGTTTTGTTTTTTACATGCACAGATATAACATTTAGAATTTAGAAATTTCACAACATATATCTCCTGCTATTAAGCCTTCTTTTCAACATTAATGTGCTATTCAAAGCAGAAAGAAAAATAATTTTAAAGAGAGAATTTTTCCTGACATCCCCAAAACATGTGCCTTTTTCTCCCATTTTCAAAGCTACTCTCTTCAGTCTAAATGTTTATTTATTTAAATCACAACAAAAATCCTTTAATGAGTTTAATAAAAAGAATCCGGTGGACTCAAATACCAGTGTTCCTAGAAGTTATCTATTAATACTGATAAAAGGTTTTGTCCATCTATTTCTAGTCTGTGATAGGGTATAGAGTTTCTTGGATAAATATTTCACTCTTCCTCAAAGTTCTTAGAACCCATCCTGCATATCTGTGTGCATGCACGTGTGCCCACATACACACAAACACACACACACAGACACACAGAATGTCTCTGTTGGCTCAGGCTGAATGAGAGCAGCTGCTGCTGCCTAATTTTGATTGACAATTCTCTTTGCCAGGCTGATGCATCCGATACGCCACGGTGAGTCTCTAAGGGTCTGAACAATTGCTCCCCATTTAGTATGTGACACAGAGAGTGCCGCAGGTGACGATGTGCAGCCATTCAGGTAACATGGATCCTCCTTGGCTGCATCCTCTTAGGGCTAATTAGCTGCCACTTGACTTATCAAGGGGCCATTGTAGCTCTGTGAGTAACATCATGTTTCTTGGGGAATGGCCATCGAAGTAGAGTACAAACAAGAAGAGAGGAAATTATACTGGGCTACTAAAACTCAATCAAAGGTTTGTGAGTGTTTCCCTTCCACCTGCCAAAAACTTCAGTGATCTGGATGGATGAATGAATAGGCTTCCTAGAAAGCCACAGGTAAATTAGAAAGTCAAATCATTCAATGAAGATGTTGAGAGAGGCCTAGGAGCTGCAAAAAGGATAATAAAAATACAAATAATACAAACAAATGCTTTTTTCTAAATTCATATATTCTATTATTTATGAAACATGTTGCATTAAGATACTAAGACTGCCTTCAACTAGCCGAAAATGTTTTTTTCCTAAAGGAGAAAATGTTGTGCAACTTTCTCCTGGAACACAAAATATGTTTTAAGCCAAAAGAAAAACAAAAGTGAAAACAGATAAGCTATGAAGCTATTGAATCTGGCTTAGAAAATATAACCATCTTGAAAAAACAGTCCTTTGAGAAATGTATCATTCTTTCCTTTCTTCTGTGACCCAAATATATATTAAATGACATTTTAAAACATTGGATTCTACATACAGTTAGTCCTCGACTTATGACTGTCATTGAGCTCAGAATTAGAGTTGTAAATCATTGACAGTTGTAAGTTGAGACATCAGAAGCTTTCTCATAGTGGTCAGAGAAGAGAAGAATTCTTTATTGGTCAAGTGTGATTGGACACACAAGGAATTCGTCTTTGGTACATATGCTGTCAGGGTACATAAAAAGACAAGATACATTCATCAAGAATCATAAGGTACAGCACTTAATGATAGTCATAAGGTACATTAAGCAAATGCCATGGGGTCATTAAGCAAATCATTCATTTGTACTGTAGCAGGAAAGGATTTGGTTTGTGGCATGCCAATCTCTCTGTAGTAACATTTTGTAAAATCCTTTAGAGTATCTATAGTATAATAAGTAATTTAAACTTTCAGGGTTTTTTAGAGAGCATCTCATATAGCATCATGAAAAAGACCCAACAATGTGAGAGAACAATCAACAATGCATAGAAGTCTAGTGTGCAATCTAGGCCTGTGTTTCTGCTGTGGAAGATCTATTCCAAAGAAAACTCAAAATTCAAAGCAAACATTTTCTTACTTAAATTGGACTCTGTGGCCTCCCTCTACTTGTTTCAGTCTAAGTTCTAAAAAGCTGTGGTCCAGGGTTCTCTCAAAAAGAAATAAGAAAGTATTAAAATACCACAGTGGGAAGGGAAGATCAAGTCTGTTTTTAAATGAAAGGAATCTTTGGCATCAGAACCCCACTGACCATTCTGCTTACATTGGAATCTTTCAGACACATATAGTCTTTATTTTATCATTAAATTCCTCTTTTGGGGAGGTAGAACTTTGTACTTGAAAGTAACTAAGAATACCTTCCTCTCTCTCCTCTCTCCCCCTCTCTCTCCTTCCCTCTCTCTCCTACTCCCTCTTCCTCTCCAGAATGACTTTCCTCCAGAGGGTATGGGTGCTCCAACGCTGGAGTTTTTTTTTTTAAAAAAAAAGATTGGACAACCTTTTTGTCTGAAATGGTATAGGGTTTCCTGTTTGAGCAATGGGTTGGGCTAGAAGACCCCCAAGCCCCTTCTAATTCTGTTATACTGTTCTTCTGTTATCTTTTTTGGTGCTAGGTTGACAGGGCTATCACCATGAAACTATTCAACTGAATCACTGAATACAGATTGAATTGCCGCGGACTCAATTTGAGATCACTTTGTCATTTTCAGGATTGTATCTGGACATTTATTTTGACAGTATTATTAATAACAATGGCCACACCTTTTTTTCTTTTTGGATGTTCTTTTCCATAGTTGAAAATTTGAAGTAAACTGACACATTTCAACTGAATTCAATTCAATGATTCACAGAATGTCAGTGTTGACAGTTCTGCTTTGACAACATCAAATTTCCCTCAGATCACGGATCTGACATTTCATGTATCAATGCTTGACATATCTTTCCAGCATCAAACATTTCTTCTGATCACATCAGCATTTTTTTCAGCTTCAATACAGCTATTACTATATTATAGTTAATAATGTAGTTATATCTGTATAGTAACAACAACACATGAACAAACACCAGAATTTGCTTCCTTTATTTCTTCAGCTTACTTATATTTCCAACTTCAGGTCAGAGGTGCTTCTGTTATCATACAGACATTGCTTAGTTATGAGTGCCAATCTTGGCAGAATACTGGAGTGAGTTAGTTGTCAGTGTCTTTTCCCAAAGGGTCATATTCAGTCTTATTCCATTCTGTGAACCGCCCAGTTATGTCCACAGGTTGACAAGGGGAGCAGACTAACAAAAGCAGCACCCAGCATCATAATTCAAAACCTACCCACTTTTTAATATACATTCTGATGTTGTAGACTTGTTCCAAGGATTGGAGCTTCTGTCCCAGTGCCACAGTGTTGTTTTGGTCATTCTAATGAGAGGAGCAGGACCATTTGACCACCCCTAAGCCTGATCATCATAGATAATCCTTCTCTGAGTCTGTATTTATGACAGTATATTTCATAGTATACCCGTATTTTTCAGAGTATATGTTGAACCGGGGCATAAGATGTACCAAGGTTTTGAAGAGGCAATTTTTTTTAAAAAAGTAGGTAGGTAGGTAAAGGGATAGACAGGGAGAGAAAGAGAGAGAAATACAGTAGGTAGGTAGAGAGAGAGAGTAGTTAGGTAGGTAGGTTGGTAGAGGAATAGAAACAAATAGAGAGAGAGAAATACAGTAGATAGATAGGAGGAGAGAGAGTTGTTATGTAGGTAGGTAGATAAAGGGATAGGGAGAGAGAGAAAGAAAGAAATACAGTAGGTAGGTAGGGAGAGAGAGAGAGTGTGTGTAGGTAGGTAGGTAGGTAGGTAGAGGGCTAGAGAGAAATAGAGAGGGAGAGAGGGAAATATAGTAGTTAGGTAGGGAGAGAGAGAGAGTAGGTAGGTAGGTAGATAAAAGGATAGAGAGAAAGAAATAGAGATAGAGAAATACAGTAGGTAGGTAGAGGGATAGATAGAGAGAAAGAGAGAGAGAGAGAGAGAGAGAGAGAGAGAAATACAGTAGATAGGTAGGTGTTTATGCTGGCACAGCACTTGATCAATGTAATTTCATCAATCAGTTAAAGAGCTTTCCAAAAACAAAAAATGGCCCATTTTTTGCAAAAACGGGCCCATTTTTTGTCAAAGAAATTGCATGCATAGCCTTATGGAAGATTATGGTGCTGCTGGGGGCTGGGGGGGGGGGCAATGATGGTCCGGTTTTTGCTCATTTCCCCAGCCCCCACAAGCTCTCTGAAAGCCTCCATAAGGGTATGCATGGCCATTTTGGTGAAGGGGGTGGGGCTTCAAGAGGCAAAAAAATGCTGTATTCGGTGTATAAGACGCAGCCAGATTTTCAGCCTCTTTTTTGAAAAATACGGTAATTGGCACGTTCAGATCTTTTCATCACTACAAGATAAATTAAGTCATTCTTTCTGTTGCATTTACTAATTACATATTTGTTAATCAATCAATCAATCAATTTTTACTTAGTCAAAGATCAGCAAAATACATATTTGTTTAGTCTGCCAGCCAGCCATCCAGCTAATCATTCCCATCTCTTTATTGAACTGTACGGTTATAAACATGTGACATCATTTTCAAGATTGTACATAAACATATATTATTCCTGTTTCTTCTTTTGTGAGATAAGTATTGGAAAGTGTCAAAAAAGAATATGAAGTAATAAGTGAAGGATTTTAAAAGCAGATGTTAAGAATTAAGAAAACCTAATGCTACTTTTCCATAACTTTTTATCTTTGTATCCTTGGTCCAATTCTTATATTGCCTTTTCTTGTTTAATATTCCCATCTGTTAACGCTCTTTCATAAAGTAAAATATTATTTCAGGTTTTTTTTTAAAAAAAGTAACTGCCAAGCTGCTAGTTTCTAAAGAAAAGTGGCAGTGTTCAGCAGTATTTTTACTTTCAAGAATGCCTCTATGCCAACATGCAATAGAAATTTTAAAAAACTGATTTTTTTTACTATTGATAGTTTAAGAAACTAGAAAGAGTAAATCTTTAGTTTTCCTTTTAGTAAATGAATGTCTCACCATAATAGCAATAGCATTTAGATTTATATACTGCTTCACAATGCTTTACAGACCTCTCTAAGTGGTTTACAGAGTCAACATATTGCCCCCAACAATCTGGGTCCTCATTTTATCAACCTTGGAAGATTGGAAGGCTGAGTCAGCCTTGAGCCTGGTGAGAATTGAACTGCCAAACTGCCAGCAGTCAGCAGAAGTAGCCTGCAATACTGCATTCTAACCACTGTGCCACCATGGCTCTCAATAATAGACATGACAATTTGTGACAGACAATCCACAGCATACTCTCAAGATGTAAGTACTGAACCAAAATGTCATCTGCTTTCAATAAAAGGGAGAAACAAAGGAAGGAAAGGCTTCCTTGCCTATTATTTCCCATCAAAACTCATATGTTTACTCAGCCTAAGGATTTGATTCTACTAACCAAAAGGCGGGAATATTTTCCAATTCATTTGTTGCCCAACTCCATTTAGTCCAATTTAACCTGTTTCTCAGTGGTGGATTCCTACCGGTTCAGACCAGTTCGGCCGAACTGGTAGTAGCTTGGCAGCCTGGTTCACTGGAACCAGCAGCGATCCAGGCCTGCCACACCCCTAAACTGGTTCCCCTGGTGACACCATAGGCGCTGCCATCTTGTTTTTTGCTTCTCTGCATGCGCAGAGCAAGTTTAGTTGTAATGTGCATGTACGCACAGCGCGCATCAAGCACATAGTCTCTATCCATAGTCTGGAATCCATTCCTGCTACTTCTGCTCTAGATTCATGGCAGATGGTTGATTTCGCAGTCTGGAGAAGGTACTGCAGGTTTTCTAAATAACCATGCAACTTCCTTGGATTTGGATCTCTGTGTAAAACATCTCTCTCCCTCCCCCTCCATACCCCCATTTCATAACAGTGAATTCCTGTCCTTTAATGCTGAATTTCAGTAGCTCAGTCTGCAGAAGAGAGTCTTCAGAAACCAGGAAAATTGAACTGCCGGACTTTGAGGGGGTAGTAAGCTGTGGATTTCCCACACTGTCAAACATGCCAGCTGAAAATACATCAGACATTTGGTTCATAGAAATCCTTGAGAGATCTGTTAAAATGGAGCAACTTTATGTTGGGTCTTTCTAGTTATGAACATATTGCTGTCTTTGGTTGCTTTATTAATTCCCCCAAATGATTTCTTTTGCATTTCCATTGCCACCAGTGAGAAAAGACTTCATACCAAACTTTGAATTCTCACCTGCTTCTACCTTTATAATCCCCAACCACTATACAAATCAATCTTAATGGGTCATTAGAGTGACTGAGATCTATAATTATAGTATTACCTTTCATGTGCTAACAGGTACTAAGGGAGGCATTCAGAGAAAGTCGACAGTAAATCAAGTTTACAGCAGATTATGAGTCAAGAAGATCCCTCACAGAGATGGTCTCGCTAATTGTTGAAATTCAAGCATTGTTCAAGGTTTAACACCAGCAATAAAGATGCTTTAGTTCTTCAACAAATAGTCTAGTTGGCAGCAGGGAAACTGCAAACGATAGGAAGTATTGAATTTGGGGGTAATAATGGGATCTAGTTGTAGGCTGGCGTCTGTCACAGATGTTCCTTTATACTGCAGTGCAGTATATGAACTATTCAATGTGTGCGGTGCTGCAGCATTGTAAATCTTTCAATTACCTCTAAAAATGTTGATTTTGCATCTGATTTTCAGAAATAGCGATTATTAAGGGTGTGTTCGTATATCACGTCCCCAGGAAAAATCCCAATTTGATTTAAGTGCTGTAATGGTGCTGCCTGTCAGTTATTCTTCACTTGCTGAAACTTCTCATTATTAAAATTCAAGATTGAATGTGCATATATTAATAAGGAAAGTGAAATGCTTTAGCTGCAGAAAATCTGGCCCCGCATTTTATATTTCTTATTATTAAAATAGGGATGTGGTGGCTCAGTGGCGAAGATGCTGAGCTTGTCGATCAGAAAGGTTGGCAGTTTGGCGGTTCGAATTCCTAGTGCCGCGTAATGGAGTGAGCTCTTGTTACTTCTCCCACCTTCTGCCAACCTAGCGGTTCGAAAGCATGTAAAAATGCAAGTTGAAAAATAGAAACCACCTTCGGTGGGAAAGTAACAGCGTTCTATACATCTTTGCCGTTTAGTCATGCTGGCCACATGACCACAGAGACATCTTCGGACAGAGCTGGCTCTTCGGCTTTGAAACGGAGGTGAGCACCGCCCCCTAGAGTCGGGAATGACTAGCACATACCGGTATGTGTGAGGGGAACCTTTACCTTTATCTTTTTTATTAAAGTAATGGCTGTAGTTGAATGCATTATTTTATCCTAATGATGTAATAATTAAATAGCCAATGTGCTTAGTTGGCCTAGGATTGGGGAGACCCAGATTCTAATCCATCCTCAGCCACAGAAGCTCATTGGGTGACTGGACCAGTCACTCTTTCTCAGTCCAATCAACCTCCCAAGGTTGTTGTTGTGTGAGGAACAATGGGGAGAATAAACCCTATGTGCATTTGTTCATAAATATAGATTTTTATGGCTGTTCCTCTATCCAGCTATTCTGAGTGACAAACAAAAGCATAGTCTGAAGCTATTAAAACATATCATTCACACATACCATTCAAAAAAGAAATGGCAGTTGAAAATTTAAAAATAGGCAACATAATATCAATCCATCCAACCTTATGCCTGGCAAACCTCCAGATCTTCATTGCTTTCTGGAAAGTCAGCAAGGTTGAGGCCAACCTGATCTTGGGTGTTCTAGAAAGCAGGTGCAGAAGTTGAAAATGAAGGCTGGACCATGTCAGATGCATTCTTTAATCGACAAGACCTGGATGCCCCTTCTTCTGGATATAAAAAGGTGGGTAGAAACTACTGGGGAAAGACAATCCTTCAACTATCCTGGTTCATGCTAAGAAAGGCTATTAAGGTAATAACCAGTATCTTGAATAGCACCCAGAGGCCTACTGAGAACAAGTGGGAACTTTCTGGTCTAGTGAACAGAAGGTCCAGGGGAGACATAATACAATGTTCTAATATTTGAGGGGCTGCCACAGAGAGGAAGGGGTCAAGCTACTTTTCAAAGCACCTGAAGGCCAGACTATAGGAATAATGGATGGAAACTGAACAAGGAGAGATTCAACCTAGAAATAAGGAGGAATTTTCAGACAGTGAGAGCAATCAACCAGTGGAACATCTTGTCTTCAGAGTTGTGGGAGCTTCATCACTGGATGCTTTCAAGAAGAGACTGGACTGCCATCTGTCAGAAATGGTGTAGGGTCTGCTTGAGTGGGGAGTTGGACTAGATGACCTAAAAGATCCCTTCCAACTCTGTTAATCTGTATCTGTAAGTATAATTCAGCATAGCAAAGGCTTAACAAGGCTATATCAAGAAATGCCCATGATTGTCTTTATCAGGGGTTGGTTCTGGCCAGTGTTACTGCCGGTTCGCTTGTGTGCACATTCTGCGTGCATGTGTGTGTATGCGCAATTCAAAAGAAATTGTTCTGAGCATGCGCAGAAGTAAAAAAAAAAAGATGGTGACAGCAAGCGGGGAACCAGTTCAGAGGCATTGCTGGTTCTGCAACCCAGGCTGGCATGTCACTACTGGTTTGGCTGAATCGGGCTGAACCAGTAGGAACTCACCAATGCATTATGGACAATTGTAGCTTCTGAATATTCTTCAAGGGCAGCCTTGTGTAGAAAACATTGCAACGGTTCATTCAGGAGGCCACTGAAGCACGAAAACTCCAGGATGAAAGATATAATCAAATAAATTAATGCATAAGTGAACACTTCCCTGCCTGCTTCTGAGCCTTTTCTCACTTTTGATGTGACCTTGGGAGGGGTGAAGATGTGGACAGTAAAATTAGAACATTTTGCAAAGCCTTTATTAACCCACTGTGTGCATATTGTCAAAAAAAATACTTGGTTATTGGAATAGAAGACTAATAGTAAGGCTTTCAGATTTCGGATTGTGAAGATCTCTCTCTAGCTGGAAAGTGTAATGGCAGTGTTTTTGCTCTAGTTATACATTTTCTAAATTGCGTAGATGACATCACTTTCTTTTCTGCACAAGAGAGATCAAATGATAAAGTTGATCAGGTCAATTTTGGGCAGAGGGAAATGCTCATTAATTTTTGTACCTGGGGAGAGAGGAGTTACAAGTTTAGCCTCATTGTTTTCAGCCAGAGCATGGCGGTAGTTGCGTTAGGTCCTTAGTGTTGCTGCTGCCAGCTGCATGCTTAAGAAAGCATATGCACTCTTCTTGAAACAGGATGTGAGTACGGCTTTGGGATGGGTTTCCTGGTGCGTCTCCTGAGGGCTTAAGGAAAAGAAAACCAGTGTTCTATCCGAGACACGTGCACCTACAGCAGGATTGGAGGGACCTCTTGCTGGAGTCCAAATAGAGGATTTATCCTCTACTATAGAAATGACATAAGCTCTAAAGCAAAAGGCTGAACTGATTCCCTTCTAGGAACCTTCCTGCATAATGGGAGCTGCAAATCCTGTCTTGCACACCCTATGTCGGCTATTAAAGAGAGCGAGTAGGACAATTCCAGTGGAGAAAACATAGAAGAGGTAAAGTGAAAACAATTTTCAAGTCCATAAGTTTATTTCTCGAGGTTTCAATATGGGGGTTAATCCATTCTTATATCTTTTCCCAAAGACTAGCCATTCTTTTCTTTGTCTGCTGGGCTTCAGATCACAATCTGACAGTCTTTTCACCCACAGTGTGACATACATACAAAGGCAATGCAATTGAGTTTCTGCTCAGTGGGTGAACAATCTCCCAACCAAAACCAATCGTTCACAGCAGAAAGTATGTGCTGAGCAAGTGTGTTAATAGTGCTCAAAGACACTGCTTTTCTTGGCTTTATTAATTTATTGGACTTATCTGCTGCTGCAATCCAGAAAGACTAACTGGCTGGCATGCCTTTCTTACAGTAAAAACATTAAAATACAACCCTTTAAAAACCTACAAAAAGTAGTAATAACACAAATGTATTCAGAGACAAACAAGGGCCACCCAAAATTAAGACATCTAAACACAAACCAGGTTGGGGCTTCTAATTTACATTAGATTCCAGCCCACCACCCAAGTTTTTTTTAACTAGGGTTTGACAGCAGTCCTAAAACACAACAGGATTGTTGGGGGTGGGGGGGAATGGAGATCAAGCCTGATTTCAAGTAGCAAATTATCCCAAAGAAGAAATTGTGTGTCTGTCTGCGTACAGCATAGAAGACTGACTTTCTTGGGGCTAGGACATGGTAATCGTTAAAATAGGCACCTTTCAATACTTGTTAATCAGGAAAGTAGTCCCATATACTGTGAGTACATATGGCTGGTCAAATTAGCACATTCTTACGCACTCTTTTGAAATATGAATATTTTACATAATCTTTGCACATTGATTTATTATAGTCCCTTTTTCTGGGAAATCCAGTATCTACATGTAATGCACATTACGTACATCAGAAAACAGAAATCTCAGCAGTTGTAACCAGTGAACGATCAGATCTGCTTCACAATCTTATTCCAACAAGTTTGGAACTTTCTAAAATGAATTTTCTAAAATATCCATGTTGAAATACAGAAGGAATAATTTCCTTGAAAATAAGGTCTCAACCTAGCTACCATACCTAGAATCCTACAGAACTTAAGAATTCTGTAACTGTTTGATTTTAGATTAATCTAATTTGGAGTTTAGATTAGATTAAGAGATTTGGAAGGAACATATCTGTGGTAGCTGCTCAAATATTGGAACACTGGTCCTTCTCTTCACTAAACTATCCATGCCCAGTTCCTGTAAACGTTCTTTATAGGTTTTAGTCTCCAGTCCCCTAATCATCCTGGTTGCTCTTCTCTGCACTTTTTCTAGAGTCTCAATATCTTTTTATACTGTAGTGACCAAAACCGGATGCAGTGTTCTAGGTGTGGTCATACTAAGGCTTTATAGAGTGGTATTAGTACCTGACTTATCTTGATTGTATCCCTCTGTTAATGCAGTTTAGTATTGCATTGGCTTTTTTGGCTGCCGCTGCATACTGCTAGCTCATATTTAGCTGATTGTCTAATAAGACTCCAAGATCCCTCTCACAGTTACTGCTATTAAGCCTGGTTTCACCTAATCTATGTGTGCTTTTGGTTTTCTTGCTTAAGTGTAAGACTTTACATTTCTTTTTGTTTTTATTGATATCCCTAGGGAAGGCTAAGTAAATTTTGATTCTGATTTAATGAGCTTCCAGGAGTCCTTATTTTTAAAATAATGTTTACTACTTACATCTACATCAAAATGCATTGTCAGATCTCTCCAGCATTAGAGGTTTCAATCTGCTAATTGGTCCCTGGACTTCTACTCCAAAGATTTGCTCTGGAGATGCCATCCCTTGATAGCTCATGAATTCACCTATTCCTAGTTGTTTCTGCTCTGCCAGTTGATATGCAAGAAGGATGTATTTCTGCCATGTATAACTTAGCTACAAGCTAAATTTTGACTAAAAGGTACCAAAGGAGACAAGGCAAAGAGCCTAAAGAATGAGACAAAGCTAATAAAAGATCAGGGTGAACAATTCCCCTGCAATTATGGCCAGACATAACTGATTTGGCTTAAGAAGACATAGATATATATTCTAGATCATTGATAAATTTGAATGGTTGGTAATTCTCAGTTTAATGTTCCCTAAAGAGCTGTAGTTTAATGTTTCAATGCTTTTGATGCATGTTGCAGAAGAATACAATGTTGGCCGTTAAAATATGAGCGTATGCAATAAAACTAGGAATACCTCTCTTTAACACTTTCATCAAGACTTTGTAATAATAAAGAACAACGTTTGGAAGTCACGTGAAATGGGAATGTTTGTTGTTTAACAATTCAGAATCAAGCCATTTTTTAAAAATGTAGACAGGATTAAGAGCTTGAAATCTTTAAAAAAGCTTTAGTGTCGCTTCTAAAAGGGCAAAAATATAAAGCCTTCCAACCCCAATGCTCTAGGCATCCACCTGTCACTTTCCTCTTTCTACCTAATTGTCAGTTTTTATTGATCCTTTTAATCCCTTTTTCTTTGAAAATCTGTTGCCAGCTGATATTTCTTGCACCAAAAGAACTCCCCCTTTCTCTTTTTAAAGTGTGCATCCCCACAGGTAGTCTCATGCTGAGAGCTAAACTGAGGCTAACACTTTTAATTTGCTTTTTTGTGAGCATTAATGGCCTCCACTTGGGTTTAAAGTTTAGGTGATGCAGGAGAATTCTGTAAAGTTAAGACTGATTCACAGGTAAGTGCTTTTCAATTTTTATCTTGCCTTTAGGCCACAGTGCAATTTCCCAGTTCATTAATAGAATGCATCTCCTCTTTTTTTTCTAAACAGTAACACATTTTAGGAACGTAGAAGGTAGAAGCTGTCAGAGGGAAGAGACAGAGAAAAATAATGAAGAGGCACAGAAGTTACAGATATTAAAGATGTTTATTTACATCCAACTTTTTTTTTAAAAAAAGTACAGCATCTGATTTTAAGATAATGTATATCATAAGAATAAAGCTCTTTATTTACAAAAATACAATTTTCATAGGAATGAAAGCTTTTGAATAAATTAAAACAACATTGGAGCCGGTCGATGAATGCCCCATTTCTGGTTCTACTCAAGTACAAGACGAGTGAAAGTCATGAGCCACAACAGCTGATTTTAGTTTGCCTTCTTTCAGGACTGATCATCTCAGGGTTCAGAGCTTTGCCTGGGACGGGCAAAACTGCATCCTGAGCCTTAGGAGTCTATTGGGCATTTGGCACGCTAAGTCCCTAGCAGGAGGCCCATGCACCCAGCTGAATCCGCCTTCTCTAAGCCCTTTCATTGCATTGTCAGGGCGTTCAAACCAAATTTTCATGCTCATTTTTCTTCATTAGAGTCCTACAAATTGTAAAATTGACTTTTCACCTTGTCTGTAGCAGCAAATCTGTCCTCCCCCACCTCCTTTTCTAAATCATATAGATGCCCCCAAGAGCTCAGGATTGAAAAGGAAAGAAACAAAGTGGGATTTGTGAAATGTAGAAAAGTGCAAAAGGGATAGAGTTATGGAATAAAACCTGTAAAAAAAAAAGGGGGGGGGAGAGAAATAAAGCTATACTCTGGGCTAAAGCCTGCTTTTATAGCAGCGGGGAGAGGTTTGTTCAAAAGGCTAGGTTATAGGCCAGCCTAAACACACTGCTTTATCACAGCCTCCCTATCTTGGTGTATAATGTATGCAAACACTCCTAGTATTATTCATCCTTGACTTTCAGGATGGGAAAATACAGGACTTTGATATTTGAGAAATCAAGGTACAATTTCCCCCCCAGCCTGCTTGTATCTAGAGAAAACCCAGCTGGATCAAGTCCCCAGAATAAGCACTGACTGCTTGGGAACTTTTCCTTGTGGGAGGCGAATACCCTTGCTCACAAGTTGCCTTCTGCCTTTTAATGGTACTGCACAAAACAAGCTGTATTCTGGAGCAAGTCTTTGGGCAGGCTGTGGAAGGAGAAGAGACCGTCACCAGGCCCATAACAATAGTCTTCGGAGGTGGCTGGGCTGCTGGGACTTGAAGTGCAGGCAGAGAGAGAAGAGGTGGCAGGAGATGCTGTGGAAATCCAGGATCCTGCATCACTGCCTGGGCTGGGTGGATCGGTGGAGGCCAAGAAACTGGGCAGCACCATCGCTTTGGGGGTTTTCTGAAGGCACTGATCAGCCAGCCGCAGGGTTTCCGAAAGAGCCCAGATGTAGTTATAGGCAAAGCGCAGGGTCTCAATCTTAGTCAATTTAGTGTCATCTGGAAAGGTGGGCAGGACGCTCCGGAGCTCATCCAGGGCTGCGTTGAGATTATGCATTCGATTGCGTTCCCTGTCGTTGGCTTTGACCCGCCTGGTTTTTTTGATGGTGTGAAGGACAGATTCGTTCTTGACCTTGGTGCGGCCCCTGCGCCTCTTCCCCCGTTCTTTCTCTTCTTCGCACCTCTGGGAACCAGGCTCTGGGGAGGCAAGATGTTTGGGAAAGGCCAGGGAAGGGATCTGTAAGCCCCCAAGGCTCCCTTCATCATCTGTGATACAAAAGGACACGTCACTGCTGTTGTCAAGGTCGGAGTAGCTGGTCTCCAAAGCAGAGGACATCCTGTGAGGAGAAGAAGGTGCAGTGAGTAGCTGTAAGGCTGCATACTCAGAAAATGTGATGACACAGCTCCCATCACCCACAGTCAGAAGACACTGGCAGATTTGGAGGCTACCAGGCTGGTGAAGAAGGAAGATTTGAGCTGAAGATGAAACAAGAGGGAACTAAAAAATGAACTTTTTTTTAGAAAGGGGGAAATATTTTTAAACAGAAAGAAATGAATGAATATCTTCACGAATGAAGAAACGAATACTCGTTAAAATGAGTTTCTGAGGTAAACAAATGGGAGAAGTTGAGAAAAACTTTCCAAAAAACGAAGCTCTGAATTTAAACTTCGAATCAACCAAGAGTGTTTACACTGGGGTCGTCTCCTCTCAAGAACGATTGGAAGTCCAAATGTATCCTTTTTAAAAATGTATAAGGTAACCAAATTGCAGCCCCTCCTATCTGAACGCCTTAATTTATCTCAGAAGCCAGCCAGCAATAACAGCTCCCTGTTTGAAGTTGTTGTTTTTTTTTGCTTCATACTCACTTCAAGCGCGCTCAAGGCGGCGGTCCACGCATACGACGCACGCTCGCTCGCTCGCCCGCCCGCCAGCCCAGGTTCCAAACGTTAATTTGGAGACTTGGGAAACCAGGATTTCGGCTGAAAGCGAAAGGAGAGGACACGTGACAGCCCTCGTCTGTCGGAGGGATCTCTGCCGCTATCAGGTCGCGCGAGCAGCGGATTTGGCACACGACTGGCCTCAGTTATCTTATATACCCTTGTAAAACAATAGATCTCGCCCCTCGCCGCCCTTCCCCCCCCCAACTCTCTTCTCTCCTTTTTGCTCGATCCCCCCCAACCCCCACCCCCCCCCCGCGATCTCCGGCGGCATGAATGAATCAAGGCATCAGGTCTGCCCCGTGCTGCACTTTCCTTCCTTTGCATAATTTATGTGCCGAGGATTCCGTTCTCTCCCGGGAGTGTGCCTATAATTACGGCGACCCAATGGCGAGCGAGCAAGGCCGGCGAGCCACGTGAGCTATCACTAGGCTAAGCCGCCTCCTTTGAGCTTCATTAGTCTATTAAAAGGGGAAGGGGGGCGAAGGAGGAACAAAGTGATTAGCCTTCGGGCCGGAGGCACAAGTCCCCCACAGGAGCCCTGGCGAGCCGGTCCCTCCCGCTCGGAAGGCGGCATTACTGGCCATTCAGCCTTGCGCCAAACGGGCATTGGGGAGGAGGGAGGGAGGGGGGGCGCCCGCTTGGCTTTTTTCGGGTCTCCCTTTTTTTTGCCTTTGGTTTGATTTTATTCTTTTTTTTGGGGGGGGGAAGCAGGGCTCTTTTCTGAGCCTCGGTGAATGAAGCGCGGCGTGATCTGGCTGAAGGCATCAGGAAATAACAAAAGCGATGTCGCCGGCCGGGAGAACTCGACCCCCTGCCCGTTGAATAGAATGAGGAATAAATAATCGCGATCATAATAGTGTCAAAGGGGGCATCGAGTTCCTGTCATTCTCTTTTACCTGCCGCATTAGATGCTCTGTGTTTGTGTGTTTGTATGTGTGTGTGTGTGTGTGTGAGAGAGAGAGAGAGAGACGGGGCGGGAGATTTCTAATTAGCGCTTGTCTTTAGGAAACTTTCAAGAATAGTCGGGAAGGCTCTTCGTTTTGCACGAAAAAGAAAAAAAAAGAAAAATACATTACCGCGTCTTTATTTTCGGCTGAGAACATAGCGCTTTTTGCAGAGTTCAAAACTCAGAATAAAACAAACAAGCGCGCCTTCTTTTCTACCCATTATCCTTGCCTATGGAGAAAAAAAATTAACAATGATGTGGATTTATCCTCTTTTGGGATTCCATCCACTTTCTTTACTTTGTGGTATGTATATATAAGGCGGAGGTGTGTTTTCGCAATATCAAGTGGAAGGTGCTTGGTATTAAAACATGGCTAAGTATTGGTTTTAAATTGTTATAAATTATCCTAAGAGGTTAAAAAGCATTTTGTCCAAGTCAGTTTGGGATAGTAATAGTTTCACCCACTGCCAAGTTCTAATCTACATCTATTTGGAAAGCAGGCAATATAACTTTGCTTGATTAAATGTAGGCAACAACACAGTTACTTTATGAAAGCGGTTCTTTTGCATTGTGAAGTGTCTCAGCATTTTTTTTAAAGTGAAAGAATAAAAGAAACAGCACACCTGATTCTTAGTGATTCAGTCAACATTTATTTTATAATTTATTTAGTGATTGGATTTCTTACTACAGACTTGCAATACTTAGTGGTTTAGAATGATAGGCACCATGTAATAAAATTGACAACAACATAAAGTGTAACTAGAAAAATAACAAAAATAGACAGAAAAAGAAGGAAATGGCATAGAAAAGCATCACTAAAACGTTACCAGGAAAAGTTCAGTGTTAAACACCTTTTAAAACCATCAAAAGTCTTGTAGGATTTGGTTTGGGTGATTTGACCACAACACAGAAGCAATTTGCTATTACTTTCTGATTCTTTTTTCAATTTCCTAGATTGGGTTCCTAGGTGCCTCATTGAGTACTAATCAGGTTTGGGGAGGGGGGTGTTTGGGCTTTTTTGAAGTTAGACAAGGACAGCTGGATGCTACTATCTGAAGTGGTTGAGTTGTGGAACAATCAAGAAGGATACCAATGTAAATTCAGTTACGCAGATGTAGATTGCACTTGCGAGTGATGTGTTCAGTTAGGTGAAATGTACTTCTGCCTTGTACAAACACACTAGGCGACTAGGGTGTAAATTTTAACAGAGTGATCCTTCCTCAACCAAAGTCCTTTGCTTTGAAAAGCTGCATCCTAAAACTAAAAGCTATGTTGTGTCCTTTTTCACTAAGGAGCTAGATGGCACCACTAAGCCAACCTGTTTATAGGCTACATTAGGACAGTAAAACAAAATCCAACACAAACATTTTGGAAGAAGGCAATGACAAACCATCTTCATATTGTTGTCAGAATATAATATAGATGTGTTCAGGAGTTGAGCTTGACTCAAAGAACTTTTGAGTACTTTTTCCTTAAGTCTGCAGAAGACGGGTGTTACATCCCATCCTCCCCTCCACCCCTTCAATTCAATCATGTCCGATTCTCAGACTGGGGCAAGTCTTGGCAAAGTTTTTCAGAAGTGCCAAGTAGTAGATCCTCCTATATTTAATATTCTGAAATTGAGGCCAATTACCTATGTTATTTCTTTACAGGTTGCCAGTCAGGTGGGCTTTCTTCCAGATTCTTCCTTACATCCCCCCCACCCCAGCTTCCATTGTTCATGTTGTTTGTCATCTATTGCCATCCCATAGCCTTTCAACACATCTTGACTTTGTTTAGTTGGTTTCTTTTTCTTGGTGGAAAAGTTCCTGGTAGAACCATCAGTAGAGAAGTAGAATATGAAAGTGTTTTAAATATTTTAGGTGTTATAAAATGCGTGCATTATAAAACACTTATAATCCCTCTAATTTGTAATTAAGGTTTTGTCTTATAAGGAAATAATGCAAATGATAATTTTATAATAATAATGTACAGTAATATCTTTTTGCATGATACATTGGCTATACACCAAGGAAATCCAGATTCAAGTTTTTATGCCACCATGGAACTGGCTGATGTTTTCAGGCTAACCCATCTCAGCCAAAACTGCCCCTGAGGTCTTGTGTGCCAGCTTGAGTTGCCTCAGAAACGTGAGAGAAATATAATCAATGACTCAGTCAAGTTTTTATAAGGAGATACCACTATTTCCAGTTTATAAATTGGGAAATCCTCTAATGTTGCTAGTTTCTGGACTTCTGCATTCAGTTTATGTCCATTTATTCCCACCCCATTAGAAATGTGCACTGTCACGTTTTTATTAACATTTGAAGTAGAAAAGTAACTGCCACAACTTTTCACACTGTGGGTTAACTAGTTCAAAATAATTCTAATCTATTTTTTTTTTCTAATCGGCTATTATCTATAGTTGTACATATATTTATTTATTGACTCTTCAAACCACTTAGAGAGAGCTGTAAAAAGCTGTGAAGTGGTATGTAAGTCTAAGTGCTATTGCTATTTGCTAGCACAGCTTTTAGCTGTATTTGTAGCTTACATTTTGGACATTTATTTAAATAGATTTTTTGTTTTCATCCAGTCAGATCTGAAATAGAAAAATAAAAAGCATTAACCTATTGCCTGGTATTAAGCACACCATCTTCAGAGGTTTGTGTTTGTTTGTTTTTGCCAAAGTATACCATGCATGCAATTTATTTGGAGCATCTATTTAGTGACTTCTTATGAATTGTCTATACACTGAAAGAATTAAAATTGATTCATTAGCAAACATAAAGAAGTGCTAAATGAATAATTCAATTGGGCTCAATAGCTTGCTACTTGTTTTGTGAATAAATTGTTTAGCCAGCAAAGATCATTCTACTTAGGCTTTTAGGGCTTCCTTCAATGGAAGACAATTGCAGAAAATTCATTGACTTTTCAAAAATCAAGATTAGACAATTGACTGGAAAACATTTTAAAGAGAATGGCTTCATGGCTTAGATTTCTGTTTCTCTGAATAAAATTTTGAAGGAGTTATTTCCATTATAACAAAATTATTTTTATTTACTGTCATTTTTGATAAGTATGAATTGGTACAGATAATATATAAATAAGAGTGGCCTAGACTGACTTATTTTAAAGTAAGCTTTGTTATGGAATAAGCTTAACTATTTATTTATTTATTTTAATTAACTTCTGATGCCTAGATATTTTGGTAACATCCTAATCCTGATAATCAACAAACTCCAGAACACTTTTTGTGTGAAACAATTACAGGTAGTCCTTATTTAGTGATTGCCTTGTTTAACGAACACTTAAAGTTGCGATAGTGATAAAAAAAATAAGTGTATGACCAACCCTCATATTTACCATCTTCACAGATCTGTAGATCAAAGGTAAGATCATAAGCACAATTTCATTTTATTTTAGGGAACACTTTGCTTACCACAGAGTTGACTGGTCCTGATTGTAATTGCTAATCAAGGAATATCTGTTTTGATTTTTTTTTAGAATTGATTGTCTTGGCAGAAGAGTTTAAACTAATATACAGTCAGTTCTGTTGTTTAACTGGACTGCAGAAAATACAATGGTATATATTTAAAATCCTTTAGAAAGTAGCAATAAGTTATCACATGAATATTCCCCCCCCCTATTTTTCCCTGGTATTTACTATGAGGACAATTTTAAAGTACTCTGTTTGGAATTTGAATAATTTGCTGTCATATGATTATCTAGTTTACAACAATTTGTATAATGCTTAATATCCCCCCTTCTATCTATCTATTCTATCTATCTATATAATCATCATCTATCTATCTATCTATATAATCATCCATCCATCCATCCATCCATCCATCCATCCATCCATCCATCCATCCATCCATCCATCCATCCATCCATCCATCCATCCATCTATCTATCTATCTATCTATCTATCTATCTATCTATCTATCTATCCACATTCCCTACTTCATACTGCTTAAGATATAGTCCAGAATCTCCTATCCAAAATTCATGTAGGGATGTGCTCATATGCAATATAATGAATATTTAGTCAGAAGCAAACTTTTAGAGGAAATTAACTTTTAATTTTTAACTATTAAAAAGGGATAAGAAGGAGAAATTAAAGTAGATACTCTCTTGGAGGGGGGGTGGGTTCTATTTCAGTAATTCTGTTCTTTAATTTTGTATGAGGATTAGTGTTTATTTTTGGATGGGAATATTTTCATAAGAATCTTATGCTTTTATAATTCATAATTAAGAGCAGAATACATAATACTTTCCTCCTTTTTTTCAGTCAACTGACCAGGTTTTATTCAAACAATTCTGACAAGCAGGCCTTTTCAATCCATGCCTTTTTAAAAATTGTTCTGTATTCCCATTCCAACCCTCACAGATTTTGGAAGTGATTCTAAAACATACCCATTATCAACTTGAATAAGTCCTTTTATACATTGGGATTCGTTTCAAAATACTCAATGGCCAAAATAATTTGCAGAAGAATCTGGTTCTAAATACAGGGGAGGAAAGGATCAAATGGGTATTAGTTAAACAAAATGTGGCTCAAGAGATTTTTTATAACACTTTAAACCTTTCTCTGCTTCTTGACAGGGTGTTTTAAGAAGCTGTTTCTTCATATTGCTGGATATCTTGAATGTTATTTTCCAAGTCCACTGAGAATTCTCCAAGTGAACCAGAAACTTCAGCATCTTTTTGCAGAAAGCACATCAGAATCACTGTACAGTTCAGTGGCAGTATGATCACATAGAGAGATGGAGACTCTTGGATAGGATCGTTCAGAGAGCTAAGTTTGTTTGATGCAGTTCAGCCAACTTTCTCTTTTCCAAAGCATGTGACTAAATTCCCCATATAAGGTACCATGTTCTTGAAGACCAGGTTGCACATAATAAATATTACTACTTATGAAGGACTAATCACTTTTTGAGTCCCTTTCTTGCTATCTGAATTTGCCATTTGGTTTGTTCTGTATCATGTTCTGTGATATGAGTAAACTGGTGAAATGTCCATATCGACTTAAGCAGTTATAAGTAAATAGTGGCTATGTTTCCAACAGTTCAGCCCCTGGCTACATGAGCAATCAGTTCTTCTGTTGTTGCAGTAGACTAGAAGCTTCAACAATAGCCTGTTAACATCTCTAAATGGGTTGCTTTATTTCCATTAAAATGCTACCATCTTCTATGCTCATATGATGTCTCCTGAGATGGACACCACCCACAAATCAGGCCAGAGTTCTTCCATATTTAATGATGAACACAAAGTGATTTTTCACATTAATTTTCAACTAAGTGACAGAAATGTAAATTCAAAGTCAATTTCATCGAAGAAATTTTCATTCCAGATAATATATAATGTTTGAATGCACTTGAAATGTTATGCTAGTTTCTGTAAGTGGTTCTTAAAGTACACTTAATTTTTCTTTCAGTCATTTATATGCAGTATGTAAAATAATAATTCAAGCCAAGTGGCAAATTTACCAGATTTAGAGCAAAACCATCATCTCATCTGCTGCATTTTGTCTTCTTAACTGCATTAAGAAATCAGAAATGTAGTAACAATAGCTCAGTATATCCTTTATTTTATACACATTTTAGAACTTAACTAAATTATGGTTGCCTATGAACACAAAGTATTTTTCTTCCAGCAATTAAAATGTTTTAATGAGACAACCATAAAATCAACCATTAATTATTTTGTTTCAAACACTTCTGTGTCCTTTTGAGGCAGGTCTATTTAGAAATAGTTTAGAGAGTAGCCTGCAGTTTTATTCTTTCGCTGGTATTATATACAAGAGTGGAGAAGTCATTTATAAATAATTACACAATGTTTGGGGTCTTTGGGCTTGTATAATATATCAAAGCGATTAGTACATGCATTGTTCCATTGTAAATGGGTGTCCCCCCCCTCTTTGCTTCCTTTCAGTTTCACTTGCCTTGTATTCTAACCAAACCTTTTCCTTTAAATCCTTTGTCATTCTTTTAGCGTGTTACAGTGCTGGGGCATTGTTCTTATTCAAACACTCACAGCATGTGTAAAGAAAGCCACTGCTGTCGCATCTTAAATTTTTACCATAACTTCTTGATGATTTTTCTCCTACTTTTTCCAAGCATTTTTTTTTTGTGGTGGGGGAGATGAAGAATAATGGTAATATCTCCCCATTGTTGCTTCTTTGATATATCTGATAGACCTAGAGAGAAAGTTAGAATGTTCAAAACCTCTTTTCCTTGGTGGCGCCTTTTGTTTGGAAGAACAGAAAAGTGGAGAACTCGGCAACAAGTGATAACCATTGGCTGGGTTTTGTCCCCTGTAACAATATTCCCATTCCACCCTGGATTTTATGGTTATCAAAGTGTGTGTTAGAAGAGGGGGAAGTTAATGGGGGATACCGGGGCATTTAACTTATTTCTTTTATGGGCAGCCTAAACAATACATTTTCAACCCAAACAATATCTGAGCCACAGTAGTAGTCAATGTCAGTCATGGTCTCAGCAGTTGACAATAAATGATCTTAACACAGGACAGTGTAAAAGTAACTCAACCCCCACCTCCAATTCCCAAATGACAGATGAGGCCATTTTAAAAGTGACTTTAAGGAGGGAATTAGTGGCATTTGTAGGTCCAGCTCTATTTTAGTCACCTCATAAAACTGCCATAGTGCCATAATGCAGTGTCTAGAAATTTGAAAATGGTATAGTCCACAAAACAACAACAACAAAGAAAGCAACAACAACACATATACACACAATTGCATTGTGTTGAAGAAGTTCAGGGATGAAAAGAACTAGCCAAGAGGATCCTCCAAGGAGAATGTCTGATGGGATTAAGCCTGAGATAGGATTGCAATTCAATGCCTGGCCATGTGAGAAAGGGAAAGAAAAAAGGACTACTCTGTTTTTTTTTTTTTTTTAAGTTTCAACAGCGCTAATCCATGTTATCCAAAAGAATCAGGCCAGAAAAAATTGTGGGGAATATGGAAGAGAAAGAGAATAAAAACATGATAAAGTGAACAGACGTTTATTGATGCTTGGCCTAGTTTCTTTTCTGTAAGTTGTATAATTTTAAGAAAGACCAAGTTTCACTATTGTCTATTTGATGGAAATAATTATGAAACAAGACAAAAAGAAAATGGAAGGAAGGAAGGAAGGAAGGAAGGAAGGAAGGAAGGAATCGCTATAAAATAAGGGTTGGATAACATATTTTGGATAGAACATATTCAGCTGAAACTTTTAAATGAGAGTTTATGTTCAGAAGAAAAGCAGCCTCTGTATAGTAAATAAGACTGTGAAGTGGACATTTAAGGGGGAGTAGGGTATTTGGGGATCTGCATAACTTTACTTCAGGTTAATATCAGAATTTCTTGGGTAGCATTTAGCAATCTGTCAAGGCCCCAAACCTGTTTACATATGAACAGTCTCCCAGCAGATGAATGCCCTCGGCTTTCTTGCTCCCTTCTTCCTCTTGGCTCTCCCCCCACTTCCCTCAGAAGGGAAGGATTTGCTGCTATTTGCATAGCAGGTGCTTGATTCTTCATTCTTCGTTAAAGAAGTTTTAATATGGGATAAATTGGCAGGAATTAGGGGAGGCTGGAAACAAGGCAAGGGACCATACAGGCTTTGCTCAGCCGGTCTGAAAGAAAACAAAGTTTGGAACAGATAAGTGAAGGAAGAATAATTGCTGAAAAAAACTCTCCACACTTTGTATTGGCCTTGATTAAAACAACCTTACTTTCTTCTTCGCGCCTATTAAAAATCAATGTTGCACTTGGTAAAACCAGAATCCTAAAGAAGACAGACATATGATTTACTGTCCAAAAGATCTCTTGAATCAGAAATACTGGTTGGAGAGTTGAAAATGTTAATTCCTGGTTTGTTTGTTTGTTTGTTTGTTTGTTTGTTTGAGAAATATTGACACGCAAAGGAGAGGAGAGGAAGATCTAAAATTAAAATTAATGGTTTATTTCAGTGCTATTATAATTTACTAGAAGTGGTATCCAAAAAAGGCAGTCAGAAAAGTTAAGATGGCAGCCCAGGCTACAGATCAAAGTAATGCCCACTTTTTATAGGCAATGTATGGAATGTGGCTTCAATCATATAATATAGTCTTTTTGGATTCTGTTGTTGGGTATGAGCCAGGAATGAAGGGATACAGGTTTACAGATGGTACTAAGCGACTAGTGATCTCAAGATCTGCTAGTTTTGCAGAACAGAACAATTGAAACAAGATACATGCTAATCAGAGTTCTAATCTGTCAGAAAATGAGACCAAGTCAGACCGATATAGAAGAGAATAAAACTGATAAAATGTGGAAGGACAGACGATATAGATGTAGAGAGGACAGACCGGAAACAGTGACATGGGAACACATAATTCCAAGAAGACCTGAGAGGGATAATAAAAGTGTACTCATGAGTGGTTTACTGCGAATGGGGTCAGAGCATATAGTGTTAGGTATGAACCGTATCAGTGCCAGGAAATGTTGGTAATACCCAAAGTATGTGCAATTGCTGAAAAATGTAAATGTTAATGTAAAAGATGCTGTACCAGTATTTGAAGATAATGCTGCTTGTATAATGCAACGAGGTGTATGTGTGCTGATAGATGCTGGCTATGTGTCGCAAACTTATACATGGAACATTTTGAAACTAATGCCTTAGATAAATCTGAACACAAACCCAAACTCTGGCTTAGATGTGTTGATGACACTTTCGTGATTTGGCCACACAGGAAAGAAAAACTGGACAACTTCCTCACACATCTCAACAGCGTACACCCCAAAATACAATCCACCATGGAAATAGAAGCAAACAACCAACTTCCCTTTCTGGACATCCTAATCTACAAAAAACCCAATGGCTCCCTAGAACACACCATCTACTAGAAAAAAAAACACACACCAACCACTACTTAAATGCACAATCCCAGCACCACTCTGCACAGATCAACTCTGTAGCCAAGACCCTCATCTCCAGAACCAAACACCTAACTGACAAAGACCACCTGAAAACTGAATTGCATACTCTCACAAACGTATTAATCTCCAACGGATTCCAAAGAAAAACAATTACCAACCTAATACAAAGGGAGACTCCCCCAAAAAACCGAGACACACAACAGGACAACGGCATCGTCCTTCTCCCTTACATCAAAGGCACCACAGATAAAATCAGCAAAATTCTTCACAAACACAATATCAAGACAGTCTTCAACACTGACCAAAAAATAGCCAACATGTTAAGAAACCCCAAAGACAAAATCCAGCTAGAAAACCAAGGATTGTATGAAATACCATGCAAAATCTGCCCTGCAACATACATAGGACAAACGAACGGGAGAATAAATGCATGCATCACAGAACACAAGGACGCAGTAAGAAAAAAAGAAAAAAAACTTCCTCCCTTTTCCAGCACCTTAAAGCTACAGGAGATGAAATTAAT
This sequence comes from Thamnophis elegans, assembly GCF_009769535.1. Classification (NCBI taxonomy): domain Eukaryota; kingdom Metazoa; phylum Chordata; class Lepidosauria; order Squamata; family Natricidae; genus Thamnophis; species Thamnophis elegans. Next base: position 86,453,372 of record NC_045542.1, read on the forward strand.
TTTGAAGGAACCAGGTTAATCTCCAAAACTGAACACTTCAACAAAAGAATAATTATGGAAGCTATTGAAATAGAGAAACACCCCCACAACATGAATAAACGTGACAATACCTTCCGCCTACCAGACATCTGGAAAGCAGCCCTGGTAAACAAACAAGCCCCACCCACCACCCAGGCCATTACAACACGAAACAACAATGGACCCACAGCCAGCACCAGTCAGCACCAATCTACCAGTCATGATACAGCCACACATCCAATCATTCCACTTACTGAAACAACACCAGCACTCCACATACCCCCACCAAGATTTATAGAAAGACGGCAGCTCCGACCATGCTTTAAGCCCAAAATCCAGCCTGAAGATGGCGAGTGAGATGTCGGTGAAATGTTGCCAAGACAATCTCAATCTTACATGGGAAAAGACCCGAATACAACAAGACCAGCATACCTACACCCGTGAAAATCTATGAATATGTGTGTGTGTGTGTGTGTGTGTGTGTGTGTGTACATACACACACACACACCTACCATATTTTTTGGAGTATAACACGGACCTTTTTCCCTCAAAAAAGAGGCTGAAAATCTGGGTGCATCCTATACATTGAATACAGCATTTTTTTTTGCCTCCTGAAATCCCACCCCTTCACCAAAATGGATGTGCGTAGCTTGTAGGAGGCTTTCAGAGAGCTCCTGCGGGCTGGGAAGGGCATAAATGATTTTGCGCCCCCCCCCCCAGCCTCCAGGAGCACTCTATAAGCTTCCTAATGCTCCCCCTTTTTTTTGACAAAAACAACAAAAATTTCTCATTGTGTATCCTTGTGTGTTCGTAGCTGAGTGGTAAGGGATTTATCTCCATGTGCATGTCTGTATATATATGTATATATATATATACCACTAATAACTGTATAAAGGCTGTGTGCTATGTGCTGTGTATTGCTCCTGTGCTTTATCTCATAACAATAGCCACCCTGACAAAAACTCTGACAAGTCCTTTGGAAAAAGACATGCTGTTGTGCGTTTCATTGTGAACATGCAATTGGCTATGAAGTTCCAGTCTGGAAGGGCAAAGTATAGTTCAATTGGAGGCACTGGAAATTGTTACAACAACTGTGAGTGTTATTCTGTGATGAGACTTACGGTTTCTGTAGTGGTACCTGTCTTTGAAGATGCTATAGACTTCGTAGCACAGGGCTTACCATTGAGTTCTGTCAACAGCCACATCATCTAGTTCCCTTGGTTGAATGTCACAGTAACCTAGGGTTTTCTTCACAGTGTCTTAGTAACACTTGCATATATAACTTGAGATCTCCAGTTCATCAAAAAGCAATTGGCAAGAACATGATGGATTTTCATTCTAATGACATGACCCATCCACTACATATGGACTCTGATAAACCACCCAATTCTGGTGGACTTCACCTGTTTCAAGACTTTAAAGTTAGAGACACATTCTTGCCAATTATCCATCCACAGATGGAGCAGAGTGTGTGTATGTGAGATTTTTTGCAGTTATCTGATTTGTTGTTAATATCTCTCTGTAAAAGAGAAGGGATAACCACAGCTCTGTAGACTTTTGCCTTTGTGGAAATGTGAACACTCTGCTGATTGACCACTCTGGTATGCAACCATGCAAGAGCCTGCCTGATCTTGCTGATCTTAAGAGTCAATTTCTTTGTCCAAAAACCCATCACTCAAGGTGACCCTTCCCAAGTATTTGAAGCTGTTTACATTTTATCAGTTGGGTGTTGTCAACAGTGATTTTTGGTTCTGTAGGGTTAATACAGTACATGGCACAAGCTAATAAAGTAAAACTATAATAGGTACTCCTTCACATTTGCAGAAGACAAACTGTTATCCAGTTCTTCTGTAAACACAGAGGTGTCACTGCAGTCCCAGTCTTGAAAGCACAGAATCTAGCAAAATGGGAGCACTTTTATATTTCTGTAATATAACTGGAAGTTTATAGTTTTATATACAGTTTCCCACTTAGTTTATGGAAGTTCATAAATTATAGATAATTTTTATTTACAGGGGAAAATTGTAATGAGGTAGATATGCAGGTGATAAGGAAGCTTTTAGTGCCATGATGGCGAAACTATCGCACGCATCCACAGGTGGCACCAGAGCCCTCTCTGCGGGCATGCGAGCTGTCACCCCAGGTCTTCTCCAATGCACATGTGCACACACCTCCCTCCCACCAGCTGATTTTCAGGTCTTTGCCGTATATGTGTGGGGGGCAGGGTGCATGCAGGAGATGCCTGCGCACGCGCAGGGGGCGCACAAGCGGGCGGGGGGCAATTTTGCTCCCAGGCTGCAGGAAGGCCTACTAGGCCCAAAGCAGGGCGCTGGGGAGGGGGTGTCACACATTCATGAGGAAGGGGGAACGCCTGGAGGTCATGCATGCATGTGCAGGGGGCGAGGCACACGGAGGGGGAGTAGCACATGCATTGCTACGACAACAAAAAGGTTAGCCATCACCGTTTTAGTGGATAGGTTAACTGAATATTTTTGGTGAACTTAAGTGAGTGGCATTTCATGGGAGAGGAGGTAGGAAATTTTTGTTTGGTTGTTTGGCAGCTGGAGGTCATTATTTTTCCCTTTCTCTGTTTCTGTTACATTTTACATCCAAAATATCATCAAGATTTTAAGGAATCATGCCATAAGGTTTCAAATGCAAGGAGAAGTAAACTATCTGGAGAAGTGTGGCCTATTTTGAAGTTTATTCCCCTCCAAAACGCTTCAAAAAGGTCTTCATGCAGCACTTCTTTGTATTTCTATTAGGTTTTATCAAACAAGATAATAGGCACATGCCTACAGTTGCCTATATCTGAAGAGAAGAGAAAAAAAAGGAAAACGACCATTTCCCCCTCTTTAAAATGCATATTTATTTCTCTACTAGACGTAAAGAAAAATTGCTTGTTTTCTATTGCAGATTGTCACCTGATCATTCCTTTGAAAGGTCCTATTCTATGATGAACGGTAGGAACATTGATGAGAGACACATTTTGGTCTTCTCCTCTTATAATGTGTATTTGTGTATGCGTAATGGAAATGGAAAGTGCCCTGCAAAAATGAAGGTAAAAACCATGGCTTTTGGAACTGTTAATATGTTTTTGTTATGTAGCAAGTCTATTACCGGTAATTCAGTTTTGCTCAATTAGAGCAATGGGACCTACTATAGCTTAAATCAAACATTCAAAGGGAAAACTATTGCCAGTTCTTTAGCTGGTTTCACCCAACTTGTGCATCAAATTCTTATCCAGAACCTCGGATGTTGTAATGCGTGAGTGTGGTACATGCATGGATTGAAACAGTGTGGCCTTTTGTAGCACTATCACTAGCGCTTAGACTTATATACCTGTTCATAGTGCTTTACAACCCTCTCTTACAGAATCAGCATATTATCCCCAATAACGTGGCTCCTCATTTTATTAAGCTGGGAAGAATGGAAGGCTGAGTCAGCCTTCAGTGGGTCAGAATCAAAGTCCTGGCAGCGAGCAATGAGTTAGCCTGCAATACTGCATTCTAACCACTTTGCCACTATGGCTCCTCTTATAATTGACAGATGGAAATTTTCTTAATGTGTATATTTTCCACGTGCTGTCCAAGATGTTTTTGTATGGCCTATAGTGTGCCAATTAACTACCTGGGCCTGATTTATGCTATAATCTTTCAACTTCGGTTTTCAGCTCTTAATACTTTGTAATCTTCTCCAATTCTCTGTTTTCTCTTCTAGTATCTTCTGGTAGTGCCACATCACTTATCCACACTTTCTTCTTTTCAACTATAGTTAAACCTTGTATTATTATTATGATTGGTTGCAAGTCAGCCAGATATTTAGACTGGACTTGACATTTTTATCTACCTATCGCATCCTTCCCAAGGATCTGAGATAGACAGATGTTGTTTGACAAACTTAAATTTACATCAAGGGAGGTAGGCTTTTTCAAATAAAACTGCCTTTTGCAATTGAGTGATGGTGATTTTGTCAATGCCAATGATGTTTAAGGGGTGCTCTAGATGTTTTGTGATTGCCCCCAATGTGCCTATTACTACTGATACTTATTATTATGTGTGGGTAATTTACACAATCTAATACTGGTGAAAACTGAATTCACATCTAAAAACCTCCTCTTTCTCCTCCCCCCTTCCGCTCTGTTGAAGATATAGATTTTTCTATTCAGAGAAATTTCAACTAATCTAGAGCTTGGGCATTGAGATTGAAATAAGCCAGTTTGTAAGCAGGTGTTCAAATTATTTATTCCAGAAATGTAAATAAACATTGGAATAATGTGAATGAATAGGAGCTCTCTCTCTCTCTCTCTCTGTGCGCATATACTGCAGTCAGAAGTATTAATAATCAAGTTTTGATGATGTTCTTTTGGAGTTGTGTGTGTGTCTGTGTGTGTGTGCTTTCCCTATAAAATCCCTATTCAGTCCCGGATACTTTAAATCTCAATTAATTCATGAGCTGGTCTAATTCACAGCTGTGCCACAGACCAATGATTCCAATAAGATGTGGATTAAATTCCCATTACCTAAGACTAGTGCATTGCAAGGCAACAGGATTGATGTTGAAATCCTTTTTTATGTATGTTATTGTAAATTTGGCTGTCTGGATAGACTGTTGCAAGACCAGTAACCTGGATTCTTGAATAATCAAGAATTTAAGAGTTCCATGAATTTTCCAGTTGGCAGAGATTGGAAGATGACAGTTTCTAGACACAGAAATTGTAAAAAACAGACAGTTGGAGGGAAAGAATAGAATTTAATTAGAGATAGCTCAAACTGGGTGCAGTCTTAATGTTGGCTTAACATATTCACATTCTGGGAAATTGTTACAGCATTGGCTGTTCTGCTTCTGCTACATTTTTATGAATATGCCATTAATTGTGACTCTATAACTGCATATCTTTGCAGTGTCCTCTAGTCAAAATATAATTAAAATTGACAAAGATGTTATCAGATTTTATACTGTTTTGTGGTGATAAATAGCACGTAAAAACCAGGTGTCTCTTGATTTTGCTTTCTATAATTGCATTTTTAAGATTGCTTTATGGATTGCAAGATGGGATCTTGATCTGTAATTCTCAAAAATAATTTACTTCAAAAACCACCTGTGACAAGACCTAGAGATTTAAAGTGAAGATATTAGTGTCAAATGGGCAATTGAATTTTACTGAAATTAATGGCAGGGTCTCCAAATTGCAACGTTGCTCATTCTTGTTCCTCAACAATTGCCAAACATAGATTTTGTACAGAATAAGCATCAGAATGGATGATTAACAAATATATTTGTCCTACTAAACTCCTGCAAGGTTTGTAAAGTTTTCATACTTGCTCCACCACTGTAATATTGGGAGGGTTCATATGTTTATAGAGATAGACAGCTTCAGACAAAAGGAGCCCCCAGGTTCTCTGTGTTAAGTGACACCAGATCTGTGCAGTAACAGTGTGTTTGCAGATCTAAATTGTGTATGAGGCTTGGAACATTCCCAATTCAGGCAGCGTGGATCTTTATACTTATTTTTTTTTTAATCTTCAGCTGAACCATATGGTATGGAGAGTAAGAACCAGGAATGGACAAACAATAGCGAAATTGAGAAGGAGAGGTCAGTGGTGCTGAGCGGGTGGGGCTTTAGGCCCCCCTTCCAGTCTAATGAAGCCGTTGTCTGGGGGTAATGAGGCACACGCCTCAAACCCTCTGCTTGGTGCGAGAGTCTCTCTCCCCAGGACGTGATTTGTCATACAATCCGAAACTTTGCGAGGAAGGGACCCGCCTTCTCAAGATGGAGATGAGCCATATGTCCACTTGCTTTGCATTTGAGAAGCAGGGGGGGGGGGAGAGAAAGAGATTCTTGAAAAGGTTTAGTTTCTGGCAAAGCTTCAGGCATTATCTCCATTATCTACTCCAATTTCATGTACACCTCATTGGTGTTAAATATCAACTCCTACTGGTATATAAATCAGAAAGTGTTTTGTATCTTTATGGATCCAATGCATATGATCTTTCATATGGGCATGTGATTTTTTTATTTAATAGTCACAGATTGTGTTCTTTGGCATGAAGGCTGTTGGAATGCCATTTAATATCTTGCCACCAGAGAGGAGTCTCTTCTGCTCGTATGGGATCTAAAAGTATAAAAGTATATTAAATCTCTGTGTTGAAAGCATTCTATGTTATAAAGAAAAAAATGTAATTAAATCCCACTGATTTCAGTGTGTCTAATCAAGACTGAATGCATTTTTGTATTTAATGCATTTTCCTGCGCATTTTATATCTGAATGACCTACACGGGAACACAAACCAGTAGCATTATTAGTATGCTCTAGCAACAAACCAAACAAACAAACAAACTTCCTTATCCTGAAATACAATTGATACAAAAGATCTGAAAAATCGTGGCAGAATAAAAGATAATACTAAACATGAATGAATTGTTTTTCAATAACCCTATATTGAAGCATCCTTATGGAAGTTGTACAGAAAAATGAAGTGCCACCAATGGATCAGTAGAAGCAAAAGCTACCACCTTTTCCTATAGCTGCATCTTTGCTTGCATTCAGTTGGACAGCATGTGTCATAAACAATCCTTCTATTGCCTCTGGGGTATTTAAAGAGAAGAAGGTGCCATTAGATCTAAGTGAATAATAGCAAGCTGTTGTTTGTGTGTCACCTACTCAAAGGAAGCATTCCACATCCATCGTTGGCAAGGAAAAAGAGGGGTGGTCTTTTTTCACCTTTCTGACAAAGAAGCTCTCCTGTAGGGCTCCTGGTGCTGTCCAGGGTCTAATGCTGAAGTTTCACTAACTGAGCTCCTCTGACAAAGGACCAGCCTCAAAGAAAAGAACTGGACATGATAGTGCCGTCAAGCAGTTTTTTCCTAAACTTTTGGGGACCACTTGACCAAGGGCTGAAATAACTAGAAAGCAGCAAGCATTTCTATGATGTAGCATTAGGATTTATAAAGCTGAGTGGAAGAAGTGATTGCTTCATTTTGGAGGTATCACCATGACAGTGATAGAAATTGAAGTACTCACTGTGGGTTGGTTCACACAAGTGCATTTCTGAATTGCCGTATTTTTCAGAGCATAAGGTGCACTGGAGTATAAGACGAACAAAGATTTTGAAGAGGCAAATTTTAAAAAAAGTTTTTGCGCTCTGCAAATCCCCCAAAACGGCCTGTTTTCCACGAAAATTGGCCCATTTTTTTGTCAAAAAAGGGCACAAATAGTCTTTAGGAGGCTTATAGAGTGCTCCTTGGGTCTGGGGGGCAAAATTGAGCAAAAAAACCAGCCTGTTTTTTCGCTCATTTCTGCCCTCCCCAGCCCTCAGCAGCACTCTGGCAGCCTCCTAAAGGCTATGCATGGCCATTTTGGTGACAGGGGTGGGGTTTTAGGAGGCCAAAAATGCTGTATTCAGTGTATAAGATGTGCCCCAATTTTCACCCCCTTTTTGAGGCAGAAAAATACGGTAGTTCTTTCCTCTGCTTTTTTTCCATTTATCAGTTCAGATAAATTTGTTTGCAAAAAAAACCCCCTGCTTTTGTGGTCTTGGATGAAATGGAAAGAAAGGTTTAAGTGTTCAATCATATGGTTTTTTTCGAAGATCTTTTTTCAAAAATAGTGACTTTTAAGGGTGTAATAAAATATCTCTCTCTTTGTTTAAACTTATATGCTATTTCAGCCTCAAACAACTCTAAATAGGTAACGCTTTGAAAGAGATAAAACAATAAGTTTAATAGAACATCACAATAATTTTTTCTTATGCTACCACACTAAAATACATTCCATAAATCAATAACTCTGCTGAAAGTGGGACTCCAATACTATTAGCCTACAAATACCTTCTGGGATTTAGGTCCTTCCTAAATAACAATGAGATTGGTGTCAGTCTAATTCCAGGAGAATATTGTTCCAATATAAGGTGGACAATAATGAAAGATGCCCACCAGAGGTGGGTTGCTACTGGTTCGCACTGGTTCAGATGAACCAGTAGTGGAAATTGGGACTGGGTTGCCGAACTGGTAGAGACGCCAGGCTGGCCATACTCCTGAACCAGTTCCTCGGTCGCCCATGCCATTACCGGCATGCTTTTTAGTCATTTTATAATGTTCTGCGCATGTATGCACAATTAATGTGTGGTGGGTAGGCGCACGCAAAGTGAACTGGCAATAATGCTGGCAGCAACCCACCCCTGATTCCCACCTTTGTGGTTTCTGATAGCAATACCATCTTGGAGTAGGGACCCAAAGGGAACCAGTCCACTCTTCCAGATCTTAGATTGCTTCATGGATATTCATGAAGTGATTAAAGTCTTTTTTAGTGATGTTTGGATGTTCTGTTTCCAGTTGTCTGAACAAAAACTGGTGTATCCAAGCTACTAATTCTGGAAAGCTAATGGTACAGTACTTTCTTCCTTTTCTTTGAAAAGTTTGCAGGAAGTAGTAAGGTTCCTTCCCACTCCCTCAATCTCTGCAGCAAATTCTGAGAAGTCCTCTAATGCAGTGCTAAGCCATTTTTAGTTTCTCTTCTACAGTGAAGGCCTTTCCCCATACTCTCCTTTTCTGCCTTCATCCCTGGGAGATGCTTAAATAGAAACAACTTTGTCAGTGGCTGCAAACAGAAGAAATAAAGCTGGAAGATTTGAGGTGATTGAGATTTGAGGAGGAAGTCTTAGGCTATAAAAACTAAATTAACAAGTCAACTATTAATGTTATATTCTTGGTTACAGCAGAGGGGATTCTTTGAAGAAGAAAGAAGTGGGAAGAAAACTTTGAATATTTCATCACAATTCTTTAAAATAAGGTGCAAATATTGTTTCCTGGCTGCTGTTATTTTCCCTAGCAGACTTCCTCTTTAATTGTAGCATTTATCCGGTTTTGATTCATCTCAGATCAAGATGGTAACAGAGGAACTGAAGGCTAAAGATTACAATTGCAAAATTGCTACTGAGGGAGAGAATTCAAGCACTTTACTCATAACAATAACTCATGATAATTCACTCTCCAGTGAATAGAGATGTTAGATCTATGATTCAGCAGAACCAGCACATCCTTTTGCAATCTTAACATATTCATTATGACATAAATAAGACACCACATCAACAGATTCATAGAGTTTAATTCTCATTTGATAGAAACTTGTCACCATCTAGTAAATACAAAATTTCAGGGGACGAAACTTGCCATCAAATCAAGATGTCATATCTGGTCCCACCTCTCCTCAGACAATGGATCTCATCTTGCTCATGTCCCATTGTGATTTGTACAGAGACTGGAAAAGTTCTCCTAAATGAGATAGGAGATTACAATGAATTAGGCAGATCCCACAGAGATCATTCGATCTCCCCAAAGCTTGCATATTTATATGCTTTGTGCTTTGCGAGTTGAAAACAATACATGGAGCCTCTTCCAACAGGACAATGCCTTAGTCACTTGATCAAAACAAAGGTGCTTGTTTTTAATCTATCAATTAATTCATATTGGTCTTTTGTCAGCATTTCTATATAGTCAAAAGATTGTGTAGTTACTGTGCTTGAGTGATGTTCTCACTGCTATGGAATTATTGATGATGAAAATGTCAGTAACTTTTCATCATCAGTAAAACACCTGTTAGATCCAATATGCTGCTATTCCAAAGCAGTTTTATGTGCTTTAACCTAATGATATGGGCACAATTCAGCTTCTCCATTTCTCTACTTGGCAGAGGACACTGCCATCTGTTGGTCTTCCAATAGCTTGCATTTAATAATAAAATCAACCAAATTTAAGTTTGGCCTTTGGCATTTTCAGAAAACCTGTGAGAATGTGTTTTGACATTTTGAAATGGTCTTCTGCCACGTTCTTTAACTACTTGGCCAATGCAGAATATTTAAAATATTACTTTAAAAAAACAACACTACCATTATTTAGATTTTTTGAGTGACAGAATTTTGTCCTATTTTCAAAGAAATAAGTACATAAGTTCTGAAGAATCTATGTATAGATTCCACCCATGGGTTTTACCAACAACCAGACAAGAAAGTGCTATTTCTTGCACCACAGATATCTTGCACAAGAAGCAAGCAGCACAAAACCTCTTAAAAGAATAACTCAAACTCATGGCTACATACAAAATAAAGAAATAAACAAACAAACCCTGTAGCATTTTGCTTGCAGTTGCTAGCATCAGTGAATGTTCACCCTGTACAAGTAGTCCTCAACTTATAACAGTTCATTTAGTGACCATACGAAGTTACAACAGCAGTGAAAAAAGTGATGCATGACCATTTTTCACACTTATGACCATTGCAGCATTCTAATGGTGATTTACATTTGGATGCTTGACAACAGTTTCACATTTATGTCGGTTGCAGTGTTTCATCGTCATGTGATCATCTTTTGCCACCTTCTGACAAGCAAGATCAAGGGGGAAACCAGATTCACTTAACAACACTGTTACTAATTTAAGAATGGCAGTGATTCACTTAACAAATGTGGTGAGAAAAGTTGCAATGGGACAAAACTCACTTAACAAATTTCTCACTTACCAACATAAATGCTGGGCTCAATTGTGGTTGTAAATTGAGGACTAGCTTTATTCTATTGATCATCATTTGTGAAAGAGACCCTCCTGATGCACTCTGCATCCACAGATAACATCTCCCTCTCCTTTTTTTGCATAATGTTTTTTTTAAAGATACAGCAACATTATTACAAGGAGAATGTGGCATCTGAGTGTCATTCATTTTGATTCAAAAATAATATTGATACAAATGAGAATTACTACATTAATCAAACTTACATGGTTCTAACGTTATTATACATATTTATGTCAGCACATAATCCTTCATTCTTCAGTTATTCAATATTTGCTATACCCTTCTAATAGTAATAGCATAATTCTTGAACATACCTGATAACACCCTTTTTCAAAATCTGATCTTAACCTCTACTTTTCACTTTAAATGTATTAGGCAAAAATATGTATAACAATATTCCCCCTATTCCTAATTTCTTAATCTACTCTAATTTTTAATACAACCAGTCTTGTTTTTTTTAAAAAAGGGATCCTTTCTATCCGTCGTCTCTCACCCTCTTAGAAGTTTCACTTCTCTTTTTAACTTCTCCCTGCACTCCTCCCTCCCCCTCCTATTCCAGTAGATGGGGAGGAAGACTCTGAGGTAAAAGCAGTGTTAGGCACAGAGTGAAGCAGGTTGAGTACTTTGTACACAGGAAAGGATACCCAGACTCAGAGACATAATGGGTGGCAGCAACAGATATTCATTGCCACCATTGGCACACCATTTTCACAACCAATATCCCAACAAATCCCATCCTAGGAAGCTACCAAACTTGCCAGAATCAAGTGTCGATCAAAACAAGCAACAGAAACTCTTCCATCGGATAGAGGGAGCTTTGTGGATACCAAGAGATAGACCAGGGGGGCGGGGAGGGGAATGATTCAGCTCCTTCCACATCAACCAATTTCATTGTATTTAAGTACAATGAGAATAAAGATTATACTTAGACTTATCAGGCATAAAAAAGTGTGAGGGGTTGATCAGCAGATTCCTGAGAGAGTGGCAGCTGTCACCTTTTTTGTTCTTACATTCCACAACCTACTCAAAAGCAAAGATGAGTATGAAGCGGGTTACGTAATGGAATACGTGGATGACCTCAAGGAACAAGATACGCCTACGAAACATCCGACAAGAGAGGCAGGAACTTCCAATGGCTTTAACAGTCAGTAAATAAACTTTAAAAGGACCTGTCCTAATGGATCGAGCAAGTGGAGATGGGAAGTTTGTCCTTTCAGACTTGCAAGATTCCGTTAATGTAGAGTTACAAAAATTAGTTGAATTGTTGTGTTTTCTGTTTATCTGGAAGGGCTGACATCAGTTTAACACAACGTTAAATAGGAGAAGGGAAAGCATCAAAATCTGAAGCAACCAACAAGTTAAGGGCTATGTATGTTATCTCTCCTCTCTCATCAACACAAACAGGAACCAAGGAAGGGGGCAATCGTTGTAATAGTATATCCTACTGCCAAGCCCCGCAGCCAGTTCAGAAAGCCAATGGTATTGAAAGCCACTGAGAGATTAAGCAGCACAAGGGTAGATACACCATCTGTCACAAGGATCTGTCAAAGGTCATCCATGAGCATGACCAGTGCTATTTCCTTACTATACCCAGTCTGAAACCTGACTGACCAAGTCTAGATAATCCATTTCCCTCCAAGATCCTCTGCAATGGCCATTAAACCACCTTCTCCTCAACCCTCCCCCAAAATGAAAAATTAAAAACTGGTCAATAGTTGTCCGGAATCAAGGGTTCTATATCGAACTTATTGAAATAGACAAGCAGTGAGGTGAAAAATTGTCATTGTTTGATTGGTGGTATTTATAAAACAATAGATATTGTGGAGTGATCTCCTGATAATAAATCTCTTAAATTATAAAAATATATGCTCCATAACATTCCTACCATTCACATCATTTATGAGGAAAGAAATTTTTTCTTTCAGACATTAAAAAAAACAACCCTGTGTTTTTGTTAAGTTTGGAAGCACTGAATTGTCCATGGAGATCCTTGATGGCACCAATTCAGTCTAGGTCAGTTCATATGTGGGGATTCTGCTTTGCTTTGTGAAGTCATAGAAAACCCAACCCAGAATAGTTTGCTAAAACTCAGGACTTGGCTAAATTCATTGCAGGATGGCCTCCCCCTTCCCCTATGCCCACCAAATATAGTCTGACTGACTTTCATTCTGTGTGTATTCTATTTCTGTATTTGCTTAAACAAAATAAAATAAATGTGTTGCTAGAAAAAAAGAGAAACGTAATTTGTTGCCACCCACAGCCCAAACATTTATAACATTCTATTTTTGTAGCTTTAATGACAACAATCAAGTTATTTGCCACCATAAAAGGCCAGGGGCAAAATGAATTCCCTGTAAATTCTGCACACACTTTAACGGACTGGATGGATCACAGCTTCAAATGAAGCAATCACTGACAGATCTCAGTATGATGTCAAGCAGAGAGCAACCAGGCCTACTGCTAGGATCCATCTGGAAACAGACTGAGTTATTTTCTAAAATGATATGGGAAGTCGATAAAACACGAAAGTGTCTCTCTCAGGCTCTGACAGCGGCAGTTTGGCACCTGGCAGGTTAGTAAGATTTGAAAATATAAATCTTAAAATGGCCTAGAATCTTACTCTTACAGGAGTTGCATGTAGTAGTAACCTTGGGTATGCCATTCCCTCATCTCTGCTCTGTGGAAGAAGAGACATTTATGGACATACTTTAGATTCTGCCAGCCAGAGTGTTAGCTGCCATGGACTAGAAGACTGACTTTTTCCACGGTGGCCCTTGCTCTATGGAATACCTTCTCTTTGGAGATTAGAAGGGCCTCAACCCTGGTAGCTTTCTGAAAAGCCCTAAAATCCTGGTTATCTTCTTGTGTCTGGAGTGCTGAATATATCAAGGGCTCGGTATCCTGGCTTTATTGCTAACTAATCAAAAATTTTGGTTGCTGTGTATATTTATTTTGAATGCTTTATTGTTTTAAAATGTTTTTAGTGTTTAATTGTAACATTTTTTTTTTAATTTTAGGCTGGCCAGAGTCATTGACTGAGATATGTGGCTATAGAAATTGAATAAACAAATAAATAAGTAAGTAAATATTGTCTATTTCATTAGAAATTGCACACATTAGTCACTAGATGGCAATCTTTACTACTTAACTGCAAACTATTTTTGCCCTTTCGCTTTCAGAAATGGCAAGCAGTCTCTTCTGCAAAAGAAATGGAGTTTATTAAGTTATTATCCATTAGCAGGATGCTTATGTTAATATTCTACATATAATCAAGGGTTTTATAATGATAAAAAATCTCCCTTTTTATAACCCTGTAATCCCTTAATTCAGGGTTGAGTTGGGCTCAGCATTTATGAGTGGATGCCCTTCCATCAAGGAGTTCACAGCAAATATTTTTCCTTTGTGCCCCAGGAGAAAAACTGCTACTTTTAGGATTAAACTCTCAACCTTCCAAATGGTTTTCACTGGAGGTGGGCTTCTGCCGGTTCGTCCCGGATCAGGCGAACCTGTAATGGTGGCGGGGGGAGGCTCTGTCCACCTGCCCGGACGCTTCCGCACATGTGAGCACATGTGCATGAGCAAACCGGTAATAAAATAAATTGAAACCCACCACTGGTCTTCACCCCCATGCCACTCAAAATCTCCTGTCATGTAGATATTTACTTCTGAGTAAACATAGACGGTCTTATGCTCTAAAAATGATATGTGATTGGGCCTGCATTCTGTTAGGCTTGCATAAACCTACATGACCACAACATCACACCACCATTTCAGACGTTCCCTTTAGCTGTTGTCTACCAATATGTTTTCAAATAGAATTGAATATTACAACTATCCTCTAAGAAGCCCTACATGACTCAGCCTAGGTTATCTTTAACATCATCCATCCCACATAAACGCTGCTCATTCAGTCTGCGGACAGAAAGATGCCTGTTGAAGATCTCCAATGGTCAAAAATATGATGGGAAGGGGCCCAGGCATTTCCTGTGGGGACTCCCCTTCTCTGTGTCAGTTTGTTCCCTGTGTCAGGGTTGTTCCCATTCTCCAGGGAGTCCAGAATTTCTTAAATATTTTGCTGTTCTAGAAGGCAGTTGGTGGCTTCAGTTTTGTAGCACCCGCAATGCCTAGAATCTTATACGCTGATGGATCAAACCTCAGAATATTGCAAGGCTTTCCTTTCTAAAGATGGAAAAGATGTGGGAGATCTACAGACAAGGCTGTGGGAGATCTACAGACAAAGGAGCATCCTGGGTTGTAGATGACCTTTTGTGTAATGACGTCTGAATTTTCGCATAAAATAGCTGTCCTAAAAAGACTTCTATTGCCACCCACTTTGTTGCCTTTTAGACACCAGAGGCAAACTATCTTGTTTTCTACAGAGAAGAATAGTGTATCTTTGTGCTTGACTTGAAGTCTGTGATTTCATTGAAAACCCTGCCTTTGCACGCCCTTGCTGATATCTGAATGTTGATTTCTGAAACTTAACTGTCTTAATCTCTAGATTTTTGCCTGATTTCAACCTGTTGGCTTTTGACTCCTATTTACATATTTAACTTTCTTGCTTTGGAGCTTGAGACCTTGGACAGATATAAATTTAATTTTTTAATGGGTACAATATGATAATAAGATACATTGTTGGGCTCAAATAAAGGCATTGCACTTTAGATACAAACTCAAGATTAAGTATCGTGTTCAACTAACGTTTTGTTGGGGATATGCAACTTGTAGCTAAAGGATTGAATGCAGGTGTACCAACCCCCCCAAAAGGAAAAAAAATGGTCTTGGTCTTCAAAAGATGCTGCTCAATGATAACTTTTAAAGTGACAGAATGGGCAATATTAAGCATTTAACATATTATTAGGGTAGTAAACATTAATGAGATGTATGAGCATATTTAATGGCAATTTTTAAATGCTATTTTTTTTCCTGGCAGCCTCATTTGTAATTCTATCAAAAGTGCAATCTCTTGTCCCACCAACAATTGCACACATACAGCTTTACATTATGAATATATGATATTATCCAATGTTGAATTGGAATTGGACCACAGTTCAACTAGTGTAGTATAGCAGCATGTAAAAGTTTAATAAGAGATCATTCACTGCGAAAAGGTCTGCTGAGACTCTACTCTTCTACTATAACATACTTTGCTGAAAAAGAGTATGCCAAAGAGAAAACAGATCAATTTTATATTAGCAGGGGTCTTCACTCTTCTTCCACTGAAGAAAAAAATATGAACTATTATTATGTTATTTAATAATAATAACAACAACAGAGTTGGAAGGGATCTTGGAGGTCTTCTAGTCCAAACCCCTGCTCAGGCAGGAAACCCTATACCATTTACAGACAAATGGTTGCCCAATTTCTTAAAACCTTCCAGTGTTGGATAATTCACAACTTCTAGAGGTAAGTTGTTTCACTGGTTAATTGATCTAAATTTCAAGTCATCTCAGTCAGTGTAGAAATTGGAGCCACCTTCTAGACTTGGAATAGTTATTAGATAATTCAAACAGCACTGCAATCATCATATTCCAAAGGAAGCTCTTTGGTGGTACTTGTTGTCAGATCTAGGGTTATAGAATTTCAGCCTGAGGCTTCAGTCTTTTGCACAGACCCATTATTGACCTGGGAGACATTCTCATTTCTTGGCAATACTTCACAGAAAGTGATTCTATTCCTTTACACCCCTTATTCTTTTTCAAGAGTGCTTACTAAAAGTACAAGCTTCTTTTAAGGTAAAGTTTTAAAACTTTAGGTTCTGTCTGATAGAATGTAATGTAAAGATGAACTGTTTTGGATTAGTTTACAAATTCTTAGTAATTCTTTAGTTTTTGAACTAAAAATTCTTAGCTTTGTCAATTTCTGCTTTATTTTAATACTAGTTCTTAACTTGCCATACTGTATATGATTATCTTTTCCAATTTAATGCTACTTGTAAGAGTAATAGTAGAAGGCTTTTCCTTTTTATTTCAATTCCTATTTTTTTATTTTATAAATCTTTAATTTCCTTCCTCTCTCCCTCCCTCCCCTGCTTTTCTCCCTTTTCAATCTGTAAGTACTTTTAAAAATAATTCTGATTTTCTTGGAAATGTTTAGAAATGAATGGGTACTTCTTTGATGCTGCTTACTTATGCCTATTACAAATAATAAAGCAGTTTCTATCTCTAATTGGGCTTTCAGACAAGGATGACCAGCAAAGAAATAGAATTTTCTCTACCTCCTTTCTTTCTCTAGTAATTATCCAGCTCAGGTAGCCCAATCTTCTGACAAAGAGAAGTGAGTTGAGATACTCTATATGTCTACCTTCTACCTTCTGTCATCTCTCTCTCCCCCTCCCTATCTCTATCTGTGTGTGCGTGTGTGGGTGTGAGACTTTGAAACAATGTTCACTCCTGATGTCTGCCTTGCAGTTTTCTTGGCAAGGTTTTTCAGAAGCGATCTGCCATTGTCTCCTTCCTGGGGCTGAGACAGAGTGATTGACCCAAGATCACCATGGTGGCTTTGTGTCCAAGGTTGGACTAGAACACATGGGTTCCCAATTTCTAGTCTGGTAGTTTAATTTTGATACAAAACTAGCTCTTACACTGCTAAATAAATGTTCAGAGGATTCAGGAATTGGAATCCTTATTCCAGGAGAAAAGTGCCACAACAATGAAGGGGCACTTCTACGGCCTGGATTAAAATGGCACTGTCTGATTGAAGGGAACTTGAACTCATCAACTCTATCAGATTGAATTGTATAGGCTGATATTACACAGAGAGGTGATTCCTTAAACAATCAAGCTCTCTTCCACATAGGGATTTATAAATCTTAACCAGCATCTTGAATCACAATGTACTATTTTGAATGGGGAATTGTTAACCCATCCAAGGTCAAAGACAGAACACCCCTTAGTTTAGGTGGCCTAGCATTCATAATAATTCAGTATAGGTAGAATTGGATCAAAAACAGTTCCTATCCAAATCTGCAGAATGCCCAGGCACTGGGGCAGAATCTAGGTACCTATTGACACTAATACTAATATTTCCAATGTGCAATTGGCCTATGATTATAAATGTAGCTTATATTTTAATGGCTTGATTTATTGCCTTCCCTCCACAACTGAGCTTCCTTTTCATATATTTTTGGCTCTCCTGAATGGCTTTGTAGAAGAACGCTTAAGAGGCTAATGTGAACTATTTTGCATAATGTAATATTATTTCTTTAAGAAAAAGTGGATTAATGAAATCAGATAAAGCTTCCAAATTATTTTGTCCAAAACAAGATTCTTAGATTATTATCTAAACAGTGAGTAATGAACAAATGATAGTCACAAAATAAATAAATAGAATTGAGGAAGCAAAATTCTGCTGTATTTTCTTCCATTTTCTACCATTGTTCAGTTTTTGATTGTGTGTGTGTGTTGTTGTAACTATTTGAAAAGGAAAAAAAAAGAACTGGGAGAGTGAATATTAATAAAAGCAACGGAGGCTCATTAGGCAGCTAGGAATGTGTTGGGGAGGGGGAGATTTCATGGGTAGGGGGTGTGTGGGGTTTTTTTTAATTAAACCAGAAATTCAGTAGAACAAAATTGCCAGAGAAGAATAAGCCAGAAGCCCAAAGAAGTTTTGAGCTGTGATGTTGAAGAAAAGCAATGGCATTTTGGAATGAGATGAATTCATATTGAAGAGTTGATCATATCATCACTGTGTAGATAGTTTTGCTATCAAAACTGCAAGCTACAACACTTTGAACATGTCCCACATTTATTTAATCAAAATTGGTTGAGCTCCCTTCTTTCTTACATCTGTAGATCCGGCCTGTTGAAGTTACTATCCCTGGAATTTAAAAACAAAAAGAAGGACAAACAAACCCAACATGTATTATACCCTGTATATAATAAGTAAATATCTTTCTTCTAGATTTCTACTGAGTGATGAGGCCCAAGTATGATACAGATACATTTTTGTCCCTGTTTAAGCCACAGAGATAGAGGTGGACTTCTTGGTGAATTGTAGACAAGTTGACTGATACTGGAATCATCTTTGAAAATTCTCATGTGAAAAGTAGCTGGATTAAGGTAACAAAAAGTTTTGGGAGCTGATTCCACACTATTTAAAAAAAAACTTTGAATTTTTGATATTATATTTGTGTCCATTTATTCGACGGCACATCAGAGCAGTATCCAGTCAATACTAGTTGATCTTGAAAAACCAAAGCACAGATGAACCTGGTTAATTATGAAAGGGAGATGATCAGGAAATCACTAGTGCAAGATAACAACAACAATAAAAAATCTTAGAAGAAGGGAATGGTAAACAGTGTCTATAACTCTTCCAAGACTTCAATCTCTATATAAAGCCATTAGGAGTAAATTTCAACTTGCAAGAGACTTTACTATTCTTTTGTACAAATAGTCCTGTTGCTCTAATGTTTAATTCAGTTGAGCATCAAATGATAGCCTATATCACATTAGGAGATAAACCATTAAGAATACTGCCAAAATAAATATGAAAATAGAATTAGCATTTATCCCTGTTGCCTATCTGAATTTACAGTTATTTATTTACAATTTATTTACAACTAAATATTATATTTCTGTTGCATTTCATTGGCAATATTTAATCTCTAGTAAGAGTGCACAAAATACTGTAGCCTTTTTAAAGTATAATTTAACAAAATGACTATGTTTTGTTGGTCTAGTTGCAGTTTGGTTTTCTTCAAGTTAATGGTAATTAGACTTGCTATTCTGGTCTTTGTTATGTCTGCCTTTTGTTGACTCTATAAATGAGATTTAGATTAGGTTTTTATTTATAGAGATTTGAGAAAAAGCAAAGTCGTCTACATTCCTATCCTATGCTGCGTATGGAAATTGGCTGCAATTTCAGATTTAAGAGATGTCAATACAATATTACAGTTTCACCTGAGAATGTTTTCCAGGAAACTGTTGTCCTCTGAAGGACTGTATAATTTTTCCTGGGGGGAACAATTCATTGAACTCATACATAAAGTAAGCTAGTTTAGAATGTATATATTAATCATTCCTGTGTCCTGAAAACCACTTAAATTATATTAAAATGAGGGCAATGTCCTTGCCATTGCCCCTTGGATGGTTCTAACCATCAAGAGTACTTGGTCTCTTACAAATGCAATTGTGACTTGTAAAAGTTGAATGAAAGAACAAATCCTTGCTATACAGGATATTCATATGTTAGTTTAAATCTGCTAAGGGTCGCTTATATTTGTTGCAGGTAGTTCTTGACATATGACTGGTCACTTAGTGACTGTTCAAAGTTACAATGGACCCCTGCTTTACAGGTAGTCCTCATCTTATGACCATTAATTTAAAAACAATGTGTTCTAAAAGGAGAGATGGATAATGAAACATCTATTTAAAAAAACAACCAAGCTCAAGGAAAACCAAGGACTTTGTACTGAAAAAAACAACCACTTTTTTCAGTATGGAGTCCTTGGTGCTCTCTGAGCTTGGTCCCTTTCGCAACATCCCCATGATCAAAATTTGGGCACTTGGCAACTGGCATGTATTTACAACAATTGCAGAATCCTAAGGTCACATGATTGTCATTTGTGAACTACCCAACCAGCTTCTGACAAATGACCACAAGATTTGCTTAACGACTGCAGCAAAAATATTATCAAAATAGATGTGACTCACTTAAAAATGCCTTGCTTAGCAACGGGAGCTCTGGTTCCAATTTTGGTTGTAAGTTGAGGAGTACCTCAACAAGACAAATGTAGTATGGGTACTCCTGTACTAATGTGGGGTGTTTAGACATTAGTTAATCCCCTTAATTCTTTCCCCTTTATTTCTGAAATTTCTATCTTTTTCCTTGGCCAGATGCCAAAGCAAAACAGCCAAGACATCTGGGCTGGGCATCCATCGCCTGTTTAGGGATGAGAGAGGATTACTTTAGTTTTTAGTGTTGAATGTGGTTCTTAAGGACTAGCTCTCAATGAGCAGTTTTCGTAAAACTTTATAATCCAATTTTAATGTTTTTCTCTGAATCCTCAAGCCAGATCTGGCCCATTTTCAAATTCTTTCTTTTGCCAGCTTCTACCTCCACATCAAATTTGGTCCCGCGCTCTTCAGTTTCCAGAGCGTTAGCATGCTGATGGGCAGATGGGCAGAGTCCTCTACCCCTGTGCATAGCCTCTTTCCAACATCATGTTGGGTCAGGAAGAATAAAAACTCTTGAACCTTATTACAACCAGCCAACTTTGTTTCTTGTTATTTGCTTCTGTGTGAGTAGTATAATAAAAGCAATGAGCCAGAGGCAAAAGCATTGGTTGAGGAACTGAAGAAACACAGTGATGATTGTAGAAATTGATGATTACATTATTATTATTATTATACAATTGTATCACAGCGGCCAGTTGTTTCGCCGGATTTGGCATTGGTTACTAGTCGGGCCCCACCCAGGGGCCTAGGACGTCATAACGTATTTTCGTAATATGCGTGCAGATCCAAGCAGTGCAGCTTTTTGCATTTGACTGATGGTGATTTTGTCAATTTTTAACTGTTTTAAATGTAATTCCAGTGCTTTTGGAATAGCACCCAGTGTGCCAATTACCACTGGAATTACCACTGCTGGTTTGTGCCATAGTCGTTGAATTTCGATTTTTAAGTCCTGGTATCTTGTGATTTTTTCATGTTCCTTCTCGGCGACCCTGCTATCACCTGGTATTGCGATGTCTATGATTGTGACCTTATTTTTCTCAACCAGTGTGATGTCTGGTGTATTATGCGCCAGTATTTTGTCGGTTTGTATACGGAAATCCCACAAGATCTTGACCATCTGATTTTCGGTGACTTTTTCAGGCTGATGTTCCCACCAGTTTGTTGCTGTTTTAATATTATAATTTTTGCACAAATTCCAATGGATCATTTGTGCTACTGAATTGTGCCGCAATTTATAATCAATCTGCGCGATTTTTTTACAGCAGCTGAGTATGTGATCAACAGTTTCATCAGCTTCTTTGCAAAGTCTGCATTTGGCATCATCAGAGGATTTTTCGATTTTGGCCTTAATGGCATTTGTGCGGATAGCTTGTTCTTGCGCAGCCAGGATTAGTGACTCTGTTTCTTTCTTTAATGTACCTGTTGTTAACCATAACCAAGTTTGTTCACTGTCCACTTTATCTTTTATTTTTTCCAGAAATTGACCATGCAGTGCTTTGTTCTGCCAACTCTCCATTCTTGATTTTATCACATCTTTTCTGTATTCTTGTTTTGTCTGTTGGGCCTTCAGTAGATTTTTGTTCTTTACTTCGATTAATAGATGTTCTTGACTTTCTTTTAAATAATCAGCCAGTGCATGTTTTTCTTCTTCAACTGTTTGCTTCACTTGTAATAATCCTCTGCCACCTGATTTTCGGGGCAGATATAGTCTATCAGTATCACCACGTGGATGTAAACTGTAGTGCATTGTCATTAGTTTCCTGGTTTTTCGGTCCAAAAGGTCCAAATCAGCTTGTGTCCAGTTAACTATGCCAGCTGTGTATCTTATAACTGGTATTGCCCAGGTATTTATGGCCTTGATTGTATTTCCACCATTCAATTTAGATTTCAAAATTTTCCTAACTCTGTTGGTGTACTCTCGCCTGACAATAGTTTTTACTTCTCCATGCTTGATGTTATCCAACTGCAGAATGCCTAAGTATTTGTAGGCTTCATTTTCTTTGCATTTAATTAGTTGGCCATTGGGCATTTCAATTCCCTCAGATGCAGTGATTTTGCCCCTTTTTATGGATACAGTGGCGCATTTTTCCATGCCAAACTGCATTGAAATATCGGTGCTGAATACTCGGACTGTATTTGTCAATGATTGGATTTCTATTTCTGACTTGCCATAGAGTTTCAAATCATCCATATATAGTAAATGCGAAATTTTTTCAGCTTTTTTGGCTGTTTGGTAGCCTAATTTCATTTTTTTTAAGATTACTGATAGTGGGATCATTGCGATGATGAAGAGAAGAGGTGAAAGTGAATCACCCTGGAAAATTCCTCGCTTGATATTAACCATTCCGTAGCTCTCATTCCCTACTGCCAACTCAGTTCTCCATTGTTTCATTGCCTTTTCAGTAAAGGATGTAATATTTTTGCTAATGCCAGTTGTTTCTAAGCATTTTATGATCCAACTATGTGGCAGTGAGTCAAATGCCTTTTTGTAATCAATCCAGACCATATTCAAGTTCGTTTTTCTGTTCTTACAATTTTCTAATATCATTTTATCAATTAGAAGCTGATCTTTTGTGCCCCTGCTCCTTCTTTTGTTGCCTTTTTGCTCTACTGGCAAGATGTTGTTTGTTTCCAAACAATCCATCATGTTATCTGCAATAATGCCTGTGAGTAATTTGAAGGTTGTTGGTAAGCATGTTATTGGTCTATAGTTTTCAGGTGTTGTTCCTTTAGTTGGATCTTTCTGAATCAAGTATGTTTTTCCAGTTGTCAACCATTCATCAATTTGGCCCTTTTGTAAAATTTCATTCAGTTGCCTGGCTAATATTGCATGTAAACTGGTCAGATATTTGAGCCAGAAACCATGTAATTGGTCCTTTCCAGGTGATGTCCAATTCTTTACCTTTTAACTCGATTTTTGATCATCTCAGTTGTTATTTCTAATACTTGCATTTGTTTGTTGCCAATGCTTTTCTCAAAGTCATGTATCCACTTTGCTTCCTTGTTGTAGTCCTTTGCATTTTCCCACAATTCTTTCCAGAATTCAACTGTGGCCTGCTTTTCTGGTTTTTCACTTTTGGTGTCACCATTCACATTAAGACTTTGATAAAAACGCCGTTGGTCTGATCGAAATTGCTGATTTTGTTTATATTGGATGATTCGTGCCTCATATCTTTCAATTTTTCTAGCTGTTGCTGTTATCTGCTGTTTTACAATCTCTACAGCTTCATTGATGTTTCTTGTATCCAATCTATATCTTCTGATTAGCCGATCTATGATTTTGTTGTTTTTAAGCTGTTGCTCATGCATGTTCTTTAAGTTACTAGCATCTGCCCTTAATTTTTTGATTTTTTGTTCTAGACGGATTTTCCACTTTGGCTTTGATGCTTTTTCTGTTGTGTGACTAGGTACTTTAATTTTAATGCCTAGTTCATTAGTGACTATTACAGCTGCGCTGTACATTAACTGGTTTGTTTCCAAGATGGATCCCGGTTCAATTGTTGAAAACACTGCATTAACCATTTTCATGATAGGGGCCAAAATTTTCTTAGGCACAGTTTTTAGTGATGGTAAACGTTGCCTTTCCTCATTAAGCAGAAAATGCTCCATGATCTTATCCTTCAATTCTTTTTGTTTTTGAGTTAGTTCATCAGTTGGTTCAATGATAACTGGTTCTAGTGGTGGTGATGTTATTTCCTCCCCGAGAGCTTCTTCTGGGAGTTCTACTATAGTGTCTTTAGTTGTGTCTTGAATATCAGTTATTTCCGCTTGTGATATTGTTTTTTGGGTTTTGCAATTTGCCTGAATTTCCTCATGTTCAACTTCACTAAACACTTTATTCCGTATAATAAATCGCCTTTGATCTGCTAGTCGTTGTTCACTAACATTTGAATCTGGATATTGTTGTTTCCATAATTCATACATTCGCTTTAAATATCCTCTTTTTTCTGGCTCTGAGTTGTAGTAACAGGCCATTATGGCACGGTTTTCATCTGCACTATATTTTTGTCGTTTTGTTGGCTGGTCCACTTGTAGCCCACTTGTCGACGGATGTCCAGGGACCCCAACATCCGCCGCGGCCCTTGTTAACCCGCGCGACGACCGATGCGGTATGGAATTCTTATTCGTTTTTTTCACCATATTGTATGGGTTGGCGGGGGGTTTTTTACGGGACCAGATGCCAACCTGATCCCAACCTTCCTCCTTTCTCATCCGGGCTTGGGACCGGCAACGGCGGAGTTATTATTATTATTATTATTATTATTATTATTATTATTACATTACATTAATAGCAATAGCAATAGCAATAGCAGTAGACTTATATACCGCTTCATAGGCCTTTCAGGCCTCTCTAAGCGGTTTACAGAGAGTCAGCATATTGCCCCCAACAATCTGGGTCCTCATTTTACCCACCTCGGAAGGATGGAAGGCTGAGTCAACCCTGAGCCGGTGAGATTTGATCCGCTGACCTGCTGATCTAGCAGTAGCCTGCAGTGCTGCATTTAACCACTGCGCCACCTTGGCATTATTATTCCTTAACAATATGACAAGACCTGACCTGCAAAACCCCAGAAACTGACTAGCAGCAGACCTCCTGTATCTCCCTGCTGCCATCTAGTGGTTGCCTGGATTTTTGCAGCACAAATCTATCAGCCTTATCTTCTGCCAAACAGACCTGCAATTGGTTATTCGTCAATTAGTTGGCTCCCTGTTTATTCTTCCTATAAGTGAAGACAGTACATTTTCTTTAGATGCCTGGACAGCAACCAGGGTTCTGTACAGCACTTCACTATCTTGCGATACTATCCCAATATAGCAGTTACAGGTAGTCACTTAGTGACCGTTCGAAGTTACGGCAGACCCAGCCCCCAAAAAACAACTTACGACCCAGTTGCAAAGTTACATCACTTCCAACCTCTGTGGTCGTTCGCTGTCATGACCAACTGCAATGACTCTGCAGTGTACATACACACCTGCTTGTTTCTCTGACACTCTGCCCTTCCGAATTCCCACAGGCACTGGATCTCCTTTGTCACCCCACTGGGTTTCACATGTTCCACCCACCCCCATGTCACAATTGCACACTTACTTTTCGAAGATCTGCACAGCTCAGGAGGTTGCAGTGGGGAAGGAAGACAGGCCACTCCCTTGCTGGGCCGGTGGCACAATCCCAGAAGTGGCTGTATTTTTCCGAATGAAAAATAATGCTGGTGAAGCTAAGGTTAGTATTAGTGAGGAAAGGAAAACTGAGGGTTTTTTTCCCTTGCTAATCCTAGCTTTTGCTCCACCAGCATTTAGCTTCACTAGAGCTAGCTTCATTAACAATGGAGAGTCCATGATCCCTGCAGGCAAGCCATTCCACTGGCTCATTGTCCTCACTGTTAGGGAAGTTTCTCCATAATTCCAGGTTGTTTCTCTCTTTGTTTAGTTTCCAACCATTGTTTCTTGTCCTGCCCTCTAGTACTTTGGAGAATAAGTTGACCCCCTCTTCTTTGTGGCAGCTCCACAAATACTGGAATACTGATATCATGCCACCTCTAATTCTTCTTTTCTTTAGACTAGCCAAATCTAAATCCTGCAGCCTCATATGTTTTAGTCTCCAGGACTTTGATCATCTTAGTTGCTCTTCTCTGAACTTTTTCTGAAGTCTCAATATCTTTTTGGTAATGTGGTGACCAAAATTGGTTGCAGTAGTCCAGGTGTGACATTACTAGGGTTTTATAAAGTGGTTCTAGTGCTTCTTGTGATCTTGATTCTATGCTTCTGTTTATACAACCCTGCATATAACTTGTTTATACAACAGTTTATACAGCTGTTTGTACAATATTTCCTTCACTAATGCTAGTCTTAGTTTGCCAGTATTATTTTTTACTCAGAGAAACATGGCCACTTTTTTGGGATTGTACCACATGGCCTAACAATGGAGCAGCCTGTCCTCCTTCCGTACCACAAATTCATGAGCTCTTTGAGAAGTATGTGCGATTGTGGCAGGGGATGTGGTAGAGAGGAGATCTAAGTGGCTATGTGGACCCCAAGGGGCAGGAAACAGAGCATGGGGGTGCGTATCTCAGGGTGTGAGGGGAGGCACAAATCAGGTGGGCCTGCACTAGGTGCACTAAGCATTCACCACCTGAGGCACTCCGTGTTCCACTTAATGACCCACACATTTAATAAATGCTTTGTGGGGAGCAGGGATTGGGTGTGTGTTAAATGGGGTGGTTCACTTAACGGCCATAACCATCAATTATAATGGGCAGACTCCATTACAATCGTAACTCGCAGATGACCTCTAAGGATCCCTAGTGAGGAGAGGCTGCTGGTGAAGAAAGTGGACAGACCAATATTCATTGATAGAATAATAGTCCAGCCTTGGACTCTGATCAAGCCAGGAGGCCCCTGCCAGTTCTTATCCTGATACCAAACTTTTTTGTTAGTAAAGAAATTTTACGTCACAAATGCCTGCAGATCCTCAAGTATTCCAACCTCATTTTATCTTAGTTCCTCACTGGTTCCTTTCACCTGCCGTCCCAACTGCTTTTACTCTGTTGGGTTCTCCCTTTCCTCTTAATTTATAAGCACTTGTGTATGTGGCAGAGCAAAGCCAATATCACCCAATAGATTCATTTCTTCCTATATGCTTCAGAGAGGGTCTTCTATTGAATAGTGTGACACTGAACACATGGATCCTGTAGGTTACAAGTGTGTGTACTTTTGCCTTACTACTACCACTATTGGAGAGGAAACTCCACATGAACTGTACATTATCCACTTGATGTTGTGAAATGATATTGAGAGGGATCTTGGAATATAAGTGGACAACCATTTAAATATTTAAATATGAGCAAGTAGTGTGTAACAGCTGCCAAAAAAGCCAACACAGTTCTAGGCTGCATAAACAGAATCAAGATCACATTCAGTGTTAATACCACTTTATAATGCCTTGGTAAGGCCACACTTGGAATATTGCATCCAGTTTTGGTCACCACGGTGTAAAAAAGAGGTTGAGATTCTAGAAAGAGTTCAGAGAAGAGCAACAAAAATGATTAGGGACTGAACACTAAAACATATGAAGACGGTGCAGGAACTTGGTATGTCTAGTTTAAGGAAAAGAAGAACTAGGGAAGATATGATAGTAGTGCCCCAATATCTCAGGGGCTGTAACAAAGAAGAGGGAGTCAAACTATTCTTCAAGGCATCTGAGGGTAGAACAAGAAGCAATGGGTGGAAACTAATCAAGGAGAGAAGCAACTTAGAACTGAGGAGAAATTTCCTGATAGAACGATTAATCAGTGGGACTACTTGCCTCCAGAAGTCGTGAATTCTCCAACACTGGAAGTTTTTAAGAAGATATTGGATAACCATTTGTCTGAAGTGATGTAGGATTTCCTGCCTAAGCAGGGGATTGGACTAGAAGACCTCCAGGGTCCCTTCCAACTCTATTATTCTATTCTATTCTAAATGCAGTATTTGCATCACGTGGAATACAAAAAAAAAAGGAGGATTTTATTAAATTCCTTTGTGTGACTAGATAAACGTTGTAAAAGGCAAAGACAAACCAGAGAACAAGTGAATGAAAGAGTAATAACAGTTTTAAAAAATATATGAATTCCACTTTGGGATTTGATGGCATTCTTTTTTAATGTTCTGAATAGCTTTTTGAAAAATATGGGTAAGTGCACTTAAATGCAAGATACTTCTTGTGAATATGGGGGTTTCTCCAAATTCTAGTGGCATTAATAGTAAGATATTAGCCTTTAATGTTTACAACAGCCTAATCCAGAAATTGTTTATTGGAGCCCGAAATGTTGAATCCAATGAAAATTAGCCACCAGCCTTTAAAATGTATTTTATTCCTTAAGTTTCATTTGTCATAGAAAGAAATATGAAATCTGCATGCAACTCCCTAAATATTTCAAACATTTAAATAGTGTATGATAATTTAGCAGTACAATACATTATACAGAAAGGTAATATAGGGAAATGTCCTATAGTATATTTACAATTGAAAAGGTAGTTTTGTTATTTGTATTTTTTATAAAGAGAAATGTACTGCTTACCAGTGAAACGATTACATTCGAAATAACAGATTGCTGCTTTATGACTAAAAGTTAAATGTCCATTCTCCCACCAGAAACTTTATCCCTTCCCAATAATAAGGTACATTTTTGGATAATTCTAAGCTACAAATCTAAGAAATCATACACAATATACCTGAAGATATCACAACACAAAATTGCAAACTTCAGAAGAACTTCAGGTAAAGAAAAAGTGTCTTTCCCATATTAAACTGCTTTAGAAATATTTTTATCCACCAAAAGAGAATGAGTAGTATATTTATATTGTCCCATCTGCAGGGATTAGAAAACAGTTTTTTATCAATTTTGTAATGAGAAATCTTATTTCCAAATTTTACAGCAGTAGATATCAAAGTACAGAACAATCCCTAATTTAGCCCCTCTCACTCCATAGAAAAGGACACACCAAAAAGGTTTATTGTGGACTAGAAACCTGCCCTCCCCATGCTAAAAAAGAGTGATTGTTCTAGATTTTGTTTTTAAGAAATTAAGATTCATTTTATGAGCTTATAAAGCCCAATATAGAGTCATAGGAACAGAGGTTATGAAATTACGATTATACAAATACATTTTAAATGAAGATTATGATTCATGATATTTTTCACTAGAAAGGAGCCATGTATAGGATCTAATATATAAAGACACTTACGAAATCTGGTGGCTTTTTTTACAGCTATAAAATGTAAAAAGTGATCCTTGGTAACAAGAAAAGTGCTTTATAATTAACATAGATGTTGAGTTGTGTCTTGTGAGAAGTGATCTTTGTTGTCCATCTTTCTTATGCCCATCAATTAATCAATCCCACTTCTTCTACTAGACGTCACTCTCTTATTCTTCATAAACTCTGAAAATATAAAAGCAAAAAGTCAAAAGGAAATATAAAAGTAAGCCTGACAAAACTGTGAAACAACCCCACAAGCTCTTCAGTAAACTAAAATTCAAAGCACTGATCCTTCAGCCTTCTTGGACAGATGGGATTTAACATCTTCTGTTCTTTCTAAATCTTATGCTACTTAATCAACTTAAAGCATTAAAACAGAATTTGTATGGCCATTGGCCAGGGATGCTATAGAAGTAAATTTGTGCATTGGGTAGAGGATTGGACTAGATGGTGAAAAGTGATATATGATGATTCTGTGAACAGCAATATCAGTTCCCACTATTGTCTACTACTATTACTGTTCAATAGTTAGTACTATTCAGTGGCATATTGCGTCTTAAAATGGTGTTTAATAAAATTAGCTTTCTATATATGTTTAAGGCAATGCTAATATTTTGTGTTCTGTCAGTGTTGGGTTAATTATGAGTTTTGTTATGTTGCTGTGGTTTGCCGTTGCATATCTAAACTGTTTTGAAAGATATGTAAACAGTTGGACAACAATACATTAGGAAATACAGAATGCGAGATTTAATATAGGAAGAGATCTAGAAGCTGCTTTGTGAATATCTTCAAGAAGCTTGGACATGTGTTTCAAAATTAAACTCTTTAGGTTCAACAGCAGTTGATTCAGGGTAGAAGTCTGCTTGTTTATAGGCAATTGCTGTAATTTATAGCTTTTATTTTAAGATCAGAAACCTATAAATACTGAGAATGGGCAAAAATATTTAATAAAACAAAGATGTAAATACTGTACAAAGTATAGCTGTGAATCCAAGTTCAGTGTTTGGAATTAGTTCTCCTTTCATATCAGAAACCTATAAATACTGAGAATGGGCAAAATGTTTAATAAAACAAAGATGTAAATACTGTACAAAATATAGCTGTGAATCCAAGTTCAGTGTTTGGAATTAGATCTCCTTTCATATATTATTGTATTAATTCATAGTGAATTGTCTCTTAGATTTGTTTGCTCTGTTCCTACAATGTCCTTAACCCAGTCGGTCACTCCCACAGCCAAATCTCTTGGCAGGTCTATATGAGAATCTCAAATCCCCACTCACTTTTTCTGAGGAGGGCCAGGAGAGTAAGGGCAATCTGGATGATACCAGCCCTTCCTTGTTTGTCATATAGGCAACAATAGGTATGGTTTAGTCAGAGGCATCTACAAGATTAGATGTTTTTTGTCCAAATGACCAAAGGATTGTTGCACGAATATGATGCAAGCTCTATTCTCTTTATATACATGTATGAGTTGACAACATCATAAAGAAGGGACAGAGCTCATGTTACAATGGCATAATGCTGCTTTAATCTCTTCCTGCAGACAGCTTTGGGCCTGGCCACGACAGGTAATCAGCATTTGGTTGAAATGTTTGAATGGCTAGGCCTTGGCTGTGAGTGAATGTTGTAAATATTATTGCTTTTTCAGGTGTTCCTTCTTTCCACTTCTTTATTTAAAGGAGAAGATATGCAAAACAGGCTAATTTACTAATTTTTCCCATGGCTGGAATTACTCTACATTTGTGTCTCATGGGACACATTTAGAATTGACCTTATGCTTCAGGGGGTAAATTGACCAAGTCAACCATTCCTATTTGATGTTCCCACACATATTGTGACAATGAGGCAACTATATTCTATGACACATTTCAAGTAAGCCATCAGACACAATACACGTTTATCCCTGCTAAATATTAACAGAATCTTACAAGTCTGAAAGTACAATTTTCCCGTAGAATACTTAGGGTCTCTTCTGAAGCTTTGTTGCACCCACTATGCAGCTGCAGGCTATGTTGCCTCTTGTGTGACTATTAACTAGGCAGCATCTCTTTGCCCTGTCTCCCAAGGTCTTTCACACTACAGATATCAATAATCTGTGACACATCTGATAGAATTCAGCACTGACTATGTAACTGCTATTTTTGGTCCAGAAAGGCACACCAAAAATGCCATTAAGGACCCAAAATTTGCTGTTCATTAGTTTAAAAAGTGAGGTAATAAATGCGAGCTTATTTACCTTATAAGTGGGACTAAATTGTAAAAAGCAGCAAATTTGTTACAACACACCTCCCACTGTTACATTTATCCATTTACAAAAGCAGCAAAATCATAATTTAAAATTATCGATTATTTCTAGATATGACACTTGCAGATCCTTAAAACCTTCAAAAGTTTCCAATATACAATTTAAACATTAATTGTTGGGCTCTGTCCAACTTCTGCTGAAAAAAAAACCCTCCTCTCTTTTGGGGAGCAGGAGTATATTCTCCAAATAATACCTTCAGTGTTTTGCTTGTATTTTGAGCTTTTATCAAAGGGGAACTAGGTAGGCAATCAGGCAGGCCCTTTGTTCCTAGAAGTTCATCTGCTTCTGCTGTTTCACCTCAGGGCAGGTGTGCTAAAGTTTATTGAAGCAGAATGCTGAAGGAAATAGCTGTTTACCTAAGTCTCTATTCATCTCTTTTATACAGAGAAGCAATCTTCTGGCCTTTTCACCTGGGAAACAGGCATTTAATTTGTTCTCTAACCACAAGGGTTTTTGTTGTGTGATCCTGGGGCTATCACCTAGGAAGGTGTTTTTGAAAGATACTTATGTTACATTGGGTAGCTGGACAAAGATTTATCATACTGGTGCACAATTGCTAAGCCAGAGATGCAGTAAATAGATGTAGTATTAGAATTCTTCTATATTTTTTATCGTGCTTTTATTATTTTTCGTAAATAACTCAAGGTTATCAAGAACATACTTAATACTCCTTTGATTTTCCCCACAACAACCTTGTGAGATAAGTTAAGCTGAGAGAGACGGACTGGTCCAAAGTCACCCAGCTGGCTTTCATGCCTAAAATGATATCAGAACTCACAATTCTAATCTCAATTCTAATTCACAATTCTATATTAGGACGTGGTTCTAGATGCAACATGCCATAATTCTAAAAGTAGAACTTTAGGATTTTCCAGAAAACCTGAACTCTAATGTTAAAAGATTGTACTTGCAGTTATAATTGACTGGCTCTGCAGTAGCTGAATGGAAGGACAGATCCTTAGTGTATATTGTATAATAAACAGGTTTTCTCCTCATGTTTAGGGATATAGTTGTAATTATTATTATTTATTTCAGGCACGTAGACTGAACATTCAAAACTTCTTATCCTTTGCCAAAGCTGAACCTATTACAAATCTTGGTTCTTGGTCAGATATAAATAAAACTTATTTACAATGTGTAAGATATGGCCAAAACATGTGATCTCTGCAGAAACTGGCCAAACAGCACACCAGGTAGATCACATTAAATAAAACAATGTCCCCAATATGAATATCCATATTAGTCAGGACTTCCTTTTCACCTTGGACAAATGATATTATACTTAAAAAAAATAAACAACGTGTCCCAGTTCTGTGACTTTTCCAGATTTTATAACAACGTTCTGCTCCTATGCTTTTAATTAGAATGGCCACTTCAAACTGATAAATTAAGGAAATTAAAGAATATCCCTTTGCTCTACTGCCCTCTATGTGATCCTAGCTAAGAAATTTAATTTCAGACTTTCTAAATATTCAGGCTGATAATGTTTCACATGGGCAAATAATTTCCCCCTCCAAATTAGAGAGAAGGAGAGTTCTTGCCGAAGTGCCTTTTTAGAGGGCATTTATAAAATCATTTAGTTCAGGGGCTATATATGCCTATTAATATCAGCTTTGTGTCCCTAAGAAAATGGCTTCTCTCAGGATTCCAAATGTGATGCAGGTCTGGTGATTGTAACTATGTTATCTCTAGCAGGATTATGCCAATTAGTCCAAAGGGTTCTGGATGAAGTGGGGGAACCACTTCTCTAAACCTGTTGCTGGGAGCACTGAAGCAATTTGCTTTGTAACATAATTATAAAGTTCAGATCGACCCAGAAGATGTTTTAACTTTTGCTTTCATCTTTAGATATTGTCACAATGCTTTGCCAAAATCAATGCCCATCAGATGTGTCTGGTCAACTACCGCACAACTAGGAAGAAATGGATGGCAACTTTGAAAATAATAGCCCAGCACATCTGAAATTACTAAATTATGGAGAGATTTTTAAAACATTTGATTAGGTTAAAGCTTTGTTTATAGGTGAAGAAATTTCAGATATAGGTGAACTTTCCTGAAGCATGCTGTTTAACTTGAATTCAGTCTGAGCTGTGTGCATAATATAATCTGTAAGCAAAATGATTGAATCAGAAATGATCTTATGATTAGCCTAACTCAGGGTTGTAGCTAAATTTTAGAACTTGATTTTATTAAAGGATTCTAGTAAAGAATAAGCAGAGGATCTTTTTCAATTCACCACACAAGCATAATAAGAAAGATAATTTAAAGGATAAGACATCTGTTTCCCAGAAGGTTTTTATTTTCTTTAAAAAAATTCTCCCCAGGGCCGTCTTCTTCTCAGGAAAAAAAGTTGAGACTCTATTTGTGTAATGGGTAGCAAAAAAAATTAAAACTGAGCGGAACTCTTTTTTTCTTTAATCTTTGGTTTAATCCTCCCCTGCATCCATTGCAAGAGAGTAGTAAAACTAGTCTTGTGAAACAGAATTATGTAGCAGAAGTAGAAATGAAGAATGCATTGCATTTGCAACGGCTTCTGAAAAATAATAAACATTGCTTCCTGCTCATTCCCTACACATTGACCACTTATCACACACACACTCACACACACACAAGGAAAAGACAAGCATAATTTATGTTTCATATTGCATGCATAAAACATGACTAAAACATTAATGATCATCCTTATATCAACACTTTATCATAAATTGCTGTTGGATCTAAGTAATAATTAAAATATGGAGTGGCATATTAAGTCAGTAAGAAGGTAGGTAGGCAATGTTTAACACACTGGCTCCAGGCTTAAGCAGAAGCTTTTTGTTTGTGTGGGTATGTTTTTGAGTCAGTTTTGACTCCAGGTGACTCCAGGAGTAGTCCTCCATTTTTCTTGGCAAGGTTTTTCAGATGTGGTTTGCCATTGCTTCCTTGCTCCAGTTGAGGGGTGGGGGAGTGATGGGGTTAAGATAACTCAACTGGTTTTGGATCTAAGGCAACGCTAAAACTCATGGTCTCCCACAGTTTCTAGCCTAGATATAATTGGCTTTCTAAAGAAAATCTACTTCAGCAGAAATATAGATAATCTGTCATTTAATGTATTACACTCTTTCAATAGGATAAGTTTTTTCAAGTTAGATTGAGGCTGTATCTACAGAGTGACACCTAGCATGCTTGTCACTGTAATACTGAATCAAACATATGTCAGAGACATCTTTTTTCTAAATAAGCAAATTTGGTTAACAAGAAAACCCTCTTGTTATAATAATGCTATATGATTGTCGTCACCTGTATATAATCAATCAAACCCACCTTTCTTTTTCTTTCCATATTGTATACCACTTAAGTAATCTTTTTGTACTTGGGAGTTTAGGATGCAAGCAGTATTGATGGCCACCTCGGAATCGTGATTTCATTGTGACTCTGAAATAAAAACCAATTTGTGAGTACAGAATGGAGTGGCTCCTACAATTTTAACAAACAAGATTTGTTAACACCATAATTAGTTTCTCATTCTTCAGCTGAAGAAGCTTCTTGAATGAGAAGTGAAATGTCTTTAGAAAAACCAGAAAGTCCAGTTGTCCTCTTGAAACAAGCACCTTTGGACAACCATAATTAGTTAACTATCTCTTTCTACTACAAGCATTGGGCAAACTGTCTTTCCAGGTGTTGCTAATCTAGATTTCTCAAAACATCCTTTATTACTGACCATGTTGACTGGGACTGTTGTGATATATGGAGTATTGGGACATCTGGAAAATCACAGTAGTTCATTACTCTCTTAAGAGCTATTTTGTGTAATGGCTGTACATGTTCTATTTTTCTCTCCACACCTGAAACCTTTATTGCATTGTTGCATGCGATTTTGTATTAGGCAGAACCTTCCACTTCAAGTAAGTCATAGTTCATTCACTGGTAAACAGACTGCTGTGTCATTCGCATTACTGCTGTTAAAATTCTGTTAGAGAATTGGAGTAATAGAAAGTCTGGATGTGCTTGGTTCATCTTTCTGGCAATCAAGCTCTTAACTAAACAAATTGTTAAATGGTAGAGAAAAAAACAAATCTCTAAAGCAGCATGGCTCACCCCTGGCAAGATTCAGATGCTAGGTGGGTCTATTTTTATACCCTACAAGCTCTCCTATGCATTACATTCATTTTTGGTGCATGTAAATAACAGGTCAGCAATGGAAAATTGTATATATGTATCTTGCTGTTCTATATAATGAAACTTCCTAAGAACCAGAATATTTTTAGTAATCTGTGGCTCTCAGATCCCAGCATAACTTTAAAGTGAAAAAAGCTACTATAACATTCCTAATCTTTGCCGTAGCAACCACCTTGACAATATTTGCAACTCTAGTTCTTGTGGTTTTTTCTGTCACACCAAATGCCTACTTATGTTCTCATGGATTTCTTTGGTGCACTATGGCCTCATTCCTCTTGGCCCCTTCTTCTCTAAATTTGTGTAAAATGTTAGAACAACATAACCATACCAAACAATCATTTTGTTAAAAAAATTTCATGAATCCCAGCACTTTATGTATATGTACACATATACACACATAGAATGTTTCAGTTGTGCTTGTAAAAAGAGCAACTGTCGAGCTTCTTATTCATGAGTGATAGTAACGTAGCTCATACTTCATATCATATAAAGTCATTTTGTTCCATTACGCATAGTGAGCAGTATTATCTCATTCTTTGTATCTTATAATCTTTGGTTTATAGATTAGCAGGTTGCCTGAAATTACTAATCATGGTTATTCAATGAACTAGAATTAATCAATCTAGGGATTGATTGTATTCACATATCACATGAATGCCTTTAAGACAGACATATCTTAACTTGTGAAGTCCTGATAGAGTAAATTTTACAATATTTTTCTCCCTGATTGTGATTTAAATTACTTGTTATAGGAAGTCTGTCTGTCTGTCTGTCTGTCTATCATCTATCTATCTATTTATCTATCTATATCTATCTATCTATCTATCTATCTATCTATCTATCTATCTATCATCTATCTATCTATCTATCTATCTATCTATCTATCTATCTATCTATCTATCTATCCACTCTATACAATGACATTGAGTTAACATATAAAAGCATTAACAGTCCTAACTTTTTCAATTCTGAAGTCTTGTTGAATTTAGTTTGAGATTGCAACCTTATACATCCTATTCAAAACAATTCTGTTTAGACAAGGTTTGCATTGCAACAGAGAAGAAGAAAAAACTAGAAACAGAAAGAAAGAGAAAATGTACCAGGCTGGTAGGCAACTAAGCTTTAGGATGATCCAATTTTTAAAAAAGTGCTTTTGTGTTATGAAAAATAGAAAAAAATAGAAGGGATCTTAAGACTGCATGCTCAGAGGCTTAATTGTGAGAGGTTTTTTTTTTTGCTGTTTTTAGCAAACAGGGAAAATGTTCTCTAATAGGGATTTCAGTTATATTTCTACCTCAGAACTTCTGCCTTTTCCCTTCAACTGCCAGATCTGGCCAAGCTTCTAAAAGTCTGGCATTCACAGCTCCCTCATGCCCATCCTAAAAAAAGCTTGTGATTGTTTTTCTGCTGGCCTTCCAACATCCCACTTCTACTGGCATTTTGTTTGTGAGAGCACACTGTTGTTTGGTTTTCCCATCAGGCAGCCCAGACGAGTCCTTGGCAGCCAATGTTCAGGCAGGAAAGCCTCGCACTGCTTTTGTTATGCTGATGCACGTTTCTGAACCTTTTGTCAGCTTCAGGTCACTGATGTAATGGAGACATAACTTGTCTATGCAGGCGGACTGGGAAAGAGCTACCTCCATACCTTCTGGAAGTTTGAACATTTCTCAGGACCTGTCAGAAAAAGGAGGTCACTGGCACACTGGACCACAGAAGCAGTTGGAACAGGCCTTTCCTGATTTTCAAATGAAAGCTGATATTTGGGGAATACGGAGGGGGAGCAAGGGAGGAGGACACCCTCCCTTCCTGTCCATGAAGCTATCTTCTGAGTTTATTTCTCATAAAAGGTAGTTCTCCACCCCACCAAATCCTGGATGGCCAAGCCATTCATTTTCTGATCCAAAATTTCAGCTCTTGAGGATTCCATACTAACAAATGCCAATGAATCGCTGTTTCAGAGAGCCAATTTTTCTTTCTTTCTGAGAATTTCTAAAGACAACTTTCTCTTGTTGGGAGATTGCATGATCCTTGTGAAGCAGAGTTGGTAGGGCACACATTTTTGCACTGGCCCTATTTGTCAAAATTTTATATAGATTCTTCTATAATATATTTCTGTTCAGTGGTGAAATTCAATTTTTTTTTTTACTACTGGTTCTGTGGGCATGGCTTGGAGGGCATGGCAGGGGAAGGATACTGCAAAATCTCCATTCCCACCCCATTCTGGGGCCAGTCAGAGGTGGTATTTGCCGGTTCTCCAAACTACTCAAAATTTCCGCTACCGATTCTCCAGAACCTGTCAGAACCTGCTGAATTTTACCCCTGATTCTGTTATTTCTTAAGTGCCAGTTTTTTGTGTGATTACCATTGCTGTGTATTAGCAACGGAGTAAGTCAACTTATGCACATAGTACATTTGAATATTGCTTTAAGATTATTGGCCATAGATGCATTGGATGGATGCATTACATTTTTGTGGCTGGTCTTCAAATATAATATTGCATTTACCATATACTTACTATCATATTAGCATACTGGTGTCTGGATCACAGATTCTCAGCTCTCTTGCCCACAAAGGCTGGGTATACAACCTCAGGGCAAGGCAGTTCTGAAATTCCACTCCCCTCCCTTCTCCCTATCCCATATCCATGTTCATTAACTCTCAGTTGATCATCACCCCTGTGTATTGCAGATTTGAACAGTTATGCATAGATATATCCCTGTTTTTGTTTTTTTCTCAATAAACACAGAATGTTTAATACAGCCACACAAAAAAATATCCCTAAACTGCTACTCTTCAGATGGTTGTAATTCCCAGACTATTTCTGGTGGCTGGGAATTTGTGAAAGGAAAATTGCAGCACTTCGGGGGGGGGGGGTAGATTAAGGAAAGGCTACTATAGGATCAAGTTCAGAGAGAGCATACTCTGAATTCTACAATTTTGGTAAAAGGAATTGTGGAACAACATGCTAGATTCAGCCTAAAGTTATAGGGTTAATATTCTTCCCAGAAGCCTATGCTATTGGATTAATTTATGCAAAGACCTGTTTTTGGTCAGAAAAGATTCTCTATGCACTTAACTATTTATTTTATTGACCTACGCTCCTTCCATAAAACTGATTTTCACTTTGGCTTTTTTATTCAGGTGAATCAAATTTATGCCCTAGCTTCATTTTGTTTTATGGATGTAATGCATTATTATTATTACATAGCTTCAACTAGAACTTTGGGCAGATATTATTTTAAGCAAATAATATATCAGAAAATCTTGAATCTGCTATGTTTGAATGCCTTCAAATTTACTGAGAAATTATGAATTGAAGGGATTTACTTCCAAATGACTGAATATATAATTTGATTGTTATGAATATTGAATATTGACGATCAACTTATGTAACAGCCATATATACCAGACCGAGTACAGAGCTGAGAAAGAAATGATAGTGATTCAGAGCAGAGTGGAAGAAATTGTTTTGGCAAGGCACATTCTTCCTTGCTACAAGAAATATTTTTATGGTGTATATTAAACAATTTGATATTGCTTGCAAAGAAACAATACATTAACAATCCACCGCAATTCTAATTTTAATTTCTTGATTTTGCATAAATCTCTATAGGCATACATTATCCTCTAAAATCTGAACATTTTAGCTTTTTTCCTCCTCTCACTCGTTACAGCTGTGTGCAGAAGTGCTTCACGATTGTTGAATGAGCACAGAGGTAAAGGAGTTTGATGCACAGCGCATGAATAATCCAAATATCACCCATCTCTGAACTTTGAACTGTGATGAAGCGTATGTGTGTATATGCCAGTTCCAAAATTAATTTTAGGAATGATCCTAATAGATTATAATAAAATAGAGTGCAAAGCCAATTTATAAAAAAAATGAGCATCTGTTAATCCCTATTTCGGTCCTGGTAAGAGTGGGTGGGCACATTATAGAAAATGCATGTGAAATGAAGAACAATGAAGACAAATTAAATAAGATGTCAGAAATGATAAAAGCACCATTTTAAATAACTGTTATGGATGCAGGAGCTCAGGGTTTTTTTTTTTACTACAGAAGTCAGTTAATAAACAGACTACAAATTAGTATATTTCTTTGATGAGTATCTTATGAAATATTTAATTATTATTGTAAGTTAGTTGTATTGGTGTTGAATTCATCCATTTTCCCACTCTTCAACAGATTTAGCCTTAGAAAATATTTGTATATCTAACCAGAAGGATTCAGAAAGAAAAAGTTCAGTGAAAGAAAATCTTAAGACTCTTTTTTATGTTTGTCTTTCTTCATACTTCAGTATTTTTTAAGCCTTAAAGATTAATAAATTTGGAACCACATGTAATATATGGGTCTGCCTAAGAAACATTTGGAGTTATCAATATGAAAAATCTGAGATTACCAGCAATTAAATCTAGCAAAGAAATACAACTGGTTCCGAAGACAAACTAAAAGGAAGAGTGTTGTTTGGAGTTTTCAAACAATGGCAATGAAAAATAAAATCCTTCTTGGCTTACAGAACATTGTTTCCTGGGACAAACTTGTTCTCTTCCTGCTAGAGCAAAAGAATCAATGTGTTGTTTTTTTTTAAAAAAAGGACAGTGTGGGGAAAAAATACTTCTTAAGAAGTGGAGTAGTGTTTGCTTTTGCCATCATTCCAACACAATAGTGGGATAAGCTGTGCCTTTCGGTTCATAGATCACTCATCGTTTCAATGAGGAGTCACAAGAGAGTGATAAAAGTGAGCAGGCAATTATTCTTTTTAATATCTTTACTGTTGAAACTGTTTTTATATGGTAGTATCCAGTATGGAAAAAACATCATTCTGGCCACTTCCTTTCCTCAAAGTTGATGAAGCAGGTGAACCTTAATTCTACAAGAGAGCCTTTTCCCCAACTTCTGCCAACTTTTTCGAACTAATATCTGTGATGTCCTGAGTTATATCATTGTGGTGCATGTCTAAAATGAAAGAAGCCACCGGATATTTCGCATTATATACTTTAGCTAGTAAACATTTTTCAGGTGCGGGGGGGGGGGGAAGAGTCTACTATTGAAATACACAAGAAAGATGTTATGTGATCTGAAAGTAGCTATTGCTACTTTCCTCCATCTCTCATATTTGATTTATCACTTGGAAGAAAAGGAAATATTGCTAAATGCCTATGCAGAAGGGTTCTGTTTTTTGCATCAGTTGACACAGAGGAGAGTGAGCTGTGATGTACTAAAACTATCCTTTTTTTAAAAGTAGGACCAGTTCATTTACATTTGTTACGTGGGTTTTAGAGCCCATTTAAAAAGTTCTATGTGGGATTTTTTAAAAGGAAGATTTCGTTAGCATGTTTTTGGTATGGAAGTCAAAGGGGTGAGTATTATATAAAGTTGGCATGATTAACAATGACTTGGCAAGTGATTCTATTTAGCACAAATTCCCAAAGTGGTAGAGGTGATTTTGGGTACTGAAATCAGCAGTTTTACTCAGCTAAGAGATATTCCTTATGTATAGTGCAAATCTTTACTAGCAGTACATCTCACTGAGCTTAATGGACTAAAAAATAAATATACTCAATATTACATTACAGTTAAAGGTTTTTAGTCACTTAAGAGAATGGGATTGAAATAGTTGCTGTCTTGCAGCATTGTATAATAAAGATTTTGCGTTAATTGCTTCTGTGAAGATTAAGATTCAGAGTATGAAAACTCTTAATGCCCAGACATACACAAATAAATAAGTACAGGTATATAAACAACTGAAAAGATTTATTGCATTTCTAACTTCATATTGCACTTTTAGTTTACACTTAACAAATCAACAATGTTTCCTAAATGTAAGAGAAAAAACAAGTTTCCAGCTATTTTGCTACACTAAATATGATATGCTTCTGTAATAAACAGATTATTTTAATCATTTTAACATTTGCAGAAAAGCAGACTTAAATTAGATTTAGATATAACACCGTTTTTAAAAAAAACTTACATGATCATTCGTTCCTTGCAATATGGATATTTTGGCCGCTCTTCAAGTTTCTGAATATCAGATAATCTTATTTTCGGACCCTTTCTTAAGCATTTGCATTTTGATCCTATAAGACAAAATGTATGTGTCCATTTGTGTATGGACTAAGTTCAGATATTATTTTAAAATCTACAGAAACATCTTATTTGTTTATAGTTTCACTTTAAAAAACAAGTGCTATATTTGTAAACATTTTTATATCGCTTCAATCCTTCATATGCTTAAGCAGTTTACATTCAGTTGAAGTAGACGGAAGATGTGTGAATGTCTGTTTATATACAGAAATTAGATCTATTAGATCTAGTAGGGCTAACTCCCAAGTAAATCCACTGGATTGCAACCTTTGTGTATAACAAGCCATGTGACAACCCCATTTTATTAATTACGCACCTGCTGTGTTGAAATTTAATGACAAAGAAAAGTTTAAGGAAAATAAACAATATGACCAATGACTTTCACGGATGTTAATTTCTTTCCTTTTGATACATATTAAAAGAGTTTGCCAAAAGCATTCCAAATTCATCATTTTACACTCAACAAACTTCAAAAAATAACACAGTACCAAGCTGGGCCAAAGAGAAATTTAACCACAAGCAATTCAAGCCTTCCAACAAAACCAAAATGTTAAAAAAAATTCTTGATACCTGCACCTGTTTGAGTTCTGTTCACTTTTCCCACTGTACAAAACCTGGAATGAGTTCACCCTTCAAAGCTGATCATTGCAAGAAGTAAACTTTGGCTGAAAAATTAAATGCGAACCAGGGTTACCCATGGCTTTTCATGGGAGCTTTGCAAAAATTTCTCATTTTTTGCAAACCTATATTCTACGGTCTCTTGTCATTTTTCTTTTTCCAAATCCTTCCAAGGACCACAATTGTATTTCAATCTGCTGTTTTGGTGAGGGATGAAAGGGAAAAACGCCAGAGTGAGTGAGAGAGACGGTGGTTAGTGAGGAACCTGTAACTTACCTTCTACGCTGGTAAAGCAGATTACAAGGACCAATATGAGGAGAACTGCGGTCAAAAGCTTCATAGTAAGACCTGAAGAGCCTAGAAATGGGTTCACTTAGGTCTCACTGGGTTAACCTGCTTTCTCTTTGCCCCCGGGATTGTTCAGATAGAGGAGGTCAGATGGCGTTTGAGGGATGCCAGGCCAAAGGACGGATCGTGACTGACTCGTCCGGTTTTGCTCTCCTGGTTTCTGTTATGTCTCTTCCTGCACGTCCCGCCAGTTTCAGCTCCTCTCTGCCTGAGCACGGAGGCTTTCCTCCTCTTTTAAAACAGCTCCTGCTGCCCTTTTCCTCTGACTCATTAATATGCAGATAGACTCAGTTACTTTCAACAATTTCGCAATTCCCCCCTCCAAAGGGAGGGACTTGCAGCGG
Source organism: Thamnophis elegans (assembly GCF_009769535.1). Taxonomy (NCBI): domain Eukaryota; kingdom Metazoa; phylum Chordata; class Lepidosauria; order Squamata; family Natricidae; genus Thamnophis; species Thamnophis elegans. The sequence goes on from NC_045542.1 coordinate 86,496,230, forward strand.
GCAAAAATAGCTGATTCTGCTTAAGGCAGCGAAGTATCTTCGTGGGTCTCACAATGTAAGGAGAGAATATGAAGGTGAGAAAGACGGAATGAAAAGGAAGCCTTCTTCCCCCACCTCCACCTTCTCCCCCCAAAGAAACCTGGGTGCAATCTGTCAGAAAACCCCCTTTAGCTGAAACTCTTGGGAAACTCATTGGCTCTCAGGTCAATGCACCTCACAAGGCTCCTATTGAGGATAAAACTGGAGGAAAGGATAGCATTAACCTCACAGAGCTGGAGAGAGTTCAGAATACAAGTGATCCTAACAGTATAGGATTTAAGTGTGAATGGCAGCTTCCAGAATTTAGCACAGAATAACATTGATGCTTTGATTGTTAGGAAATATTTCAAAGTTTTGCAGGCAACCTGCTTCCTTTCAGAGAGGATAGTGAATTAGTTGGCATTTCCCCTTTTAAAGAGTGCAGCTCTGGGCCTTGCATTTTCTGCCACACACTGAAATCTAAGCATACTGTGTTGCAGATTCTGCAATGCATTATCACTGTATAATGACCACCACTAAAATTGGGGGCAGGAACAACACTTATCAGACTTGGCTGATGACAACCTACAATCTAGAACAATCTAACCTTGTGTGGAGATCACCAGAAAATCTCAGAGCTGAACTGGGAAATTGAAAAAAAAAAAACCACCACCCTAGAAAGGACGCATTGGAAAAACCATTTCCATTCTTGTGCCAAGAATCAACTCTTCAGTAATCAAGCTTGATTTGATGGAGTCATGTTGAATTAGATGAATGAATGAATTTGGTGCAGGATATCTGTCTTTTTTATTTATGCTAACATGAGACTAATTTCAGTGGTTATTAGAAATGGAATTCCACCAACAAGCCATCCCTATGAAATATCTCCCTATGTGTAAACACTTTATCACGTCATTGTGGTGGGAGTGGTGATTGAAAGCATATGTTTCTCTAGTCTTCGACATCTACATGATGTCATTTTTTGTAGGAAGCACACTGAAGATAATTTAATGTCTACTGGTTAGAGTTGGAGCAAACCATGGGACTGTATGAAGGGGACAAGAAAGTCTGCCCACCTCCGGTCAGAGACTGCCTCACATTGTGAGTCAGAGGTCTGTAACTGATGATCACTTATGTTTTGATTTATGTCTTGATCAGGAATTCCATTTTTTTTTCAACTAACAGGTTCACTTGCCTGAAATAGTTGGAAAATTGTGCTCTATAGTGAAAGTGCAACTTCCCCGGTTCTAGTTTTTTCTTCTTGAAACTTCAGTACCAAAGGGATATCAGAATCTGGTTGATTCTGGAAGTAGCTACTATTTGAAATCCTACAAATCAAATTCCTTGTTGTGATCTGTTTAAATTAGACCTCTCTGGAATGGGAAGAAGAGGGGAAGGGTAAAGGGGAGGAAGGGGAAGGAGAGAAGGGAAAGGAGAGGAGGAAGGAAGGAAGGAGAGAAGAAAGAGAAGAAAGGGGGTAGGAAGGAGGGAGGGAAGCAAGGAGGGAAGGAAGGAGGGAAGGAGAGAAGAAAGGAGGGAAGGAAGGAGGGAATGTAGGAGAGAAGGAAGGGGGGAAGGAAGGAGGAAAGGAAGGGGGAAAGGAAGGAGAGAAGGAGAAAAGAAAGGAGGGAAGGAAGGAAGGAGGGAAGGAGAGAAGGAGGGAAGGGGAAGGAGGGAAGGAAGGAAGGGGAGTAGGAGAGAAGAAACGAGGGAAGGAAAGAGGGAGGGAGGGAAGAAGAAGTAGGACCGTTGTAAGATAAGATGGATCTATGGAATGTTAAAAAAGCAATCTTCAAGTACATTGTCAACAGTAGGGAAAAATTGTTATAAATACATATTATTAATAACAGTTATGAGATCATTGTGAATGTATATATGAAATTGATAAAATTAAAATAATTAAAAAAAAATTAGATCTCTCTGCTAAGTATTGTGGTGCTCCAGTTGAACAAGAACCTACTTTCAAAGTAAAATGGAAGGGGAAAAAACGCAAGTGCTTCATGATTCCATCTTTATTCTTTATATTTGCTTGGCTTTTGTATAATTTTTGCTTTATGTCTTTAACTTTTTGTGGCTTGAATAGGTATTGTGCTGTAACCCATTGAGAATCTCTGGGTTGTTGCAGGTGAAAACAAAAGAATGGGGGGGGGGGGGGACCAGGCTTGTTTTCTAAAGGTGAAAGGTCATTTAGGCCACTATGTCCAACCTCTTCAATATGTAGAAATACAAATTAAAAATTGTAAACATCTGGCTATCTAGCCCCCCCACGTAAACAAATTGAGTGAAAGAAAGGCCATCATTTTTTTGAGGGGGGGGGGAATTGGTTCCATTGTCGAACTATTTTTATTATTGGAAGTTTTTCTTGTGTTCCATTGGAATCTGCCTGAATTAACCCCATTATATCTTATATTCTTTAATAACAGAAAACAGGTCTTGAGCTTTTTCTGCATGACATTTGTTCACAGGCTATATCTTTAGAATGCTTTCATATTCCCTATTAGTCATATTTTCTAAATATATCCAGTTTTTCAATCTGTTGTCATAGACTTGCATTTTAACTTGCTGATCATCCTTCTTGTTGCATTTTTCCAAACCTCCTCATATTTCTCTGAATTATTCGAAAAGGGTGGCATTGAAAACACAGGTAGTATGTGGCCAAAGTTGAATAAACTGGAATGATTACTTTCTGTGGTTTGGAAATAGTACATCTGTTGATTCAACCCACAATTGGATTTGTCTTTTTTTTTTTGCATGCAGAACACACCGCTGGCTCAAATTCAGGCTGTAATCAATAACTATCCTAAGAACTTTTTCACAGATATCACTACCAAACCAGATATTCCCCATTCTGTACATGTGTGTTTGATTATTATTATTTCCTAAGGGAAGAACTTTTCATCTAACTCTGTTAAATTTCATTTAATTACTTTCAGCCACTCTCTCCAATCTAAAATTGCCTGTTTTTTCTCCCAGCCAATTATTCAGCCATCTGCAATTCTCATTTCCTCAATCTTCTTATTCCAAGTCATTAATAAAAATATTAAAGAGTAGGACATCTAAGCCTGAACTTTGAGACATACCAGGTGATATTTCTACCCAGTTCCACAAGAAGCCTTTGATGAGCACTTTTTGAGTACAATTATCTACCTACCCAATTCATCATCATTCACTTAACTGGCTTATTAATCAAGATGTCATGATGAAATGGTCATCTACCAAGATAATATCAGAGGTAGTGCAAAATAAAAGTTCATATGGTATAGAATAGTTAAGAGATACCCTTTTCTACTCACATAAACCATGCCTGTATATGAATTCAATTTTCCCTTGTTTGTAGTGAATATGAGCACAGAGCATGGAAAAAGAGTGATTTTGATAAGTCAACATTCATGAATTAATTATTCAGCAAAAGGAAACCAGAAAAAATGGGCTGTCCTTCTTAATTAATTACATGACTATGAGAGCTTTCCTTTCAGAATCCAATATTGTTTCCAATGTCTGAAGCTGGCAATTTAAGGAGTACATGCATACCACACGCACAAAGAATATAATGAATGATGTATCCATTCCCCCCCCTCCCCAGCATGTTTCCCACTCATGTGAGACGTGCTGCTGACATGCTTGGAACATCTTGAATATCCTTGAGGCTTATTAATGCAAATCTCTGTGTTTCCTTCTTTCCCAAGACGTGCTTCTTCTGTACCTTCAAGTGCTTGTGTCTGTGTCTGTATGCATGTGTGCCTCTCTCACTGTGTGTGTGCTTCTCCCAGAAAATAAGCACTCTAGGGTCAGAGGTCATGGCAGCAAACATGCAAATGAAATGCATCCCGTACTGATCTGACAAAACTCACCTAGTGACCATCAAATTATTGTCTTGTTTTTTTAGTACATAGTTTAGTGGAAAAAAACAAATTAAGACATGAAAAATTCAGGCTAAACCCTGCAAGGTTCCAAAGGATGGCTGGGTTGGGAAAGAAATAAGGAAACAATCATGTCCTACTTCTCAGGCTTAGCATATGAATTTAGAGATTACAACAGACAAATCTGCTTGTGATTTATTTTCTTGCTTTTGGTTGGGATTAAATGTGTTACAAGTCATCACTATTATTTATTCAATAGTGATTAATGTTATTCAAAAACAGAATAGATGAGCCACTATGTCCCCTTGCTGGCTCCATCCAGAAATGGTGAACATGGAAAGAAAAAGCAGAACAGCCTAAGCAGGAACTACCAAAGAAGTGAAGGGTCAAGGAGACTTATCTGCAAATTTCTATAGCGTTAGGTTCATGGGTTCACTATCTCTCTGCTTATCCTGTATCAAAAAAATAATAATCACAAAATAGGATCATGGCAACCAATCCAGATTCTGTGAAGCAATATGTCTTCTAAGGTACTCTACTTAGAGAGTGAAGACAAACATCTGAGACAGGAACTGAGGAGGCCTGTTTGATATCTGGAACCTAAACAATATTCAAGCCTTTTGAACTCACTTATATCCAGGTTGATTATTGGGATTCAGATAATGCTGCTTGCATAATGGATAGGAGCACTGTGGATAATTGGCATCCATTGGGTGCTATTGTATTTGCATCATCATATGTGCAGCCGGACCTCGTTAATCAAAAGATGAAAATCAGGTATCAATGTGCAAACAGAATGTGGTCCTCACTGTGGCTGTGGATGAAGGAAGTGAATCACACTAGTGATGGGATTTAATTTTTTTTACTACCAGTTCTGTGGCTGTGGTTTGATGGGTGTGTCATGGCTTGGTGGGCATGGCTTGGTAGGTGTGGCAGGGGAAGGATACTGCAAAATCCCCATTTCCTCCCGATCAGCTGGGACTCGGGAGGCAGAGAATAGATGGAGTTAGGGCCAGTCAGAGGTGGTATTTACCGGTTCTCCAAAATACTCAAAATTTCCGCTACCGGTTCTCCAGAAGAGAAAGACAGCAAGCTAGCTCAGCACTGCAGATGGAATTCCAACTTGGGGTGAGATAAAGAGGAATAGGGAGACAAGGCATAAGAGAAAGAAGGAAGAAATATGGAATAGGCAGGAGTCCTAAAAAATGGCCCAAGAAACCCCCGAAAATGGCCTGGGTTTTGGCTGGTTTTTTTGGCCGTTTTCCAGTGCCCTGGCACCTGCAAAGACCAGCTGTCCAGTGCATATGTGCACACCAGAAACCAGAATAACAGTTGGTGATGGCACATGTGTCCACAGAGAGGACTCTGCGTGCCACCTCTGGCATGCATGCCACAGGTTCACCATCATGGTTATAGGAACTGGAAGAGATTCTGCTTGGGAAATTTCTTAGGGATTCAGCTCTTGAATCCAGGACCAATTCTGTGTTCAGAGTTGTGGCTGTACATAGTTTTCCAAGCTGGGAAACCTGCCCTGTTTTGCAGACATCTGTAATACAATGCAATAGGTGGAAGATCTTTAGATTGTAATGAGTAGAGTCCACAGCAGAAAGTCACAAATCTAAGTTTCCAGTTTTTCTTATTTTGTGCCCACAGTGAGATGTTAAAAGTGTGCTAGGCTGAGAGATTGACTATTAATAGAAGGAGCTGTAGACACCAAATTTAGGAATGGAAAAGAGAAGAGAAAATATATAATAATTGGATCATCATCATCTATTCTGCTGTAGCTGTCTTGGAGGCAGGCTGTTGCTTCAGATTGTGTTTATGTGTGATCCAATAAGACATTTCACATTGTTTTTCCATAACTTTCATACCAATTTATATCACAAGTGTTTTTCATAGTAAGGTGCTTGGCTTAATTTCTTTTAATTAGGGGAAATTAAAATCTTTTAATTTAATTTCTTTTAATTGATATTTTTATTCCTAAGAATTGGAGGATTCTTACCATGAAGCAAAGTTTATGTTCAGTTTAAACATTGATTTTCCTACAATCATTTTGGATATTTCTCCTAAACTATTATGGAGACATTAATGCTATGTGATGTTTCCCTAGAGATAGAAAACAGTATTGTATTCCTGTTGTTAATATTGTTACTATTCTTTTCAGTTGGTAGATATTGACAGATGTTGGTTTCATTCATTCTTGTTTTCAACAAAAGTGTTTCAATGCTAACTGGATGACAATCAAGCCAAAGTCTGTATAACTACTAATAACTGCAACTTAATGTCTTTCTTCTTGAAAGAAGAGCGTAATGAAAAACATACCCATTCAATCTTTCCCTCCCTGAAATGGATAACAAGCCCAACATTTATTCCAGTGAACTTTCCTTTCAGCTATTCTTTTCAAGAATTTGTCCTTGGGACATAAGTTTCTTAATGACAGTGCCCAATGGTGAAAATTAAACCATGAATATACTAGCGAATGAATAGATATTTGGCTGTTTACAAAACAGAACTCTGTGCTAACAATATGTCTGGTTTATCTGTCTTAATGATTAATGATAAAATCATTAATTAATTATTGTGATTGCTGCAAATTCCTTCAGGATTAGAAGCCCTATACCTTGCAGAGTCACCTCCTGGAAAACATAGGTAGATAGGTGCTGCTGAACTCATGGTTTGGGTTCATTAGAAAGCAGATGCTGAGCTAGATAGATCTTTGATTTGTTCCAGCACAGTTTTCTTCATGTTTTGTAACATGAGCAAATGCAGCATTCCATTATTTCTGCTGCTGATATTTTAACAATTGAAATTTGGTTTCACTAACTGTTTTGCCAAGGGGGGGAAATATTTAATCATTACACTTCTGTCATCAAAATCTGCTTTCATTAGTTTTAACATCAGAAGAAAGAGAGTCCAACTATCCTTGCTTGAAAACTGCTGCCATTCATTGCTGGCAGCAATAGAATGTCTCAGGATAGTAAGGCTTTTCTTCTCTTTACTCAATTATGAACTTCTAGATAATTTCAGAAAGCCACACTGGAAATAATTGACTTTCCCCAGATGTGTTTTGTATTGTTTTCCTTTCCACATGTGTGCAATCAGGCCATCATATATTCATGTAGCAAATTAATGTTTTTGTGTGCATGTCTGTGAGATTCTTTGTGCTTTCTGAGGTTGGTTGTTTACTTGCAGACATTTCATTACCCAACTGGATAACATCTTCAGTGCTAGAAGGGAGTGGGGTTTGTTCTGTGTTCATTAAGTGGCTTATCCTGTCTGCGTTGGTGCAAGTTGCTTTCTTCTTGGTAGATCAGGCTTGTCCTTATAGTTTGTGCTTGTCCTTATCTAAGTATATCAATACAGAACAAGAGAATCAAGATTCTTTGGAGAACCCTATATAGAAGAACAATATCTGGAAATAAAATCATTGCCTGTCCATGTTGGGATGACCTCAGAAATCCCCCAAAGATATGAACAGACTCATTCAGCACAGGAGACTAACTTGCTCATTTGGAACGACAAAAACGGGGGCCTGTCTGGGACCCACTATAGTATTGGTCTGTCTCCTCTCAAGTTTTTTTTTTCATCTGAAAGAGAGCAGGAAGCGGAAAATCAAGTCCAGGAGAAATCTGTAGTGAATATTCATAACTTCCAGATGGAGAGGAAGCTAAACTAAGCAGTGCTATAAAATGTGACAATTGATTCAGGTGAACTAGTTGAGCTTAAGGGAAAAAATGCTGACTTGAAATGTGCAGCAATGCCCTCTAGAAGATCTTGTAGGATCAGGTGCTTTCTTTTTCAGGATCATATCATACAATATGTGTTTCAGTCTCACCCTGAAATTTATAACTCTGAATTTCTGGAGACAAATCATTGCTTTTTACTTCATTTTCAGGCTTCTGCCTTGCTGTGAATTTTGATAAGTTAATTTTTTTTTTTGAATTGTTCAGATTAAGCTCCTAGACTTTTCATGGTTATTAGTTGCAAAGCCAGCTGACTTAGAAACTGGTACTAGATTCTTTCTATGTTTTTAACCCTTGATTTCAAACACTGGCATACTAAATTGTTGCCCTTAAGATCCTGAACATTTTTGTTGCCTCAAGCATTTACTGCTGGTTTTGCAGATATACATTGTTTTTTTTAATACATCAAAGTTATATGGCTGCCCATCCCATAAAAAGTGACATGATACCTTTTCTCGTAATAAAACCTTATTCTAGCAAGTACTACATTATTGGTCACTGAAGTCTATTCACAGTTTAGAAAACAAAAGCAAAAATAATTAAGACTGTAGACCATATTCTAAGATGGGTAATTAGATTGCTTAATGTGGATTATCCTTGATGCGTGTTCATTTTTTATCTTAAGTTTAATTGCCACTGTATTGCTGTTACATTTAACAGAAGGGGTGATCCCATTTCCCTAGTCCCAGAATTAGTACCTTTCAAATAAAACACGGAAAGCCAAATGTATGTAAACAGCCATCATAATATATTGACTGGTAGAGGATAGAAACAGTAGCGTTTTTTTATTACAGAAAATGAACTTTATTGAGGAAATCTAGGAAATTAGCAGCAAAATGAACAGCTAGAAGGCTTTTCATTAAGAAGGAGGAAAAGGAAGGAAAAGGGAAACCTATGAGTGTAAAAAGAACAAATGGAGGAAAAAGAGAATTGGTCAGCTCAATGTCATATTTATCTTTTTTTTAAAAATATAAACATGGGGACAATTATCAGTGCTGACAGTTTTTATTGCATTGGCAAGAGAAGAAAGGACAGTGAATCAAGGATTCATGGTGGACACAAACTGAATCATGGGCTTAGGGAAATCTCAAGTCTGAAATATTTCAGAGAGAAGAAGAATCGCCCCATGAAAAATACTAATGACTCAGAAACCGTAATAGATTTAGTTGTTAATTCTAATATGATAAAAAGGGAGTGGTTAGAAACGTCAACTTATTGCTAGTACTCACCTAAGCAAATTGATTGCACAATGGTAATAGTGTTTACAGAAGTACACTTTGGCTATCTAGCACAGTGAAGATCATTTAATTTTGGGTAGAACATAATTTGAGAATTTACAACCTTGACTTTTCCCACCCACTAGCTGAATAATATGTTGGATAATGTCCTTATCCATGTCAGTAGAAATTCTGGAGAGAATGTATATGACAAAAGAATAAAAAGGAAAAGATTAAAAAAGATTTTAAAAAGATTTGGGAGGAATTTAAATGTGGAACTGCTCACCATCTTGGTTCCTCTTGAAAGCCATTTTGAGTATACTTTGATTTGACTTTTTCAACCTAGATTTGGCTTGGCTGACATTTCTTGGGAAAAGCAAGAACCTATAGGTACCAGGGTGCTGAGAAACATGTAAAAGGGTATCAGTATTCTGAACTTGTAGCAATATAATCCATTCTAATATTTTGCATGTGACACAATAGAAATTAAACTATCAGTATAATATAATTGGTTGACTTTGTGAAGAAATGAACTCTTGTCTGTAAACTCAACGTGCAAAGGTTGATGCGCTCCCGCCTAGAATGGGTGTGTATCTTCATATTCATAGGTGTGGTTTTCAAAGACATTATTTTGCTTGGGAAGAGAATCTAAATATTTATACTTGACTAGTAACCATGGACTTTCACCATACACAATGCAAAATGTGAAGGCAGTTCTGTTACTATAATTTAATATTAAGAAGGATGACTAAAAGGTCTCATGCAAAAGAAGCAGATTTATTCAGGGCACAGTAAAGATCACAACAAAACATTCATTACTTTAATCAAGCTAAATACATATCCATTCACCACTGAAACACCTTTTTAAATGCCCCAAAGCTGCTTTTTCAGGAGGCAACTGGACTTTCTTGTTTTTGTTTTGAAGACATTTCATTCCCGTGTTTCTGAAACATCTTCAAAAGAAAAAAAACAACAAGAAAGTCCAGTTGCCTCCTGAAAAAACATTTTTGGGACAACTATGACCTGGATGACTAAGAATCTCCATAGACCTTTTTAAAAAGAAAATTATATGGTGTTTTCTTTTCAAATTCTTAGAAATTGCTTGTCAAAGGAAAGAAGAGATTACTGTTAATATCAATGTTGGGGCATCAGATATCATGGCCCACTTTTTAGATTATTGTATTTTTGTAGCATGCACAATTCATGAAACTGATCTTTGAGGAAAAATTGTTTCTCTTACAGATACTTTTGTAATCATTTAATTCTCCCAGTTCTTTCTTTCTTCATGTTTCATCTGAAAAAGCTAGAAAATAGATATGGTTCTACTCCTTTTCCCTAAACATTACAAGATATAGTCTCATATCTTGCATATCAGAAGCCAACTGAATGTGGCTTTCATTCTTAAGAGTATACTAGCATGATTATTATTTGAGGGGGGAGGAATACCCTGGTTCTAATCATAACTGATCACCCTTATTTTGAAAAGGTAGAAGAAAGATATATGGAGACAAGATGGGATGGACTAATATAGTACAAAGTCCTACACCTATCAAGAAGAGCTTTTATATCCTAGAGCAGTGAGGTTCAACACTCCTGCATGCGGCTGGAGTGCAAGAACACAGAAGAGAGCAGCTGGCCCATGCATGTGCATATGTGCAATGGAGAGCTGCTCTCTTCCGGATTCTGATGTGAGCGCAGCTGCCGGAACCCAGAAGAGCAGCTGGCAACAGCGCATGTGCCCACAGAGAGGCTCTGTGTGCCACCTCTGGCACATGTGCCATAGGTTTGTCATCATGGTCCTAGAGGAGCAGATTTCATGGCCTCAATGTGGCTTATAATTCTGCCCCTGGACAAGGAACAATCACCACAGGGGCTATGGAAAAGCACTGTAGGACTCTGCAAATGTATTGCCTCTCCCTTCAAAAAGAGCAAGTGAAGCAGCAATACCTGTGAAGAGATGTGTTCAGAATGTGACAGAAAATCCTCAAGAATCCTTAAGTGCACTGGCAAGGTTTATTTCCTATAGATTCATACAACCACAACAGTGGTGGGTTTCAAAATTTTTTAGAACGTATTCTGTAGGTATGGCCTGTTTTGTGGGAGTGGCTTGGTGGTCATGGGACTGGGTGGGAGTGGCCTGGTGATCATGTGACTGGGTGGGAGTTGCTTGACAGTCATGTGACTGAGTGGGAGTGGCTTGGCAGTTGTGTGACTGGGTGGGAGTGGTCAAGTCGATGTCACTGAATTCTTTACCCCAAAGAATGACCTACAAAAAGAAGATATAAAAAAGGGAAATGTATTATTTTGTGCACTTACTACTTAAATAAGAATAAAATAAGTACACAAAACAATAAAACAGCTACTTACAGAAGGAATACAGAAGAAAGAAGTAGGCTGACTGTGGAGCATTAAAGAAAGGAACAGAAAGGAACTTCTGCTCCTAGCTGTGATGATAAAGATCTTATCGCAAGGTGTATCTGCTAAACTCTTGGCAGCTGCAATCATGTTCTAATTCTGCATATATAAACATGATTCAGCACTCCTTCCTAAACATTGCTTCATTTCATACAGTGATGGATCATGGGGCCCAAGAATTGTAGCAAACATGTAATTCATCTGTTGAAATGTTCCTTAAAGCTGGTTTAAAAGTGCTAAATTATGTCTTTTAATTATGCCAGAAGGGTGTGTCTAGTAACCACAGTTTGATTCTGTCAAATACATGTTTTAAAATTTCAGAACAAAAGAGGAAAGGAGTTCTTCTCCTACCTCCATTGTGATCACTGTGGTACTGTTGTGTAATTTCTGGATTGCACTGTGATTGTCTCTCTCCAGGGTATACAGCTCGGCTTTCTGAGCTATTATTTTTATAAATCATTCAAAACTCAACTATTCCAGGAAACTTAACACCATTCTTTTATTTCTCTGGATACAAGAAGTCCACTTTTCCAGAAGTAATTCAGCTGCCACTGAAAGCCAAATTAAATTCGGTCATTGGGCATAAACTACAAATAAACTTTTGATTAGGTTAGGCTGTAAGCATTGTAAGTAAATAAACACAACATCATTTCTGATTAATTTCTAGTAGCCTTGCTAAAGTTGTTAAATAATGAGGTGAAAGAATCAGATTACTGGAGTCCAATTTAATGGAACATTTTTCTGTCTTTGTAATGTTGCAGGTTCATAGACTGTTTATCCATCTGCAGGGACTTCTATCTCTTCTCTAGTGACCACTTTTTTCTCTTGGGCAGAGAAGAGGCAGTGTGATCTCCCACACTATGTGAGTATGTGATTCATTCTGCGACGTAGTTGCTAAGAGGCCTGTCCCATTTGTGTGCAGCAAAGGAGAAAAGATTTCTTTCAGTTTTAATGTTTCCATTTTTCATTGATTTAATTTTCAACTTTCTCTGAACAAACCCATTTTGGAATGAAAGCAAGATTCATATTAAAGACAAGCAGGTCTTTAATATTCCTTACTATTGAGTTCTGGGTTTGTAGAAATCTCTTTAAAGATTAATGCAGAAAGTTATTTATTTATTTAATTTATTTATTTAGTTTGTCAATCATGTAGAAGATAACAGGAATAAGAATAAACATGAATAAGAACACAGGAAATGGGTACAAATAAATGGGGACAGTAGGACAGGAATGTTAGGCACGCTGGTGTGCTTATGCACACCTCCTACTGACCTCTTAGGAATGGGGAGAGGTCAACAGTAGACAGTTTAAGGTTAAAGTTGAGGAGGTTTGAGGATGTAACAACAGAATCAGATAGTGCATTCCAGGCATTGACCACTCTGTTGCTGAAGTCGTATTTTCTGCAATTGAGTTTGGAGCGGTTTACCTTGAGTTTGTATCAATTGTTTGCCCATGTATTATTGCGGTTAAAGCTGAAGTAATCATTGACAGGTAGGACACTGTAGCAGATAATTTTGTGTACTACGCTTAAGTCCGTAGGTGGCGTAATTCTAGGTTGTCCAAGCCCAAAACTTCAAGCCCTGGTGGCATAAGGTGTTCTGTTGCTAGCAGAGGAGTGGAGTACTCTTCATGAAATACCTCTGGACTTGGTCAGTTGTGTTAATGTCCGATATACAGTGCAGATTCCAGACAGATTAGCTGTATTTGAGAATTGGTCTAACAAAGGTTTTGTATGCCCTAGTTTTCAGTACGATATTACCGGAGAAGAAGCTTTGCAATATTTCTTTTATACTTCTAGATCCAAAATTCGTACTGAAGCAGTTCACTGTTTATCCATGGTAAAATGAAAAAAACAGGTCAAAGGATTTGTGTGCTATAAGTAGCTGCCTAATTCAATGTCTTTAATAGGAGTACAAAGTTCTTTTAAAATAGGGAAAATGTAGAATGGGAAGAATATAGAGACTATTAGAAGTCAGGTCCCATAGAGAATTTGTTATATAAATTATATTAAATGGTCACATTGGTTATCATTTCCTTATAAACATTTCCGTACTTGTTTAATGCATGACCTTTGAGCATTCCTAAAAGAGTAACATTTTCTCTGAAAAAATACTAACAAAACATATTATAGTTGACCTAGGGGCCTGACCTCTGACATATCCTGGATAGATGGATGGACAAATGGCTGGCTGGCTGGAGAGATAGATAATCAATGTATCTATTTATAACAGTGAAAGATGGATACTTGTGACTCATCCCAGCATATGTTGAGAAAAATCTTATATGTAGATGATTGTGGGATACTGGAGAAAAAGACGTATGTTAACATAAAAATCTAATTTTCACTTTTAATTTTAGAACAATTGTAAGAGTGGTGTTTATAAATTGAAAAAGAAGATAGGGTGATTTGTTCACTTTCTTATTGTTATTTTCTCATTCTATATTCATATTGTGTGATTAGCAAAATGGAATTAAAAGCCCATCAAAGAAAAGCTACTGGGTTTTGTATGTGTTTTAGGTTTGTCACTTGAAGTAAAACTACATTTTTCCATATATGTTACTCATAAAATTTATGGAACTGGGTGGATTTCTAGCTGTTCTCCTTAAAACTCACTAGGGATTAATAAGCATTCAATTTAATATCCTCGGGGGAAACATCTTCTAGATGTTCAGTTTCTCACGCTAAGACTTGTGCGTTTGGGTGGAGTTGCTCATTAATTTTTGAAGTGGTCTAAACTAATGGCAGGTGTCAGCAATCATAAATACTGCAATAAATTATATATTGCTTGAGCAAACACAGTTATGTGAAGGTCGGAATATATAAATTTAAGTAGGAAGATTATAAAACAATGAAATAATGTTTGTGCATTGTGCATGCTGTGTATTATGCAATGGAATGGACTTATTGTTGTTTTTACCATTCAGTTGTCCGACTTTTGGGACCTTATAGGCAATACCCATCATTTGGAATAATATATACAATGGAAAATTTATATTAATATATCTTTGATCTTTCCTGGATATATACTGCTGTGTACTAAGTCTAGAAGCAGAACTTCAGAGAAATGGGGGTCTAATAGAAATTAATGGTGAAATGTATCAAGAGATACCATATTATGTGACACCTAAGCTGGAGAGCAACTCTGATAGATTCCAGGAACAACATCAGAGGTCTCTGTCCAGAAGAGTACAGTACTTGGAACAACTAAAATACTGTGCGGATACTGTGGTAGACGACCTGAGATTTAGAAAGACACATACCACCCATGGGGTGGAGAAGAGAAATTGCTTTTATATCTAATTATAGTAGAGTAGAAGTCTACTCTAGAGGCCAGAATGCCTTGTACCTGGTGGAACATGCTTCCCAGATTTCTAGATCTGCTGAGTGTGAACTTGAACTTTCTATTACTCCATTGGGCAGCAAACTTTAAATATTGCGATCTGAATAGAATCTACATGTCTGTTCTATTTACAGTTTAGGGTAAAGCCTAATTTTAATCCTGGTGACAGCAAAAAATCCATACCAGAATACTGCAAAAAAATCTTATATTGATCAAATAAACAAAGTTTATATTACTTCTCTTTACTTAGAACAGTATTAATCTTTAATTCAATTAAACATTAATTTGGACTTTGATTTCTCTTCCATTCTTTTTTATTGCATTGTACAGATTTCTCCAAGGCTTTATCAAGTCTCTTATAAATCCAATAAGAAAACGTTTCCCAGGTCATTCTCTTGGTTTCTCATTTGTAGTTTCCCTTTAATTTTTCAAACTTCAGCCAATTTCTTTTGTATATCTAGTAAGCCATTCTTTTCCTAAATATTTCCTAAAGAAAATAAGATGAGGGAGTAAGGAAAATATGATTTGGGGATTTGGGGATTGAAGAATGAATAACAGTGGTTATAAGGGAATAACCATTGGGAATAAGGTTTGTCCCAAATGTATAGTAGAAGCATAAGTATGTTCGCATCTATACGCAGAAGAGAAAATGATATAAATCTAAAAGCATAGTTGATTTGATTATTTTGAAAGATTGAAATAATTGGAAAAAATCAAAGGGTGATGAGAAGTTCTGGAGGTTAGACAATACATTGATCAATAAATGAGTTAAATATAATTCAACCTTCTATTATTCCCTGTTCAGGCATGATTATTTCCATTGTACAATACTCTTATCACATTTAAAAATCAACTTTCAACTTTACAGTTCTGCAAAACTTTCCATAATTCAAGTTTATTCACTTTAACGTACAGTTTCTTCAAATCAAGAAATATAAAGATTTCTTCTTCCATGCAATGAATGAACACATGGAATATTCATACATTTATTATGGGGGTGCCAATTTGCTTCTGATGTAAGAGCAAACCATTCATCACCAGTATACAGGTAGTTCTTGACTTATGACCACAATTGAGCCCAAGATTTCTGTTGTTGTGAGATTTGTTAAGTGAATTTTGCCCCATTTTACAACCTTTCTTGCCTCTGTTGTAAGTGAATCATTCCAGTTGATAAATTAATAACCTGATTGTTAAGTGAATCTGGCTTCCCCACTTACTTTGCTTTTCAGAAGGACGTAAAAGTGGATCTCATGACCCTGGGACACAGCAAAGGTCATAAACATGGACCAGTTACCAAGCATCTGAATTTGATCACATGATCATGAGGATGCTGGAAAGCTTGTAACTGTGAAAAACAGTCACAAGTCATTTTTTTCAGTGCCGTTGTAACTTTGAATGTTCACTAAATGAATTATTGTAAGTTGAGGACCACTCCTAGTTTAATTTCATCTATACCTGACTAGGAAAGAGATAATGGCAAACCACTTTCAAAAAAACCTTACTAAAAACTGCCTGGGATTGGCCAGACAGGAGTCAACACTGACTCAATGGCATACATAAAAACCAGGTACGGTATAGTGTCAAGAAGTAATGGGTAGTTAATAAACAGACTGAACGCTAAAGTCAATGATGAGTAGAACAGAAATACATTAAATAATAAATTAAGAAATACAGAAAGGACAGAAATACATTAAGAAATACATAATAGTAATAAAAAGAGAATGGACAGAAATCAAAGCATAAAAGAAATCAAGGAAGAGGAAATGAATGAAAAAGTAAGCTTAAGAATGTCATGGTTGGATGGAATTGAAAAAACATTGAAAAGATCTGAGACATTTTAAGCGTAAATGGCAAAGTTTTAAGAGGTGCATGGGCATAGTGGAAGCAAAGGTACTTTACAAGAAGAAGAGATTGGGGTTTTATTGGATTTTTCTTGTGGGAATAAAATTGGACCATGAAGTATTCAAACTCCTGGAAGGAAGGTGATACATTCATTCAATAAATAATATATAAACAATTAGTACTAAAAAGATGAGAAAATTTTTCTGAATGTACTATCCTTGGCATGTGAGCAAAATCTCTGCTTTTTAAATAAGGACTTTGTCCTGCAGTAGACAATTGTACCGGGATCAGTTTTCATATTAGATTCCACTATTTTTCTACAGCAGAAAAGGAGACAAGACCATTGAATGACTCTCTTTCATATTTTGGAAAGTGTCCTATGGCAGGTGTTAGGACAACCTGGCTTCAAGAAATCTCAGGAGTTGGAAGGCATCCAAAATTTTTAAACCCTTGAAAGCCTCTCTGACCTCACGGACTCTTTTTCAGAATAATACAGAGATGGAGAGGAAGTCCAAGTTTCCTAACTACCTTACTGCCCATTGCTCTCTTTCGGTTACAGAGCATTAACACTGTGCCAACTCTCTCTTCCAGCGTCCCAAAGTTTATGTGAAAATGACTTGTTTTTCACTGCTTTGGAATTTCTTTCAGATTTCATTTGATGCAGATTTGAAGCGTAGCTTATTATTATGTGGAGCTTTAAAACAAACCTTACATGTTTTTCCATTCCACTGCTGTCTTTCTGGGTAATTAAACTCCCTGATCTGAATAAGACTCATGGAAAGAATTCCTGCATTATATTTTCCCTTTGCATTTTACTAGCAAGCTGGAAACCAAATGGCTGTAAAGTCATAGGAGAAAGATCTGTGCAAAGAAAGATAGGACATGTTTCAATTTTATACCCCTTGATTATGATAAAGATAAAGGTTTGCACTTTGGCCATGATAATTGCACCCTAAAATTCCCTTTCGGGATGGGAAAAACACTTAAAAAAGTATTTCCACAAAAGCATTTGAAAGCAAATGAAGAAAAAGTTACACACTACTATTGGATCCTCTGATGAAACAGAGAGCTGGATGCCATATTGTTTGTGCTACTGCTGTCCATTTGTTGGCTATAAATATATCGGTAATCTAAAATGTAATCTGTTTTTCAAGCAAGCCTTAAAAATAGATAAAGAGAATCCAATTAAACAAATGAGTTAAAACATTACTTGTTTGTTTATTAAAGAGTGAAGAAGACCTGCTAGAAAAAGAGATCAAAATGTAATAAGCATAGTCCTGGAGATTCACATAGCTTTCTGCAAAGTAAACAGACTGAGTCTGAATGAATACATTTATTAGTTTTAGAAACTCAGATTCTTATCATCTTGAACAGGGGAAGGTTTTCCTATTTTTGCAATTTTTGATTAAAAATAATAATAATAAATAATGCCAAACAAAATCCTTATCCATCTCTAATCTTGAGTTATTCTCGTCACTATTGGGCATGGAAATTGAAGCTAGAGGTTGGTGACACTTGCACTTCTAAGAAGAAAAAGTGAATTAGTTACCGCGGATATATTTGAGGAATGAAATACTGGTCCTTTGGCAGAATAAAGAGTTTTCACTTACTTCCTTTTATGGATTTTAGTGGGGGCAGAGTGGTGTTGTATACCATGTTTGAAGAGAAAATGGATTCTAGAAAGCTGCCCTGGAATGCAGAAGTATTAAGTCATCTGCTTGCTTCTTTGGGAATTTTTTGCCAATGTTAACATCCATACAGAAAAAATCACATGGTTCACAAGAGAAATTGACACAGGTGAGTTTTTAAGAAAGTAGTTTCATATGCCATTCAGACATCTTTGATTTGGTTCTAAGAAAAGTATATAGACAAAGTTACAAGATATGTAAAAAAGCAAGTACAGTACATGCAGGTTTCTTAGACAATTGTCAGACAATGACCATTTAGTGAACTACTATTCACACAATTAACATTCCTTAAATCTCAGTTTATTAAATATTCCTTTTTTTTTTTGCAAAGGAAAAGATAAGAGGAAAGAGCGAGGTGATAATCTGTGGGAGAAAAAACCTTTAAGGCATTATTCAAAGCTGTGGCGATGAAGGAGAAAGGTCTTGCTATACTGAAAAAAAGAGCAACTCTTGGATTGTTGCTACATAAAATGAGTCCACTATTTCATTCCTTTCTTTTATGGGTTTATTCATATGTGCAGAAGGATTGGAAACAAAAGGAGAAGTGAATGAAACCAAAATGAGGAAAAACCTAAAGCAATTTTTCCTGAAGGCCGTGTTCATGAAGGTGTTACCCTTACTTTAGAGACTCTTCCCTTTATCTAATTTTAACCTGTAAATTATCCTATTTGTAGAAAATAGCCTGGGAATCTTCAGCAAAATGGGCTTCCTATTTGGAATTTTTTTCCTTCCTTCCCTTCCCTTCCTTCTTTCATTTTTTCTCTCTCTATCTCTTCTCCTCTCTTCTCCTCTCCTTTTCCTTTCTAAAAATTCATTGCATTTTACTAGGAATAAAAAGAAAGAAATATGGATAGTTCTTCCACATGCATATGGTGCTGAAACTTGAATCCATACCTGGATTAAACTGGAACATGTATCCATGCAAAAGCCATAGAGATGTAAATCCTTTTACCATATGCTATCCTATAATCTTAACCCCAGGTAAACACTAAACTGATAATCTGTGAATATTATTGCATGTGGTATCTTTCTCTCCAATGCTTCAACAAGATCAGATTCATAAAAATTAATAGCTACCTATGATTTTTTTGGGGGGAGGTGGTGGTTCAGTGGCTAAGATGCTGAGCTTGTTGATCAGAAAGGTCGGCAGTTTGGCAGTTGGAACCCCTAGTGCCGCGTAATGGAGTGAGCTCCTGTTACTTGTCCCAGCTTCTGCCAACCTAGCAGTTTGAAAGCATGTGAAAATGGAAGTAGAAAAATAGGAACCACCTTTGGTGGGAAGGTAACAGCGTTCTGTGTGCCTTCGGCATTTAGTCATGCCATCCACATGACCACGGAGATGTTTTCGGACAGCACTGGTTCTTCGGCTTTGAAACAGACATGAGCACCACCCCCTAGAGTCAGGAACAACTAGCACATATGTGCGAGGGGAACCTTTACCTTTATAAGTTTTTTCCTACTTGACAGGCCACCATTAATATGCAGAGGACATTTTGAGATTGACTGAAGAGAAAGCTATAGCAATGTACTGGCTACATTTACTTCTCTGTGTGAAAAATTTCTCAAACCATGCAGATGTATGTACTTGACTCAAGTGCTTCATTTTGTTACTCTTAATTGTATCACCTGGCTCCTCTCCAAGTCCTTCTTAAAGCCAGCTCAAGGAGCTCTCAAGTTGGCACAGGTGCACTCAAGACATCCTGCTAGTGTTAGCTCTCTGCTTCTGGATTTAGTGCCAATATTACACTCTAGGTCAGATGCAATGAATGTTTCATCTTGAAAATTGTGGGATTTTCTACAACTAGGGCCAGACTTCCTAAAAATGTAGTTTGTTCCCTTATATATGTAGTAGCTGATTTTAACTAGATGAGATCCATTTCCTAGAGAGAAATGCTCTGATCAAATAAATTGCATGAATCTCATCCACATGATTAGTGAATAATTACATATATGAATGTTTATGTTTATTTTGCCAAGCATGGAGATGGGAGAAACTAATTCTGGCTATGATATCACATAGAATGTAACCCTGCAGTGGAAAAATACATTTGCAGGCTTAGGTCAATTAAAGGTATAGGCACTTCTCAATTTGCAACCATTTGACCTTTCAAAGTTACAAAAGCACTGAAAAAAATGACTTATGTCTGCCACTCACATGTTGACCATTGTGACATCCCATGGTCGTGTGATCAAAATTTGGGCAACTGGCATGTATTTAATCACAGTTGCAGCATTTCTGGGTCATGTGATTGCTGTTTGCAATCTTCCCAGCCAGTTTCCAACCAGCAAAGTCAATGGGAGAAGCTGAATTCTCTTAATAATCATATGATTCACTTAATATTTGCTGTGATTTGCTTAACAATGGTGGCAACAAAAATTCTGGATCCAACTGTGTTCATAAGTCAAGGTGTACTTGTATGTTACTTGTCAAAAGATAGGTTCTCATGAAGAAATATGGCAGTAAACTATACTTGGTTTGTTCAATTAAATAATAATAATTTGAATAATGTGGGGTCATTTTCAGATATGTAGATTTTATTTAAATCAGCTAGCTACCAAGAGATGCATTCTCATGATTTTAAGTGCATGACTTAGGAGGGAACCAATTGTGTTAATTGATTCTTGTGCAATGTTTCATTTTAAACATAGCTTTATGGCACCTATGAATATGCTGTAATGATCTGAATCAACTCTTAACAAATGCATGGGCATTGATCTGATAGTCAATAGGTGTGTCCAGAGTAAAACTATAATTTAAATTCTGGTTCACTGACTCAAAGATCACTACCAAGTTTTGTATGGAAGCAAAACAAATTGCAGAGGTGTCATGGGAATTTAGGGTTAATTGATGTGCTTCCGAGCTATAGTTCTGCAAACTATTATTGCCACAGCAACCTCAAAAACACCTAAGAAAAAGCTTATATGCTCCAACCTCTCTGTGTTGAACAAGTATGAGTGTAGAAAGCATCTCTTTACATTTTCTTGCATAAGAATAAATAACGTCATATAACGTTGTGAAGAAGCAGGGTACTCGGTCAAATAGAATCATGAGTATAAGGCCTCCTAGATGTGAACCCTCAATAATAGAAGCTTATTGGCGACTTTGGACCAGTTGCAATTTCTCTACCAAGCTTATTCTTCCCAAGTTGTAGAAAGCATTGAAGGAATGCAAAGATCTTTCATTTCCTTGGCCCACAGTGATATTCCTGTGAACTAAGTGGCTGATCCCAAGTCCCCCAGTGAATTTCCTTGGCTGAGAATGGATTTATATCTGGATTGACTCGATGCTAGAGTATCAATTTATCTAGCTCACCATATTAAAACTTTCCAAAGGTAAGGCGATGCAAATCTAGCAAATAAATAACTAGAGGCAGAGCTCCAAGAAATAGCCCAGCCCTCTTCTTCCTGCTATTTTTAACCTGCTCAGATATGATGCCATGAGAGCCGGCTGGGTGACTTTGGGCCAGTCACTCTCTCTTAACCCAACTCACCTCACAAGGTTGTTACACAAGGTTGAAAAACAGGAGGAAAGAATATTATGCATGTTTGCTGCCTTCAGTTATTGATAAATACAATAAAGGAGAGAGATAAAAAACCTCTAGATAAAATAAATAAATTAAAAATATTGTAGTCCTGCCCTATGTTTGCATACCCAAAATTAGATCCCCGAGATCCCCAAGAAAGCATCCAGCCTGCATTACTTTTCAAATGGACATCAGACTGATAATAAGTAGAAAAATTCTGAAGTCAGGTGACACGACCTAAAGAACCTGACATGGAATTTCAGCTGCATGCAATTATCCTGGGTTGTTGGGAGTACAGTGTTTGGCCTGGAGGTGAAAACTTGGAGGTGAAAGCAGATGCTACTTCGCTGAGATTGTGCAGGCATTAATGGCTTTATGTATTTATTTTTCATAAATCCCAAGTTGTAGTTTCGGCAGCAGAGCCCTTGATGACTGACAGTAGATTTTGTGAAATGTTTCCCCTGATATGCAGGCAGACAACAGATTTATGAGTTTTAATATCTCTTGTAGTGGAAACACTGCATTCCATGAGTTATTCATTCTCTCTCTCTCTCTCTCTCTCCTCTCTCTCTCTCTCTCTCTCCGCTCCTCACACACCACACACACACAGAGAGAGAGAGAGAGAGAGATTTTGGACGGTACATGAATTCCTGCTAGATTTTAAATATTGATCCGCTGCTGTAAATAAAACTTATTAATGTGATGATTCATCTAGCCTGTGCTAAATAATATAGAGCAGCAGCATGGAACAAACAAACAAAGTGTGAAATCTGAGGGAAATGGGCGTTAAGAAATATGAAATATAAATCAATAAAATTACATCATATAATTACATGCCTTACAAAAATATTTGAATTACAATTCTTTCAAAAAATGAAGAATGCCTTCAGATCCAAAGCAAGATAAAATGCCCAACCATCAAGGGCTTCTTTTAAGGACAAAGAGGCTATCAAGATGTATGAGGAGGCTTAAACTCATTCTTCCTATGCTACCATCCTAACAGAAAGGGCTCAGGCAAATTTGCCATTTGCTTCACGTGGGAAGCTACTATTTGTAATACTGGTTGTTGCTGTCTTCTGCCCACTAACAACTGCACAGAGGAAGTAAGGGCAATAAATTGAATTTAGGCCAATTTAGAAGAAGAAACAATTTGTCTATTGCAGTGTAGAGCTGATGATCTCCTTCTCCTTGTTCCATCAAATGCAGCATTTAGACTCCAAACTAAACTACTTACATGGGGGTGAAATGATCATATTTTAATGCTAAGTATGATAGGATGGAGGCAACAATTTCACTTTAAGATTCTGGGGCTGAGAATGAGGCTTTTCATGGAAAACATGACCGGATTCTGGATATTTGATATAAAAATAATATAAAGCCATATATAAAGCTGCTAGTGGGTTTAAATTGCACTCCAAAAATGTTGTCATTACAAAAATCTTATCTAGGTAAGGTATGTATGATTTTGTATTTGTATTTGTATTTGTATTTATTTGTCTTGTATGCCGCCACTCCCGAAGGACTCCGGGCGGCTCACAATAGACAATGGAAGGGGAAAACTGGACAAAGACAACACTTTAAAAACAAAAACCGCAACATTCACAATTTCGTGGGGCTGGATGTTTCACAAGCCCCCCGGCCTGCTGGAGGCAGCCAGGGACTTGTGGCTTTGCGGAAGGCCGGGAGGGTCGTAAGGGTCCGGATCTCGACGGGAAGATCATTCCAGAGGGCTGGAGCTGCAACAGAGAAGGCTCTCCCCGGGGGGTCGACAGCTGACATTGGCTGGTGGATGGAATCCGGAGGAGACCTAACCTGTGAGATCTAACCGGTCTATGGGAGGTAATCGGCAGGAGGCGCGTCTCTCAGGTATCCTTTAGAATGACTGTCCTGAGATGATGTGGCCTATGAAAAATAATAGTGAAAAAGGCTCAAGATATGTAACTCAATAGTTTGAAGGAGATTAATTGGGGAAACCAACTGTCAGCCTCATTAGGTGGGCCTGACCAGTAAATTAATTCCATAGGAAAGCTAAAACTACTTTTATTCAAAACTACTTTTATTCAAAGTGGCTAATAGAAGTTGATTCTGCTGTGCCTTGTCCTGTTGTTATATGCTTGTAAATTATGTTCAAAACTTATTCCCACATATGGACCTAAGGTACATGTCACCCTAAGTCCCTTTGATAACAGATCTTGTCTATCTTCATCAAGATTATCTTCCTTATTTTCTACACCAGGTGTGAAAGGGGAAAATAGAAACCCAAAAAAGTGCCGTAACAATTTTCCTGATATGTTTTTATAACACATCTTTTTCTTGTACTGTATCTTGATCAGGGCAGAAAGGTGTAAATTTTTCCCCCCGCCTTTGTTTTTCATTTTTGAACCAAGGTGGAGGCTACTGTGTATTTTTGATGGAAACAGGTTTTTTGAATAAGCAGCATTTGGTAACAAGAGACATGGAGCACATGAAGATGTGCATGTATCCTATTACCAGAAAATCTATTTTAATAAGCACATTTGTACTTTTTTGGGGGGGAAAGAATGCAGTAAAATTAAAGTCAGCTGAAGCAAAAATCAGGAACAGTTGCTCAAAGTTGCTTTTGCACAGAAGCGGATGTGAAATGTTTGAAAACAAGAGTGCTGATTGGTTTGATTTATGTTTGTGTAGTGTAGCTGAGCTAGAAAAAACACTCACCAAGAGTAAGTTTGAGAGGGCATTGCCACCATTTTTCACCAGCAGGGCTCATCTGCCTTAATAACTACAGGGTAGGCAACAAATGAGAAAACTGCTACATTTACAGAATTTGCATCCACATCTGGTTGCTCTATTGCTTTGATCTTGAAATGCGAGAATGGACGAAATGCTGAGAATGACAGAGAGGATCAGTAGTAGTCAGTTGTCCTTCTAGGTAAGGTCTGTCAACTTGTGGCCCGCTGGCCAGATGTGTCATGCACTGGCCATGCCCATGTCTGGGTTTAAAAAAGGGGAGGGAGTCCTGGTACATCACGTGACGCCACCATAATAATGTAAGTTTCACAGCCCTGTTCTATGGTAATCTAGAGGAGGAACACAACGTCCCTGTTCTTTTAGGCAGCTCCCAGAGTAATAATAATAATAAATTACCATTGTTTCCATGTTATAAAAAACATTAGAAAAGTCACAGACTAGTGACTCCTTCCATCCCACATTTCGGAGCCCATGTTAGGTGCTTACAATAGGTTTCAGAATACTGTATTTCTGCAACAGAAGCAATCGTATGTCTTGAGGAGAAAGAACAGCCTCCGTTTCAATGCTGGCTTAAAAGTAAGGAGATGAGACTAATTTGCCTCAACAGCATCCTCATTTGAAGGAAGTAGCTTCAGTGGCATCTGAGCACCTCATGTTTCCTTGAGCAGTTAGGCAATTACTTTGCTCCTCACTCCTCACTCTATAAAATAATTCTTTTCTTTGAGCTACTTCAAAAGGAGCTTCCAGTCAAATATTCATCAAAATGAAATGCTCCATCAAAGCTTCTCATAGTCATATGGTTGTGGCCATTTGCCAAAAAATAACAATAGGAGAGTTTGTATTAGGATAATTTATCTAGCTGAAAAATTATAATTCAAGGGTTTTTTATGAAACACATTGAAGTATATAAACTGAAAAACTAGCATATTAGCATTTATATTCTATTAAAATTTGGCCCTAGGTTTTACTATTAGAGTTCCTATTAAAAAAATCTGAACTTTTTAATATTATGGTATTGTATTGGGTAATGCTGGCTTTAAGAGACTTTTCTTTTTTCTTTTAGATTTCATAGGCTTCATTGTTATTACTGAGAAATACTAAGTATTTTATTTCAGTAGCTAAAATAAAGCTATGCATGCATTTACAATCATTATTCTTTTCATAATAGTTTCTACCATATTTATACTGCTGTGATGGAAATGGAGAAGTGCCATGGGGGACTGATCCAAGCTATTTTCCCCATTTCATGTCCATCTAATTCTTCCCAGTTGCACAGTAGCCCAGGCCAAAGAGCATGCTGAGGTAAGAATGGCAAATTTACGTCTGTTTTTCCTTCATGTTGGTTCAAAGCTGCTGCTACTGGAACTTTTTTGGGGGGGGAGGGCTGCCTTGAAATGGAACCCCCTTGAATAAAATACACTCTAAACTGGATCTCTCTCTTGTGTGTGTGTGTGTGTGTGTTTGTGTATGTTTAAAAATAGTTGGTCTGGGAATTAGGAGACAAGAGGTGGGATGAGCAAAGTGGGTCCTACCTACTTATGGGAAAAATAAGATCATTTACAACTCACCATTTTAAATTATTGTAAAAGAAAATATTAGCAGGGTTGTAGTTTAAAATACACTGAGCTGAGCTGAAAAATAAATCAGCTTATTTCTTGAGGAGAGACAATGTTGTGGGTTCACAAAATCTGGAGCTAGTTTCAACGCTTTGCTCCACCTCTCCAGCCCGATTCACTTCACACCCTGTAAAATATTTTATACAGATTTGGATATAAAAGTTAACAGAAGTTACATTTCTAAAAATAGGTAGTCTAACAACTGATGACCACCACCAGAAGTGCTGAAAGCACCTGCTAATCAGTTGTACACAGAATAATGTTCTAACCCTCCCCCTTCTACAAATATTTCTGCTAAATTATTTACCCACATTATTTTCTTGACATTTTCCCCTCTGAATTATGACAGACTCCTTTCACTTCCCCACAATTTCTAGCCCAGAAATTAAAACAGGGCATATGTTTCAGCAGTTGGGCCCTGTACACGTCCAAATCACTTCCATAATTTTATTTCTATGACAAGACCTGATTTCCAGGTTTGGCCTGTCAGCTGAAACATAACGTTTACATTTTTGGTTTTTATTGCAGGAATGTTGATTCAATATAATAAGATAGCCATAAATACTTGGAGCAACTAGAAAACACTGTCTTAGGTTTTATGCTGCAGATGTAGATATACTGTACATCCTATGCTTTCATTTATGAACAGAAAAATAACAAGGGCAATTTCTATTTCAGCTATAGGATCACCGTGATATGAACTGGAGCACCGGGGAACTGCCAGAGGACTGGAAAAGAGCTGATGTGGTTCCCATCTTCAAAAACAGCGAGAAAAAAAATAGATCCAGGAAACTATAGACCTATCAGCCTGACCTCAATACCAGGGAAGATTCTGGAAAAGTAATCAAGCAACAAATCAGCAAACACCTAGAAGCAAACAAAGTAATAACCAAAATCACAACATGGGTTTGTCACAAACAGATCATGCCAGACTAATCTTATTGCATTCTTTAACAAAGTGACAAAATTAGTAGAGCAGAGCAATGCTGTTGATATAATTTACTTGGACTTCAGTAAGGCATTTGATTAAAGTAGACCATAACCTACTGCTAGATAAAGTAGAAAAAGGTGGGTTAGACAACATCACCATCAGATGGATTCATAACTGGCTGACCAACCACACTCAACGGGTTGTCCTCAATGGAAGTGCATTGATATGGAGGGAAGTATGCAGTGGAGTACCCTAAGGCTCTTCAACATCTTCATCAATGATTTGAATGAAGGGATAAATGGGGAACTCATCAAATTTGCAGATGACATCAATCTGGCAGGAGTATCCAACATTCCAGAAAATAGGCTTAAGATACAGAATGAAATTCAATGGTGAAAAAAGTAATGTTTCTACATTTAGGCAAGAAAAACAAAATGCACAGGTACAGTATAGGTGGTAGTAACTATGAGAGGGATCTTAGAATCCATAGTTGACAACCATTTAAATATGAGCCAGCAGTGTACAGCAGCTGCTAAAAAAGCCAACACAATTCTAGGCTGCATAAATAGAGGGATAGAATTAAGATCATGTGAAGTGTTAATATCACTTTATAATGCCTTGGTAAGGCCACACTTCAAATATTGCATTCAGTTTGATTGCCAAAACTGTAAAGAAGATGTGGAGACTCTAGAAAAGAGTTCAGAAAAAAACAACAAAGATTAGGGGACTGGAGGCTAAAAACATATGTGGAACGGTTTCAGGACTGGGTATGTCAGTTTAATAAAAAAAAAAGGACTAGGGGAGACATGATAACAGTGTTCCAATATCTCAGGGGTTGCCACAAAGAAGAAGGAATCAAGCTATTCTCCAAAGCACCCGAGGGTTAGAACAAGAAGCAATTGGTGGAAACTAATCAAGGAGAGAAGCAACTTAGTTCAAGGAGAGATTCCCTGACAGTTAGAACAATTAATCAGCCAAAACAACTTGCCTCAGAAGTTGTGAATACTCCAACACTGGAAGTTTTAAGAGATGTTGGATAACCATTTGTCTGAAGTGTGTAGGGTTTCCTGCTCGGCAGGGGCTTGGACTAGAAGACCTCCAAGGTCCCTTACCAACTCTATATTCTATTCTATTCTATTCTATTCTATCTATTCTATTCTAACTGAAGCTAAGGTTTGCAGTTAATTCTCAATAAGGGACACTTGAGTATGAGCTGAATGCAGCCATTCTCCTGAAAGCCATACTTCAGGAGAAATGTTACTAAGCTTCAACTAGAATGTATGTAATATTCTTCTTTCATTTGGGCAAAATCCAAATCCAAAATCCAACGAAAGAGCTAAAATAAAAAACAAACAATGAGGACGAGGATAAGACCCAAAACCCAGAACAGAATGAAGGCACTTGAATTCTATGAGAAGCAGAGCCTATGCATGCATCATGCTTTTGTTCCAATCACAGGGGATGAGTGTTCTATAAGAGTTTATACTTTACTCCTGCAAGATGTAAAGACTTTATAATTTGCATTTAAGCAGTGGAAGAGGAGAGGTCTTATACATGTTGCCTATACCCTCTATGACCAGTCACTTAGCAGACCACCCAAAAGACTCATGGTGGGATTCAAATAATTTAACAACTGGTTCTCTGCCCTAATGATTTCTTCCAACAATCAGTTCACCAAACTGCTCAGAAAGTTAACAACCGGTTCTCCCGAAGTGGTGCAAACTGGCTGAATCCCACCACTGCTCATGACCCAGTTCCAAATGATCCACATTTTATAAATGCAGCATATTGCTATCACATGACCGCAATTGCCAAAACTTAGCTTTTATTCTTTTCTAGAGGAGAGGAGTTTAATTTTCTAGTCTTTCTGACAGCCAAACATCCATGATCATAGAGACAGAGACTCTATGGGACTGTTTCCTGCCCTCTCAGCAGCCAGAGTGCAGGAAACAGTCCCATAGCAGTCCTGAGGGGCCAACTGGAGTGCAGAGGTCATCAACCTCTGAAGATTCTTCCATATACTGTGAGTTGGGATTTTCAGCCATGATGGCAAGGAAAACTTTCATAAACCTAGTTTGGCTTCAGCCTGCCTCATCAGCAGAGTGCCATTAAATTGGTACCAAAAGGGTAATTGAAGGAAGTTTTTCACTCCATCTTGGGCTTTATCGGGACATGGCATTCTGATAAATGTTTTTGGAACAAAATTCACAAATTTTGCTATATTACTGTATCTGCAATTTCATAAGACCACTGAGAACTAGAAAGTGCTATGTTGTCAAGGAGAGCAAACTTATTGTTGCTTAATATGTTGATTAAAACATTACAGTACAATTGTGTCCATTAAGCAACATATTACTGAATTACTCCATCACTGTAAATGATACTTTACGTTTGCAAAACAGTGGTTTGATTTCTAGAGCCATTTCCAACTCGTTATGCCCTACTGTATTGCAAAACAGATATAAATTTATGCATAGAAATCACAGTCTATATATTTTAGGGATAAATAACAGTCAAACCACAACCAAATTTTGAAAGATTTATTTACTTTCTGAACACTACTGATATGAAGCACTCAAGAAATTTCTACAGAGGCAGAAAAAGAAATTGTAGGCAAAGGAAGTTTGTGGAAGCTCAAGTCAACTATTAGCTATGTGCTGTTAAATGGTCAGTTTTAATGATAAGATCAACAATTGAGTTAATTCAATTGTTCCACAGTAAGCATGTACCTTATGGAGCTTTCTTTTTGTAATTTTTTCTGTTATGTTTACTTAGTTTGATTACATGAACTGTTTAGGGTTTTCCACTCCATTATCATCATTCAGTAGAATCTTTTTTCTTTTATATTTCACTATTTTAGCAATAAAAAGGGTAAAATTAAAAAAATGACTACATATGTGTGTCTCAATGAGACTTTATACCACCTTGATTATAGTGCAGCCACAATCCCACAATATACAATGTAGGCATTGTAAGAATAATTTATATTTATACTGTTTTATTAAAACAGTAATATTGATTTGGGTTATTTATGAAATTGATTTATATGGCTGCCTAACTCTCAGTTGCAACTCTGGCTAGCAATACATTAGAAACAATAGACAAAGCAATATCAACAGAAGATGTAAAACAACCCTTATAATGTTCATTCGTGATGTTGTCTCTCTTTCAATTTTTAGGTCCCTCACAACCTTTAAGAATGATCAAGTTTTAAGGAATCTCTGCAATATTCCAAGGAAGAAGCTCCTTTTGACTCTGGAGGTAAGCTGGCCCCCAGGAAAATGCCTATTGATGGATACAGTTATGAACGCAATCCACCTTGTAAAAGGTATGCCTTATTGTACATGTTTGGAATAATGCACATATTTTTGTCTGCACTTTCCTTATTATGTATACTCTTTGACAACATTGTGGCTTACTTCATATTTCTTTGTTGCTTTTCTCAAGTGGGGGATATTTTCTTTTAATTCTAACCCAAGTCACAAGACTCTCAGGATGGGAAGGCAAATGGGATACATTGTTAACATTTGGTCCAAGCCTGAAGACACCAGGGTGTGAGCCCAACATGGAAGAGTGTCACAGCTGGGGAGCTAAATGGTGCCTCGGGCTCCATTGCCAAGTCTGACTACATTGTTCCCTTTATTAAAGACCAAATCCTGGATATTGACAACTGAGCACTTAATGGAACAGCAATAGACATATATATGTAGAAACCGAAAATTCCCATATTGCTTTAAAAGAAAAGAATAATCTGCCTATGTTTCTCTAGGACTGAAGGTTTATGGTTTCCTTTTTGAATTTTTGAATTTTTTCTTCAAGATAAATACAAAACGCAAAATAAAAACAGAAACAAGAAACAACGAAACAGGATTACAAACAAGATACAAAAGAAGAAGGAAAAAATCTGTGTGTAACAAATATAAAATTAACAGTAAACATATTACCTCCAGCCTAATTTATGTTGATACTTGTATCTCAAACAAAATTAATAGGTCTCCCACCCTTTGCATTATGGGTCTACAGATAGTTATAACATTTTCCATCTATGCTGCTTAATTACTATTTGACATAATTATTATCTTAACAAATATTCCAAATATACAAATCTATTGTTTGTTAATTAAATTGACCAACATATCTGTTTACTATAGAAAGCTGTTACTGTTAACCCTTCCTGTTAGGAATATAATCTAATGGTTGGGTTGGCAATATATAAATCATGTAACAATGCTGTACCAGTTTCTTTAAATCATGCTGTTAAAATGTGATTGTTGCTGTTTCCTCAATAGGCCATAAGATGGAGCCAGAATCACTGTTAGATGCTGATCTAGATCTGAGTGTTTGGAAGCTGGCTGTTAGAAGTGCCATATAGTGATCAGCGTGAAGTATTGTAAGTTGTGCAACTGCTAGCAAACTTTGGTACCGGATTGTTTGTTTGATTATGGACTATGTTATTTGGATTATCCCTTAACTGAAATACGTTGATGACTGACTGTCTTACCATGTATGACTTGGACTGTTTGATGGACTCTGATACCTCTATTTCCACGAAAGCACAAACCTATTTAAACTGCAGCGTCTGTATGCTGGTTTGTGTGTTTTCCAACACCACTCTCACACTACTTCTCTGAACACCACTCGTTCTCCTAACGGGAGCTTACTAACACTTCTATATTAAAAAAATTAATTTCAAAGCCCTCTGTTAACAATCCATTATTATATTTTATTTATTGCACTTCACAGAAACTCCACAAATGGTTCCCAATCTCTCATAAACTTGTCCAAACCATTGTCTCTAATCAATCCAGTTAGTTTCACCATCTTCTGCCAACTCAGTCAAGGGTTATACTATGTTCATTCGTTTCAAATATTTCTGAAGAAAATAACATAAGTAAAAGGACTCTCTCAAACTAAATTTGATGCCTATACAATATTTGTGGAAACTATGGTTTCTATCGCCTTCTAGAATATTCTGGACAGTTCTTTCAGTTCTCAGATCAGCGTACAGCTCCCCCTCCCTGCTTACTAGCCAATTATGCATCTAATTATCAATCAGCTTTTCTTATCTCCTTTAGTGACCCAGAGCTGAGCCTGGCTTGAGGGAGTTTTCAGCTTACTTTTTTATTTGTTATAGATTCTCATCATATTTGCATATACTAACAAAATCAGGTCAAGGTACTGACAATGGATTAACTTGACTCACACTCCTTTCAGGAAAAAAAGCTGTGTATCTCAAATATTTAATGTTACAGAGGTTGCTCAGACTTTTTCTGGAAAGTTCACCTGATCCCTCTAGAACTATTGAAATCTGGAATTATTTTAGTTATTGTTATCAATCATTCATATTTCAGGGTTTCTTTTGATAAATTATTTCCTTTTTATAATATTCCATCGGTCTAATTCTTCTTGAAATGTGTTGTTCACAAGCCAGTGTACTTAATATTTGGTTTCTTCTTCCTTCTCTGCCTCCATCTTTCAATCACCAAATAGATAGTATGTATTATTTTGCCATTAGTGATAATAGAATTCTTTATGCAATTCAAGAATGCATCATCTGAGGCCTGTTATCAGGAAATAAGTCATTTTGTGCAATTCATGTCAACAGCCATAGAACATTTAAGAAATTATGGATTCCATATAGTTTCAACATCTTTTTTTCATAATGTAAATCAACAAATATTGTGTGTACATATATTTTGTGATCAGAATAATATTTTTAACAATGGACTAAGGTTCTTTGTAAAACATTAAAGTTAATTTTTAAACCATTCTTTGACACAATCTATCAGAACTCTGGATTTGTTTTTTTTATGACATGAAAAACTACCTTCTTTATTCCACCGTCTCTACAAACATTTGGCCTCAATCAATGGTTTATAAAAGGTTCACAGTACCAGAGGGCAGGGGAGAAGGAACGGGGGAGACAGTAAACCATTGTTTTAGTTTTAGCCTTTTATGAAAAAAAATCGAAGATATTAATCATCTAGTAGAGTCACAGACCAGCACAAAATTGTAAATCATCTTTTAGGGATCTTTCCCCTTCGATTTTAGGCAGGTAGTGCAAAAAATAAACCGCTGAAAATCATTTGAGTCTGCAGTTCTGAACTTACTTATCTGTAAACCAACTCCACTGAATCTGAAGCTTTCTGGAGAGAGAGAGAGAGAGAGAGAGAGAGAGAATGTGTGTGTGTGTGTGTGTGTGTGTGTGTGTGTACAGTATATACTGTACGTATAGTACATGCATGCATACTCATTTTCAAACTGGAAAATAATTTTGAGGGAGTGTATAGGATTTCTCTATAGTGTTATGTATTCTCAAATTAGAAAAAAGTTGATAGCACAGATGTACTGTATGTAATTCATTTTGTGCTGGTATGCATCAAGAAATGTGTCTATTCTGTTGACAGCTATTGATTTATGATGATTCACATATAAATGCATAAACTTCCCCTGGTGCAGCTGCAGATATTTCTACAAAAAAAAAACAATCAAAGCCAAAAACTTGGAAAAACAAGGTCACACTTTTGTCTCCAATAACCTTCTCTAAGGGGACTTCAAATTATAGCCCTGGGTACGTTCAGCCTTGCAGGCATTTTGTGCAATCTATGTTCCACACTGATACATTGTCACAGTTTAATCCAGCCCTGCTAACTCACTGCTGACATGGCTGGCAGTGGCTGCTCTAGAAGTGCCCTGGCCAAATTTCTCTCGGTTTGCTGACAAACCGAGAGAAATTTGGAACGATCTCCCATGGAGATTCGTACCCTCACCACCCTCCCGACCTTCCGCACAGCCCTCAAGACCATGGCTATCCCGACAGGCCTGGGGGTAAAGATTATAATCCATCCCTGCCGAATGTTGAATGAATGTTGCTTTATTCTTTTAATTATGTATTGTCCTATATGTCATTGTATGTTTCCCTTCCTATATAAGTTGTAAGCCGCCCTGAGTCCCCTCAGGGAAAAGGGCGGCCTATAAATAAACTTAACCATAACCAAATACTGCACTGCTTCTGTTTTCAATCTCTGCCTTTCTTTCCTGCCGTTTTCTGATGTCCTAAGGGCTGCACAGCTCCAGGAGGCCTGCACAGGACAATGGTCTTATCTTGCCCAATCTGTTATCCTCCTCTCTCTGGTTAAGGTGGGCAGAATGAAACCATGGAGAAAGAGGTCAAGATTAACCATCAGGTGAGGAAAATTTCAGCAGCCTCACCAAGAGGATTTGAATTGATGACATCCTATTCGTCTTGCCCTTTTCCACATGAAAGACAGGCTGCGATTGAGCTGGGCTTCAAAGCTGAGGCCTAGACAAATTTTCTAGGCAATATCTGGTCTGTACAGCATACTGGCATATTCCATCCATCTTGGGGATGTCTGTATCAGAAGAGAAGAACATGTCCTGTAGGGCCTCAAAACCATTGGATTTTTTTTTTTACTCACAATTTTGAACCAATGAAACCCATATTTTTCCAGCTACATCTGGACCAGTGAAATCATGGGCCCTTTTTTCCCTTTATTGAACATGGTGAAACTGACAAAAACTCCATCAGCTTCCCTACCCCAAGTAACAGAAGAAGAGTGAAACTGTGGTCTTTGATTTTACTTTTTCACTAATCACCAAGAGAGACATGCCAGGTGGATGAACAAGTTCAAAGGCAAATGAATTGGAAGTAAGTGGAGATAGTCTCAGGCAAAAACTTTATTGGTGGGATCCTAAATGTCTTCAAAGACTCATCAATGGAAAGGAAAGAGGTGGCCATTTTGGTTTGGTTTTGGTTTTAGGTTTTATTAACACTTATAGGCCGCCCTTTTCCCTGAGGGGACTCAGGGCGGCTTACATAAAATCAAGGGAGGGATATACAAACAATAACACAGACAACATAGAATAAAATAATGAGCAACATTCATTCATCATTCGGGTGGGGGCAATTATCTTTGTCCCCAGGCCTGACGGGCTAGCCAGGTCTTAAGGGCTGTGCGGAAGGCCTGGACGGTGGTGAGGGTACGAATCTCCACGGGGAGATCGTTCCAAAGAGTCGGAGCTACTACTGAAAAGGCCCTCCTCCTTGTAGTTGCCAGCCGGCACTGGCTGGCAGATGGGACTCGGAGGAGGCCTAGTCTATGAGATCTAATTGGTCGCAGGGAGGTAATTGGCAGGAGGCGGTCTCTCAAGTACGCAGATCCACTACTATGGAGGGCTTTATGGGTGACAAGTAGCACCTTGAAGCGCACCCGGAGATCGACAGGTAGCCAGCGCAGCTCGCGGAGGATAGGTGTTATGTGGGTGAA
Organism: Thamnophis elegans; assembly: GCF_009769535.1. Classification (NCBI taxonomy): domain Eukaryota; kingdom Metazoa; phylum Chordata; class Lepidosauria; order Squamata; family Natricidae; genus Thamnophis; species Thamnophis elegans. Next base: position 86,531,440 of record NC_045542.1, read on the forward strand.
CCGAGGTGCACCCACGATCGCTCGCGCGATTTTACTGATGCAGATGGGAAGGACAAAGAATACACCAATCAGAAACTGTGACAACTTGTTTCTGGACATGAAGCCTGGCCACATTGTTATCCAGCTGGAGAACAGACAAAAATCTGGATAGCAATATCTTAAACTGCTTCATCTTCAGCCACTTTTAGTGAGACAAGCAGTATAAGGTAAATCACTGCTGCAGAAATGTCTGAAAAGCAACAGGTGACAGACAAGGATGGATACATGCTCCACCCTGGCACGGCCCTGGTCTGCCTTGTTTCTCATGTACACTTCCTACCAGCAGTTTCCTCCAGTGGTGGGATTCAAATAATTTAACAACCAGTTCTCTGTGATTTCTTCCAACATGGATCAATTATAGAAGTTTGTGAAGATTCATAAACTTTTCTATGTTTGGCTTTAAAATTGCAAACGGAACAGATGAACTTGAGGGGGTTGTTTGTATGTTTTACTCTTCTTTTATTATAATCCTAATCTTTCTATAATGCGTGTTAAAAATGAAGATAAAGTCATTTGGAAAAGGGAATAAATATTTACAAGTCTTGAAATTTGAGCCAATTCATCCCTTTTGTAGAATGTTAATTCAAGAAAATATATTTCACTATCCCCAATATAATTAGAAAACCCATTTTTCTTTGCAAAGCCAGATAATCCTAATGTAAAATAATCAGTGTCCACATTCATTTACTTTGAAATGAATGAATTAAACAGACATACTGGACAGTTTCCCTTTAATTTTCTAGGTATAGCACAATTGGAATTAGTATAATATGAACCAGCCACTGAAAACAGGATGGCTGATTCATTGCAGGCAAGGAATTGTGTGGGGTAGTTAAGATGGGAAACCATAAACAATTTTAATATCTTCCTTGTTCTTTAGTAGCAATGAATTAACTACAGATGTGTGCTTTTCCTAGTCTTCAAAAGTAAGAACACTGAATTCTGCTATTGTTAAATGCCAGTTACACTTGAAAAATTCCATACATGGTTGTAATTTCCATACAGAAATGGGTAGAATACACATGTGTATTCTACATGTGAAACAGGTAGATTTCTCCTGTGTCAACTGCATCGGATAGGAACACCAATCAGATTCTACTAATTGCTCAAATACTGAAAGTCTTTGCTTGGCACATTCAGCTGGTATCTTAGATTTCCTGGTACATTGTAGGCAAATCAGGTGGTTGGGAGATTGTGAAAAAATCCTTAACAGTGCTAATGAGTCAATTGTTTGATCATTGTTTTGGTTACAATCAAGTTAGGAAAGGGAAAATAATCAACCTCTTTCACCCATTTGCTAGGTTTCTGATAAACATTACCCAGTATGAAGAACAAGAATAGGATGCTGTGAATTATGATAATATATTGATTGCCTCTAATCTTTTAGGACTACATTGAGATACCAATTGTAAAAGAGAAGTCAGATTTCTCAAGCATGGCATTTTAGTTAAAGGAATTGGGGGGGAGGGGTAGGCCTTTGTGGCCTTGAAGAGATTGAACAGCTGTGTGTCTGGAATGGTATAGGGCAGTGATGGCGAACCTTTTTTGGCTCGCGTGCCAAAAGCGGGGGGAGCGCAGGGGGGTTGTGCATGGGTGTGCCATACCCATAATGCAATGTGCGACTCCAGCACACATGCACGGATGACAAGCACTCCACCCCATTTTAATGCTTTTTTCGCCCTCCCCAGGCTCCATAGGCTTTATAGGAGCCTGGGGAGGATAAAACAGCCCCCCCACCTCCCCGGAGGCCCTCTGGAGGCTTCAGGAGATTCCCTGAAGGCTCCGCAGCGCAAAAAACCGACCCTATGAGCAAACTGGAAGTTCAGGAATGGACTTCCGGTTTGCTCGTAGGGCTGGTTTTAGCCCTCTGGGGCCTTCAGGGGCCTTCCGGGGCTTTCAGGGACCTTCAGGAGGGTTCCCTGAAGGCTCCAGAGGACAAAAAAAAAAAAACTATGAGCAAACCGGAAGTCACTTCCGGTTTGTCGATAGGGCTGTTCTGGAGCCTTCAGGGATCTTTAGGAGGCTTCTGTGAAGGGTCCCAAGGATAAAAAAATGCCCCTAAAGGCCCCTATAACTTCTGGTTTGCTCATAGGGTCATTTTTCATCCTCCGGAGCCTTCAGGGACCTTCAGGAGGCTTTCCTGAAGGCTCCAGAGGACGAAAAATGACCCTAAAAGCAAACCAGAAGTCACTTCCGGTTTGTTCGTAGGGCTGTTTTTTAGTCCTCTAGAGCCTTCAGGGATCTTCAGGAGGCTTCTGTGTAGGGTGCGGAGGATGAAAAATGCCCCTACGGACAAACTGGAAGTGATTTCCAGTTTGCTCGTAGGGTCATTTTTTGTCTTCCAGAACTCATGCCATAGGTTTACCATCGATTTTGAGTAGTTCGGAGAAATGGTAAATACCACCTCTGACTGGGCCCACCCCATCTATTCTCTGACTCCCGAGTTCCAGCTGGTCGGAAGGAAATGGCGATTTTGCAGTAACCTTCCCTTGGGGTAGGGAGGGAATGGAGATTTTACAGTATCCTTCCCCTGCTACACTCACCAAGTGACACCCACCAAGCCATGGCATGCCCACCAAACCACACTCACAGAACCGGTAGTAAAAAAATTGAATCCCACCACTGCTCCAAGGTCTGTCCCAACTCTGTTATTCTATTATAGAAGATTTGGGGGCACTTCAGAGCAACAAGAGATGGTGCTAGGGCTGTGATGGTGAACCTGTGGCAACGTACCACAGGTTGCACGCAGAGCCTTCTCGGCCTGCACATGAGGCACAGTTGAGCTCCACCAAGCATACACCGCCAGCCAGCTGCTTTTCAGATCTCTGCAAAACACTATAGAAGCCATTGATATACATCCAACAGGAACAGGAAGTGCCAAACAGAAGCAGATAGAGGTAAATCCTAGAAAGGCAGGAAATTCATCACTGAACAATGGAGATGAATGCTAGAAAGGAATAAAGCTACATACAAGACCAACATAACTCCTGTAACAGCGTAGACGTGCACAGGAGGGAGCGCGAGGGTGTGTGCACTCCCTGCACCTCTTTTTTTGGTCCTAGGAGGCTTCAGGGAGGCCTGCTAGGCTAGGCCCAAAATAGGGTGTGGGGGTCTCACATGCATGTGCAGTGGGGGGGAGGGGGTGTGCACATGTTATATTCTGGGTGTGGGCACATGCACACTTTTGGCATGTGAGCACAAAAAGGTTAGCCATCACTATGCTAGGGAAAAGCATAAGGGAAAAATGTTTGTAAAATTAATCCTCTACACACACTCACCCAGACACACAAACACCCCTTCCGAAAAAGCATCTTTCTCTTGGGTCCTTCTACAAACCAAAAGAAGATTTAAAATGTCCTAACCTATCTTCTAAAATTTAAAAAATAACAGCAACCCAGTCAAAAATATTTCTTCAGTTGTTTTTAGGAAATGTTCATGTTTGAATAATATTTCCTATTCCCTCAGAGGGAGGGAAAGCCTCCCTTGTTCTAATCTGGCTCACAGATGCTAGTAGGCAAAACAGATGTGAAAGACCAATATACCGAATGAAGTGTTTTGATCATACTAAAACGCTAATCAACCCTGGAAAGCCGTTTCATCCAAAGTTGCTTATATTATCCAGTGATGGTTTGTATTTTCTATTCATATAAACCCCTCAGGAGCTTTCAGGAAAAAAGAAAAAGATTGTGATACGGATTATTCTCTGAGGGGGGATTATTTTCATGAAAACTAAAGACATTATGATATTAGTAATGAGATATAAAAGTTTATTTAAAAATACTAAATGCTGTATGTATATGTGTGTGTGTATGGCACATATTTAAATTATGTGTGTGTGTGTGTGTGTGTGTGTGTATGTATGTATGTATGTATGTATGTATGTATTGTGTCACAACCCCTGGTATGCCCAAATATATATATATATGCCCAAATATAACAAAGGCAACAGTAAAAATATTGGGTTTCTGTCGTGATGGACTCTTGTGACGAGCCGATTGACAGATGATGGAAGCAGTTAGCTTCCTCCCATAATTGGGGCTTACCAGGGGTTGTGACACTAAATATATATATATATTTAAAGTCACAATATATATTTAAAGTCACAACCCCTGGTATGCCCAAACATGGGTATGGCTAGCTGATGAGAGCTAAATAGCTTGAAATAGATCTATACTAGTCTCCCTTTATTTATTTATCAGCATAAATATAACATATATATATATATATATATATATATATATATATATATATATATATATATATATATATATATACACACACACACATACATACATACATACATACATACATACATATATATATGCCCAATATATGCAGGTTTTGGTGTTTTGGGGTCTTTTCACGTGTAAGATTGAGCGTATCTTGGTGATGTTTCAACGAGGTCCCACTCATCATCCTCAGGCTGGTGTCTTCAGCCTCGTGCCTGTGCTCGCAGCCTGAGGATGACGAGTGGGACCTCGTATATATACATACACACACACACACACACAAACATATATATATATCCTCCCTCCCTCCCTCTCCAACCCACCTCTCTCTCTCTCATCTATCTCCAGATCATGACCTGACAAATGCGCGCACGACAAAAGCGTGCCGACAAAACCGCGGCGCTAAAACTGCAACATTGTCAATGTGACATCATCATCACGGTGACAACAGCGCGCCGACAGAAGCGTGATTTAAGTTAAGGTAAGGGTTAGGTTTAGGGTTAGGTTTAGGGTTAGGTTTACAGCGCGCTTCTGTTGCCGCGCTGTTGTTGCCACGCTTCAGTGCTCATTCGTCGGTGCGCTTTAGAACTCACGGTTTTGTCACCGCGGTTTAGTCAGGTGCGCTTTTGTTGTTCACCCTTTTGTTGGTGAACTTCTCCAGATATCATATATAATGTGTGCCATTGTATGGAAAAGTGACAATAAAGGTTGTCCTCTCCTCTCTTGTATTCCAAAATATGAATGGGTAGGCAATAAAAGAATCACATTCCCTAAAGTAAGCTGTATACGCTAATGTTATCTTTAAAAAGTAGATTTTTGCTTAAGTCAAAAAATAATGTTATTTTTATTCTAATTATCAGAGTCATTTTTAAACAATGGACCTTTTCCATATCCTTCCATAAATAGTTTAGAATGCCATAACTGTGTAGAAGCAACCATATTAACCAGGCTAATTACTACATATGGAAGTAACCCAAAGCCAACAACTCAAAAGGTTTTTCAAAATAAAAATTAAATGCAATTGTCATAGATGTATCCTGGAAAAATTAATATTTACATTCTGTTTGCAATCATTTAATCCAAGCATATTTCATAATTCTTTTAGGTGCCCTAAATGATCTTTTGCTTCAATCATTTGGCAAAACCAATATCCCAATTACAAAAATGGATTCCTACTGACCTTGAAGTTTGAGTATTGCAACAGATGGTTAGAAGCAAATGTATCACATGAAAAATGAATAGGATTGCTTTAAAATGATTTGATCATGAAAGGTCTTTATAATTAACTAACTGGAACTTGTGATTTGCTACTTCCGTGTCCTTTAAAGTCCCAAATCAGTCAGATTCCGTGCCCCAGGACATCCCTATTCTGGGAAAATAAAGCTTCAAATGTCTGTCTGCTTCCGACATCCCTCGTTAGAAGCAAAAAAGTGATATGTACACAAAACCTTAGTGAACTTCTTCCTTTTTCCTTTGGAAAGAGAAGGATTATGGTTTGCTTTGAAAATAATACATTGAATTGATCTTGTATTTGACATTCACATCATTTATACATTGTATTTGGTGATTCATTTCTTATTGGATCTTTGTGGCAGCATAAATGATTTGGGCGTTTTGTTTCTACATTAAAACCTGTTATTTAAGCAGCATGACTGGAAAATGCTGCATACTACTTCATGTGTTTTTCCCCTGCTGTGGAGGTGACAAAAGGACATTTCCATGAATATAACTCCATTTTTTAAAAAAAAATTAAGAAATTAGTTACTATTGCTAGGAGCATAGACTTAACTACTCATAATATGAAACTTCATTTGACATCCATGCATTAAAAGAAACTATAAAGCAATAGCAATAGCATTTAGACATATATACCACTTTACAGTGCTATACAGCCCTATCTAAGTGGGTTACAGAGTTAGCATATTGCCCCCAACAATCTGAGTCCTCATTTTACTGACCTTGGAAGGATGGAAAGTGTCAGGATTGGAAGAGTCAGCCTGCAATACTACATTCTAACTACTGTGCCACCACAGCTATTATAAAGGGACTATAGTTGTCTATACAAGGACTATAGTCGCCTCACCCCCAGCCCCATGTTTCACCCCCCTCCTCTATTAGCAACCATGTCTATTGTCCATTGTTGCACTTAGCTATGTACGTATGCTATAAAAATACAGTTTTTAACACGTTACTTATTCTCATTCATAATTTGAATATTAAAGTGGCCTCAATATTTTTTAACCATTTTAGAAGAGTAAAAAAAAATCCACAAGCTTATTCATGATGCTGACATTACTATGTCATCCTCACATCCATCAAAGGACACAAAGGATATTCTCTTTTTCACATCAAATGAGGTACTCATACTTTCCCAACAAAGGCAAGTCCTATAAGTAAACGTACAAGTGATATCCCCACTAGACAGAAGCCGTTGCTATTTTTTACTTGAGGAATATATGTATAATAACTACAGTAAATAAAAATATGATGGCCAATTTTCCCTACTGGTCCTCACTCTCAGAAAAAATACAGCAAGAAAAAAATGTGAATCAGGATAATTATGTGAGTCTTTTGGGTTGCATGTCAAAGACCCTACATTGTTTAGGCCCCACCTTTTTCTTGTTTTGTTGACCTGCACACCCAGTTTTAAGAAAATGCATATTCTGGAGAAACAGATGCCTGCAAAGTATGTATGTAAAGAATCTCTCTCTGTAGAAAAATATGATGTTCAATAAATGTGACTGATTAATAAGTTAAGCCTTAAGCAAATCTTTGGTAGTGATTAATGCAATTAAATAATGTAAACAATGAATGTACTGAGGAATCTCTGTAATATCTGAGGCACTAGAATGTTTCCAGACTGTTAATTGCATTTTTGCTCTCTTTAATTGTTGTCATTCAGTCGCCAAGTCATGTCCTACTCTTTGCAACCCCATGGACCACAGTACACCAGACTGCCCTGTCCTCTAGAGTCTCCTGGAGTTTGCCCAAATTCATGTTCAATGTTTTGATGACATTATCTAATCATCTCATCCTCTGTTGCCCCCTTCTTATGTCTTTAATCTTTCCAATTATCAGGATCTTTTCAATGAGGTGGCCAAGGTATTTGAGCTTCAGTTTCAGTGTCTGTCCATGCAAACATTGGTGGGTTTCACTTATTTTTTCCACTGGTTTGGCACGCACGCGTGTCTTCTGCACATGCACTTTGCTTGTGCGTGCATCTTCAGTGCATGCGCCTGGCCTCAAAAATGTGGCTAAATAGGATGGCATAGTACTAGGGTGTGGGGCCGGGCCCACCCACAATCTCCGCTACTGGTTTGCCCGAAACAGTCCGAACCGGCTGAATACCACCTCTGCTTCCAAAGAATAGTCAAGTTTGCTTTCTTTTAGGATTGACTGATTTGATATCCTTGCAGAAGAAGAGGCCCTCAAGAGTCTTCACCAACACCACCATTTGAAAGCCCCTCTCTTTAATACCATTTTATAATTGATATTGTTGTCTACCATGGATGCTCAAATGTATTACTGTATGGTTATGTTATCATTATTGTTAATTGTCAGGAGGTTTTGGAGATTAAAGTACAACACAAATATAATAAACAAAACTGATTTATGCAGTGTGTATAGAAAGACTAGATGAAAAATTTATGGGAGAAACAGTACAGCTCAAAGCATGTTTGCAATTAAGTATTTAACATTTCCGTAGTTAAACTATCCATGGATTTGCTTAAAGTAAGGGAGGCATTTTTTTTCTGCTTGTTGAAAGCATTTTGGCAACTGTGAACAGTTAAGATGGCTTTTGGAAGGATTAATATATTGCAAAATCTGCTTGTTGGTTTGTATACTGAATATTACTAATATTGTGATTTAAATGGCAGGACAGTGTTTTTATTCCTGATTGTGATGGTTGTTCCAAAGTTTCCTGTCCCAGGAACTCAGCTGAGACTCAGCTTTATAAGAAAAACACAAGAACTGCATTTCTGATTCTGTGTGATAGGAATAATTTTCCTGCAGAAGAAGAGCAGTCTGCTGACCTTCAAGATCCAGTATTTATTTGCAAATTCTTTAGTGAAATTAAAAAAAAAATAGATACAAAAATCTGAAGTGAAAATACCTTAAATGTTTATTTTTTTCCAATTTAGGTTATTTAAGAGAATTACTCTTGAATTTGTCTTTCAATTGCACAAAAATAATTGAGAGAACATTCAATTGTCTATATGAGGACCGGGTATTAGACTGCTCACTCACTCAAAGCATGGTATTGGAGGTGAATGGCGTGGGAAAGTGAGAAGACTGGGATTTAAGTGGTATGGATGATTGGATGGGTTGTGAGAGAAATTCGGAATCATAGTCTTAGAAAAGCTTCATATAAAGAGATAATTTTGTGCCAGATTAGTCAAGTATTTGTCATCTGTTAAGGCACTGTAATATTTAGGGAACCTGTTTATTTAATAAACATTAATTACATTCTTTGTTTAAATGTTACAAAGTGACTGCTGTTCTGTATCTCCCCCCCCCCACTCTATTTAGTCACATTACCTCTTATATATAAATGGAGAAGAGAAATAAAAATATTTTTGAGCTAGGAGTTTGGTGGTGCCAGGCAAATCAATAGACCCCCCCCCAAAGAGATGTGTTTTATTGAGATTATGTTTCAGTTTTGAAAAACAAAAGATTTATAGAAGGTGCCGTATGCCTGCATAAAACTAAGATTTAAATTTAAAATACCAATTTAAAATACCAGAGTGAACTTTGTGTATATGCACTGGCCATATGGGAATGCTTGAGAACAGCATTCAAAGCAAGGAGGAACTGCATTCATGTTCCTTTGGATGCTGAACAATTTCATAATTTATATGAGCTAATTCTGGGTGAGAGAGAAAGATCTGAGAAAGGAAAACATTGGGAAGAGGAGAGAGAGTGAATATGAAGCAACATCTGTTTATAGAAGTACTATAGAAGAGAATTTCTTTCTAGTTCAAGGCTACATAAGGGAAGAAAGGTGAGAAAAGATCTTTCAATAGAAGAGAATATATGTAGCTTGTTGAAATCTGGAGTCCTTGGTGCTCTCTGAACTTGGTTATTTGCTTGCAGGTGTTTTATTACCCAACTAAGTAGCATCAGTGCCTGCCAGCATCAATATCTACTGACAATTTGAAGTAAGTACAATATCAAAGGTTGTTTAGATACAGTAAAAAGTTACATCTTTTTTTGCATTAGGAAACTACTTTTCAGAATGGAATCAAAGTTGAGGAATGTTGTTTGAGACTTTAAATACTTTTCTCTAGCTATTTGCTGATTACACTGTTACATTTTCCTCATATTTTTCTCTTGCCATCTCTCTGCTGATAAGGTCTTCTTTCAGTAGGATGGAGAGGAAAGAGATCCTCAGTAATCAATTTTCTTTCTGCAGGTCCTCACGGCTTTCTAAATCTGTTCCAGATTTGAAAGACCTTTCAGAAGACTATGGGCATAATTGATGGAAGCGTCTCTTATTGCTCTAAAATTAGAAATGTATTCAGCTTTGATTCGTGTACTTTCCTTTTTACTCCAAGTATATCTTAGATTCTGCACCTCACAACTAATTGCAGAAACATAGCACTGCTGTTTGATACTAGGGTGGTGGAGTCCAGATTCCTTCCTTCACCTTTAGGTATTTATCAAATTAGATCCAAATTCCTCCCAACCTGGAAGAAGACAGTAACTTTTCTTATTAGTGAAACTAATTAGCAAAACTACTAGGGGAAAAACTTGGAAATTCACAAATCACAAATCTGCCATGATTTCTGTGGTTTGCTTTAAGTGGGCTGTCTTGATCTTGCTTGCAACAGTTAATAAAAAAATAGAGTTTAATTTCTTTTAGAATTTTACACATACATGTCCCTACCTTAAATCAAACATGGCTAGCCAATATTCTAGTCCAAAGTCAAGTACTTTAGTGTCCTCCAATATGTTGAATGACAACTCCAATGGACACTTACCATCAGTCATGTGCAGGTAACATTTGATGTGCAAAGGTGGCGTTCAATTCCTTTGGGTCAATGTCTGCAGTACTGTCCAAGGTACTGAACCTGCTTTGCTCCAGCTTTGTAAGAGATGCCTATCACCCCACCACACACAAAAACAACCCTGTAAAGAACATCATTGCATTTTTATATTAGTTGCATGAGGGTTTGTTTTGAGAAACAAAGCATGATATATGGACATCTTTTGAAAACAAATGGGAAATTTTTATTTAGACCTTGCATTCAACACCACACCTCTCAGCTACTCATTAAAGCAGCCATATTTCTCCCACAAAATGTTCTGCTTTAATAAATCCACTCGTCAAACTCAATGGGATTCCTAAGTAAGTGGTACCATCTCTTCTTCCAGATTTCTACTGAAAGCAAAAAAGTGGGGCCATTCTAAAGAATTGAAGAGAGGGGTTTTGCTTGCATTCATATGACATTATTTCCCCCCAGTTCTTTTCCCTGGGTACTCAGCTCTTTAAAAATAAAATCATAAATACTGTTGTTTAAAATATATAGTACAGTTTAATCTGCCTGTTTAAATAAACATTTTAAAAAGAACTTTGGAATTTTCTGATCATGCTTGCTTGCTAGTTCTGCAAGTTCCTGGCTTGTGATGTGATGCACTCCAGCAAGTAATTAGTTGGAAGAAATAATTTAAGAGCAGATGCTCTTCAGCTGTGCAGACGTATCAAGTTCAAAAAGGAAACAATGCCCATCTCTCACTAATGAGAAGATTAATTCCCCTTCCTTATTTCCCCAAATTGTGGCTGAGACATTGATGACTCTGAGAAAACAACAGTTTAGTATGTCTTCTCTAAATAATTGAGACTATGATGGACTTCTCTATTTCCCAGCTGTTTAAATTTCAATCTGTCTGGTATACATTCATAAATTGTTGATGCTTCATAAATCTCACTATTGTGTTTTCAGGCTTGTTATATCCTTACACAAATCAGCAGATCAGTGAGTCCCCGTCTAGGCACAGCAAGTGATTATATGTTTTTATATCAATGCACTCTGGCTTATGGAAGTTATTAACTTTTTAATTCCCCCCCCCTTGTCTTATGTGAAGGGAACAAATAAAAAAATGACCAATTCAAGGCAACAGTAAGACAGACCATACATTACAGCAGATATTACAGCAATTGATTTAAGTAAATGTAAACAAGAAATCTATCAGCCCATCAAACATGGGCCAGAAACCTTGAAGTTTTTGATATCTAATAGGATGTGACAATAAGACCTGTGCATGTGCGAGCTCGGAATGGCTGCTCCGTTTCTTGCTCCGTTTCAAGCTGACAGAGAAAATGCTGGGAAACCTTACAAGCAGGCGGCATAACCCTTTGGATGGGTCCCCGGGGATGACTGAGATCTGGGGGACCCGAAGAGGCCAGTTTGCTGGGGAGGTCTTCACTCCCGGACGATCCCAGGCCTCGCAACCTTCAGCGGCTTCACAGCGATCTCTGCTGCTTGATGGCGGCGGCGGCGGCATATGGATGATGCCGGCGTTTTCTACCAGCCCTCGGGGCATGCGACATCGTCTGACTTCACCTGCCCGGCCTGTTGAGCCCCTGGAGACCCTTTTGCACAGCCATCGCCCTGAAGGGGAGGAGAATGACCTGGGCGCCCACCGAGGACGGGCAAATTTGGTGGTTGGCTGCATTTGCCGCCGCCATGGCCCTTCCAGACACCCCTCCCCCCCGCTGTTTGATTCAGCCTTTACATCAACGCTGCCACCTTTTCCTTCCGTTTGTTGCTTGACTGGACCTCTTCCCTGGGTGAGTTTCTCCTTCAGCCCATCATTGCTGCTGTGGAGCCTTTTTCTTCACACACACACACACACACACACACACCCTGCTTGCCATCTGGCCCCTTTCCATCTGGGCTTCGGAACATTCAGTCTCCTTTAACTGTAATCCCAGGGCCTCTGAACTTGCTGCTTCAGCCTCAGTCGCTTTGACTATCATTATTCGCGACTGCCTCTGGAATATTATTTCGGACAGCACTTGTTTAATTCCATTCATTGCAGTGCTTTGGACCCTGGACGAGTGGGGGTGCTCACAGTGTGTAAGAAGGCCCTCTGCTCCCCTCAACCGCCCCGGACTTTTTGGACCTTCCCAGACTTACAGGAGAGGGGGATACGAGATATTCCCCTGTATGCCTCCTTTGGACCATTGCTGGGTTTCAGTCACTTTAACCATCTTGAACATTAAGAGCTATTTGTACTACTTGAACTTGTACCTTTTTTAACAGCTGCACAATCTTCCTTTTTCCCCTCTTTTTCTTTTTCTCTCTTTCTTTCTTTCTTTCTTTTGTATGGGATATGTATGTGGTATGTATTTGATGTATATGTGATGCTTGTGCCCACTTTTATCCTTTATTGTCATTGTATTTTATATTTTTTAATTGACTCGTGCGGTTTGGATGAGTGAGGCGACCTAATTTTAGACGAGGGGGCAGACCTGGCATGTATTACTGAAACCTGGCTGGGCCCGGAGGGAGGAGTCCCCCTCACTGAAATGTGCCCAGAAGGATTTCAGGTGCTTCATCAGCCGCGACCCCAGAGAAGGAGTGGGGGAGTGGCTGTTATGATCTGAGGGTCTTTAGTTCCTCGTAGGATCCCTGCTCCAGAGCTTGTCGGGTGTGAGTCCCTGTTGATGAAGTTGGACCTTGGAGGTCAAGTGGGTTTGTTGCTAACGTACCTACCTCCCAACAGCGTTGCAACAGCCCTCCCCTCGCTCCTCGAGTCAATAGCCGAGTTGGCGGTAGAGTTCCCCAGGGTTATGGTTCTGGGGGATTTTAACCTGCCTACACTTGGTGAATGCTCTGACGGGGCGCAGGAGTTCATGGCTTCCATGACAGCCATGGACTTGACCCAAGTAATTCGGGGTTTGACTCATTCGGTGGGTCACATGCTTGACCTCGTATTCCTCTCGGAGCAGTGGAGACGTGATCTAGAGTTGAAGGGCATCAAGACCTTGCCCTTGTCATGGTCCGATCACTTCCTACTGAGGCTTGACTTTTGGAAACCAATCCCCCACTGTAGGGAGGTGGAACCGATTAGGTGGTTCCTCCCCAGGCGCCTGATGGACCCTATGGGATTTCAGACGGCGCTTGGAGAAATACCTGACATTCTCGTCCACAATCCAGTGGAGTCCTTAGTCGCTGCCTGGAATACAACGGTGGCGGGGGCTCTAAACCAGATTGCGCCTTTGCGACCTCTCCGAGGCAGCGGATCCAGGAGGGCCCCTTGGTTCACCAAGGAACTCCGGGAGATGAAGCGCCAAAAGAGACGCCTAGAGCGCTGCTGGAGGGCCAGTAAATCTGAGTCAGACCGAGCACTGATGAGAACCTTTATCACAGCCTTTATCACGTGGCAATACGGGCGGCGAAATGTGCACATTTTACCACCCTTATTGCATCCGCTGAATTGCGCCCAGCCGCCTTGTTTAGAATAACCCGCTCCCTCTTGAAAGGGAGGGATGCGGACGACCCTTTACAAGGTAGAGCTGAGGAATTTGTTCAGTATTTAACGGATAAAGTCGCTCGGATTCGGACAGAGCTGGACTCCAATTGCACGGTACCACCCGAGGTACCGGGGGAAGGTCTTGAGCGTATTTCATGGATTGAGTTTCAACTTGTCTCTCCTGAGGAAGTGGACAAGGCCATGGGAGCAGTGAGTGCCTCCACTTGTATACTGGACCCGTGCCCCTCCTGGCTGGTCTTGACCAGCAGGGAGGTGACACGCGGCTGGATCCGGACAATTGTTAACACCTCTCTCCGGGAGGGAATTTTCCCGCTCCTCCTAAAGGATGCGGTGGTGAGACCCCTCCTGAAGAAACCTTCTCTGGACCCAGCCATTTTGAGCAACTATCGTCCAGTCTCCAACCTTCCCTTTGTAGGGAAGGTTGTTGAGAAAGTGGTGGCCTCTCAACTCCGATGGTCCTTGGATGAAACCGATTATCTGGATTCCTTTCAGTTGGGTTTCAGGCGTGGTTACAGCACGGAAACTGCTTTGGTCGCGCTGATCGATGATCTCTGGCGAGCCAGGGATAGGGGTCACCCCTCTATCCTTGTGCTCCTTGACCTCTCAGCGGCCTTCAATACCATCGGCCATGGTATCCTTCTGCGACGGTTGTGAAAGGTGGGAGTGGGAGGCACCGTTCTTCGGTGGTTCTCCTCCTACCTCTCGGACAGGTCGCAGTCGGTGTTGGTTGGAGGGCAGAGATCGACCCCTAGGCCCCTTAATTATGGGGTGCCGCAGGGTTCGGTCCTGTCCCCCCTTCTATTTAACATCTACATGAAGCCGCTGGGTGAGATCATACGCCGGCACGGGATTAAATATCACCAATATGCGGATGATACGCAGTTGTATCTGTTCGCCCCATGCCAACTCAATGAAGCAGTTGAAGTGATGTGCCAGTGCCTGGAGGCTGTCAGGGTCTGGATGGGCATGAACAAGCTTGCACTCAATCCCGACAAGACCGAGTGGCTATTGATGTTCCCTCCCAAAGATTGGCCAAGTATTCCATCTCTCAGGCTGGGGGGTGAAATTATATGCCCCTCAGACAGGGTTCGCAATTTGGGAGTCCTCCTGGATCCACAGCTGACTTTAGAACATCATTTGTCGGATGTGACCAGGGGGACATTTGCCCAGGTTCACCTGGTGCACCAATTGCAACCCTACCTGGATCGGGAGGCCCTTCAGATAGTCACTCACGCCCTTCTGACCTCAAGACTGGATTACTGTAACACGCTCTACATGGGGCTGCCCTTGAAGAGT
Source organism: Thamnophis elegans (assembly GCF_009769535.1). Classification (NCBI taxonomy): domain Eukaryota; kingdom Metazoa; phylum Chordata; class Lepidosauria; order Squamata; family Natricidae; genus Thamnophis; species Thamnophis elegans. Next base: position 86,546,505 of record NC_045542.1, read on the forward strand.
GTTCGAAGACTTCAGCTAGTCCAGAATGCAGCCACGCGAGCAATTGTGGGTGCACCCAGGTACACCCACGTTACACCTACCTACTGGCTACCCATTAGTCTCCGGACCCGCTTCAAGGTGCTGGTCGTTACCTATAAAGCCCTACATGGCATTGGACCTGGGTACCTGAGAGACCGCCTCCTGCCGATTACCTCCCATAGACCGATCAGATCTCACAGGCTAGGTCTTCTCCGGATTCCATCTGCCAGCCAATGTTGGCTGGCGACTCCCCGGGGGAGAGCCTTCTCTGTTGCAGCTCCAGCCCTTTGGAATGACCTCCCCATGGAGATCCGGACCCTTACTACTCTCCCGGCCTTCCGCAAAGCCACTGAGTCCTGGCTGCTCCAGCAGGCCGGGGGCTTTTGAAATACCCAGCCCCACGGTAACTGTGAATGTTGTGTATTTAAAAGTGTTGTTTTGTCTATTTATCCCCTTCCCTTGTTTATTGTAAGCCGCCCGGAGTCCTTCGGGAGTGGGCGGCATACAAGACCAATAAACATCAACATCAACATCATCAAACATCAATAAATCAAGGTTGGACTGTTCTTCTAATTCTGTGATGACCTTTGGAGTTCAGAGTTTCTCCACTACCATGGTTGAGTAAGAAGAATCAAGAAGTTCATAACTCATGTGTTTTTTCTTAAGAAAGAAATAGCAGATTGAGGGTGGAAGGTCCTCTTGCCCTCTCCACCCTCAGAGGACTGAGGTGAAAGCATGTCCAGATTTCCTCCTCATGGTCCTGATTAAACTATCTCCCACCCCAGCTGCGATTAAAGGCAACTTCTGTTTTGGAATGTCTAGCAATTTTGTGGTTGCACATTTCATTAGGCTACGGGCTGTTTTCTAAACCATGATCAGATTCAAACAGGGTCACGAAAAGTCATTAGACAATTTCTAATATAATTTACATTAAATGTTCAAATGTATTGACATTTTCTTCTAAACATTTCCTTAATCAATACTTTTGAATATTCTTAACAGCAATAACATTGTCTTTAAATAAATCAATACAAATAAAACACTTTGTCATTAACTTATGGGGTTTGAGGTTTAATATACCCAGTGTATGTTTCTCTATCTATCTATGTCTATTCTGTATATTTACAGCAAAGGAAATAGGCATGTCATTGATTATACGGAACCCGATTAATCAGTGAAGTCGATTAAATTAATTTGGAATAAGTTAAGAAAATCAAGAAAAAAGTGGCAGAAAGCTAACATTGAACAGGAAATGTAATTTAAAAACATAAAGATGAGTAAGTCTGATCTACCAATGTTCACTAGATGGTAAAATCACTTCTTACTGATGTGAGCAAAAGAGATAATTACTGTATAACCAATTGTAAGGTATTAAAAGGAAATCTGCGGCTAAGTGGGAACTCTTCTGATCAGGAATTTATATAAATCTATCCATAGAATGAAAAAAAGAAGGATGAGATATTGATTTTTGCTTAGCAAAGCCATACATGGTTGGCTTAGAAATAGAGAAAGATGGAATCCAGTGACAAGATAAGACATCTCATTACACTTGTCTATATGTTCAAATGAGGCTACCTATGGGAATCTCAGCCCAGGAGCAAGAATTATGTGGAGTCAGCGCTAGTGATGTAATTTGGAAACAATGAGCACATACATAACATCTATCTGGATCACTTTAATCCAAAAGCATCTTTCCCCAGTAATATATACCAGCAGCAAAAGGGAGCGAGACAAGTTCAGGAAAATATGTGGCTGCATTGTAGCATTTCAGATGCTCTGTGCTAAATAATATGGGCCTTAATCACATATTGACCAAATGGCAACACCCAGCTAACTTTGACTGATCTTGAAAAAACAAGAAAGATTAGTGAAATTATTTAAGGAGATGGCCTGGAAACCACAAGACAGAAGACTAGATTGAGAAAGCAGTGTTGACAAGAAAACAACAAAGGTAGGTATCAGGAGTTGCCAAGTGTAAAAAAAAAGTCTTATCAACAACTTCAGAGATTTGCAAATGATAATTTGAAATTTCCATTTTAGCAGTGGAATCCCATGATCAATTCTGTACTAATTTTTCAAGTAACATTGATCAACTATCATTTAGAATAATTTCCCTCTGCTTTATGAGTATGGCCATATTATCTATTACAACTTGACCGTGGCTCTTTGATTCAAATCTCCTACAATTAATAATATCTGACTAAATAAATGGCTTTCCTTACCCCAAGAGGACCATTTCCTCTGATAGTAAATAAATACAAAACCCTTTATGCAAAAATAAATCACTCTAATTGATGGTAAGAAACTGGACACACAGAGAGTCGTTCCAGAGATGTATATTTCAATGTACACCTTAAAGTCAATAACTGACACCACTTGGGAGAAATGCCCACTTCTCTTGAAGGCTCTAATTGCTGCATGTAATTCTTTTTAAATGACCAGAGGTGGACCAGAGCCTGGGCCTGAATATGCACGCAATGTCCCAAATGTTACCATAATTCTATTTCAAAACATAGTACATCATGAAAGAAAGGTCAACCATTATTTCCCAAGTTCTTCAAATTGATAAAATATGCATCCCACTCTGTGGCCTCGTGCAAAATTTCACAATGGGTTCACCACAAATATGTTAAAAGGATGACCTCCAGCTCTTTACTAATTATGCCACCATAGTTTTTAATGGTAGATGTGATTGGATAGTTGTTTGGAGTACAACAATTGCTAAAAGCACCAACTGTTTCAACACATTCAGGCATATTCAGGAGGGAGAGATTTTAGATGTAACTGCAATACACAGTAGGTAAGGATATGTACAAAACATTCAGCATTTGGAAGAGGACAAAGTGACTCAGTGAAGAAGTTCCTTGTGGAGATGCCACCATTACAAATGGGTTTAAATGGAATTTGCTCATATTGTCACAACATGTTATTTGAAGCAGTTAACAACTGTTTGGAGGGTGCATGTATTTGCAGAGTTGGTGGATTATACCTGTTGGTAACAGTTTCCATTTTTTAAAATAGCACTAATACTATTTGTCTGTAAAATCTAATTATTGAAAATTAGGAAACTGCAGAATATGATTACATTTGCATAGAACATATCTCAGAAACTAAACTTGATGTCAGCGTTCCAAATATCATCCAGAATTAAATCAGAGTTCAAGGCATAGCTTTCATCAAAGTTCCAATTTAATAAGAGAGACATGTTGGTACAAAGTGTGGAAAACCCGAATCTGAAAGCTTTCTGGGGTTCCCACCCAGTTGAAAGTTCATAACCTTGTTCCCACACCCACAAGTCCATCACATGGTCCAATCTTCCTCTGCCACGCTGGCATTTCCACCCATGTAGTTTCCGGTCAGGTGCGGAGACAAAGGATGACCTTGGGCTTCTAGAAAGGATTTTATTTTGACAATAACACATTCTGCTCCTTGCTATTCCTCCTTCCAATTACCCCACTAATGAAACAGCATAGAAAAATAATAGAGAGTGTGGCAGGCCAAAGATCCTAAAGGGAATATAACTGCAGGCCTGACATTTGAATTGGTAGTCGACCTCACCCCATTCCTAAGAGGTCTGTAAGGGCTGTGCATAAGCGCACCAACCTGCCTACCATCCCTGTTCTAATGTTCCCTTTTATTTGTATCCATTTCATGTGTTCAAAATCATGTTTATACTTACCATATTTTTCAGAGTATAAGATGCATCTTTTTCCTTCAAAAAAATTTGAAAAAGCTGAAACTCTGAGTGCATCTTATACACTAAATACAGTATTTTTGCCTCCCAAAAGCCCGCCCCCTTCACCAAAATGGCCATGAATAGCCATTAGGAGCCTTGCAGAGTGCTCCTGGGGGCTGGTGAGGGCAGAAATGAGAAATGCTTGTTTTTTTGGGGGGGCAGGAGCACTCTACATGCCTCCTAAGGCTATTCATGCCCTTAAAAAAATATATGCTCGTTTTTGCGAAAAACGGGCCATTTTTCAGAGGTCTGCAGAGTGCAAAAACTTTTTTTAAAAAATTTGCCTCTTCACAACCTTGGTGCGTTTTATACTCTGGGGTGTCTTATACTCCAAAAAAATATGGTATATATATTATCTAATACATGCTTGACGAAATAAATAGCTATAGTTTCCTTAAAGTGTATGCAATTCCAGTTGAATAACATTGGATTAAATATTCCACAAAATGTGATACTCCTATTTAACCTCAATTAAACTACTATATGAACTCTCCTAATACGTAAAAGGAGAATTAAAGGAACAAGAAAAAGATGATTTCCACCATTTTTTCTATAAGTTTCTGAACATATGTGTGTGTCTAAAACAGTGTGTGAAAGGTTTTCCCATTACCAATCCTATATGAAAGACCAGATCTTGTGGTTGAGTCAGAATAGCTCTCAAAGAGGATATCATCTCAGTGAAAGAAATTTAGAATAATGTAAACACCCAATGACTCTTTTTAGGTGTTAGAATTACACTTGTAGTACAGGTGTGGTGCTTTTATAGTCACTGCTTTCCTGTTTGAAAGAAAGCCCACTGCTTTGAAGAGGCTTTAGTTCCATATCTGGATGACTCTGACTTGGATTAATTTAAAGATAAAAGAAAACAAGGAAAAGAAGTTAAACATCTTCACACTGAATTGTAAGTTTATCTAATGTAAGCAAATTGGCTGAGTGGTACAAAGAGAAAGGGAAGGTTAAAAAAATAAA